>NC_138046.1:59927739-60559709 GCF_964194185.1 Rhinolophus hipposideros
TAGTTTTCAGCCATGAAAAAAAATGGAAATCCTGACATTTGTGACAACATAGATGGACCCTGAGGACATTATGCTAAGTGAGATACATCAGACACAGACAAATACTATATGACATCACTTATATGTGGAAACAAAAATAAAACCAAACCAAAAACTAAACTCAAAACAACAGAGTGGAATGGTGGTTACCAGCGGCTTGGGACGTGGAGCAATGGGAGTGATGTCATTTAAGGTGCATACTTGCATCCAGTAAATAAATAAGTCCTGGAAATCTTACCATACAAGGATTATGGACAATAAAACTGTACTATAAGCATTCAACTAGCTAAGAGACTAGATTTTAACTGTTCCCATCACCAGAAGAAATGATCATTTTGTGACACAATAGAGATATTAGCTAATGCTACAGTGGCAATCCTATTACAATATAATGTGTCAAATCAATATATGTACACGTTAAACTTACACGATGTTATACATCAATTATATCTCATTTTAAAAAAAGAGTTAAGAGAAAGAGAAGGAAAGAGAAGGAAAAAAGGATTCATCACTAAGGATGTTTAATAAAAATATCACTTTTCTTTTGTTTGCTCTCTCTTTTTGGCAAGAGCATATTGGGAAAAATGGAAACCAAAACTGAATGTAGTTAGCACTCCCCTTATTTCCAATATCTACTGCCACCGTCTCTACTTTACCTTGTGCAGAAATATTTAAGTGACCAAAAACAAAAATGTGGGAGGCAGAATTCCACTAACCTAGAAACTGCTATGGAAGATTTTGCCGATCTAATTGACGTTCCAAGTCATTTGACCTTAAGATCTGAAGATTATCTCCATGGGCCTGACTCAATCAGATAATAGCTCATCAAGTGGAGCGCTTTCCTGACTGGTGAACAGAAGAAGGCAGAGGAAGAAGTCAGAGAGATTCAACACACAAGAAGGAATCAACACACTGGCCTTGAAGATGGAAGAGGTCGTGAACCAAAGGATGCGGGCAGACTTTAGGAGCAGAAAATAATCCCAGCCAACAGCCAGCTAGGAAATGGGAACCTCTGTTCTACCATGTTTCCCCGAAAATAAGACCTAGCCAGACAATCAGCTGTAATGTGTCTTTTGGAGCAAAAATTAATATAAGACCCGGTCTTATTTTACTATAAGACCGGGTCTTTAACATAATATAATATAATAAATATAATACAATATAATATAATACTGGGTCTTATGTTATTTTTTGCTCCAAAAGACACATTAGAGCTAATTGTCTGACTAGGTCTTATTTTTGGGGAAACACGGTAGAACCTTTGGGAAATTAATTCTGTCAACAACCTGAATGGGTCTGGAATCAGATTCTTCCCCAGAATATCCAGATAAGATACCAGGCTTTCTGACACCTTGATTTTGGCCTTGTGACAACCTAAGCAGAGAACCTAGTTGAGCCCACCTAAATTTCTGCCCTACACAAACTGTGAGAAAATAAATGGTTGTCACTTTAAGTTGCTATATTTATGGTAATTTGTTACAGCAGCAATTGAAGCTAATATGAAAAGCACTGACATAACTACAAACCTAAAACAACAATTCTGGTGTCTGTCTCCAGTGTCTTCTTCCTAAAGAACTTGTGAAAATTGTTAATCACCGTGTTTTCTGGATATTGTTGTCCAGTTTTGCTTCTCGAGTAAATGTCTCATATACTCAGTGATATGTCCAAGTTACTTCCACTCTCAGCATTTCAAATATAGTACCTAATCTATAAAATACAGATGATAAAACAAAATGAGTACCAGCCTCAAGGAATTAAATGAGTTAATACTTGTAAAACATTTGGAATAGAATCTGGCACATAATAAATGTTCAAAAGACATATTTCATCATCATTGTATCTGCTCTCAAATGACTCTCCTTGCTTCTTCTCCTGATAATCAAGTCTTGGTCTTGTGCATTTGCTGAAAATGTGCATTTGCTCAAAATGCAGTCTATAGATTGGTGTCAATGAAAGACAAATACGGAAGTTCTCTCTCTCCAGCCTCGGAGTTCTGAGTTACTTTTGCAAGCAAAAGGTAAATTATCTTTGTGGTCTCCCTGTATGGTTCTTTATGCCGGTCTAGGAAGAACAAAGCCACATTGGTTTGAGGATATCATTCCCCTTAAAGAAGTCTCCATTTGTGTGGCATCATTTTACTCCCAGTGCAATACTTGTTAACATCCCGAAGCAACGATGGCTACAGAAAGACTGATTAATCCTTTTGGCCCCATATTGTGCAAGTTATGCAAACTTTTCTTCTGTTTTACTGAAGTTGGGACTTAACTTTTCAAGAAGTTTTCTTGAGTCTGTTTTCAATTATTATCATTTGTGACATAAGAATAAACATCCACTCGCTTAGAAAGCAAAAGAACTGATGTTATGCCAATAGGAAATGTGATTCAGGGGATTAACTCCATTTCCTGACACAAAGTTTAGGCCCTGGACTGTCAAGTATAACTAACCCTCCAAGTATGCACCACTGGTTTTCAATCCAGTTGATATAAACGGATTATAAAATTTCCTCCAAAAACATGTTCTTTCAAGAAGAATCCTTTGATCCAAGCTCTTGGTTCCAGAATAGAATTTGGAATCACAAAGCAAACATCTAGATCTTCTGGAAAATGTATTCTCCTTATAAAAATCACTAACCTACCTTTCTTGTAAGCAATTGCTTAGTAATTATAAAGAATGTAAATGATAACTGTCTTAATACCTACTTTTTAAAATCTTTTATTTATTGAGATAAAATTTATTTACAGTCAAATACTCAGAATTTAAGTGTAAAATTTTATGAATTTGACAAATGTACATAGCCACGTAGCCACCACCATGATCAAAATGTAGAACAATTTCATCATCTTACAAAGTTATTTTGGCTCCCTTTACAGTCAATCCCCATTTGAGAAGTTACTCTTTCTACCCCCTGTCCCAGGCAATGACTGATCTGATATCTATGTCCATAAACTAGTACTGCCTGGTCCAAACTTTCATATAAATTTAGGTGTACAGTATGTAATCTTTTTTGTCTGGCTGCTTTCTATCAGCATAATATTTTTTTTTCAGATTCATCCATATTGTGTACTTTTGTAGTTTGCTCCTTTTAATTGCTGAGTAGTATTCTATTTTATAAAAACTATAATTTTTATTCATTTTCCTTTAAATGAAGGTTTTAGTTGTTTCCAGATTGGAGATATTATGAGTAAAGATGCAATGAATATTATTACAGAAATCTTTCTTATGGATATGTAGTTTCATTTATTTTGGGTAGAATTGCAGATCACTGGGTAATTGTATATTTTGACTTTATAAGAAACATCGAAATAGTTCCCCAGTGCGGTTATAACATTTTACACTCTCACTTGCAATATATGAGAGGTCCAGTCATTCCACACCTTCACCAAAAGTTGGTGTTTTCTTTTTCTTTTTTAATTTTAGCCCTTTTGTTGTGTGGGCAATGAATGGTATACCAGATGTTAGCTATAGGTTTTTTGTAGATTCCTTCTATTGGATTGAGCAAGCTCCCTTCTGTTACTAAATGTTAAGAATATCTTGTTTTTAAATCATGAAAGGATGTGGAATTTGTCAAATGATTCTTCTGCATCTATTGAGATGATTTTAGGATTTTTTCTTCTTTATTCTCTTAATGTGGTGAATTACATTGATTGGTTTTGAATTTCCAACCAATCTTGCATTACTAAAATAAACCCCACTTACTTATGATGCATTATCTTTTTATTGCTGTAGTCAATCTATTGAGATTGAGTTAAGGATTTTTTTTTTTTTGGTGTATATTCCTGAGAACATTATATTGTTATTTTCTGTTCCTGCAATGCCTTTGTCAGATTTTGTTAACTGGCTTATCCTGACCTCATACAACAAATTAGGAAGGATTTGCCCCGCTTTACTCTCTGAAAGAGTTCGTGTGACATTGTTATTTCGTTCTTAAAAATCTTGTGATTTGGAAATTTTCTTCGTGGGGAAATATTTTTATTACACATTCAATTTCTTTTATAAATGTAGTCTCATTCCAATTTTCCATTTCTTTGCATATTACTTTTGGCAAATTTTGTCATTCAAGAAATCAGTCCATATCAATTTGTCAGTTTTGTTAGCATGAAGTTGTTCATAATATTCCTTACGTATCCTTTTAATATGTGGAAAATCTGTAATAACATCGCTGCCTTTATTCACAATACTTGTAATTTATATTTTCCCTTTATTATTCATTGATTTAAACAGTGTTTATCTATTTTATCAAACTTTTCAAATAACTAGCTTTTTCTTTGTTAATTTTTTTAATGTTCATGTTTTCTATTTCATTGATTTCTGCTCTTTATTATTTTCTTCTATTTTGGGTTGAATTTATTCTTTTTTTAGCTTCATGAGGTAAAAATTAAGATCAAGAACTTTGGTCTTGATATAAAAGATCTTTTGAATAAAAACTACTTGCTTCTTTTATGTACTCAAATTTATAAATTTTCCTTCTATGCACTATTTTAGCTGCTTCTCACATATTTTGTTATGTTGTATTTTCATTATCATTCAGGTAGACTTATTTTATTTTTATTTTTTATATATACCAGTCATCTTTTATTTGGCATTGTCAATTAGGATATGAGAAGATTTACACCATCATGTTCCTCAAGGAAGTGTACCAGGCAAAAAAGGTCATGGTCAGGAATTCAGAGTTGTGCTCCACACTAGGCCCTCATTAGTGGTACTTGCATAGCCACTCATGTTTGAGTTTCCTCTGCAAAAGGCAGTAGTTGAAACACATGTAAGTTGCCAGGACGATAAAAACCCCAGAGATGCTCCCTTTCTTTAATTGTCATGCTTGTCATAATAGTGGTAATAACCTTTTTAAAATGCTTCAATAATACCTTTAGGGATGAACTCCTACATCGATATCCAGTTTACTAGGAATTTTGTCATCCATGAGTAGTTCTTCCCCTTCACTGGTATCACTGAAATCATCTTGGTGTTCTGGGTGTCAACTGTCCAGGTAGATTTATTTTATAATTCCCCTTGTAATTCCTTCTTTGTCTCAAGGGTAATTTACAAGTAGGCTGTTTAATTTTGAACCATTTGAGCATATTTTAAGATACTGTTTTATTACTAATTTATGATTTAGTGCTATTGTGCTTAGGGGATAGTCTCTGCACTATTTCAATCTTCTTATTTTTATTGAGCCTTGTTTTCAGGCCCAGCATATGGTCTGTCTTCCTTCAGGTTACACGTGCATATGAAAAGAATGAGTTTTCTGCAGTTGTTGGGTGAAGTGTTATAAAATATTAAGAGAGTCAAGTTAGTTAATAGTATTTTCAGATTACTCATATATTATTTTAGTTGTTCTCTCAGAGAAGGATGTTACTATATTCAACCAAGATAAATATCTCTATTTGCCAATACTCCCTCTTTTGTGGAATTCTATTTTGTCTGATATTATTACAATCACTTCAGCTTTCTTATGCATGCCATTTGTATTGCATATATTTTTTACATTGTTTACTTTTGATACCTAAACATCTTATATTTAAGTGTGGCTCTTGAAAGCAACATATAGTTGTGTCTTGCTTTCTCATCTAGAAAAAATTACTGGAATGATCCAAATGGAGACAATAAAAGAGGAACACAGAAACAAAAAGGATACACAACAACTAGCAAGATGGTTGATTTATACCTAATCGAATCAATATAACATGAAATATAAGTACACTAAGCAATACCTTCTAATTAAGAACTTTCCTTTGTGTAAATTCAATAATTTTTATTATTCCATTTTAATTATTCTATTAGGTTTTTAATTATGTCTCTGTCATTTACAGTCGTTGCTCTAAGGATTAAACTATATATCCTAATCTTATCACATACTTAAAGTAAATACTGTACCACTCATATAAAATATAAATACCTTGGGGGTGACATCATAGGAATGGTAGCAGCGGGGTGCACCTTTTGAGTTCTCCTCCGGTTCTTATCACAAAAGGACATCTATAACCCATCAAAAGACTCTCTGCTCATCACGTAGAACAGCTAACAGACTCGTGCAAGATTACCTGAAGGTGGGCAAATTGGGCGAGCAGGGAAAGAGGGAAAGAAGCAGAGTGGAGACACGACCTAGATTTGCGGCTGTGGGGACGCAGCCAGCATCTGCAGCGGTGGAAACACCGCCAGCATCCGCAGCTGCTGAGATGCAGGGAATCTCAGGACGGAACAGAGAACACAAAAGCCAAGAGGTAGGCTCTTTTCCTACATCCCACAGCTGCTCTCTCCCACCGAGGGGGCAGCATATCCAGCATTTGAGGCAATAACCTCAGCTGAGATCTCCCGTTGGCTCTATCTCAGACAAAGGACACAAACTCCATACCTGGGCCACTCCCCTCGCTCTTCCAATCCTACCCCTCACCCTTCCAGAGATTTAAACTGTCCCCTGAACTGAGGAGTAGTGTCAGATTACAGAGGAGCCTTAGTGCTCAGGCTCTGGGAAGACTGGCAGGCAGCTCTGACCCAGGGAAGAGGCTGGGAAGAGTGTGATTATTGCTGGGCTAGGAGAGAAGAGACTCCTCTATGTCCAGCCACCACCTTTTCTGGTCTGCGGGAAGAGTGTGACATGGCTGGGCTGGCAGAGAGAAGACCACTCCATTCCCAGCCTCCACCCTTTCTGGCCTACCTAGGGCAGGGCAATTACAACTGTGGAGGCACTCCCAGGGATCAGCAGTAGGCAGCAGACGCAGCCTTGGGCTTTCAGCAGCTCAGAAATCTTCTGCCCGCCCACCATACACACACACACACACACACACACACACACACACACACACACACGGAAAAAGTGCCCTAAGACTCAGGAGAACTGGACAAAGGACTGGTGGTGCTACTCTCAGTGTGCACATGTGAAGGCAAGGGCAGAAACTGCACTGATTTGTAGAAACTACCATCCAGAACCCTTAGCACCACACATCTAAATCTGCAGTCCCAAAGTTACTCTGGGCACCAGGTGACCGGCTCTGTCCTTACAATACACAGAGGACTCTTTGGTACAGCAGAGGACAACCTGGAGATTACTTGGTGGGCTTAAGCCAAGACTGGTGCTGCTTTTTTGTTTTGTTTTGTCTTTATATCTTTGATATCTTTGTCTGTGTTGAGTGGGGGTTGTTGGTTGTTTTTACATGTGAATGTATTTGATTTTTTTCTTTGTTGTTGTTGTTGTTGTTGTCCTTGGTGATTTGCTTTGTTCTGAAGTTGCCCTACCAGGGCCCAGCTTAAGAGGCAAAACATTCAACATATCCAGAGGCCAACTCCAGACCAAACCAGAGGACTACCGGGTTTGACCTACAAGTGACACACCCAGAGGGAATAATCTATAGGCACAAGAGCACGTAGAGGCCAAACCACATTTAAGTGGTCAACCTTCACCCAGCAGAACACCCTGCAGTGGGCAGAGCCAAGTCTCACAACTAGTCAGCCTAGGAGTTAACCCCACCTACTCACAAGTGAAAAGCAATTAAAGATCTTCTTTAACAGGACAATATACACAACACAAGAGTCACCTTTGGAGCACACACAGAGGAGACTAATGAAGTAGTGCAAGTCAAATATAAAGGACACATACTAAAAAAGATAACCCAGCAAGAACTAAGAGCTCTAGGGGATCTACGTAATACATTGAAGCAAATACAGAGTGTCAGCCAGAATAGGGAAACAAAGAAACAGTACCCAAATAAAAGAACAGAAGAAACCTCAGAAATGGAACCAAATGAAACAGAGGTAACCAACCTATCAGAGACACAGTTCAGAACACTGATGATAAGAATGTTTAAGGAGCTTAGAGACGACATAAAGAAGGATAGAGAAATCATAATGAACAACCAGTTACAACTAAAGAACACAATTACTGAAATAACAAACTCACTTGAAGGAATTCACAGCAGGTTAGATGAAGCAGAGGATTGAATCAACGACTTAGAAGACAAGTTAGTAGAGATCACCCAAACAGAACAACAGAAAGAAAAAAGAATAAAAAACAATGAAGATGGTTTAAGAGACCTCTGGGATAACATCAAGCACAACAACATGCGCATCATAGGAATGCCAGAAGGTGAAGAGAGGAAGCCAGGGATTGAGAACATATTTGAAGTACTAATGTCCGAAAGCTTCCCTAACCTGATGAAGGAAACAAACATACAAGCCCAGGAAGTGCAGAGAGTTCCAACCAGGATAAACACAAACAGGTCCACACCAAATGGCAAAGGTTAACACAAAGAGAAAATCCTAAAAGCAACAAGAGCAAAACAGAGGGTTACATACAAGGGAACTCCCATAAGACTATCAAATGACTTTTATACAGATACATTGAAGGCCAGGAGGGAGTGGCAGGAGATACTCACAGTGATGGAAAACAAAGGTCTACAACTTAGATTGCTTTATCCAGCAAGGCCATCATTTAAAGTTCATGGAGAGATAAAGAGCTTCCCAGAAAAGAATAAGCTAAATGAATTTATTACCACCAAGCCAACATTGCAACAAATACTAAAAGGACCACTGTAAATAGAAGAAAGATGAAAATAGTCAAACTACAAATTAAAAAATGGCAATAACTATGTACATATCAATAATCACTTTAAATGTAAACGGATTAAATGCTCCAATCAAGAGACATAGGGTGGCTGAGTGGATAAGAAAGCAAGACCCTTGTATATGCTGTATACAAGAGACTCACCTCAGATCAAAAGACACACACAGGCTGAAAGTGAAGGGTTGGAGTAAGATATTTCATGCAAATGGAAGTGAGAAAAAAATTGGAGTTGCAATACTTATATCTGACAAAATAGACTTTAAAATGAAGAACATATTAAAAGACAAAGATGGGCACTATATAATAATAAAGGGATGGATCATACAAGAAGACATAACCCTAGTAAACATCTATGCACCCAACATAGGAGGACCTAAATATATAACACAGATATTGACTCACATAAAGACAGAGGTCAACCGTAGCACTATCATAGTAGGGTACTTCAACACACCTCTGACAACAAGGGACAGGTCTTCCAGACAGAAAATCAGTATGGAAACAACAGCCTTAAATGACACATCGGACCACTTGGATTTAATCGATATTTTCAGAGCATTTCACCCCAAAGCTGCAGAATACACGTTCTTCTCAAGTGCACATGGAACATTTTCCAAGATGGACCATATGTTAGGCCACAAAAGAAGTCTTGATAAATTTAAGACAATTGAAATCATACCAATTGCCTTCTCTGACCACAGTGTTATGAAACTAGAAATGAACTACAGGAAAAAACCTGGAAGACACACCAATTCATGGAGGCTGAATAACATATTACTAAATAATGAATGGGTCAAGCAGGAGATCAAGGAAGAAATCAAAAGATATCTCAAGACAAACAAAAATGAAAACATGACAACCCAAAATCTATGTGATGCCGTGAAAGCAGTCCTAAAGGGAAATTCATAGCATTGCAGGCCTACCTAAAGAAACGAAAAATCACTAATCAACAGTTTATCTTCACACTTAAGGGATCTGGAAAAACAACAGCAAAATAAGCCTAAAGGGAGTACAAGAAAGGAGATAATAAAGATCAGAGCGGAAATAAAAGAAATAGAAACCAGAAAAACAAACAAAAGATCAATGAATCCAAAAGTTGGTTCTTAGAGAAGATAAACAAAATTGACAAACCTTTAACCCGACTCATTAAAAAAAAGAGACAGAAGACCCAAATTAATAAAATCAGTAATGAAAGAGGAGAAGTGACAACACACCACAGAAATACAAAAAAAAAAAATTAAGAAATTACTATGAGCAACCATATGACAACAAATTTGACAATCTGGAAGAAATGGACAATTTTCTAGAGGCGTACAACCTTCCAAGGCTAACTTGAAAAGAAACAGAAAACCTGAATAGACTGATTACCACCAGGGAAATTGAATCAGTAATCAACAATCTCCCAACAAAAAAAATCCCTGGACCAGATGGCTTTACAGGTGAATTTTATAAAACGTTCAAAAAAGAATTATCACCTATTCTCCTCAAGCTCTTCCAAAAAATCAACAAGTAGAGAAGGCTCCCAAACACTTTTTACAAAGTCACTATCACCCTGCTCCCAAAATCAGACAAAGACACCACAAAAAAAGAAAACTACAGGCCGATATCTCTAATAAACATAGATGCAAAAATTCTCAACAAAATATTAGCGAACAGAATTCAGCAATACATTAAAAAAAATCATACACCATGATCAAGTGGGATTCATCCCTGGTATGCAAGGGTGGTTCAACATCTGCAAATCAATTAATGTGATACACCACATCATTAACAACATGAAAAATAAAAATAACATGATCCTATCAATTGATGTAAAGAAAGCATTGAAGAAAATCCAGCAAGCATTTATGATAAAAACCCTTAAGAAAGTGGGAATAGAGGGATCATATCGCAACATAATAAAGGCCATATATGATAAACCCACAGCTAACATCATGCTCAATGGGGAAAAGCTAAAACCATTCCCCTTAAGATCGGGAACAAGGCAAGGTTGTCCACTTTCTCCACTTCTATTTAACATAGTGCTGGAAGTTCTAGCAACAGCAATCAGACAAGGAAAAGAAATAAGAGGCATCCAAATCGGTAAGGAGGAAGTAAAATTGTTATTATATGCAGATGACATGATATTATATATAGAGAACCCTAAAGACTCCACCAAGAAACTATTAGTGGTGATAGATGAACTTAGTAAAGTAGCAGGATACAAAATTAATATTCAGAAATCAGTTGCATTTGTATATACCAATAATAAAACATCAGTAGGAGAAATTAAAAAAACAATCCCATTTACAATTACTCCACAGACGATAAAATATCTGGGAATAAATTCAATCAAAGAAGTAAAAGTTCTGTACTCAGAAAATTATAAGACACTGAAGAAAGAAATGAAAGAAGACAGAAATAGATGGAAACACACACCATGTTCATCGATAGGAAGAATTAATATAGTTAAAATGTCCATACTGCCTAAGGCAGTATACATATTCAACGCAATTCCTATCAAACTACCAATGACGTTGTTCACAGAAATAGAACATATAATCCTAAAATTTATATGGGACCATAAATGACCCCAGATAGCCTCAGCAATCTTGAGAAATAAGAACAAAGTGGGAGGTACAACAATACCTGACATCAAATTATACTACAAGGCTACAGTAATCAAAACAGCATGGTACTGGCATAAAAACAGACAAAGAGATCAATGGAACAGAATAGAGAGTCCAGAAATAAATCCCTGCCTATATGGCCATTTAATCTATGACAATGGAAGCAAGAATGTACAGTGGGGTAAGGACAGTCTATTTAATAAATGGTGCTGGGAAACCTGGACAGACACATGCAAAAAAATGAAGCTGGACTACCTCTTTACTCCATATACAAAAATAAATTCAAAATGGCTTAAAGACTTAAATGTAAGATCCGAAACCATAAAATTCCTACAAGAAAACATAGGAAGAAACTTCACAGACATTACCCAGAGTAAGATTTTTACTGATATATCCCCTCGGACAAGGGAAGTAAGAGAAAAAATAAACATGTGGGATTACATCAAACTAAAAAGTTTTTCCTCAGCAAAGGAAACCATCAATAAAACAAAAAGGGATCTTACTGAATGGGAAAAGATATTCACCAATGATATATCTGATAAAGGGTTAATATCACAAATTTATAGAAAACTCACTCAACTCAACTTCAAAAAAACAAACACCCAATTAAAAAATGGGCAGAGGACATGAAGAGACATTTTTCTAAAAAGGACATACAGATGGCAAACAGACATATGAAGAAATGCTCAACCTCACTAACCATCAGAGAAATGCAAATAAAAACCACAATGAGACAGCACCTCACCCCAATCAAAATGGCTATCATCAATAAATTAACAAAGAACAAGTGCTAGCATGGATGTGGAGAAAAGGGATCCCTTGTGCACTGTTGGTGGGATTGCAGATTGGTGCAGCCACTATGGAAAACAGTATGGAGGTATCTCAAAAATCTGAAAATGGAACTACCTTATTATCCAGCAATTCTACTCCTAGATATCTACCCGGAGAAATCCAAAACTGTAATTTAAGAAACTTTATGCACTCCTACTTTTATTGCAGCACAATACACAATAGCCAAGACAGGGAAACAACCGAAATGCCCATCAGTGGATGACTGGATTAAGAAACTGTGGTACATTTATACAATGAAGTATTACGCAGCCATAAAGAAGAAAGAAATCTTACCATTTGCAGCAACATGGATGGACCTAGAGAACATTATGTTAAGTGAAATAAGTCATACAGAGAAAGACAAATACCGTATGATCTCATTTATATGTGGAATCTAAAGAAAAGAGTAAGTGAATGAACTAATCAGAAATAGTTTTGGAGCCATAGAGGAAAAACTGAGGATTGCTAGATGGGCGGGGGGTGGGGATAAGGGGGAAGGTGAGGGGATTAGAAAACAGTCAGTAACCACAAGATGTCCATGGCATTTTAAAAATTAATTTGAGGAATGTAATCAATAATGTTGTAAAGATTTTGTAGGGTACCTGATAGACACTTCTCTCATTAGGGAGACCACCTCAGGGATGATGTAGATGTCTGATCACTGCATTGTACACCTGAAGCTGAAGTGTATGTGTGTGTGTGTGTGTGTGTACTTATGTACTTACAAGAAGTGGAGTACAGCATTAGGAGTAGAGACAGTGGAAATGTAATGGCTCTGTGCGATTTCAAAGGGATAGTGGATGGGGGAGGGTCGTTCACACAGTGTGAGGGATATAAAAGATAAACATCTAAGTATTACTTTGTCTTGTGCACCTGAAACTAATAAAAAAGAAAAAAAGAAAAAAATGTTTAGGTAGTCTCTTACTTTCGGGTTAAAGCTCCAATGATTTCCAATCTATGTTTTGTCACATCACAGTGAGTTTCCAAAATTTTTCCAAAATTGTTACAAATTTTTCAAATAAAATCTGAAATTAAGTTTGGAAAGCCAAAAAAAATTAATTAATTAATTTTAAAAAATTAAAAAAATTAATACCTTGAAAGGTAAAATTTCATATACTTACCACCCTTTGTGCTATTGTTATGTGTTTTATATCTGCATAAGTTATAAATTCAACAATGCAATGCATTTTTGCTTTAAGCAGTCAGTTACCTTTTGAAAATATTAAGAGGTGGGAGAAAGATAACATTTCTTAAATTTCCCCAGTGCTTTTCATTTTTTCCTATAGATCTGAGTTCCATCTGGTATAATTTCCTCAGACTTAAGAACTTTCTTAAGCATTTCTTATAGCTTAGATATTCTGCTAACAAATTCTCTCAGCTTTTGTTTATCGTAATAGGTCTTCATTTCATCCTCATTTAGAAGAATATTTTCACTGGCTATTGAACTCTGGATTCAAATTTTTTTACCAGCACTTTAAATATGTGATTTCTTTTTGTGTGTTTGCATCCTTTTTGGTAAGAAGTTGGCCAAAGCATATCATTTTTCCCTGTATGTATTCTCTCTTATTTCTCTGCTGCTTTCAATATTATCATATTACATCTTTATCTTTGGTTTTCCATAATTTGCCTATGATGCACCTAGATGGGGTTTTCTTGGAATTTATCCTACTTTGGGTTTGCTAAGCTTCCTGTATGTGTGAAGTGATGTTTGTTTTTGTGTTTTTTAAACTAAATTTGGAAACATTTAAATTATTATTTTAACAATATTTTTATGCCCGATTTGCTCCTTTTGAGACCCCAATGTCACGTATTTTAGATGCTTAATAATATCTTGAAAGTTACTGATATTCTCTTCATTTTTGTATCAATATTCCGTCCTCTTCTTCATATGGATAATTTGGATTGCCATGTCTTCGAGTTCACTGACCATTTCTTCTATCATTCCCAATCTGTATTAAATTAATTTTTCATATCTGATATTTTACTTTTCAATTTAAAAATGTTGATTTAGTTTTTAAAATAGATGATATTCATTTGTTTACTGAGATTCCCCAATTTTTAATTCAATTTGAAAATCTTTTCCTCTAAGACCGTGAGTGTATTTATGAGTGTTTTAAAGTCTTTTTCTGCGAATTCCATAATCTGAGTCATCTGGAATTCCTTTTACACTAACTGCTTTTTCTCTTGATATAGATAAAAATTTTCCTGTTTCTCTGGAAGTCTCAAAATCTGTTTTCTGTTTTTATAATGGAAATTTTAAATAATTTATTTGAGTCCCTGAATTGTTATGTTCCTCTGAAGATTGTTTGTTGTTAATTATTTGATGATCAGATTGAATTTGTGGAGGCTCTTTTATGCTCTGTCAGGATGTCTCTCTTTTAGTTATTTTTTCCTTTGTCCTAAGGTTCATGCCTTAATGTTGTAACATCATTTTTGCCTGTAATATACGACCTTTCTGGGGTTTCAGTGGTAAACCCAAAGTATTTGCCAAACCCCTCGAAAACTTCAAACTCTGTCTTATTTACAGTGGGTATATGCTGAAATATCCGTGCAGTATTTTCAGTTTTCTAGCTCTTCTTTTCTTCTGGACTATTTAAAATGCATGTCCATGGATCACACAAGGATTTGAGGTGAGTTTATATACAAACGGGAACTCTCAATCTGTAGTTTCCTCTTTATGGGAATCTGTCCCCTTAATTTCAAGCTGAATTGGCATATGTGAATTCCATTATTAGATTCCTCAAACCAAACTTTCTGCTTAATTTCTACTTGTCCCACAGTTCATGCTTTTGGCAGTATTGTCAGGGTAAAAACTACATAAACATAGAGCTCATATTTGTTGTTTGAGTGCAGGTTACTTTATTACAAGTTTTATCACCATTACTACAACTGGAAAGTCAACAAACTAATATTGAAAGGGACAACACTAGTAGCTTTGTCTTTGCCTCTCGTTTTTTGTCCAACCATTCAAAGTCTGGGGTTAAAATGGAGTATAGTATCGTCTGCTTCTCAGTAACTCAATTCTTATTGTAACTTTAAATCCAACTTTATGTGTCAAACCCTATAATCAAAGGCTCATCTTCTTAATTGATTCTACTTGACCTTTGCTGAATTTTCTGTCCTGAGCCTGTTGGTAGCACTACTTTCATACCTACTCACATCTAGGATCTGATTGATGTGATGTCTGCTAAGTAAGCTAAAAAATACTAATAAAATGTGACCTTAATGAGTGATTTGAGCACAACTTACAATGCAGCAGAATACTCTGCCAATTAGCCAGGGGAATAAAGAAGCAATGCAGCTTACACATTTGGAATTTTATCGTTAGCCAGGAAGAAAAAATGCTGTTTAGTTCTTATTAAGGGAAGTACGACTTTTTAATTCTCTAACCATATTTATTTTAATACATTTCTCTTGGCCTTCAAAGCTGGAACAATTGCCTCTGGCTTTATTTGACTGTTGTCATAGAATTTACCCCCATGTAACACTCCTGCCACACTTTGTATCTGTCACTGCTTTGATATTTTCAAACAAAAAGAAATTTGAAGAGCATGTATATTCTCATACAAGCATAGAAACGTTCTTCCAAAACTATAGCAATGTAACAGTAGTGATAGTAACCAACAACATAACTTTCTCCAAAGCTTAGTTACACACTTAGAGTGGATTGATTGCTACTGTGTTGAAAAGAACTGAGTTCCTAGAAAAATAAGATAGTGATGTTTGGACAGAATACCAAGAGGCAAATCTTTAAAAACTAATATCATATGAATAGTTTTTTTTTCTTCCAAATAATACCCTCAAATCAAGAGTACAGTAGTACCTCGGTTTTCAAATGTCTCCGTTGACGAACATTTCGGTTTACAAATCCCATAAATCCAGAAGTAAATGCTTAGGTTTTAGAACACACCTCGGAAGTTGAACATGTCACGCAGCTTCTGCTGAGTGCAAGATCCTGAGGCCTAGCTGTTGGCTGTTTTCAAACATTTCAGAACTCAAACAGTCTTCTGGAATGGATTACATTTGAAAACCGAGGTACCACTGTACTTAATGTTTCTCTTGAAAAGACATTCAAGAAAAATCATTCTATGTCTTTGAAATAAAATACACGTTCTACTCAAAATGGTGGGGTAGGTGAATGCGGTGCTTGCCTACTTACCTGACCACATTAAAATTGCAATTAAATTTTAGAAAAATAAACCTGAAGAACCATGTGAAAAGTAGCTGAACAAAATTGGATGGGGATATCGTGGCTGCAGAGGCTCCCCCAAAGGCTGAGGGGATCCCAGCCCTCACACTGAGATCCCACTAGTGCTGGTAAGAGGAGCCCCCACAGCATCTGACTATGAAAATCAGCAGGGATGATGTCTGCCCAGATGAGACAGAAGGTGGCTGAAAACCCAGGTGTCCTCTTAAAAGGCCCACACACAGACTCACTCAATCACAAGTACTCATCCAGGGCAAAAGGGTGGCAGCTCAGAAAGTGACAGAAACATATGAAAAGAGACTGTGTTGTGTGGCATCAGGGTAAGGAATAGAGGGAAATCTGCCATTGTCCTACTGTTGAGTCCTCCTCCTGTCTAGCCCATTGGTGGCTGCTATCTTTTCCATGTTTGGCCCTGCCCCCATACTGCCAAATCTGCATATTCATTGGCCTGGTGAGATCTGCTCACTCCACCCTGGTGACTTCTGAGGAATCCACCCTACCGAATTTGCTCAACTCAAGTGGCCTTTTTGCAGCTGGCAGGCAGTCAGTGTTGGCCCATGCTGTAATCTTTTTTAGAGAACGTTTAGTGTCTGCATGCCCCAGGCAGGCAGCAGCTGGCCTCAGTGTGCTCTGAGACTTTTGCAGAGTCAACCCAGGCTCAATGAATCTGCATTAACCTTTTAAACACCATTCACAACATGCTGGTGACTCCCTGAATCTCCGCCCCACCCAACTCCCATACCCCTGAGGCTCTTTCAGCAGGTGAGCCTTATGGACAGCTGGCAGGTAGCAGCAGATCGTGGGGCACCCTGAGCCTTTTGCTGAGCTGCCCAAGGCCCAGCACTGGTGACAGCTGGCCTTGGTTCCCAACATGGCCTCTCCCATGCACCTCCAGGTTCGGCAAAGGCAGTGACCAACTGTGGATGGCTTTGTAGATCCTATCAGATAGCATTGGACAAGTCACAGGCAGCAGCTTAACTTGGATGGCACAGTAATGCCTCCCAAGTAACCCCAGAAGCAGCATAATGGTGGCCAGCTTCAAACCACAACAGAATACCACCCAATTAGCCCAACAAGTGGCACATGAAAAGGGTGGTCTTGGCAGGCACCAGAGCCCACTAGGGAAAATTGTGCTTCATGGGGTCAACTCCCACAAAGCATCACATATGTTGTGGTCATGGCCAGTCCTCACAGCCAGTAAGACTGAGGTCAATTCCACCCACTGACGTGCCAACAATGATCAAGGCTCAACTACAACAGGAGGGCACACACAACCCACACAAGGGGCAAGCATCCAGCTCAGGTGACCAGGGAAACTGTGCCCCAAAGGACACCTACCACATAAGGTCACACTACCAAGATTGGAAGACATTACAGATCTACCTACTACATAGAAACAAACACAGGGAAGAAGCAAAAATAAGGAAACAAACAAAAAGTTCCAAATGAAAAAAGAGGAGAAATCTCCAGAAAAAGGACTAATGAACTAGAGGCAGGAAATCAACCAGATACAGAGTTCAAAATACTGGTTATAAGAATGCTTGAGGTACTTAGTAAGAACTTTAACACAGAGATAGTAAGCATTAAAAGGGACATAGAAACCATAAATAAATAAATAAATAAATAAATAAATAAATAAATAAATAGCCAGAAATGGAAAATGCAATAACTGAAATGAAGAATACACTAGAAGGGAACAACAGCAGACTAGATTAAGCAGAGAACTGAATCAGTGATTTAGAAGAGATGATAGCAGAAAACACCTAATCAGAACAACAAAAAGAAAAAAAAACAATTTTAAAAAATGAGGATAATTTAAGGGACCTCTAGGACAACATCAAGCATAACAACATTCACATCTTAGGGGTACCAGAGGGATAAGAGAAAAAACAAGGGATTGAGAACCTATTTGAAGAAATAATGACTGAGAACTTCCCTATCCTGATGAGGAAATAGACATACAAGTCCAGGAAATGCAGAAAATCCCAAACAAGATGAACCCAAAGAGGACCACACCAAGATACATCAAAATTAAAATGCCAAAGGCTAAAGAAAAAGAGAGAATCTTAAAATCAGCATGAGAAAGGCAGTTACTTACTTACAAAGGGAGCCCCCATAAGACTGTCAGCTGGTTTCTCAACAGAATTATGGCAGGAAACAATGGATTGACATTAAATCTTCAAAGTGATGAAAACAGACTTTGAAACAAAGGCTATAAGAAGAGACAAAGAAGGACATTTCATAATAATAAAGGGATCAATCTAACAAGAGGACATAATCCTTGTAACTATTTATGCACCCAACATAGAAGCACCTAAATACATAAAGCAAATATTAACCAAAATAAATGGAGATACTGACAGTAATACAGTCAGAGTAGGAGACTTTGACACCCACTTGACATCAATGGACAGATCTTCCAGACAGAAAATCAACAAAGAAACAGCAGTCTTAAATGACACATTAGATCAGATGGATTTAAACGATATTTTTATGACGTTTCATCCCAAATCAGCAGAATACACATTTTTTTCAAGTGCTCATAGAACATTTTTCCAAGGTAGATCACATATTAGGCCACTAAACAAGTCTAAATAAATCTAAGAAGACTGAAATCATATCAAGCATCTTCTCCAACCACAATGGTATGAAACTAGAAACGAATTACAAGAAAAAACTTTAAAACACACGAATATGGAGGATAAAAAACATGCTACTAAAAAAGAAATGGGTTAACAATGAGATAAAGAAAGAAATCAAACGATACCTTAAGACAAATGAAAACGCAAACATGACCCAAAACCTATGGGACACAATGACAGCAGTCTTGATAAGAAAATGCATAGAAATAAAGGCCCACCTGAAGAAACAAGAATAATCTCAAATAAACAATCTAACCTATAGCTAAGGGGACTTGAAAAAGAAAAGCAAACCCCAACGTGAGAAGAAGGAAGGAAATAAACATCAGAGCAGAAATAAACGAAAGAGTCTAAAAAAATAATACAAAAGATCAATGAAACCAAGACCTGGTTCTTTGAAAACATAAAAAAGTTGATAAACTTTAAAATAGACTCATTAAGAAAAAGAGAGAGAGGACCCAAATAAATAAAATCAGAAATGAAAGAGAAGAGACAGCTGACACCACAGAAATACAAAGAATTATGAGAAAATACTATGAACAATTATATGCCAACAAATTGAACAATCTGTAAGAAATGGATAAACGCCTAGAAACATACAAACTTCCAAAACTGAATCAAGAAGAAGCAGAATATCTGAGCAGACCAATTACTATCAACAAAATTGAATCAATAATCAAAAAACTCCCAACAAACAAAAGTCCTGGACCAGATGGCTTCACAGGTGAATTTTACCAAACATTCAAAGAAGAATTAACACCTATCCTTCTCAAGTTCTTCCAAAAAATGTAAGAGGATGGAAGGCTCCCAACCTCATTTTAGGAGGCCAAAATTTCCCTGATTTCAGAGCCAGACAAAGACATTACAAAAAAAGAAAATTATAGGCCAATATACCTGATAAACATAAATGCAAAAATCTTGAAAAAACAATAATAAGGAAACCAAATTCAATAATATATTAAAAAGATCATACACCATGATCAAGTGGGATTTTATTCCTGGGATGCAAAGATGTTTTAATATCCATAAGTCATTTAATGTGATACATCATATAAAAAGAAAAAAAAAAAACAAAGATAAAATAATATATGATCATACCAATAGATGCAGAAAAGCCATTTGACAAAATCCAGCATCCATTTATAATAAAACCCTCAACATTATCTTTAGTAGTATTTTCACTGATATATCTCCTCAGGCAAGGGAAATAAAAGAAAAAAGTAAACAAATAGGACTACATCAAACTAAAGAGTTTTTGCGCAGCAAAGGAAATCATCCAGACATCCTAATAAATGGGAAAAGATATTTGCCATAATACATCTGATAAGTTATTAATATTCAAAATTTATTTTTAAAAAAACTCCTACAATTCAGCACCAAAAAAAAAAAAATCCAATTAAAAAAATGTGCAGAGGACCTGAATATACATTTCTCCAAAAAGGACATGCAAATGACTAATGGACATATGAAAAGATGCTCCACATCACTAATCATCAGAGAAATGCAAATAAAAACCACAATGAGATATCACCTCACACCTCTCAGAATGCTCATCATCAATAAATCAACAAATAAGTGCTGCTGAGGATGTGGAGAATAGGGAACCCTTTGTGCACTGTTGGTGGGACTGCAAATTGGTGGAACCACTCTGCAAAGTAGTTTGGAGGTTCCTCAAAAAATTAAAAATAGGACTAGAATATGACTCAGCAATTCCACTTCTGGGTATTTATCCCAAAAAATCCAAAACGCTAATTTGAAAAGATATATGCACAGCTATATTCACTGCAGCACTATTTACAATAAGTAAGATATGGAACCAACCTAAGTGCCCACTGATAGATGATTGGATAAAGAAGAAGTGGTACATATATACAATGGAATATTGCTCGGCAAAAAAAAAAAAAAAGAGAGAGAGAGAGAGAGAGAAAAGAAAAATCTCACCATTTGTGACAACTTGGATAGACCTGGAAGGTATTGTGTTAAGTGAAATAGGTCAGACAGGGAAAGACAAAAGCCACATGATCTCGCTTATATATGGAATCTAAAGAACAAAATAAACAAACACACAGGACAGAAACAGACTCATGGGTGCAGGGAACTGGCTGGTAGCTGCCAGAAGGGAGGGGGGTTGGAGGTGCAGTGAAAAAGGTGAAGGGATTAAGAAGTACAAAATTGGTACTCATGAAATAGTCTGGGAATGTAACACAAAGCATACGGAATATAGTCAAAAATATGATGACAACTACATATATTGCCAGGTGGGTACTAGGTTGTTCAGGGAGTTCACTTCCTAAATTATATAAATGTCTAACCACTATGCTACACACCTGAAACTAATATAAAATAATATTGAATATCAACTGTAATTGAAAATTTTTTAAAAGGGGGAGGGAGGTGAAGGGGAATAAAGGTTTGCATTTCCAGGTATGAAACAAATAAGTCATGGGATGTAATGTACAGCAGGGGGAATATAGTCGATAATATTGTGATGTTGTTGTATGGAGTTAGATGGTTGTTGGACTTGTGCCGATCAGTTCTTTAGGTATATAAATTTTGAAAAACCATAGTGTACACCTGAAACTAATATAATATTATACGTTAGCAATATTTTAATACAAATCTTTTTTAAAAAGAAATAAAATACAGTACGAATACCATGTGATTTTGATTCTATCGCATACTCAGTTAATATGTCTCTTTCTCCTCCATTTGACTGTAAACTCTTTGACAACAGAGTATAGATTTTCCCATCTTTGTATTCCCATATTCCCTCAGCACAGAGCTTTGCATATAATTGGTTGATAATCAGTGTATTGCAATTAAAATTTAGACCACTTAATTTCAGTGAATTCTGGACCTAAATTTCATACTATTTTTATTTGCAAAGAGTGTGACACATTCTACTGAAGGAAAGGAAATCCCTTGCCCTGTTCCCCAAGTGCTCAATCTTAACAGTCGAGAAGTGTCTCCACATTATCTGACTTGGAGTAGCCAGTAAAATTCATTAAGATATATCAGATTTTCCAGCTATTTGTGTACCAGTTGGGAAAAAAATAGAATGTATTGGTCTATGTCATAATGTATGAATTCTTCGTGTAGAATAAGTGCTCAAATCTAAATTATACCTTATCACCTTGGTCATAGAAGAATTTAAAAATGTATTAAAAGTCATTAGAAAATAGTATGAAGAGAGAGTAATGTTTGAAATGATTAGAGATTACACTAATAATACTACATAGAAACAATATAATCCAAATTTTACCAAAAAAAATATAAAGTGCTTCTCTGAAAAGTGTGCAGAAGTGGTAGCTTTTAAGTAATTCAACAATTAGCATTTCTTATTCCAATGGATGTCTTACATCCCCAGCATCTATGTATATATTACATGCATTTGTGTAGAAATAAGTAAATTTCTAGATGTAATAAATCCTTTATTCTGTTTTCTTTATTGAAAAAAGTCCTCTTTGATCTATAAATAACTCACAGTCACAAAATGAAAAGAGGGCAAATTGCTCAAAATCCTAAATGTTATATAATTTATACATCTGAAGTTTAGTAGTGGAGAGATATGTGCCCTTTAATAATACATTTGTTTGTGTACATGTGTAAATTATAATCCCTACTGTTTATCTATGTTAAAAATGGCTGACCTCAAAATACCAAGAACTTCAGTTCTGCTTCCCACCTTTGTGACAACAGCCATTGGTTTGTGACTATAGCTTATGTTGGTAGAGCCTACATAAATGCATGGGTTCCTTTGTGCTTGCTAGACTACTCAAAAATGCTAACCTATCTTTGATTTTTCCACTGTTGGTTGTTCTGTCTGCTGCTAATATTTACCTGTCATCTACAAGCAAGCTTCATTACTTCAGACTTATTTTTCCTAGGTCCTTGTAGCATATCTTAAATCATTGTTGATTGTATCCCCTCTTCAAGTGGCATGGACTCATATGCTACTACATATGAGTGTATATATATGTGTGTGTGTATAATATATAGAGACATAGATATAGATGTATCGTCAGTTTTATTCCTACATACAAACTAAGAAGATATCATAATCTATACAATATTATTTGGGGGGCATAAAACGTCTCCCTGACTGAATTAACTGTAATTTAAGACATTAAACCCCCCTATTAAGATGCAAATGCTTCCTGGGAAGGGCCAAATGCAGAACTCTTTCATGCATTAACTCCTCAGCTTGATTTTCACTTTGTCAAACTAGCCATGCAATATAACACGACTGAAGAGTGAGATACACAGAATGGGTAAGTATTGATGGAAAGGACCAAAGAAGAAAGAAATCCAGAGCACTGGGCTGCCTGAGAGAATTGGTTCCCATGATATTTAACAGTGTCAGGCTCTGGGTATCCAGAAGAAAACATAAGGCACTGGGTGCCTGGGAACAAATGGGCTGTAAAAGTACTTAAGAAAGGTACTGCAGATGTCAAAGGAGTCAGTTCAGTGTTGGTAGCCTGGTTACATTTCAGCACATTACTGTTGCTATTTAATTATGGGTATGACTCATAGGTACTGTTGATTTAAAAAAAAAAAATACACACATTTTAATAGCAAGATATTGCATCTTCAGAGGGTGATGTGTAAATGAAGAGGAAACTACTGACCTATAATCCTTGATAACTGTTCTTATTTTATGCATAAATTACATAGATGGTAGGGAGGAAAATCAATACACTGCATCACACTTTTGAGTTAAAAAAGAAAAAATCATCCATAACAGGAAGGAGTATTTACAAATGCATCATAATGCATGCAGTATTCAAAACTGGAATCCCTTTCTGTCCAGATTTGCATTCAATAAAGTTCTATAAAATTCCCTGTATAAGAATCTGGCCCTCTATTACCAAATGCTTGGTTTCTACACAGGGATTAAATAGGACCCAAAGGCACCTTCAAATTGTGTCCCTGTAAATGTCTAACAGTTAGAAGAGGAAAATGTAATTCGATCATCTGGGCAAGTTACTATTATGCCCTCTTTTTAGGCCTCCCTGGTCTGCTTTTTACATTGCCCACACTCTGTATGGTGATTGAACACTGTCCAAGCTGTGCTGCTGTGCAATTGGAATGAGAAAGTGTTTGGGAACACAGTTTTCTTATTCACATGACTATGCACCAAACACTGGGAGGTTTGAGATGGGAGACAGCCCAAACAGTCTGTCAATTGTAGCTTTTTCTGCAACTCTGAAGTAAATCTTGAAATAAATCTTTACTTCATGACATTTGTTATATTGAAACTAGATGTTTGCCAGATGCAAAACAGCAAGAAACAACAATCCCTTCCTCAGCAGCTAGCACAAGAAATTACCAATTAAAAATAATGCTTTGTGATGACTATCTCACGTTAAAGTGGACTAATTCAAGTACTCAGAGGTTTGTTTGTTTGTTTGTTTAAAACCTATAAATGAGCCTTTTGAAAGGCCAAGTCTAGATATTGTTTTTCCAAATAGTTTCAAGCTCTTGATCTTACTTTCTGTATGTCTCTCTTTATGACTTTTTAAAAGCAGCTTT
Source organism: Rhinolophus hipposideros (assembly GCF_964194185.1). Lineage (NCBI taxonomy): Eukaryota > Metazoa > Chordata > Mammalia > Chiroptera > Rhinolophidae > Rhinolophus > Rhinolophus hipposideros. The sequence continues at coordinate 59,952,151 of NC_138046.1, forward strand.
ATTGAGATATAATTCACATACCACACAACTCACCCATATTAAGTGTACAAGTCCCTATTTTTTGTATATTCACAGAGTTATGTAACTATAATCACAGTCTAATTTTAGAAAATTTCTATCGCCCTAAAAGGAATCCATTAGCAATCACTGAACATTTCCCCCCAAACTTTCAAGCCCTAGGCAGCTACTTGTCTGCTTCCTGTCTATACATCCTCCTTATGACATTTATAATGCTAACTTTAAGAATAATCTCTCTGGGCTAACAGTAAACACTATTTACTGAAAAATACTGTACAAGATACTTTTTGCATCTTATCCTTGATTCACACAGCCATCTTATAAAGTACATATTAGTCTCCTTAATTTATAAATAAAGCAACTAAGGCTCAGGCAGGCTATGATACTTTCCCAAAGTCACTTATTTGGAAGAATGGGAATATTCAGCCAGTTCTGTTTGCTCAAAGCTCCCATGTTTCGTCCAGTATGCTAAAGTGAGATAAGTTAGGTTGAACCATCTGACATTGCCAAAATTAAGTCATTTTTTTCACCTATAAAAATGACAATTTTATAAGGTTTAACCGAAGTAAATAATGGATGCTTTCTTTCTCTTCGAATGGACCTTAAAAGAATATTGTACCAGCCCACAGAAAGCTTTCAGTTTGCTTAAGAAGTTGGGATGTACAGATGCTAATCCATCTCCTATGTACGGCTGAACCTCTTCCTTTCCTTCCTCCTAAAGAAACATTAAAAAGCTTTACACCCATGAGGGAATCCACGGGGCTCCAAGTTAGTCTCCTAAACTAATTGTGTTTTATTTTTCATTAATGTTGAATTTTTTAATAAAAGGAATAGAAAACTGTAGGATCTCTTACAAATACAAGAGACATTATTGGTCCAAACTGAGTATGGCAGGAGCCCAGATTCCATCTCAGAGCTTTACCTTGTTCCTTCTCAACACCTGTCACAGTGAAAATCTGAGTTGGGATAAAGCTCAGGAATAGGGCAAGGTTCAGGGAAGAGAGAAGTATGTCTGTTTTTCACATTATTTGGCAATGGCTACATCACAGCCCGTATGTCAAAATGGCACGTAGACTTCAAGACATGAACTACTCTATCGGCATAGGATAGAAACTAGAATCCCCGTTTCATTAACGTAGAGCTCTGAGCTTCTATTTTGACTTAGCAAGGAACTACTCAGTACTAACTATAAGCAATACCTAATGGAAAAAAATTCTCGCTTGGAGTGGCATGTCTTATATCTGGAAGAACTGTTGACCTAATTCTGACTTTAAACATACACCAAAAAAAAAAAAATGATAATCACATGTGTTGGTACAGGGGTGGATTTTTTTTTACTCTTTTCAGTTGAACAGGATTATCATAAACTTACTTTGTTTAGAGGACCGCTTATGGTGTTTTACTCATAGTTAGCTGTTTATCTTCCTTAAGAATACCTAATAGATCATTCTTATGTGAAAGAACCAGACCATTAAAAATGGATAACTAAGAAATGATCTTCTTGTCTGATTTCTACCAAAGGGCTCTGTATGGTATTAGCAAATACTATATACAAGAACCTCAGTAAACTATTTTATTCCCCTGTATTAATTTTGGCAGCAAATGATTACTCTAGTTTCAATTAGGTATCATGCTATCTTGTCAATAATGCCCAATGATAGAAAGTAAAAGGAAGAAATTTAAAGTCAAGAAAGTTCTAAATTACCTCATAGGTCTTGGTTCTCTTGCACCTTCCTCTTAAATCCCTATCATTGCAAGGAAAGTAAATAGCAGGTTGTGTTATGATGGATTAGCATTGGCAGACGCACAGCTGGGCATAACTAAGACAGTTGTTGGAAGCCGAAGTTCTTGTGGATTACCTACATCTGTTGTTCAAGTTGCCTGTGTTTATTGACACTAATGCTAATCTTCTTTCTTAACAGGCTTAGCACGTAAGGTGTCTCTGGGGACTTTCTCAAGAGAGGCGCTGCTTTCCTGTCGGTTTAGAGATCTACCTGTCTGAACCACAACTGCATCCAAGCTACACAAACGCTTTCTGTGTGTATATTTTGGATAAGACTTGATATCCCTGAAAGGATTATCAAATGTCTCTCTTTTGTTTGGATATAAATCTGAACAAAGGTGCCATTGGCAAACTGTTGGCATAATTATTCCCAATTCCTATGAGTCATTGTGCCTAATTTCTGAAGAAAGTCCTCACTGAGGTTCTTTTAAGGTCCCCAATCCACATTTTTAATTCCTTTTTAATTATGCCAATTAAAACTGTGCTCATCCTGGGGTCTGCTCAGAAGGCAATGACATTTCTGTCTGTTAGGCTTCCAGAATATGAGGATTTGCAGTCACTGAAGTAATCTTCTGCTTTATTCCAGATTCTCTGCTGCTAATTCAGACTCTTATAGATAAATATTAAACTCTTCCTGCAAAAGCTATAAATCTTCTGGTTACTCTTCTGGCAACATTATATAGACGGATTGTTTCCTTCTGGAGGTTGAACTAGCCGATCATAATTTATCCAGTACTATTATCATCTTAAAAAATTTTTGTCATGCTGAGTCCCATTAGGTTAAAAAATGTCTCATCACTATATTATACAGAAGTCCTGACTTCTTGCTGAGCTGGCTCTTTATCCAGTTATAAACCGTATCTAGGCAGTGACATTTCAGGATCAACATTGTGCACAAAGGATGAACCTGCTCCTCTAATTAAAACCCATTATTTCCTTGAGAAACAGTGATATGTAAATTATTTTTTACTGATAACTTGGGTCAGGGCTGTATATGCCAGAGCAACTAGACAATCTCTATGGTTGAATAACGTAAGGGATACCTTTCAACCCAGTTCCTAATAGGGTATTTCTAACCCTCTCAGAATCTCCATTTTGTTTCTATCACTAACACTTGTACATAGTTTCAAATGAGATCAAAATTGGTACACTGTGTGAATAAGGCTATCATTTTGGAAGTGCGATTGTGGTCAGTTAACTACATTTTTTCCACCCTCTCTGTTGAATTTCTTTAAAAGAAATTTTTGAATCTGCTCTGAACATCCCACAATAGGGCTAAATGTTTACGTACCAAAATCATTCAAATGTTATAGTGTGGAAAGTAAATTTTATATCTACAGTAAAGTTGATAGCTACTAGAAAGGAAGTGCTGTGCTCACTCATAGCCCCCAAGAGAATGCTTTCTTCAGAAATAAACAGCTTCTTTTCATTTTTAAGGAATAAAAAACCATACAAATAGCACAGGAGACTGAGCTCTGGGACTGAGCTCAGGGGAAGATAGGCTACATGTAACAGGGACTTTGCCAATCAAATAAATGTTGGTAGTCACCTAAAAGAGTCGTGTTTCTTTACTTGCCTTGTGTTTATGACATCTGTATAAATTGGGGGGGAAATTTACTTGCATGTACACAGTGAAAGGTGGTGAAGAAAATATCCCAGGGTGGTTAACATCGATTATCGTCATTAAGAGAGACAGGAAGTGGGAGTGGAGAGAGATTTTTTTTTTTAAAGACTATTTTGCAGAGCAGTTTTCAGTTTACAAACAAAGAGGAAGGTACAGAGATTTCCCATATACTCTCTGCCCCCACATATACATAGCCTCCCCCATTATAAATATCACTCACCAGAATGGTACTTTTTTTTGCCAAGGATGTATACAAATTGACACATCATAATCACCCAAAGTCTATAGTTACCTTAGTGTTTATTCTTGGTATAGTCCATTCTATGGATTTGGACAAACGTATGACATGTATCCATCATTATAGCGTCATACAGAGTATTTTCACTGCCCTAATAAACCTCTGTGCTCCACCTGCTCATCTCCCCCTCCCAGCAACTATTGATATTTTTATTGTCTCCATAGTTTTGCGTTTTCCAAAATGCCATAGAGTTGGAATCATGTAATTGTAGCCTTCTCAAATCCAGTTCTTTCACTTAGTAATACACCCTTGTTGTTTTATGGCTTGATAGTTCATTTCTTTTTTTTTCCTTTTTCTCCCAATTTTATTGAGGTATAATTGACATATAACATTGTATTAGTTTACAGTGCACAACATAATGACTATATATATATATATATGATTATCACAATAAAATTAGTTAACACCCATCACCTCACAGTTACAATTTTTTTCTTGTGATGAGAACTTTTAAGATCTACCCTCTTAGCAACTTTCAAATATACAATATAGTATTAACTATATCTTCATTTCTTTTTAGCAATAAATAACTTTGCATTTTCTAGATGTACCACTGCTTATTTATCCATTCACCTATTAAAGGATATCTTTATTGCTTCCAAGTTTTGACAATTCTAAATAAAGTTACGATAAGCATCTATGTGCAGATTTTTGGGGTTTTTTTTTGTTTTTTTGTTGTGCAGATTTTTGGACATAAGTTTTCAACTCCTTTGGGTAAAAACCAAGTTATGCAATTGCTAGACTATATGGTAAAAGTATGTTTAGATTTGTAAGAAACTGCCAAACTGTCTTCCAAAGTGGCTGTACAATTTTGTGTTCCCACCAGCAGTGAATGAGAGTTCCTCTTGCTCCACATCCTCGCCAAAATTTGATATTGTCACTGTATTGGATTTTGTCCATTCTAATAGGTGTGTAGTGGTTTTTTTATTTTTGTTTTATTTTGCATTTCCCTAATGACGTGATATGAAGCATCTTTTCGTATGCTTATTTACTATCTGTATATCTTCTTTGGTGAGTTGTGTGTTAAAATCTTTGGCCCATTTTTTAATCAAGCTTTTTGTTTGCTTATTGTTGAGTTTTAAGAGTTCTTTGTATATTTTGGATGACATTCCTTCATCAGATGTGTCTTTTGCAAATATTTTCTCCCAGTCTGTGATTTGTCTTCTAATTTTCTTGATATTGTCTTTCAGAGAGCATTAAAATTTTTAATTTTAATGAAGTCTTGCTTATTAATTATTTCTTTCATACATCATGTCTTTGGTGTTGTATCTAAAAAGATATTACCATACCCAAGGTCATTTAGGTTTTCTATGTTATGTTCTAGGAGTTTTATAGTTTTGCATTTTGCATTTAAGTCTATCATTCATTTTGAGTTAATGCTTGTGAAGGGTGTAAGGTCTGTATCTAGTTTCAGTTTTTGTGTATGAATGTCCATGTTTAAGTTTTTTTATATATATCTCTGTGTTGTTTCTCTTATTATAAAACACATTTATTACCATTATAATTTAAAAAATCAAAACGTGTGTTTAACGAACTTACTTTTGCTAAGAAAAATTGGTTAAGTATTTGTCCCTAACACTGTGATAGGTTGTAGACTTTTCATTAAGCTATATTTGGGTTAACATGCATAGAAGCTTGTACTAGTGTCACAACCACAGAATTGCAGATGTGGTTTTAAGATTGTTTCTATACTTTATACCTCAGTATAATTGAGAAACCCCAAACCACAAAAGTGATTGCCCACACTTACAGAACAGGTGAAAATATGCTTTGGATACTTCAAAATCATACGAGTATGGAGACTTTTCCCTCTGGCTTATCTTCTTTCACCAAAGAAAGGGGAATTTTCGGATAACAGGAAAATTAGGTTAAGAAAAGTAGCATCTTGTGCAGACTTGAAGATTCTTCCTTTCCAGACAAAATCAGGAAAAGAAATTCTTCCTCTGACAAATTCAGCTCCCTTATTCCAACATATATGATTTAAAGTTAGTAGAGACTTTGAGAATCACCCTGATACTAGTCCCTACTTTTATACAAAAGTCAACTGAAACCCATAGGCACTAAGTGACGACTCCAAAATCACAGCTAATAAGTAGAATCCCAGTCTACAGTTTTTGTTTTCAATTATTTCCTCCAAATTCTACACTTGGAAAATTTGCAGCCACTGGGGTACAAGAATAGGAAATAGAAGTGGCCCACAAAGTTCTTTGTCATAACATTGTAAAGTAAAATGGACAAATGTGACTTTTTGAGTTCTTTTTTCATGAAAAGTTCTCTACACTGTGGGGAAAAACTATGGTACCTTATAAGAAACATCTAGACCTATAAACAAATGTAGGTATCCCTGAAACATAGTAGAAGTAAACTCATGTTTCTTTATAGGACATTAATATGGGCTAAGCTATGTTGTTATAATAATCATTAGAATATATAAATATTTTCTGTTTACTGAAGAGAAACTCAAACTTGAAACAATGTAGTGACAAAATGGGAGTGGATTCTTTTGGGACTACTTTGAAATTACCAAAACAATGGAATAATCATCTGCCATATTTGTGACCTCACACACAATTTCATGATTGTATGGGTTGAGCATTTTGAGAAATATTATAACATGTCAAACAATGCAAATAGAGAACATTAAAAAGAAATAATAATATGAATTTGAAGAATAGATGAGGCATTGAAATTCTGATATTGTTCGCTTATGACAAAATTTAATGAAGAGAAAGTGACACTATTATTTCATTCCCATGATAATGTTTACCTGAGCAAAACAAAATATATGGGTATGAATACTTTTCCATGATAATTTTTATATGCTGTACAATAAACAGCACCCTAAGTGTTAAATTTCATCTTACAAAGAATCAATGTAATAGCTCAATGCATTCCAAATCATTCAGCCTACAGAAAGAATCTTTTGTGGTCAGTCATAGTAAGCATTATATATTACTTCTGAAAACCGCATGGGCTTCTATGTTGTATTTCTTTTATTTCTTTTATTTTTCTTTGAAAATGTTTACCAGTTCACCTCCCTCTGAAATGTATTTAGCACGCATTTTTCATCATAAACCATATCTTGCTTTCACCTGAAAATGTATAACAACCAAAAATATACAGGTGTGAAATAGAAATTATCATCGTTGCTTCCAAAATATTATTCACCTTGGTTCAGAGTCTTCTTTACAGGATGCTGATTATTTGAGATTGATAAGCTGTTTGACACTGTTGATCATAAGAGGCCTATTGACCTGAATGGTAGCTCTGCAGCTGCAAGCAAGTCCAAAAGGACTCTGGGAAGCAGGATGAGCAGCCATTTTCTCCCCTGTAGGTCCTTCAGCTATGAAATCTGTTGGATGTTATCTAATCCCATGCCATGTTTGTCACTAGCATGCCAATGCCCTCTATCTGCTAGCAGCTCATGTCTTAAACATAAGTTTTAAACAAAGGTTTGCTTTAACTGTGACCAAAACTATCAAAAATTCTCATACAAGAAGAGCTTTGAGAAATCCACCAAAGTTAAGCTTAAGTTAATTTTGAAAAATTGGGAAGACGTAGCCATGAATTGAACTGCTTCAATAGTGAAAATGTTTAAAATATAAACATGGTATTCAAGGCAGGACTAATAACTGGGCTATAAGGTAACTTTGGGCCTCAAAAGATTCCTTTTATTTCCTAGCTATCCACAGGCCTGTCTCCTTTGATAAAAAGTGAAGGACTTCACAGTGGGAATCCTTGGTGATTTTTCATTCATTTTGAATAACTTACTCATTTTATCTGGACCTTACACAGCTAGATAAAAATTGCAGTGGGATAGAATGAAGCAGCATGATTTCTGGAAACCCAGGCTGTTAATATCCTATCAAACAGGTTTTTACATTGTATGTGATTTAATTATATAGTATTCATTTGATTTAATACTGTGACTGACAGTCTCAGGAGGTTTAAGGAAGCTCACACTGAGCAAAACGAACGAAGAAATAGCTCAAGGTGTCTTGATGAAGCAACTTAGAGTGGGAAGTCCTGGAATAAAAAGATGAGTGTATGCTTGAAAGAAAATGTGTTCTTCCAGATAAAATTATTTAAGAAGGTCACTAGACCGGATGTGTTCAAAAAAAGAGTTCATAAAAGTGAAGTGTCCAACTTAGAAACAGATCCCTATTGAGGAAAATGGTCCAGTTTTTATTTCTCTGTTTGTTTCTTTTCCCTTGCCATTGTGCATTCAGTGTGTGTATTAGAGAGTAAAAACAATCTTGCTAGCTTAGGCCCAGTAGACTGAACCAGGAATTAATGGGTTACCTAAAGACAATCACTAAAGAGGTTGGGCAGAAGGGAATACACTTAATTCTGAGCTGGTTTTGGCTGTGCACGTTGAATGTTGGCAAACCAACCCAATCAAATCTTCTGGAGAAGTATAAACACTAGGTGCAAGAGAGAAGGCAAATCATTTGAGCCCAGGACATTATCCTGAATAGCACTAAGCCATATTCTTATTTTCTATGTCATGTACAATAATAACTACAGTAACAACAACTATTATTACTACTACTATTATTTCTGATGCTGCTGCTACTGCTGCTAAGTTGCTGCCATTTATTGACCATCTACCACAGGTCAGGCACTGCAATAAGCATTTTACATGCATGATCTTGTTTAATCCTCATTCATCCCGATAAGGTGGGTACTATTTTTTATCCACAATGTACAGATTAAGAAACTTGGACACTAAGCTAAGAGCTTCAGCAACTTGCCCAAGGTCACACAGCTTGGAAGTGGCAGAGCCAGAATTCAAACCAAGACAGACAGCCAAGCCTTAGAAATATCAATAACCAGAGTGACTGTGAAACTCACGAGTAACCTTGCTACCTTATTTTCTCATGGATGCTTTCAATCAACCACCATCCCTGAGGGTAACTTGGGTGTGTCTTGTACTTGCAACTTTAAAGATCCTAATACCACCACTTACATCCTCGCTCTTAGTTCTTAGTCGCGGTCTATTTTAAAGTGGGATAAAAACTCCTCCAGCGTGAATTGGGAAGAACTAGTAAAAATAAACAAACATTGGATGCCTACTGTAATTCAAGACATTCTACTAGGCTGTGTAGGGGATCATATACAAAGAAGCATTATATATGTTCTCTGGCTTCACGGAGTTTACAGTCCTGGTAAAGTGTACTATGTATATTGTTTATATAAAGAAAACTCACAATACAGGAAATGTTTGGGAACAATGCTAAGAGCTCAAATTTAATAAGCACATATTATGTGCCAGACACCAAGTGAAGTATTTAATCGCCTTTCATCATACTTAATCCTTAGGCAAGCACCACAAAATAAGTACTTTTGTTATCTCATATTTACAGAGGAGGAAACTGAACAACAGTGAGTACGTTGGTGAAAGCTGCCCAGCTAATAAGCAACAGACCAGACCTCAAATCCAGGCTGTCTGACTTCAGACACTGAGCTCTTCACCAACAAATGGCAATTGCTCTTATGGCAAATATCTAAATAAGTGGCATAGTCAGTAAATATTTGGGGAGAGTGGGAAATTTTCCCCTAGGCTAAAAATGATAAGTACATATTGGGTGTGAATTTTCATTATTATGTAAAGGTTAGTTGTACTTTGGAATAAGCAAACTTGATATATTAAAATAGAAACTTGTAAAATAAAAACATTAGAACATGAACATTTGCATTACAAAGGTTTATGTGCTTCACAAAGAATCATCACAGGTTTCCTTTAAACAACAATCTCCCCTATCGTGCTCAGAATATGATTGGATTCCTCCACACACATAAAGAAAAGAAAGACACGAATGTACACAATGTTTCTGTAATATGACTATTTTATAAAAAGGATACAATTTTGCCAGATTTCATATGCAAACTCGGAGGCTTCCAACAAAGACCGAAAAGATAAGAGAGAAAAAAAGTGAATCGTCATCTTCTCTGACTCCCTTATTTTGTAGATGAGAAAAATGGAAGCTCAGGGTAGGTGATTTAGCCAGTTTTACAGCTAATTAAGTGGCACCCCCATTTGTGGTTTGCGAGACTCGTGTCCTTTGTCCCCAGCCTCATTTCCTTTAAACTATACCAGTTCTCTGTTCTTTAGTAAGAAACAAAACTAAATTCAGTAAATTCTGAATTTCAGAATCAGTAAATTCTAGGTTAATTATGTCATTCGGAATACAAGAGGATAGGGAAGCGATGAAGTAGCCCATATTAATTACTATCACAATAATTCAAGTTTCCCTCATTTCTCTCACCCAATTTCATTTACCTTGTTAAGGGCCCCCAGCATGAGTGAATGCCATTCACATATCATGAAAGCTAAAAAGGTACTTCGTTGACTCTGTGACTACATTTAAATGTCTTTATCACTGGAGACTTACATGCTTTCAATGTGACGTCAAAGGGGCATAGTTGCTTTGCATGAAGAGTTCAGAAAAGCTTTCTCTACTAATTCATCAGGGCTAATACATTTACTTATAACTTTGCGGAGTAATACTTGTAAAAGGTTGAAATGCTCTGTTTTCACTGGATTTGTTTGAAGAATAATATAAGCAGTAAATAAGTGAGATCTGCAAATAAGTGATAAAATCCCAAAAAGAATTTTCATGTGGATGATCATAGATGAAGTATAAGCATTTACTCTCTTGAATTGTGATGGATCTAATAGCCTGTAGCCAATGTGATCAGAATTTCTATCAAGTCCATACCCGGTCCTCTTTCTTAGAGTTGTTTGACTCAGACCATTTATATTTTGGTCTGGTTCATTAAACATATAATTTATTGGTTATTAAAATGCCTTGCAGTATTTTTCCATTACAGACAAATGTAAAAAATGATTTATGCAGCTTGTGTGTAAATTGATACATGTCATAAAGACAAGAGTTGTAATTTGTTTCTAAATAGTACTTCTTTACTATGGGAACTGGTTACAGCTTTCAAAGCCTAATCACAGCGAAAACTTGATTAAATCTGTTGATTGTATGAGTTTGGATGCAAAAAGCTTCCTTCATAAAATCTATTGCTCTAGACAGTGTGTACTACTCTTTTAGCCTTCGGTCACAGTGTGTACCTGTGCAGGTTGACACATAAAAATGGACAAATCAAGAAAAAAAAAGCTGCCTGGCCCACGTGAGATTACCTATTTCATGCTTTATTTCCCCAACAGTCATTTCTAGCAGCAGGGCAGGCAAGACTAAAGACAAATGGCAAATCAAAGGAAGGACAAAATGAAATGAAAATGAAGGACAAACATGATAGAATATTTGCAAGGGACATCTTTTTGATGTTCTATCTATTGATCATAAACCAAAATCCAAGCCCAGAGGTTATGGCTTTGGATCATCAAACCTTGTCTTGACTTATAGTGGCTGCCTGAATGAACTATTCCTCCCCAAACACCAATGTTTGCTTTTTCTAAACAGAATATTTCTCACCATAAAATAGAGCATTCTCATTTCAAGAAAAGGTCAAGTATGGATGAAAATCCCTTGCAATACTAATGACTTTTTCAATCATATTTCTCCTTTGAATACATATAACTCCTTTCCTTCTGGAATGCCCCTTGTTTGCTTTCAGCTTCGCCCTTGCTGTAATGCTAGAGTTATATATACGTGATTCCAAGACAAATAAGGGGCTTGTCATTTCAGAGCCACTAATTTCAGTAAATAAGCAATTGTTGAGTTTAAGTATTTTATTAATAAATTCACCATGTATTTGGTGCTCTTTTACTCCAAGTAATATTTTGTAGGGGAATGTTAATACCACTTGTACTCCATTACCATAAATGAACGCCAGCAATGTTCTTAAGAGCTGCAGATTCTGCTACTTCACCTTCCACAGCCATAAACTCATTCACCCTATCCATCCTAATGGGGCTGGATTAATGAAGCTTCCAAAAGTGCAACATCTGGTGAAAATTACAGCAGTACCTGAAGGACTGGTTATTTGCAAATTCACTAGCAAATGATGTTGTGATTTGGGCTGCTGACTAGCATGTATGTAATATCCTGCTGTATTGCCTCCAAAATGCACTGCAGTTCACTCTCTGTCATCCAAACTAATGAGGAGGAGCAATAAAACAGATAATACAAAGCAGCAGGTTACTTGCTGATCTCCTCATTAACCTGGGGAGCAGAGAGAAAGGGATGCGGGAGCTGCCACAGGAGAGTAACACAAATTATATTTTTCCTTCTAAGGGTAACCATAAAAAAAAATTCAAATACAAATAATTTGTCCTTGAAAACTGCCCACCTTGCCCATCACGTGCTTTTCCCAAAAACTAGTATCCCTGCTCATCTTCTAGCTGTCCAGGACCCCCACAGAATTGTTTCTCCTGTTCTCTCCAAAGAGCCTTCTGCTCTGCATATTTCCTTACTCTCCTACCCATCCCAAATCAAAGCATGCCTCCTCCATGTTCCATTTCATTTCACCATTAATTTATGCTTTCTAAGGTGACATAGTGCACATGTTGTCATTCTGCTCCCAACATGCCCCCAGGAGACCACATTAATCAGGTATTCCACTTTTTGTCACTAAGCCCAGAGTCAGCTTCATAGCCCTTCTCAACAGTCCAGGCAGCTATTACCACATCAATGAAACAAAAAAGTATGTTAAAAAAAATTATATGATTTGACTAGAAAGATAGTTTCATAGTTTGATAAATGGTATCACAGAAGTGTTAATAGTGAAACACTAGGCACATTTCCAACAAAGTCAGAAGGAAAATAAAAGGATTTTTACTATTACTGCAGTTTTTCGCCTTGAAAGGGCAATCATAACAACTAAAGCATTCAAAAGTCTTTGTGTAGTTCAGGTAGAGGGTAACAGTGTTGAGTGATTTTAGAATTTGCTAGGTTAAAATAGACATGTTACAATAGCTAGATAATCACTGAAAATTAAAAAAAAGAAATCAGTGCAAAAGATTACAAGAAAGTAGAACCAAAACAAATAGAAAAAAACAACAGAAAATACATAATATAATTTAAATAAATGCAAAATCTCAGAAATCATTACAAATATAAATGGACTAAACTCTTTAGCTAAAAGACAAAGGCTGTTCTACTAGACTTTTTGAAATCCAATTATACACTTTATAAAAGAATATGTAAAAAGATTAAAGAATGAAAACATTATGCTATGCAACATTAACCCAAAGAAAGTTGCTATACACATTAGTACCAGACAAAATAGACTTTGATAATGAAAAAAAAATGTATAAACCCTGTACTAGAGATAAAGAGGGTTACTACGTACTAATAAAGAAGTAATTCACCAAAATAATAAAACAATTTTAAACTTCTATTAATCTAGTAACATAGCCCCCAAAACATATGACAGAATTACAGAGAAAAGTTAAATAATATGCAATCATCATGGGAGAGTTCATTTTAATTGTCTATGTAATTTACAATTTGGGTAGATTGAAAAATAAATAGGATTATAAAAGATACAAAATGTCAAATCTGAAAAGATTGGCATCATACAGCTCATTCTGTGACTACAATGTAATTAAGTTAAAAATCACGTGTTTTTTTTTAAGTTTACGTTGCCATTTGTTTTTTTCCTAGCTTTATTGAGGTATGACTGACAAATACAAACTGTATAATTTAAGGTGTACAATCGGATGGTTTGATGTATGTATACACTAAGAAATGATACCACAATAAAGTTAATACATTTATCACCTCACAGTTTTGTGTGTGTTTTATTTTGTTTTGTTTTGTTGGGGCATGGTAAGAACACTTAAGATTTATTCTCTTAGTAAATTTCAAGCACACAATATGGTATTATTAACTGTAGTCACCATGCTATACATTAGATCCCCAGAAGTTATTTATCTTATAACTGAAAGTTTGTGCCTTTTGACCAACATTTTCCCATTTTCCCCACCCCTTAGCCCATGATAACCACTGTTCTATTCTCTGGTCATACGAATTTAACTTCTTTAGATTCCTCATAACTGCTATGATGGTTATTATCAAAACGACAAGAGATAACAAGTGTTGGTGAGGGTGGGGAGAAAAGGAAATATTTGTACATTGTTGGTGGCAATGGTAATTAATACAAACATTATGAAAAACAGTGTGGAGATTCCTCAAAAAAATTAAACTTAGAACTACCATATGATCCAGCAATCTCACCACTGGGTATATATACAAAGGAAATGAATCACACATATTTTTATATGTGACAAGAAAAACTCATTGAAAACTAAAAACAAACAAGTAAAATTCCAAGTAGCTCATCTATCAAAGAAAACTTCATAATAAAAATGTGCAAATATTTAGAACTAAATAATCACAGAAACATTATGCATCTGAACACATGAATGCTCCTAAAGTGGTATTTTGAAGAAATTGTATATCCTTAAATTGGTATATTATGACAGAAGAAAGGTTGAAAATAATCATTAGATCATCAGTCTCAAGAACTTAGCAAAAACAGAAAAATAAATCAAATAAAATAGAAAAGAAAAAATAAAGAGTAATATTTAATGAAATAGAAAACAAACCAAATAAAGAGGATTAACATAGGTATAAGTTGGATCTTTGATAAGTTTGTTTAAATAATAAACTTCTAATGGAATTCAGGTAAAAAGAGAAAGAAAGGACACAAATAAATAAGAATGAGAAATAAAAGGTAGAAATAAACAATATTAGGAAGAAAAAGTGAAGTATAACTATAGATGTTGATACTAAACAGATAATAAGAGGATAGTACATACAAATTTTGATACTAAATTTGCAAACTGAACTGAATGAGTAAATTTCTAAAAAAATATAATTTATCAAAACTTACTCAAGAAAAAAATAGAAAACCTGAATAACCTTATAGCCATTAAATAAATTCAACTGGCACTTAAAAAAGAAAAATCTTCCAATGAAGAAAACATCAGACTCTAAAAGATTTCCAGACAAATTTAAGAAACATATTGTTTCAGCCCTACTCACTCTTCCATAAAATAATAAAAACACTCTTAATTCATTTTACATGGCTAACATAGTATTCATATCAGAACCAGACAAGAATAGTTAAAGAAGAACCTATATGCTTTTGGTTAGAGTGTACTTTGTACACACCATTTTGCAAAAGAACAAAAAGAATGTTGATCCTCATAAATGAATAATGATATCAAAGATCCAAATTATGATTTCCGATAACTTTACTTTGAAAAATAGGGAAAAAATTAAAGATGTAAACTCAAAACCAAGTTGTAGTCTGGGTATGCTATAATAGTGAAACAAAATAATTGCCTTGTGATTTAGAAAATGGTGATTAGCTTTCTCTCCCTTTCCCCTCAGTGGCTAATTCAAACTTTTAATATTATTCTTTTCAAACTCACTTCCCTTCCCTTGCCTCCTGTCTTTATTTCCTTTTTCAGAGATAATATAGAGACTATTGAGTCGAAAATCTCTCAACATTACTCCCTCCCCAACTGTTATAATTTATCTACATCTAATTAGCCTCTTCCCATTACAGAGAAAGAAATCAAAGTAATCCCTCCACTTGTGTTGTTTCCCATCTCCTCCAAAAATTTATTCCATCACTCATTCTCATATTGGCCTGTATTTTCAACATGTTTCTTTCTATTCATTCTTGTTTCCTTAACCAGTTTCAGTTAATAACATCATCATCCATGCTCTCATTTAGGCAAATTAAAGCCTGGAAAGGTTCTTGACTCTTTACTCCCCCTTGCTCATCGCCCCTCCAAACCTACACAATAACCAAAATTTTGTTGCCAATTATACTCCCTGAATAGTTCTCACATTTTCCTTTCCTTCCCATTCCTACAGCCACTGTCTTGATTCAGGCCTTCATTATTCTTCACTTCTAAATTGATACAGTACCTCCTATTTGATAGTAATGTCCAAAAGAAAAGCATGAATAGTGCAGTTGGGCTATGTTCAGATGCCAACAATATATTTTACTACAGTTGTGACTTTGGGGAAATTAACCTTTCTAAGATTTATCTTCCTCAGCTATAAAATTGGAGATGACAATGCATGTTATTGTGGCGATATTATATATGCAAAACACTTAATACTGCACCAGGCATACAATAGTTACTCAAGGAATGTTAATTCTCTCTCTCCGTATAGTTTATTCACCTCTAGTCCCTTTTCTATACTGCTATAAAAGTAACTATTATTAACACATCATGCCACTTCCCTATTGAAAATCCTTTGGAGAGACATGGAATAGGCACCAACCCTCTGTCTGGTGGTTCAGAATCAGAAGGGATATCTCGGCCATGGAGGTTTCCCCCAGAGAAGCAAGGAACCCCAGCCCCACACCAGGCTTCCTGGCCCAGAGTGCCGGTGCCAATAAAAAGAGTCCCCACAACATCTGGCTGTGAAAAACAGAGGACATTCTCACCATTCAGGTGGGATGGAGGGTGTCAGGAAACCCAGATGCCCTCTTAAACGACTCAGACT
Source organism: Rhinolophus hipposideros (assembly GCF_964194185.1). NCBI lineage: Eukaryota > Metazoa > Chordata > Mammalia > Chiroptera > Rhinolophidae > Rhinolophus > Rhinolophus hipposideros. The sequence goes on from NC_138046.1 coordinate 59,968,323, forward strand.
CACTTGCTCACAGTCATTTACCTTGAGCTCCAGTGGAGGTACAGTGACTTGGGGGACCTCGGAGTTGTACTGGGGAGCAGACTGAACTGTGTGGCTTTGAGGGGAGGACTGGAGAACAGCCGGCATTTTTCCTGTGAGGAATCCTCTTTCCGAGAAGCCGGCCAGCGGATGCCATCTTGTATGTGTTGAGCCCGCCCCCTCCCCCACAGGCCAAATCTGAATCTCATTGGCCTGGTGAGCTCCACTGCTCCACCCTGCTGACTCAGTAGAAACCCTGCCCCATCCAACTCACCCACAGCTTAAGGCACTTTTTTGTGAGCAGCCAGCCCCACTCACATTGTATTCTTTCTTGGAAAGCTATCAGAGTCTGGCAGGCCGCAGGTGGGCAGCAACTGGCCTCAATGTAATGTATAGCACGGAGAATATAATCAATAATATTATGAGAGCACAGTACGGTGTCAGATGATTGCTAGACTTATCTTGGTGATCACTTCTTTATGTATATAAATGTTGAATAACTACGGTGTACACCTGAAATTAATATAATATTGTATGTTAGTATATTTTTAATAAACATCTTTTAAAAAAAAAAGGAAACCGTTTGGAGGTTTTAATTAGTCCAAATGTTAAAATCCAAACTCCATTAAGATGAAATATAAGGCTCTTCATCAATTGACACTTTACCCTTGTCTTCACTCCTGCCTCTAATTCAGGGGTTCCTTGAATACACAAAAGGAATTTGTCTTATCTATCTTTAAATCCCTAGGGGCTAACAGCAGTGCTAGGTTCAAAGTAAATACTGATAAAATAGAATAAATGTTCATTCAAATACATGTCTAAATTTTGAATGGAATTAACGTTACAACTATAAAGTAGCTGATATTTGGAAATTCCTTGAGTGGATTTTGATGGGAGGTATAAGTTTTTATTAGATTAAGAAAAATGACATTTCTATTTTGACATGTTTGTCATTTTGCGATCATAGGCATCATTGGTTTTGATTCACTCTAAAGTTTCTTAAACTGACAGGATAATGTCAAGTATTAGGAAACTCATACCTAAATTAATCCTGAAGTGATGGATCAAAGGGAAATCAATGGCATGTAATGCAAGAGTCAAACAAAAAACAACATGAAAAACATCTCAGATAGCTTAATTTTATGTGATAATCATGGTAGTTTCACTTTGTATTTCAAAAGACTTTGCTTCCAAAGATCTCAAAAAATTTCAAATCTATTGTCTTGTTTTTACTCACAAAGTCCCTGGGAGACAAAGAAGAATTATAACTTTGGTAAATAAAACTTGTTTTGGACCCCTCACATTATTTTTTCATGAGTTTCAGGTGTACAAAACAACATAGTGATTAGACATTTATATACCTCACAAAGTGATAACCCCAAGTCTATTACCCATGTGACATTATGTAGTTATTAGGGTATTATTGACTATATTCCCTATGCTGTACTATATACCCCCATGACTATTTTTTTAAATTCTAGTTGACATTCAATATTATTTTATATAAGTTTCAGGTGTACAGCATAGTAAATGTCAAGAGATTTTGTTTTCACTGTATTCAGACTGCCGAACACTGTTGGTGAAAATCATACAACTGGACATGCTGCTCATGTTGCTACCACTACAGTTGACTCTTGAACTACACGAGTTTAAACTGTGTGGGTCCACTTATATGCATATTTTTCCAATAAATACCTGTACTATTTTCTATCTGTGCTTAGAAGTCCGCAGATGTGCAGGGCTGACTTTGTGCATTGATCCATGCCATTTTATATAAGGGACTTGAGCATATACAAATTTTGATATTCACAAGGGTCCTGGAATCAATGCCCCGTGGATACTGAGGGACAACTGGTGTAGTGAAGTTTTGGGGGAGTCAAAGTTATATATAGATTTTTGACTATGTGGGGATTAGTGCCCCTAATTCTCACATTGTGCAAGGGTCAACCATATATTCATGATCACCGTTATTCCCTAAATTACCTAACATTCTCACTGTTTCCTTGTTCACTAACAGTATATATTTCCATAACTACTTCAAATTTTCCCCATTATTCTACAACCTTTGTGACTCTTCATCTCCAAATCTTCCTTCAAGGCTCAGCAGATAATCTGCCCTTTTTTCTTTCACACACACACACAGAGCCATCAAACTTACACAGCTATCCACATCAATCCTTTCCATTTTCTTTTCTGTAACAAATGAAGAGGTGGTTCTTCTCCTATCTAAAGTCAAACCCCCCACCTCTCCTGTTGTTCCCAACCTTTTCATGAGTCTCAAGATTTTTCACTTCTGATTATCCCCTCTCCTTTTTGTATCTTCATTTTCCATATTCATTTATACGTGCTTATATATGCTTGTAAGAGCATCTTATCCCCACCTTTCCCTCCTGATATCACCCTATGTCTCTTCTCCACACATTTCCTGAAAAAGTTATCTATACTTTCTACCACAATTTCCCCATGTCCCATTCACTTTTCAATCTACTTCAAGTTAGTCTTGCTCAATCATTCCATCAAAAACAAACAAACAAAAAATCATCATAAGGTCACTAATGACTCCCACGTCACCAAATCCAATGTCAATTTTGTCCTCATCTTATTTGGTGTTTCCAAAGCAATTGACAATGTTAACCACACACTTCTTTTGGAAACACTATCTTCCTTTGGCTCCTGGAACACTAGGAGAACATGTTTCATATTTTCTTCTTATCTTCTCATTATTCTTACAGGTTAATTGTCCCCTACCTAAACTGAAGTGTCATCATTTCTCAGAGTTGTGTCCTAGACTCTCTTTTTCCTTTCCTGTTCTCCCTTTTCCTCTATTCCTTCTCAAATACACTTCTCCGAGGAGATCTCATGTAGTGCCATAGTTTCAGTTGCTATCTACATGCCAATGAATCTTAATTTGACATCTCATAAGCAGAGCTATTTTCTGCACTCTAGACCTGAATATCTAAACCCCAATTGGTCATCTGCATTACTATATCTCTTTGAAACTTCAAATCAAGGGCTCAAATCATTGTCAAATTGAACTAATCATCTCTTACCCCCTCTCTCTAAAAACTACTTATCCTCTAGTTTTCCCCCATTGGACCACCTCGCATTATCAATCCACCAAGCTAATCAAACCCAAATCTGGCAATTATTTTTGTCTATTTCCTTATATCAACATTCCCACACATCTAATTCATCAGCAAATTTTCTCACGTCTACCTCCGAAGCACGTCCTAAAATCATCTACTCTTCTCCAGTTCCACTGCCACCACCCAGTCTAGTCCTCCATCCTCTTTCTCCTGGTACTACAAAAGACTCCTACCTACGTAGTCATTCTGCTACCAATCTTCCTCTCCTGCAACCAATTGTAAGAGACAATAGGTAGCAACAAATGCAGCAGCTGGTTGTCTTATTTATTAATTCCCCTGTAAATATGTTGGCATATATCTCCACAAATAAGAACTATTTTTAAAAACATAGCCACCACACCATTTTCACACCTATGAAATCAATAATAATTCCTTAATATCATTAAATATCCAGTCACTGTTCAAATTTCCCTAAGATCATGATGTTTTATCAGTTGTTTCTTTGTTTGTTTATTTGTTTATTTGTTTGAATCACAGTACAAACAAGATTTTCTCATTGCATTTGGTTGATGCAGCCCTTAAGTCTCCTCCTACTCTATAGGTTCCCCTTAAGATTTTTATTTGTTATAGTTTATTTCCTAAACGTATTGAGTCTTTTGTCCTATAGTGTTCCCAAGAGTCTGGATTTTCTTGTTTGTATCCATGTACTGTCACTGAACTTGTTCTTCTGTCCTCCTGCCTTTTACAGAAAGTAAACTTTTAGTTACACCTAGAAGTTTGATCTCCTTTAGGTTTAATTTTTGTATAAATATGTCATAGGTCATCTTGTGTACATAATGGCCAGTGCCTTTTTTTATTTTAGGAGCCATTGAAGATTTTTTCTAGATTTTGTTAAGAGTTTTAAAAATTATAATAATCTAATTGTATCAACAGAGTGATTTTTAAAAATATATATACATATAAACATGTCATTCTCCGATATGAAATCCTTCAATGTCCATTATTGTTGGGATACAATCCAAATTCCTTACTGTGAATTATTACAAGTTTATCAGCTGAGAGCTGCCTATCACTACAACCTTATCTGATGACTCTCTGTCTTGTACTTTGGACTCGAGAATCATTGACTTTATTGCAGAGTTCTCAATAGGTCTTACTCCAGACCACTTCAGGCCATTCACATGTGCTTGATCTTCTGTCAAAACTGTTTTCCCTTGCTTACACTTTTACTTAGCTAACTTCTTCTCGTTTCTTATACCTCAGTGTAAGTACAGCTTCTTCAGGAAGACCTTCCCAAAAGTCTAAAGCTAGGTTAGACTCACCTGTTATATGCTTCTACTGCAATCTGTATGTGTTCATTATACTCTTGACATTTTAAGCGGTCTCCTCCACCATCTGGTTTGTTCATCACTGTATCTTCAGCACCTGAAGAGTTCCCAGCACATAGTAGGTGCTTAGTAAGTACTTGTTGAATAAACTTATGCCACTAAATTTCAGCTTTTCTTTCTGAATTGATAATAAAATGTGTTCCTGTTACACTCTTATAAAGCATTCTTATATAAACCATCACATTAAACACCACAACATCCTAATGAAGACAGAAGAAGCAGACTGACTTCACTGTATTTCTTCTCTGCTTCTGTGAATTATGACGTGAACATCACCACTGTGACATTCTGTCATCTTGAATTAATATGGTCTGAAATAGTTATTTATTTCTTCTGTTTTATATCTGGGATTCTCGAAGAGCTCTAAAGGAGCTCTCAGACTAAAACTCAGGAGTATAAAGGATTTATATTGTTTAATACAATGTAATCATATTGTTCTAAGTTGCAAGCTGCTATCCCTCATTCTGTTGCAGCATTAACCCCTCCAGGAAGACTTCCCTGAGCCTGATCCCAACAGAGTTAATGATGCCTTCATCTGGGCTCTATTGGAACTTTGTGCCTACTTCTGATATTACACATACCATTTTTGTCTACATCACACCTGTTACACTGTGACACCCATGAGGATAGGTACTAAACTTTATCTATTTCTATATATCAAATGCCACGCAAAGTACCAGGTACCCAATAGATGCCCACTTCACAATTGCTGAATCGTTCACATGTATTAATAAGCCCTCTTGTCTACAGTTAATTCTCATATAATGAAAGATGGTTAGGTAAGTTTGTTGTGGTAATGGTGGTTGTTACTTTGAAAAATGAATGGAAACAGGATTCCTGATTGCCATGCAGAGACTCATGTATGGTCTCAGCTCCCACTCCCCACATAACAACGCAGGATATGGTGAGACCAAAACGGAACACCCACGGAGCCATAGGTAGGAGAGTCATACCGCCATAGTCTTGCTGGCAGCTGGGTTGGAGACACAGGAAGTAGGAGCCACACTATCATCAACCTGCCGTCCACTTCCCTGCAATACGCAACCCGCATTCCACCACCTACTAGTGTAGCCACAACAGTTATATCAGTGGCTAATGGCTAACCGGTAACAGCTGATGGCCAACTAGTCACAGCTGATGACCATCTACTACCTGAGCCAGCACCTTTCCATGTGAGGCAGAGAGCCTGGAAACTGCTCTCTGGGGCTCTGTCTCCACACTATTTGAAAAGCAATTTGATCTGGAAAAATCCTCTCCCTCATTCCATAGAGCTATTTAAATGTCCTTTCCCTACCTCTAGAGGTTTATTCTCCAGTTAAAGGTGGAAAATGGAGGGTCACTGAACTAGAAGACACCAGGCAGAGTAGACCTGGATACTACCTAAAACAATGGGATTAGGCAATTATATGCATAATGAATTGAAGGCTTTCCTCACTAAGCCTGCAGAACAATGGCAGCCAGTCTCCCATCTTTCAGGCAAGAGATTGGAAAAGTCTCCCCTGGAGAACCTGATGAGCCCAAGAAGGAAAACAAGAAAAACCTAAATATGCAGATGGCAGGGGATTACAAATGAATCTTCTGCCCACACACCAAATAAACAAGTGACATCCCAGGCTCTGAAATACAATCAGCACTCTCAAACATGAGCAGAAAACCAAGCTTTAGCAAACCCTGTGGTCAGTAATCAACACATAAGTTAGAGACAAGAGTGGAAAGTAAAACACAAACAGAACTTACAAAAAAAAAATGTTTTAAAGAAACTTGAAGGAAATGAAGACTTATGCAAGGAGAAGAAAACTTTATAAAACAATGATATAACTCAGAAAAGGCATTACATATATGCACGAAGCAAGAACAGGATGCTTTAAAAAGGAATATTCAGAGAACAAAGATAAAAGAACTTTTAGAAAGTAAACAAAAAATAGCAGGTAAAGATGTTTCAGGTAATTGATTTTAAAACCATGTTATTTTTCTGTGTTTTGTGATGTTCATGGTAATTGTTAGCTTCTGATATTTGTAAATGTGTGATTGATTCTCTCATTATAAATGAATATTCCCATTTTACCAAATATCTAATTTTGTTTTGTAATCTTGTGTTCATTTTCCTGAGGTTGGCCCCCAAAATTGCATAGAAAATTTGGGTCCCTCAAAACCTATGTCTGCCCCAATAGCAAGTCCATATTTCCAGTTTCTCCCCTCAAAACTATTGGAGTGATTCTTGACTCTGCCTCTTATTCTCAAACCCCACCTCCAATCTGTCAGGAAATCTTTTTGGCTCTGCCTTCAAACTATATGCATAACTTGACCACTACTACCACCTTGGTCCAAACCACCATTATTGTAAACTTGCCTGAATTCTTCCGAGAGCCACTTAACCAGTGTCCTTGTTTTCACCCATGCCTCACTACTGTGTATTCTCAACAAAACAGTGAGAGAATTACTTTCTCAAAATCAAATCAGATAACGTCATTCCTCTATGCAAAATCATCCAATGTCTCTCCAGTCACTTGAACTGACTCCACATTTCTTCTCTGACCTCCTATGGAAATGTATTCTCTTTGGTTCACTCTGATCTGGTCACCTGACTTCTTTGCTATTCCTAGAAGATGCCAGACATGATGCTCTCACCTTAATTAAGGCCTTTACACTGACTGTTCCTTCTTGAAACAGGAGGAGACCTATCTTGACCATCCTATTTGAAATTCCAACCCAGTCCAACCCTGCTCCATCGCCTGACATTCTCAACATCACTTTCTCTGCCCTGTTTGTTTAATAGCACTTTCAGCTTCTAACATATTATATAATGTATTTATTATGCATGTGGTTTATTGCATGTCTATTCCCATTATGATAATAGCTACATGAGAGTAGGGATTTTGTTTAGTTCACTGATATGTCACAAGCACCTAAAATAGTGTTTAGCACATAGAAGGGGCTCAATAAACATATGATGAATTTGTATATAATATAGATATATGAATACTTGTATATATACACATATATACATATATATAAATGTATTCTATGAAGATGTAACTCACATATATGTACACATACTGTAAACATATACAATATCCCTGGAAGGATACACAAGAATGAACACTGACTGCTTCTGAAAAGAGGGCCTGGGTAGCAGGAAAAAGGGTAGAGAGAATGCTTTTCACTATGTGCCCTTTTGCACTGTTTGAACTTTGAACCATATGAATGAACTATCTTTTACCTAAGTGAATAAAAGAACAATTTAAGTTGGATTTCATAGCGTGGTTTTCCCCCATAGTAGGACCCCAGAAATATTATGGTTTTCTCAAACTGATTTTTTTTACTATTATGGAAATGTTGACAAAGTTCTTTAAAATGCATGTATAGGATTCAGTGGGCCATTGACAAAGACAGAGCACCAGCTCCTCAAGAAGCTTGACTACAATAAGATAAACCTATACTTGGAAATCAGGTGCCCAAAACACTAACACAATTCAATATATATTAATAAGTGAAAAAGAAAACAAAATCTAGTCATAAAATTAAACATATCGCATTGTCTGATTCACATTTTAAAACATCTTGTGTGTGATGTATACATAGAAAAATACCTGGATAGGAGGACCTTTTACCATTTATTTTTTAAACTTTTTTTGAAATAATCACAAGCTTAAAAGAAAGTTGGAAGAGTAACAAACAATAGTACAAAGAATCCCTACATATCCTTTACAAAGATTCAAATATAAGCATTTTACTCCATTTGCTTTATTTTTTGCTATTTCTCTCTCATATATACATACCTCTACATAAACTCACACACAGATATATATATATATATATATATATATATATATGATATGTCATATATATATAATGTCATATATATATATATATCTAATGGTTCAGAAAAAAATGTCATATATATATGTATATATGTCATATATATATATATGTCATATATGTGTCACATATATGTCATATATGTGTGTCATATATATGTCATATATATGTCATATATATGTGTCATATATATATATATGACATTTTTTTCTGAACCATTCGAGAGTAAGTTGAATAAAGCTCTTCACTCCCAAATAATTCGGTGAGCATTTCTTCTAAATACTTACGTACTAAATGTCTTACATTTCTACAGTACAATTGTCAACTTCAGAAAATTTAACATTGATAGAATACTTTTATCTAGTCTACCAACCATATGCCAATTTTTTAGTTGACCTAATAATACTTTCCTATGTAGCACTGTATCATTCTGTATTGTCTTACAAAGAGTATAGATTGCTTCTATAATTTTAGAACAATTTTAATAGGTTTAATTATCTAGAGAGCTAGAATAAGCAAAATGCCATCTCAAGATTTAGGTTCTTGGGCCTTAGGTAAAACACCTTAGAATAATTACTTTTCACAGAGTCACTATACATGTGTGGGTCTTAGGAAGGACTGCTTTCCTTTTCTGACAAGCTATAAGTTGTTTCTAACTACTTCGTATTCCTGAATGAATACAGAGTGATAACCAGTACTAAATCCTGAGATAGCCTTACACCTAAAGGGCCATAGACAAGAAAGAAAGGATTTCTTTATCAGTATCTTCTGCAATCTCTCAGAACATAGAATCTTCCAGCCAGGGCAGGAATGATCCTTGGACAGTTTGTTGGTGTTTTTGTTTTGTTTTGTTTTGTTTTTCAATCTAAGAAGCTAGTTCTATTGACCTGCCATACTAAGAGCGATGTTTCTTTTTTCACAAGGAAAGAAGCATGAGCACTGAAAGGACTTCCAGAATCCATTCTTTTGAGTCATTCTTTCAAATCTTTATAAATGAATTTTCCCTTTTCCTTTAATTCCTGTGGTGCTCATACAGCTGTATCACCACAGCAATGCACTCCATCAGTGTCGCAACATAATCAGTGGAGAGCCTTAGCAAGCTACTGGAACCAGATAGAGGCAAAGCATTAAAAAAATTTAGGAAGTACAGTTTTCCTTTGAAAAGGCCTTTTTTAGATCTTTATAAGTGTACATACATAAATATTGTGTGCAATGAACAAAAGTCTCAATTCTGGAGTCACTTTTCTATTTTAAAAGAGCTATTATGTTTTTTTCTAAAATAAATAAAATCAATTATTGACTGCAACATTTAAAGATGAAATTCTTTTGAGTAAATTTTGCAGGGCTTAAAACTCCTACTACATAGGCACTTTATTGAGCAAAATATTTTTTAAAAGTTTATTCATAGCATCATTAAGAATGTGTTCATTGAGCCATTTGGGGATAATCAGTAAAATCACTAGCCATTTTTACAAAATCTTACATCAGAAAAGTGGAGACTACAGTCACCCAAAAGGCATCATTATCACAATTTAGAGTTCCATATGCGTAGCACATATTAGCTATTGTCATTAGGAAAATTATCTTATTATCTATACAGCATATTATACAGATTAAGGCCATTAGGGCAAATTTTGCAACATTATATTGATGGAAAAATAAATTTGAATGTAGCCATCTACAAAGTGCTCTGCTGAGCCATAGCATAGTGGGTATTAAAAGTGGAAAATAACGTTGGAATGCAATTGAGCATTTATTCCTGTCTTCAGTGGGGATTGGCAATATGTAATCGACAGATTTCCCAGCATTAACAAGACACTCCAGAGTAGTGGGGTGAGGAGTGGAAGGTCTAAACAGTTAACTGGAGTATGCTATAAGCCACTTTTAAAGACCAAGAACGTTAGACCTGGCATATCTTATATTATAGTGACCCTGCAGATGAAAACGGAGCCTGCAGATGACTGTTCTTCCTTTCTTTCCTCGAGTTTTTTGTCAGAACTTCTTACCTTAACCTCAGTCAGGGAGCAGAAAGAGGGGCTACGATGAAGGAAAAGTTAACAGATAAAAAGTTAAAGACAGAATATTGAATGTTAGTCTAAAAAGGCCCGTTAAGCATATGAAGAAATTTATTTTTCCCCTAACTATGACTAGAATGATGCCCATTGAATCTATGAATAATAGTATACTAAAAGTACTCAAGTCTCAAATTCAGGAGGGGGGGTATTGAGGGGAGGGAGAGAGAGAGAGAGAGAGAGAGAGAAAGAGACAGACAGAGAGAGAAAGACGAGAGAGAGAGAGAGAGAGAGAGAGAGAGAGAGATCAAGAATACCTAGATGAGCATATAAACTATACCACATTTTATAGTATTTTAACTTGTGTAATCCCACTCTTGTCACAACATACCACCACTGTTTCATAAAATATTTTACCACAGAAAAAGGGGAAAAGCTATGTGCAGTAAATATTTCTCACCCTAACTGCTGGAAGGTATTCATGGCAAACCATTAAAAGTTTGATGATAGAATTTGAAGAGGGATAAATGTGCTTAATCATTACATTCTCCTTTCACTTGAGAAATTTTTGTCATGCTGTATATTAGGATATTAGCCACTACCAAAATCCACAAACAGTGAAAATAATCTTATATGATTTGCACAACAAGACTAGGTATTCAGGCTTCTTTTCTTCAACAAAGAATAAATATAAATATTTTAGCAAACTTTAATATTCATTTTCAATTTTATGCACATAATTTTTAAACAATTCGAACCAGTTTAACAGAGCATCAAATACAGAGCTTTTCAAAAAAATTAAGTCAAGAGAACGTTTAAACCATGTCACAAATGGACAAACAACTTAAACATTTGGATTGTATGCTCAATTGTGTCATACTCTTCTTGTTTATTTGGAGACTGACTGGGATGGATTAAAAAGCTTTTCTGAATTTTTAATTTTTAACTAAATTCTCAATTCAGAACGAAAGAAGACAAAGGAAGGAAAAACTGCTTAAAGTTTTATCATCACTTTAGCATTTCAATAATATATGAGGACTCAAAATCTAAATCTACCCACATGTTGCCATTTAAATTAATTAATTTAATAAAAATTGAAATTCAGTCTTTATGGCACACTAGCCTTATTTTAAGTGCTCAATTGCCATATGTGACTAATTGTTATTGGAACAGACATTGCAGATACAGAACATTTCCAACTTCACAGAAAGTTGTACTAGCCATATCTATTCCTGATGCTTAAGTGAATTTTAAAGGATCAGTAAAAAAGTGCTCTTTAGAGCCTCATTAAAAAGTGTACATTTCTTTAATGATCCAGTATTGTCCTAATATTTATTATTGCTGATTGTAGAGAGATGATTTGGACGCCCACATATTAGAAAACTTGACTAACTGCAATGACAAATATATAGAATACTGACAAGAAAATGAACACAAAGTATCATTTCATTTATTATAAACTATATTTTTTCTAAGAATATTGCATGGTTCTATTATTTCAAAATGTGTAAGCATTTAATGTGTAAGCATTAGCTAAGATGTTCAAGATATAGAGTACTTTGATTAAAAGAATTTTTATCTGATGTTTAAGAAAAAACTTTACAATTCCAACACTCTTACTAGTAATCTTTCTAAAATATATAAGCTCATTTCTCTGTCTTGTATTCACAACTTAATTGAATCTTTCTTTGAAGATTCAGAATCTTGCAAGGCCTCAGGCTCATCACAGTGAACATCAGTGATCCCTGTAGAGGATGGGAGGGCAATATGGCTTTAGTCAGTGTTCACTCCAGGATATACCCTGGAGGCTGGATTTGTGATTTAATAACTTATATGTAGTACATTTTTATTATAACTTGCTCTTTTCATATAAAAGTTAAGATTCAAAGAATAAAAAAAAAATGTTTACATAATTTGACGCTTCTGGCAAGTGGCGGCTTATTCATTTAAAATTTTGTTAAAATTAGAAAGCAAAATATTCATATTGTATTCCAAATTAGCTTTTTGAACTTCCTAACAAAATGCTACATGATATGTTTTAAAACATTTAACTTTTAATTGCAAGTTAAATTTTCAATTTTTTAATTTAAAAAATGTGTTTTTTTAAAAAAATTAGAAGATAAAAGCAGAGAAAATGACATCAGAGAAACAAGGAATAATTCTCCCAAGAAATTTGAAAATGGAGGTTTATGAGATCATTATCACAGTTTGCGAATATTTCCCTAGATGAAAAATAAAATGTTGAAGGAGATAAAAAGAAAGAAATACAAATAAAAAGTTAAATAGAAGTTATAAATTACTTCATTCTTCTCTTTCTTACTTCCCCAGTCCCAGGCAATGAGCCAGAAATAGAAATCAAGCTGAAGGCTCAATGAGTAACCTATCCCTCGGTTACCCTTGCTAACAGAATCAGACTATGGATGAAATGCAATAAAACAAACTCATATTGCAACTCAAAAAAGGGACAAGCTTGCCATATACCTTCTTGAATTCAAGGACTAAAATTCCATAATAAGAAAAATATTGAAATGTTCCTTCAATGTTCCTTCACCGTTATCACCCAACACTTGTTTAAACTGTCCACTTCTAGAAACATTTCATATCCTACCTTCTCCGTGAAAAACTGTTCTGATCTTCTGGTCAAGATAATAATCTTTTCTTCCTCTGAAATACTAAAGGATTTACTGGCTATATGATTCATTTATTATTTGTTAATTCATTGCCTTCCAGCATCATTTTGAATCAATTTTATTACTTTCTGATCATAAAATTAAATGTGCTATTCTTAAAAATATGACTTATAGTAAGTTCCAAAGAATAAAATAAAAATCAGCCATAATCCAACAACCAGGAAATAATTCCTATTAGGACTTAGATAAGTTTCCTTTTCATTTCTATACATCATAAATGTATAACTACATTGTTTCAAAAACTGGAATACATTCTGCTAATCATCACATTCCTCATTTATCATTATTGCATCAACACTTTCCCATGTTTTAAATGTTTGTTTTTTTTTTAAAAAAAAAAAAGCACGTTAATGGGAATTCTACTTCCAGTATGGGTGAGTAAACTTAAAACAATCCTCTGACAAATTAAATACTATAAATTAAAAGCATGTGGATTTGAAAAAAGAGTCAAAGTTTGGAAGAAGCAACAGGCATAGAATAAATTTTATGTTGTCAGACAAAAGACAAACAAGAGAATTCATTACCAGCAGATCTGAACTATAGAAGAAATGCCAAAGAAAAGTCTTCAAGTGGAAAAGAAATGACATCAGAAAAAATCTTGGATCTTCAAAAATACATAAAAAGAATCAAAATAATGTAAATATTTGAGTAAAAATAAAAGACCATTTTTTCTCTTATTTTTTTAAAAATAGGTACAACTATATATTTTCTTTATTTTCTAAAAATGTTTTATTAAAATATATTGGTTCCAGGTATACATCATAGTTATTCAACATTTATATACCCAAAGAAGTGATCACCATAAGTCCAGCTACCGTCTGACACTGTACTATGCTATCACAATATTACTGACTATATTCCCTATGCTGTACATTACATTCCCCATGACATATTTGTTTTATAGCTGGAACTTTGAACTTCTTATTCTTCTTTACCTTCCCCACCTTTTTTAAATTTTTCAGTTATAGCTGACATTCAATATTATATTAATTTCAGGTGTACAATCAAGGGATCACTTCTTAAATAAATATCCATATGCAGTATAACTATTTAAAGCAAACAATATCTTCTCTTGTGGCGTTAAACTACAGGTAGTTGTAATATTTATGATAAACATTACTTCAAAGAAGGTGAGGACGGGTGGAAAATGGACCCATGTGTTGTAAGGTTACTATATTTTATGTAAGTGGTAAAATATTGATCCTTAGAAGGCTACGACAACTTCAGAATGTATACTGTAATCCCTAGAGCAACCACTAAAAAAATTTTAAAAGATATAATTAAGAAGCTAATGGATAAATTATAATCAAATTCAAAAATATATTCAAATAATCTAAAAGGAAGGCAAAGTGGGGAAGACAGAAAAAATAAGAAGTAACAAATAAAAACCAATAGATCTAAAGACAACCATATCAATAATTATATTAAATAATAGATGACACACCCCAATTAAAAGATAGGGATTATCAGAAATGCTAAAAATTCAAGACCCTGTCTTAAACATACATTACTTTTAATGTCTATAACATACATACTTTAAATATGACACAGATATGTGAAAAAATGAATTGAAAAGAATTATTATGCAGACAGTCAGCATAAGAGGGTCACAGCAGCTATATTTATATTAGCTGACAGAAACTTTATGACAAAGAGTATTTTTTAACGTAAAGAGTAACATTTATAATGATAACAGAATAAATCTGTCAGGAAAAATTATAAATGTACGTGTGCTTAATAACAGAACTTCAAAATCCATGAAACAAGAATTCACAGAATTAAAGAAATAGACATTTCCAAAATCATATAGGAGATTATAATACCCTTCTTTCAGTAACTAATAGAATATCTAGACAAAAATCAAGTTAAACAGGGGAATCTGAGTAACAATATCAGGCAGGGTGATCTAATTGATCTTTATAGACTACAATACCCAAAAAATATGAATACACATTCTTTTCACATACACATGGTATGTTCATCAGAATACACCATATGTATGACCATAAAACTGATTTCAATGTGTCTAAAAAGGGTTGAAATAATACAGAACACAGCAGAATTACATTAGAAACCAATAACAACAGGAATCTAGGAAATCCTCAAATATTTGTAATTTAAGATACTTCTAAATAATCCATAACCAAAGAAGAAGTGACAAAGGAAATGAGAAAACCAAAAATTATTTATAAATGAATGGTAATAAAAATAAAATATCAAGAGGGGGAAAAATAGCGGCGTCAGGTGAGCCTCTGTAGCGCGCCCCTGGATTTACAACGAATCGGACAATAACTCCACAAAGGACTCCCTGAACAGCAGACAGGCAAGACGAAGAGGCCCACTGCTGAATTCACCTCCAGGTGGGTGGAGCAGGGGGGGAGGAGGGAGAGGAGAAGTGCTGGGACGGAGCCTCGCGGGCGCAGGTCGAAGGACGCAGACCTAGCTCAGTGCTCCGTGCTCACTGCATCCCGGAACTACCTCAGCTGCGGGAGAGGGAAGGACTCGGACTGCTAGGGCTCTGCTTACACCCCACAGGGCTGAGGGGGCAGCATATAACATGGCTGAACCCAACGCTCGCTCACGGCAGACCTCGGAGCAGACTGAGGGAAGAGGGCTGAAATCGGTGGTTTTAAGCCCTCACTGCCGAGCAGAAAAACGGAAGCGTTAAACACGGAGACTAGCCGCCCCCTCCCTACCCTCCCAGAGCTCGCCCCGCCCCCACCTGCCCGGTGCTAGAAGCGATAAAGTAGCAGTGTCAGATCAAAGGACAGAATATTTGCTGCTCTGAGAACTGTGGACCTCAGACAGAGATTCGCAGCTCAACTACTTCCGGCAAAGGGGAGAGAGCTGTGGAAGCAGGAATGGCTGTGGTGGTGGTCACCACCATTGCTCTGGGCCACCTCTCACAACTCACCCCGCCCCTGGCCCCACCTATCTGGGCGGATCCCTGAAGGAGTAAACAGAACTGCTGAAACATATGGGCTCTGAATCTGGTGCAGAAAGAGCTTTGGAACTTCAAAAGCTCTTCGCATACCTATCAACCTGTTGCAGAAGCCACTCCTGTAGATGTCTAGGAAGAGAAATAGTAAATCAGTGATTGCCATGAATAACCAAGGCAACAAGATAGCTCAGAAAGAAAGTGAAAAATCTCCAGAAAAGGAACTTAGAGATATGGAAATATGTGATTTAAATGACAGAGAATTCAAGATTGCAATTCTGAAAAAACTGAACGAGATGCAAGAAAACACAGAAAGGCAGTTTAATGAACTCAGAAACACAATCAAAGAACACCATGACCATTTTACAAAAGAGATTGAAATTTTGAAAAAGAACCAAATAGAATTTCTGGAGATTAAGAACTCAATAGAAGAAATTAACAATAAAATATCCAGCGTAGGTAGTAGAGTTGACCAGATGGAGGAAAGAATCAGAGACATCGAAGATAGGAACCTGGAATTTACACAGATGGAAGAAGAGACTTGAGACTTAAAAGAAATGAAAGAACTCTACAAGAACTTTCTGACTCCATCAGAAAGAGCAATATAAGAATAATGGGCATACTAGAAGGAGAAGAAAGAGGGAAGTGAACAGAGAATATATTCAAACAAATCATCGATGAGAACTTCCCAAACTTGTGGAAAGAACTGGATCCTCAAATTCAAGAAGCAAATAGAACACCTAATTACCTCAATACCAACAGGCCTTCTCCAAGGCAGATTGTATTGAAGCTGTCTAAAATCAATGACAAAGAAAGAATCCTCAAGGCAGCCGGGAAAAGAAAACGGTAACTTACAAAGGAAAGCCCATTAGATTATCATCAGATTTTTCAGCAGAAACTCTACAAGCTAGGAGGGAATGGAACCAAATATTCAAACTATTGAAAGAGAGAAATTATGAGCCAAGAATAATATATCCAGCAAAGATCTCCTTTAGATATGAAGGAGGAATAAAGACCTTTCCAGACATCCAGAAGCTGAGGGAATTTTCTAATACACGACCTGCACTACAAGAAATACTAAAGGAGGCTATTAGACCACCATCACCAGGGACAATTTGTGGCAACCAAAACATAAAAAGGGGAAGAGTAAAGGCCTGAACTGGAATATGGGAATAGAGAAAGTAAGCGTACTGAAGAAACTGGAATACTCTAAATATCACACTTTCTTTTACATAAACTTAAGGGTAACCACTCAAAAAACGTCCAGAACTGAAATATATACTGTAATAAAAGAAGAAACAGAGGGAAACATCATAGAATACCACCACACAGAAATAATAGACAACAAAAGGCAAAGAAACAATGGAGACACAGCCTTCTCAGAAAACTAAAGACAGAATGACAGGAAAGTCTCACATATCAATAATCACCCTAAATGTAAATGGACTGAACTCACCAATAAAGAGACACAGAGTAGCAGATTGGATCAAAAAACTAAACCCAACCATATGCTGCCTACAAGAGACACATCTCAGCTACAAGGACATGCATAGACTCAAAGTAAAAGGGTGGAAATTGACACTCTAAGCAAATGGTATCCAGAGAAAATCAGGTGTAGCCATAATGATTTGTGATGAAACAGACTTCAGGGTGAAAAAGATAACAAGAGACAAAGATGGACATTTCATAATGGTAAAGGGGACTATACAACAAGAAGACATAACAGTCATCAATATTTATGCCCCCAATCAGGGAGCACCGAAATATACCAAGCAACTACTAACAGAACTAAAGGGAGAAATTGACCAAAACACAATTGTAGTAGGGGACTTAAATACATCATTGACAGCTATGGATAGATCATCCAAACAGAAGATAAATAATAAAATAGCAGCCCTAAATGTAACATTAGATGAAATGGACATAATTGACATATATAGAGCATTTCATCCTAAAACATCAGACTATACATTCTTTTCGGGTGAACATGGAACATTCACAAGGATAGACCATATATTGGGACACAAAATCAGCCTCAGCAAATTTAAGAAGATTGAAATCATACCAAGCATATTCTCTGATCACAAGGCTTTGAAATTAGATATCAACTGCAAAAGGAAAGCAGGAAAACACAAATACATGGAGATTAAACAACATACTTTTAAAGAACGACTGGGTCAAAGAAGAAATTAGAGGAGAGATCAAAAGATACATAGAAACAAATGACAATGAAAATACATCCTACCAAAATTTTTGGGCTGCCACGAGAGCAATTTTAAGAGGGAAATTTATATAATTGCAGGCCTATCTCAAGAAACAAGAAAAATCCCAAATAAACCTCATGTTACAACTTAAAGAACTAGAAAAAGAAGAACAAGTGAAACCCAAGGTCAGCAGAAGAAAGGAAATAACAAAAATCGGAGCAGAACTAAATAAAATAGAGAACAAAAAGACAATAGAAAAAATTAATGTGACAAAGAGCTGGTTCTTTGAAAAGATTAACAAAGTTGATAAACCCTTGGCTAGATTCACTAAGATAAAAAGAGAGAAAACACTAATTAACAAAATCAGAAATGAAAAGGAGAAGTTATCACGGACACCATAGAAATACAAAGGATTATCCAAGAATACTATGAAGGACTATATACCACCAAATTCAATAACTTAGAAGAAATGGACAAGTTCTTAGAAACATATAGCCTTCCAAGGCGGAGTCATGAAGAACTGGAAAATCTAAACAGGCCGACCACCAGTAACGAAATTGAATCAGTCATCAGAAACCTTCCCAAAATCAAAAGTCCTGGACCAGATGGCACCACCAGTGAATTCTACCAAACCTTCAAAGAGGATCTAATACCAATCCTGCTCAAACTCTTCCAAAAAATTGAAGAAGAGTCAATACTCCCTAACTCATTTTATGAGGCCAACATTACCCTGCTACCAAAACCTGGTAAGGACAACACAAAAAAAGAAAACTACAGACCAATATCTGTGACAAATACAGATGTAAAAATCCTAAACAAAATTCTAGCAAATCGAATACAACAATGCATTGAAAAGATTATTCATCACGATCAAGTGGGTTCATCCCCAAGGAAAAGGATGGTTCAACATCCACAAATCCATCAATGTGATACATCACATAAACAACATAAAGGACAAAAATCATATGATTCTATCAATTGATGCAGAAAAAGCATTTGATAAGATACAACATCCATTTATGATTAAAACACTTACTAAAATTGGTATAGAAGGAAAATACCTTAACATAATAAAGGCCATATATGACAAGCCCTCAGCTAATCTCATAATTGATGGTGAAATGCTGAAGCCCTTTGCTCTACGTTCAGGAACACGACAATGTTGTCCCCTATCACCTCTATTTTTCAACGTAGTGTTGGAAGTCCTTGCCAGAGCAATCAGGCAAAAGAAAGAAATAAAAGGCATCCAAATTGGGAATGAAGAAGTTAAATTGTCACTCATTGCAGATGACATGATGCTATATATAGAAAACCCTAAAGACTCCACCAAAAAGCTATTAGAAACAATCAATGAATACAGTAAAGTTGCTGGCTACAAAATCAACGTACAAAAGTCCATTGCTTTCCTATATACCAACAATGAAATCTCAGAAAAAGAAATAGAAAAAAACGATTTGTTTTGCAATTGCAGTAAAAAGAATAAAATACCTAGGAATAAACTTAACCAAGGATGTGAAGGATTTATATGCTGAAAACTATAAGACATTTTTGAAAGAAATTGAAGAAGACACAAAGAAATGGAAAGATATTCCATGCTTATGGATTGGAATAATCAACATAGTTAAAATGGCCATATTACCCAAAGCAATATACAGATTTAATGCAATCCCCATCAAAATCCCAATGGCATTTTTTAAAGAAATAGAACAAAAAATTATCAGATTTGTTTGGAACCACAAAAGACCTCGAATAGTCAAAGCAATATTAAAAAAAAAAAGAACAATACTGGAGATATCGCACTCCCTGATTTTTGCTTGTACTACAGGGCTACAATAATCAAAACAGCTTGGTATTGGCGGAAAAACAGACACATAGACCAATGGAATAGAATTGAGAACCCAGAAATAAAACCACATAAATATGGACAGATAATTTTTGACAAAGAAGCTAAAAACATACAATGGAGGAAAGACAGCCTCTTCAATAAATGGTGCTGGCAGAATTGGATAGCCACGTGCAAAAGAATGAAACTGGACTGCTATCTGTCACCATGTACCAAAATTAATTCAAAATGGATCAAAGACTTAAGCATAAGACCTGACACAATAAACTGCATAGAAAAAACATAGGTACTAAACTTATGGACCTTGGGTTCAAAGAGCATTTTATGAATTTGACTCCAAAGGCAATGGAAGTAAAAACTAAAATAAACGAATGGGATTATATGAAACTGAAAAGTTTCTGCACAGCAAAAGAAACTATTGACAAAATAATGAGGCAACCAACTGAATGGGAGAAGATTTTCGCAAACAGTGCCTCTGATAAGGGGCTAATATCCAAAATATACAAGGAACTCATGAAACTCAACAACAAAAAAATAAACAACCCAATTGAAAAATGGACAGAGGAGCTGAAGAGACATTTCTCCAAAGAGGATATACAAATGGCAAATAGACATATGAAAAAATGCTCAACATCGCTAATCATCAGAGAAATGCAAATGAAAACCACAATGAGATATCACCTCACTTCAGTCAGAATGGCTTTCATCAACAAGACAAATAGTAACAAGTTTTGGAGAGGCTGTGGAGAAAAAGGAACCCTCATACACTGTTGGTGGGAATGCAGACTGGTGCAGCCGCTATGGAAGGCAGTGTAGAGGTTCCTCAAGAAATTACGAATAGAATTACCATATGACCCAGCAATCGTTCTCCTGGGTATCTACCCAAAATATCTGAAAGCATTTCTCTATAGAGACTCTTGTACTCCAATGTTCATTGCAGCTTTGTTTACAGTGGCCAACACATGGAAACAACCAAAATGTCCTTCGATAGATGAATGGATAAAGAAGTTGTGGTATATACACACAATGGAATACTATTCAGCGTTAAGGAAAGATGATATAGGAACATTTGTGATAACACGGATGGATTTTGAGAGTATAATGCTAAGTGAAATAAATCAGACCAGAAAAGCAGAGAACCCTATGATTTCACTGATATGTGGTATATAAACCAAAACAACAAAAGAACAAGACAAACAAATGAGAAAGAAAAACTCATAGACACAGACAATAATTTAGTGGTTACCAGAGGGTACGGGGTTGGGGGGTGGGTGATGAGGGTAAGGGGGTTCAAATATATGGTGATGGAAGGAGAACTGACTCTGGGTGGTGAACACACAAGGGGATTTATAGATGATGTAATACAGAATTGTACACCTGAAATCTATGTAATTTCACTAACAATTGTCACCCCAATAAATTTAATTTAAAAAAAATAAAATATCAAAATACTGTGCTTAGAAGGGAATTTATAGTTATAATTGCTTGTATTGGAAAAGAAGAAAAAACTAATATTAATGATTTTATTTCCACCTGAAGAAGCTAAAAATATAAGAACATAAACCAAAAGTATGTAGTAGGAAGGAAATAAAATAAACGTAACAGATAATACAGAAAAAATAATAATAAAGCCCAAAGCCAGTTCTATGGAAACATCAACAAAACCCTAGCTAGGTTGATTAAGGAAAAAAGAGAAAATATAAATCATTATCAGGAATGAAAAAGCAGTTAGCAAAGCATGTCCTAGAGATAATAAGAAGATATTTCAAAATTTCAAGAATGGTTTGAAGAGCTTTATTTTAACAATTTCAGTAATTTACTGTAAAAGGACAAATTCTTGATATATATAACCTATCAAATTTGACAAGATGAAACAGATATTTTTCAGAACATGGAGGAGGAGGCAGCTCCTGCCAAATGATTTTATGAATCCACCATTATCGTAATATTAAAACCTGACAAAGATATTAAGAAAGAAAGAAAGAAAGAAAGAAAGAAAGAAAGAAAGAAAGAAAGAAAGAAAGAAAGAAAGAAAGAAAGAAAGAAACCAGTATCTGTCATAAATGTATAGGCAAAAACCCTTAATAAAATATTAGTAAACCAAGTCTAACCATATATTGAAAAGGTAACACAATAACTTTGATTTATCTCAGGAATGAAAGGTTATTTAACATTAAAAAATAAGTAAATATAATTCACCACATTAACAGAATAAAGGAGAAAAAACACAATCATTTCAATAGATCTAGAAAAAAGAATTTGAAAACATTCAACAACAATCCATGGTTAAAAATAAAAATAAACAAACAGGAAACTAGGAATAGAAGAAAATTTCTCAATCTGATTAATGGCACCTATCAAAAAGAGAAAATAAAAGTTAAAACAGGCTACCTAATCGTGAAACATCAAACACTTTCCCCTAAATGTTATACTGATAGTCTTAGAGATTGCAATAAGGCAAGAAAAAGAAATAGAAAACATAAAGATTGGAAAGGAAGAAGTAAAATGGTCTCTATTTACAGATGACATGATTATTTATGTAGAAAATCCTACAGATTTTGGGGCCGGCCCGGTGGTTCAGGCGGTTAGAGCTCCATGCTCTTCACTCCAAAGGCTGCCGGTTCGATTCCCACATGGGCCAGTGGGCTCTCAACCAGAAGGCTGTCAGTTCAACTCCTGGAATCTCACAAGGGATGGTGGGCAGCGCCCCCTGCAGCTAAGATTGAAAGCGGCACCTTGAGTAAGCTGCCGCTGAGCTCCCAGATGGTTCGGGTGGTTGGAGCGCTGTGCCCCCTGCAACTAGTAATGGCAACT
This sequence comes from Rhinolophus hipposideros, assembly GCF_964194185.1. NCBI lineage: Eukaryota > Metazoa > Chordata > Mammalia > Chiroptera > Rhinolophidae > Rhinolophus > Rhinolophus hipposideros. The sequence continues at coordinate 59,991,135 of NC_138046.1, forward strand.
GGACCTGGAGCTGAGCTGTGCCTGCCACAACTAAGACTGAAAGGACAACAACTTGTTGCTGAATGGCACCCTCCACAACTAAGATTGAAAGGACAACAACTTGACTTGGAAAAAAAGTCCTGGAAGTACACACTGTTCCCCAATAAAGTCCTGTTCCCCCCCCCAATAAAAAATCTTAAAAAAAAAAAAATCCTACAGATTTTACAAAACAATAGAACTGACAAATGAAGGTGGCAAGGTCATAGGATACAAAGTAAATATCCAAAAATCAAGTATATTCTATATGCTACCAAATGAGAGGAAAATAGAATTTTTAAAAATTATTTGATAATAGTCCCTCTCCCAAAATAGAAATAATTTAACAACAACAACAACAAAAATCTTTGAAAAAGAACATGAAATATCTCCTGACTGAAAATTGCAAAATACTGCTAACAGAAATTAAAAACATATCATAAAAGAGCTATGGTCATGGACTGGGAAATTCACGGTTTTAAGTTATCAGTTCTTCACAAATTAATCTGTAGATTCAACACAATCCAAATAAAAATTCCAGTGGGGATCTTTTTTAAGAAATTGCCAAGTTGATTCTAAATGTACATGAAAATACAAGTGACCTAGAATTGTCAAAGCAACTTTTAAAAAGAACAACTTTTTAAAATCTACCTAATTTTGGAGAGATCCAAGATGGCAGAGCAGATAAACACCGTGCCTGCTTCTTTCCATGAACACATTAAAATTACAACTAAATTATAGAACAATCAACCTAGAGAACCATCTGCAGTCTGGCTGAAGAAAAGTTTTATAACTAAGGATATAAAGAAGAAGCTGCATCGATACTGGTAGTCAGGGTAGAGACACGAAACAGGCTGGCGCCAAACCTCCATGTGGTGACTGGAAAACCAGGAGGGATCTCTCAGCTACAGAGGTTCCTCCCAGACGAGTGAGAGACACCAGCTTCACACCGGCCTCCCCAGCCCAGAGTACTGGTGCCGAGAAAGGGAACCTCCACAACATCTGGCTGTGATAAACAGTGGGGATTCCAAATGACTGGGTGGGATGGCAGGCTGCAGGAAATCCAGATATCATTTTAAGGGGCTAACGCGCAAAATCTCACTTGTTGGCACTCACCTTTGGCTTTGGCAGAGAAATGGTGACTGGGGAGAGGGGTATCAGAGGCATACAGGGGGCAGAATGAGGTGTGTGGCTTCAGAGTAAGTACTGGAAGACCATCACCATTTTCCATGTGTGGGGTCCTGCTCCCATGCAGCCAACAGGCAGGCACCATCTTTTTTATGTTGAGCCCTACCCCTCATGGCCAAAACTGAACATGATTCGCCTGTTGAGCTCTGCTTGCTCCACCTTGCTGACTCCGCTGGGACCCCGCCCCACCCAACTCCCCCATGCCAGAAGCACTTTCTCTGTGAGCAGCCAGCCCTGCCCACATTGCAATTTTTCTTGGAAAACTATTAAGAGTCCACAGGCTCCCTGCAAGAGACAACTGGCCTCAGTGTGCTCTGAGACTTTTGCTGAGTAGCTCCAAACTCAGCACTGGCACCAAACCAGAATCTATATTAATGTGGTGACCACAATTCCTCCCATTCTAGTGGCTCCCTGAGACCCTGCCGCACCCAACTTGTATACTGCATGAGGCTATATCAGTGGATGAACGTTATGGGAGCTGACAGGTATCAGCAGGCCTTGGGTTGTCTTGGCTTTTTTGCAGAGCTACCCCAGGCCCGGAATTGATGGCAGACGTCCTCAGTTTGCAACGTGGCGTCTCCCACATGCCTCCAGGTTTAGCACAGGCAGCAATCAACAATGGATAGCTTTGTAGCTGTTACCAGGTAGTTCCTGACTGGTCACAGGCAGTGGGTGACCTGGGGCTGCATTAGAGCCACTCCTAAAAGTCCCAGAACCAACATACTTGGAGGTTGGCTTCAGACCACAGGAAAGCACTGCCAAATTACCCTCACAGCAGCACACACAACGGGTTATTTCAACAGACACCGGAGCCCACTGGAGTGAATCCCACTCCATGCATTCAACTCCCCACTCAGCAGCCCATAAGCTGTGGACATGACCAAACCCTACAGCCAATCAGCCTAAGGGTCAATTCCACCCAGTGACATACCAATACCAGTCAAGACTCAACTATGACAGGAGGGCACACACAACCTACACAAGGGGCAGTCCTGGAGCACCCGGTGCAGGTGACAAGGGAGACTGTGCCACTGCGCCCCACAGGGCACCTACTACATAAGGTGACCCAGCCAAGTCTGAGAGACATAGAAGATCTATCTGCTACATAGAAACAAAAACAGAGAGGCAGCCAAAATGAGGAAACAAAGAAATGCATCCTAAACGAAAGAACAGGAGAAAACTCCAGAAAAAAAACTAAATGAAATGGAGGCAAGCAACCTACCAGAGACAGAGTTGAAAACAATGGTTATAAGGATGCTCAAAGAACTTAGTGAGAACTTCAACAAAAAGATAGCAAGCATAAAAAAGGACATAGAAACCATAAAAAGAACCCATCAGAAGTGAATAATATAGTAACTGAAATGAAGAATGCACTAGAAGGAATCACCAGCAGACTAAATGAAGTAGAGGACTGAATCAGTGATTTGGAATACAAGGTAACAGAAAATACCCAATTGGAATAGCAAAAAGAAAAATAAATCCAAAAATATGGGAACAGTTTAAAAGTCTTTTGGGACAACATCAAGCAAAACAACATTCACATCATAGGGATTCCAGAAGGAGAAGAGAGAAAGTAAGGGATTGATAACTTATTTGAAGAAATAATGACAGAAAGCTTCCTTAATTTGACAAAGCAAATAAATATACAAGCCCAGGAAGTGCATAGATTCCCAAACAAGATGAACCCAAACAGGCTCACACCAAAACGCATCATAATTAAAATGCCAAAGGTTAAAGACAAAGAGATAATCCTAAAAAACAGCAAAAGAAAGTCAACTAGTATTTTATAAGGGAGCTCCCATGCAGTTGTCGGATGATTTCTCAACAGAAATTTTGCAGAAAAGAAGGGATTGGCACAAAATATTTAATGTGATGAAAAGTAAGGACCTACAACCAAAAATTCTCTACCCAGCAAGGTTATCTTTTAAAATTGAAGGACAGAGAAAGATCTTCCCGGAAAAAAATAAGCTAAAGGAGTTCAAACCAGTATTACAATGAATGATAAAGAGACTTGTTTAAGATGGGAAAAAAATCAAAATTATGAATAATGAAATGGCAATAGCTACATATCTATCAACACTTACTTTCAATGTAAGTGGATTAAATGCTCCAAACAAAAGACATAGGAAGGCTGAATGAATAAGAAAACAAAACCCTTACATATGCTGCCTACAAGAGACTCACTTCAGATTGAAAGACACACACAGATGGAAAGTAAAGGGATGGAAAAGGATATTTCATGGAAATGTAAATGAAAGAAAACAAAAAATGCTGGAGTAGTAATATTATACCAGACAAAAGAGACATTAAAACAATGGTTATAACAAGAGACAAAGAAGGACCTAGTAATTCCACTTCTGGGTATTTATCTGAAGAATCTCAAAACACTACTTCAAAGGAAACTGTGCATCCATATGTTCATTGCAGCATTGTTTACAATGTCCAAGACGTGGAGGCAGCCTGGGTGCCTGTCAATGGAAAAATGGGTAAAGAGGAGGTGGTACATATATACAGTGGAATATTGCTGTGTCATGAAAGGGAATGGGTTCTTGCCATCTGTGGCAGCATGGAGGGACCTGGAGGGTATTGTGCTGAGTGGAGTATGTCAGACAAAGACAGATGTGATAAGATTTCACTTATATGTGGAATCTAAAGAGCAAAATTAACAAATAAAACAGAAACAAACTCATAGATACACAGAACATTTAAATGGTTGCCAGATGGGAGAGGGCTTAGGGGTGTGTGTGAAAAAAGGAGAAGGAGGAAGGAATTAAGAAGTACAAATTGGTTGTTACAGAGTAGTTATGGGGATATAGAGTATAGCATAAGGAATATAGTCAATAATTTAATAACTATGTATGGTGTCAGATGGATACTAGATTTGTTGGAGTGATAGATTGGAGGGGTTTGGGGGGCAGGGTGAAAAAGTTGAAGGGATTAAGTATAAATTGGTAGTTACAAAACAGTTATGGAGCTGTAAAGTAAGGCATAAGTAATATAGTCAATAATATTATAATAACTGTGTATAGTGCCAGGTGGGAACTATATTAATCAGGCGGATCGCTTCTTAAATTATATAAATGTATAATTTATACATACATATGTATATATTTATACACTATGTTGTAAACCTGAAATTAATATAAAATAATGTTGAATGTCAACTATAATTCAAAATTTTAAAAAAGGGGGAGTGCTTGCTTCGGTAGCACACATACTAAAATTGGAATGATACAGAGAAGGTTAGCATGGCCCCTGCACAAGGAAGACACGCAAATTCGTGAAGCATTCCATTTTTTTTAAAGGGGGGAGGGGAAGGTGAAGGAGATTAAGAGGTTCAAATTTCCAGGTGTAAACAAACAAGTCATGGGGATGTAATATACAACATAGGAAATATGGTCAATAATATTGTGATAACATATTATGGTGTTACATGGTTGCTGGACTTACCATGATCACTTCTTTAAGTACATAAATGTTGACTAACTATGGTGTTCCCCTAAAACTAATATAATATTGTATGTTAGCTACAGTTTTAACAAAAATCTTAAAAAGAAAATACCTGATTTCAAGACTTACTATAAAGCAATAGTAATCCATTGTGATATGGAGGAAAGGATAGACATACTGATCAAAGGACAAATAATAGTCCAGAAATAGGCCCAAATATATGGTCACAATATTTTTCAACAAAAATGTCAAGACAGTTCAGTGGAGAAAGGAAAGTTTTTTAAACAATAATGCTGGAACTTGATATCTTTATGGGGAAAAAATAATATTGACCCTTACCTCAATCCATAAAAATTCACTAAAAATAGATCATAGGTCTCAATATAAAAAATAAATTGTAGAGGTTTAGAAGGAAACATAGGAGAAAATCTTTATGGCTTTGGGGTAAGGCTATTTTTTGGCAAGTCCCAGAAATCAATAATCATAAAAGAAAAAAACTATTAAATTAGATTTTGTCAAACTTCATAACAATTTCTCTTCAAAACACCTCTTTAAGAAAATAAAAATACAAGCCACAAACTGGAAGAAAATACCTTGTAGTACTTTCCTCTAACAAAGGACTTGTATTCAGATTATATAAAGAGTTCTCACAACTCAATAATAAAATATCCCCCTCAAAAAGAAAAGAAAAGAAATGAAAATATTTGAGCTGTCATTTCACGAAAGAAGATGCACAAATGGCTAATAAGCACATGAAGAGATGCTCAGAATATCAGTCATCAGGGAAATGCAAATTAAAACTATAATGTTATACCAACCAGAAACATATTAAAAATGACTAAAACTAAAACAAATTCCAGTTTGGGTGAGGATACAGTGATTGGCATTTTAATTAATTACCAGAGGGAATGTAAAACAGTACATTTTTTGAAAAACAATTTAGCTGTTTCTTAAAAATATATACGTACACTCACTCCTAAGTGTTTACCCAAGAAAATGAAAGTATACACATACAAAAACCTGTATGTAAATGTTAATAGCAGCTTCATTTGTAATAGCCCCAAACTGAAAACAACCCAAATGTCCATCAACAAGTCAATAGAGAAATAAAAAGTGGTATATTCATATAATGGAATACTACCAAGCAATAAAAAAGAATGAACTATTAATACAACTGACAAAATGACTGAGTCAGAAAATAATAATGCTAAATGAAAAAAGCTAGCCAAAAAAGGTACATACTGTGTTTTTCCATTTATATGAAATTATAGAAAATACAACTAATCTAGAGGGACAGAAAGCAGATAATCGTTTGCCTGGGTCATACAGAATGAGGGATGGATTGCAAAGTGGCATGAACAATCTTTTGGTGGTGAGGAAAATGGTATGTATCTATGGTAATTTTTTATGGACATACATAACTGTCAAAACTCGTCAAATTGTACAATTTTAGTGGATGCAGTTCATTGTGTGTAAATTATGACTCAATACAGTTGATTAAAAAAACAGGATAATGGCTGCATAATTTAGCCTTTGTATGTATAATAATTTGTTCATTCAAAATTCTATTATTGGTTATTGGGGGAATGCTTTCACTGAAAATTGTGTAAAATATACAAATTCAAATTTAAGTCTAAACGTTATATGAATGCTATCCAGAAAGAAGAACTGGAAGACTGAGAGCCAGATATACCACTGGAGAACCCAATGTAGTGAGCAAACAATGTTTTGGAGATGGCGACTGCCAATAAAAAGAGCAAAGCCTCCATTTCTCCAGCTGCAATGAAGAACATTCTGACAAGGACTTTAGTCTGCCATTTGTATGCCTCAGGTACAGAATAGTTTCGAAAGGTTCTTTGTTCTGTGGTTCATATGGCCCTGGGAATGCTAGGGTGGCAAGTACAGTGCTTGACAACAGTCCATGAAACAGATTGCTGTGGGAGAATTTATGAAAGATTTCAGAAATTGTGATACTGGGTGCGTCCTATTTGGAGGCAGAGAGCTAACATCCTACTTTTTAAAACTTGTGATTCAACAAACCTCATTAGCCTTGTCCCTGACACCACCTAAACTTCTCGTTAAAGGCTCTTCACTATTTAAGATAAATTGGGTGACAAAATGTCTTCCCCCTGAGCTATTTGGAAAAGGAAGACTATAAATCCAAGGCATTATGTTTGCTGTTCACTGGGGGAAAAAAAGCAGATCTATTTACTCTTTTCTGGCTCTTGTGGAAGCTTTAGTTACCTATAAATTATTCGGTTAAATCACAGAAGAACAAAGGGACTGAGGAAGAACACCAGAGCTCTGAATTAAAGCTCCAAATGTCAATTTCTGGTGGCAAAATTAGTCAACAGTCAGAGTCTTGCCTTTTTCTCACTCTTTTACCCCCCATTCTCCTTCTCTTTACCCCCAAATAGGCACCTGATACTTTTTAAACACTTCTCTTTTTTTTTTCTATTAAAGCATTTCAAAATATAGCTTACCAGTTCCTAATCCCATTAAATTTGTTAAGAGTTCTCAATATATATGGATAAATATTCATCATTTGAGTATTTGGGAGTATTTACTGGGATACATATCTGTCCTTATCTGAGTATTTATTGGGATACATACTCATCCTTCGTTGCAACACTATATTGATGACAGAAAATGACCTGGATGAAGAAAAGAAATTTTCTGATTTAACTATTTTTATGTATTTTATGTAGAGATGTTGCCTAGTCATAGCAATACAAATATTCAAGAATAGTCCATCTCATATTGTATGATCAGATGAAATTTCCAAGTTCTAAATGTTTGGATTTGGAGTAACCAAAAGTTGCCTAAATATGGATACTATTTCTTTAAGTGTGCTAGTTCAAGTATTGTTTTCAAATAATTGTTGAAATTTTTAAATTAAAGAAAAACAATTTTCTCAAGGAAAGATAACCATTCTAGTATGCTGAATTTCCACTCCACTATTTGCTGTCATATTATAACAATGTTAGTATTTAGTTTTCAAATTAGACGTTTTGTCCCTGTTAGAGATATTCAATAGTAATCAAATACTTGAAGCTCTTGTAGAGCTTTGGAATTTGATTAAAATAGAGAATTTACATATTTTTTGTTTCCACTTAGATACAGAAGCATGAAAGAGTTTAAAAAGTAGTCTAACAGTGTTAACAAAATCCTTTTGGTTTCTCTGCTGATATTATCAGTCTATCCTCACAGAATGTCAACTGCTGAACATATTCCACCCCTGGACTAGCACAGTACCAAGAAATTGATTTTACCATCTGACTTTGTAGCATTTTTATCAGGTCTTTTTAATTAGGTTCAAATTGGTGATCTCCACCTTTCCCTGCTTCTACCTTTTTCAGTGCCATTAAGACTAAACTCATTTCCAGCGCACTATGGTGTGCTCAAGTGGAACTTAAATTGAATAGTATTTTCCCCCAGGTTTTCACACCTTACACAGGCTAGCAAAAGTCATGTCATGCTTGCCCAGTAGTGCATATAATTCAATTTTTGTTTTATTAAGATATGAAGATGACCATTACATTAAAAAGCTAGGCAGCCTTAAGAGACCTAAGTGAAAAATGGGACCATAGTTTGAGAAATTAAAAATGTCTGCAAGGTAAGGAAAGAGAAACGAAGAGCACAGAAACTTTGTTCTTGAACTTAAACTGCCCAAACAATGTGTATAATAGAAATATTAAAACATTTTCAAGTTAAACCTAGTGTTGCACTCTCTTACAAAAATACTTCCACAGGGTTTGTGAGAAGATGAAAAACTGGTCCAATTTGGTTATTTCAAATCTCTCCTGTTAATTTAAAATGATCCCAATTCAATAAAAGTCTAACCTCTGCAACAGAAAGCTGGTTAGGCAATGAGAGCTCATTTTTCCTTCTGTCTGCAGCAGGAGAGCTGACTGGAGGTTGTATTACAGTTAATCTGAATTTTTTTCTTGAAGAAGTGTAGAGCACTCATTCCAATATAGTAAGCTTACTACCATCATAATATTCACTCAAGATGGTTTCATATACAAATAAAATTGATTTCCAGGGAAGAAAAGTTTTTTTAGGGAGGAGGCAGAAAGAAGCCTTATAGGATGAAAACTAAGTTGTATTTCTAAGAAGCATCTAAAGCATTAAGAATTTTTGTTCAAACAAATGCATCCCCCCCACCCCCATACTCCCCCACCCTCATGGCTATACTGAGATGTGCACAGTAAATTCAAAGAGGACCAAAACAACTGCCTCTTCCTAATTCATTAAGACAGTACTGGGAAAGCTGGATCCCAGATTTCTTGAGTCCCTTGAGTCACACTAACCTGCCATATAGGCAGCCCGGAAAAAATTGAACAGACCAAATCTTTCATTGCCATACAATCTGGCAAGCATAAGTAGATCAAATTGTACTGTTAAGTTCAAGATGATGATTCTGGATTTCAAAGGTGGAGGACTTGAATGAAGGGTTTACACCCACAGTGATTCTACATTACACTGAGGTGTGGCCAAAAATATCCTGACCAACAGAGCCACTACCCGGGAAGTCTACACACCTTTTTTTCCTCATCAGTTTTAAATAGTGCCTAGGATCTTCCCATTTGAACCTTAAAGGCTGAATTTCCCATTCCTTTTTAGAATATCCTACCCACTCCCCAGCACAAAGGATACCAGTTTTGAGAACCTGTGTGGTACAACACCTGTTCACATTGACTTTGGAAGTTTGGGGGTGGGGCATCCACATTCAGATTAAAATAGCACAAAAGGGAAAATCTTATAGCCCAAGAAAATAATTTTTCACTGAGTTTTGCTCACCAGAATATAACTGCCCATAGTTTCTAGATATTCTGCTCTCTAAGCACTTTATAAATAAATGTATGCTGACAGAGCTGCATACCTTTCATTTTTTCTAGGTGGGGGGCAGGGTGTCATTTTGGGGCAAGCGTCAACCTTCATTACTCTAACCAATAGCTACAGTCTTTGCTAGCAGTTTAAGTGACCCTGAAATAATTTATATATTTTTAGAATCCTCTCCTAAGGCTGTCGAGCCAACCACAGATTATTAAATTCATTGAGTTTTTCCTTTTTACACATTTTCTTACTGCAGATGTGCTAAACCATTCAGCAAAAATGTAAGATACTGCAGAACAAGTAGAGACCTGCAGAGCTGTAATAATTACAGGATAATACAGAACTAAAATAATTCTTCTGAATGTTGAAGTTTAATATCATCTGTTCTTTTCTTCTGCATTCCCTGTGGAATAATTGACTCAATTTCTCCAGGCACAAATCTTTCATAACCTCTTCTTAACTTTCTGAGCTCTTCTCCTGGCAGAACTATATACTGTAGCACATGTCTCCCCTCTACTGAAATAGTCCATCACATTTTAAGTCACCAGACCTTATTCCTCTATCTGTATCTCCCAGCAGTGTTTTTAAGAACCAGCCTTAACAAGAGGGGTAACTGAAAAATCTAAGTAACAAAGTTTGACAAACTTTCCCTTCCCTGATTCACAAGTTCAAATTCCTTCAGGGTTGATTTCTTGGTAGATGAACTTGGTAGCACAATGAGTTCAAAGAAGAAAATCTCCAGAAGGGAATATAGTATTTCCAAGTCCCTAGAGGTCTATATCACCTACCAAAAAATTATGCCTCTGCAAAGCATTTCTAAGGCCTAGCTAACAATCAAAGATCTTAACCTCTTGTTTCAGACACTAAATATGACAATGTAGTCTTAACAAGAAAGGTAACAGTTTTCCCATGAGTTTGCTGTTTTTCTCACTTGGCATAAATTGTTACTCATCCCTGGCGAGTAGGTAATTACAAGGTTTTTGTTTCACAGACCAGCTATGGCCTAATAATATTTCAGTACAAGTTTCCAAGTAAAGAAGTCACCTTGTGATTTGTAGTTGAGCTAGCCATAAATCTTGTTCATAGGTTAGGAATAGACTAAAAACCGTGTCAGTAATTCATGTTATGCTATGATATCTCATTTAGCTTTAATATGATTAAGTGTGCCTGCTGCAGCTTCTGCCTAATCATGGCCTCACAATGAAGCCTTCCTATGTGGAAATCAAGATTTCAGGGAGCCTACCATTTGAAAAGAAGCTGTTTTAATCATCAAACAAAGTTTATTTGCACATCCAGCATCTGCTTTTTGAGAGATGATAGAGGTTTCAGGAATGACACTATGGTATCTGAGGTCTTTTTAGTTTCACATTTCACATGATTAATCATCATAACACTCTTAGATCAATACAGTATTTTCATTTTTCAGGCAGTGGAAAACTAAGCAAAGATACATGGAAAATGCATGGAAGAGTTCCAGTCAAGATGACGGAGTAGGTAAATACTGTGCTTGCCTCCTCCCAGGACCAAATTAAAATTACAACTAAATTATAGAACAATCAACCTGGAGAACCATCCGAAGACTAGCTGAAGTCTTATAACTAGGAATATAAAGGAGAAGCCACTGTGAGACTGGTAGGAGGGGCAGAGATACAGAATAGGCTGACCCCACACCCAAGTGTGGCTGTCGAGAATTGGGAAGGATATCTCAGCTACAGAGGTCCTCCTTGAGGAGTGAGGGGTCTCAGCCCCAGACTGGGCTCCCCAGCCCAGAGCACATCACCAGGAAAAGGCCCTACAATATCTGGCTGTGAAAATCAGCAGGGATTCCATCCATCCAGGTGAAACAGAAGGGGGGCTGGAAATGCAGGCTTAGAGGGCCAAAGCACAGAGGCACTCACTCCCAGGTATGCACCCTGGGCTCTGGCAGAGGGACTATGGCTCAAGAAGTGTCAGAGACATAGAGCAGGAGACTAAGTTGTGCGGTATCAGGGCAAGAGCTGGAGAGAAAGCCACCATTGTCACTGTGTTGAGCGTTCTACCTGTGTAGCTGGCAGGAGGTTTCCATCTTTCCTATGTTGGGCACTGTCCCCATACGGCCAAATCTGAATATTCATTGGCCTGGTAATCCCTGGGACTCCACCCCACTCATCTTGCTTAATGCCAGAGGTTTGTTTTATAGCTGGCAAGCAGCTAGTGTTGACCCGTGCTAGTCTTTCATGGAAAACATTTGGGGATTCTCAGGCCCCAGGCAGTTGGCCTCTGGCCTATGTTTGCTCTGAGCCTTTTGCAGACTGGCCACAGGCTCAAAACTGGCATTAAATCTAAATTTACATTAACCTGTTGAACACCCCTCGCCCAATGCTGGTGACTCCTTGATACCTCACCCCACCCAACTCCCGTGCCACTCAGCTTCTTTCAGAAGCTGAGCCTTATGGACAGCCAGCAGATGGTTGCAAGCCTTGGGGTGGCCCGGGCCTTTTGCTGAGCTGCCCCAGGCCTGGTACTGGTGATGGTTGGCCTCAGTTCACAGTGTGGCATCTCACAAGCACCTCCAGGTCCCACAAAGGCAGCAATCAACTATGTATGGCTTTGCACATCCTACCAGGTAGCCCTGGACTGGAAATAGGCAACAGTTGACATTGGCCTGCACAGGAGCTACCCCCAGGAAGCTCAAGGACCAGCACACCACAAAGTTAGGAATACACTCAAATATGTCAGTAATTCATGTTATGCTATGATATCTCATTTAGCTTTAATATGATGAAGTGTGACTGCTGCAACTTCTGCCTAATCATGGCCTCACAATGAAGCCTTCTTATGTGGAAATCAGAGAGTCCACCATTTGAAAAGAAGCTACTTTAATCATCAAGCAAAGTTTAGTTGCCAGCTTTAAATCAGAAGATAACACCACTTGATTAGCCCCACAAGAGATACACCACAAGAGTGGTCTTTGCAGACACCAGAGCCCACTAGAGTGAATCCCACTTCATAGGGTCACACCCTGCACAGCAGCTTGTACTCTGTGGTGATGGCCAATCCTCACATCCAGTCAGCCTGAGGGTCAATTCCACCCACTGACCTGCCAACAACAATCAAGACTCAACTACAATAGGAGGGCACACACAAACCATACAAAGGACACTCCTGGAGCATCTGGCTCAGGTGACAAGGAAGACTATGCCCCTGGGACCCACAGGACACCTCCTACATAAGACCACCCTGCCAAAACTAGAAGATGTAGGAGATCTACCTACTATATGAAAACAAACAGATAGGCAGTCAACATGAAAAAACAAAGAACATGTCCCAAATGAAAGAACAGGACAAAGCTTCAGAAAAAGAACTAAATGAAATGGAGGCAAGGAATCTACAAGACACAGAGTTCAAAACTGGTGATAAGGATTCTTAAGGAACTCAGTGAGAATTTCAACAAAGAGATAGTAAGCACACACAAAAAAAAGACATAGAAACTATAAAAAAAGAACCAGTCAGAAAAGAATACAATAACTGAAATGAAGAATACACTAGAAGGAATTAAGAACAGATTCAATGAAACAGAGGATCAAATCAGTGCTGTAGAAGACAAGATAGCAGTATAATCCAATTAGAACAGCGAAAAGAAAAAAGAATTTTTTAAAAATGGGAATAGTTTAAGAGACCTTGGGGAGACCATCAAGTGTAACAATATTCACATCATAGGAGTACCAGAAGGATAAGAGAGAGAAGAAGGGATTGAGAACCTATTTGAAAAAATAATGACTAAAAACTTCCTTAACCTGGTGAAGAAAATAGACATAGAAGTCCAAGAAATGCAGAGGGTCCCAAACAAGATGAACCAAAAGAGGCCCACACCAAGATACATCATAATTAAAATGCCAAAGGTTAAAGACAAAGTGATAATCTAAAAGCAGCAGCAGAAAAAGCAGTTAGTTTCCTACAAGGGAGCGCTCATAAGATTGTCAGCTGATTTCTCAACAGAAATGAGGCAGGCTAGAAGTGATTGGCAGGAAATATTCAAAGTGATGAAAAACAAGGAACTACAAACAAGACTACTCTTCCCAGCAACATGATCATTTAAACTGAAGGGGAGAAAGAGCTTCTCAGACAAGAAAAAGTTAAGGAAACCATTACCACCAAACCAGTATTACAAGAAATATTAATGGGATTTCTTTTAGAAGAATAAGTGTGTGGGGCAGGGAGGAAGAACATAAATATGAATAATACCATAGCAATAACTGCATACCTATCAATAATCACTTTATATGTAAATAAATTAAATGCACCAATCAAAAGACATAGGGTAGCTGAATGGATAAGAAAACAAGACCCATATATATGCTGTCTAAAAAACATGCACTTCAGATCAAAAGACATACACAGACTGAAAGTAAAGGGATGGAAAATGATATTTTATGCAAATGACAAAGAGAAAAAATCTGGAGTAGCAATATTTATGTCAGACAAAATAAACTATAAAACAAAGGTTATAATAAGAAACAAAGAAAGACATTTTATAATGGTAAAGGGATCAGTCCAACAAATATAACCCTTGTAAACATCTATGCACCAAACATAGGAGCACTTAAATACATAAACCAAATGTTAACTGACATAAAGGGAGAGACTGACAGTATTATAGTCAGAGGAGGGTAATTTAACACCCCATTGACATCCCCGTGGGACACTACACGAGGGACCCTGAAGCACCTAGAAGGGAGGAAAATGGGAGACACAAAGACCGGAGACAAGACAGGAGTTCTGATCAAGTCTCTCTTTATTGCAGCTCAATCATGGGTTATATACATTCTTTTGCTGGGTGGAGGGGCATTAACATAAGAAGGGTTGCAGCAGGCTAGTGGTCTTAAGCCATCCGGACACCCCCTACAGAATGTGGGTGTTACCCAAGTAACTTCCTCTATCTCATGCTTCTCAGTCATGTGATGGTGCCTTACAGGCACCCGCCCTCTACAGACATCAATGGGTAGATCTTCCAGACAAAAAAATCAACAAGGAAACAGCAACCTTAAATGACACACTAAACCAGATGGACTTAATTCACATTTTTAGAGTATTTCCCAAAGCAGCAGAATATACATCATTTTCAAGTGCACATGGAACATTTTCCAAGATACACCATGTATTAGGCTGCAAAACAAGTCTCAATAAATTTAAGAAGCTTGAAATCATATCGAGTGTCTTCTCTGACCACAATGGTATGAAACAAGAAATCAATTACAACTAAAAAATTGAAAAACACACAAATATATGGAGGCTAAATAATATGCTACTGAATAATGAAGGGTTTAACAATGAGATCAAGGAAGAAATTAAAAGATACATTGAGACAAATGAAAACAAAAACACTATGATGCAAAAATTTATGGGACATAGTGAAAGCAGTCCTAATAGGGAAATTCATAGCAATACAGGCCTACTTCATAAAACAAGAAAAATCTCAAAAAATTTAACCCTATACTTAAAGGCATGGAAAAAAACAACAACAACAAACAAAGCTCAAAGTGAGTACAAGGAAGGAAATAATAAATATCAGACAGGAAAAATGAAATAGTCTAAAACATCAATATAAAAGAATTGAAACCAAGAGCTGTTTCTTTGAAAAGATAAATAAAGTTGATAGTCCTTTAACCAGACTCATCAAGAAAAGAAAGAGAAAGGATCCCAATAAATAAAATCCAAACTGAAAGAGAAATGACAACTGACACCACAGAAATACAAAGAATTATAAGAAAACACTACAGACAATTATATGCCAACAAATTTAACAATCTGGAGAAAATGGATAAATTCCTAGAAACATACAATCTTTCAATACTGAATTAAAAAGAAACAGAAAATCTGAACAGGCCAGTTACTACTAATGAAATCAAATCAGTAATCAGATTTTCCCCACAAACAAAATTCTAGACCAGATGGCTTCACAGATGAATTTTACCATTCAAAGAAAAATTAACACCTATCCTTCTCAAGCTATTTCAGAAAGCTCAAGAGAATGGAAAGCTTCCAGCTCATTTTACAAGGCCACCATTACCCCAATCCAGAGCCAAACAAAGACATTACAAAAAAGGAATATGTTAAGCTGATATCCCTGATGAACAAAGATGCAAAAATCCTCAACAAAGTATTAGCAAATTGAATTCAGCAGTACATTAAAAAGATTATACTCCATGATTAAGTGGAATTTGTTACTGGAATGTAAGTTTGGTTCAATATCTGCAAATCAATTAGCATGAAACACCACATAAACAAAATGAAAGATAAGAATCATATGATCATATTAACAGATGTAGAAAAAGCATTTCACAAAATCCATTTATGATAAAAACTCTTAGTAAAGTGAGAATAGAGGGAGCATACCTCAATATAATAAAGGCCATAAATGACAAATTCACAGCTAACCTCATACTCAATGTGAAAAAACTAAAAGCATTCTCCTTAAAATAAAAAACAAGACAAGGATGCCCACTTTAATCACTTTTACTCAACATAGATTGGACGTCCTAGCCACAGCAATCAGACAAGAAAAAGAAATAAAAGGCATCCAAATTGGAAAGGAAGAACTGAAACTGTTGTTATTAGCAGATGACATGATCCTATAGAGAGAGAGAAAACACCAAATATTCCACCAAAAAAACTATTAGAACTGATAGATGAATTCAGTAACTTAGCAGGATAGGAAATTAATATTAAAAAATCAGTTACATTTCTATACACCAATAACGAATAATTGGAAAGAGAAATCAAGAAAACAATCCTATTTACAATTACATCAAAAAAAGTGAAATATCTAGGAATAAGTGTAACGAATAAGTTTACTTGGAAAATTATATGACATTGAAAAAACAAATTGAAGAAGACATAAATTAATGGGCACATACACCATGCTCATGGATGTATGGATTATATCATGGAATATAAAGAATTAACATTATTAAAATGTCCATGATACCTAAAGCAATCAACAGATTCAGTGCAATTCCTAACATAATACCAATGGCATTTTTCACAGAATTCAAACAAATAATCCTAAAATTTATGTGGAACCATAAAGGAACCTGAATAGCCACAGTAATCTTGAGAAAGAACAAAGTTGGAGGTGGCACAATAGCTGATATTAAACTATACTACAAGGATACAGTAGTCAAAACAGCATGATACTGGCATAAAAATAGAAACAGATCAATGGAACAGAATAGAGAGCCCATAAATAAACCCACGCCTATATAGTCAATTAATCTATAACAAAGGAAGCAAGAATATGCAATGGGATAAAGACAGTATATGCAATAAATGATGTTAAGAAAACTCTACAGATACATGCAAAAAAATGAAACTAGACCACCTTCTTACACCATACACAAGAATAAACTCCAAATGGATTAAAGACTTAAATGTAAGACCCAAAACCATAAAACTCGTAGAAGAAAACATAAGCACTAAACTCTGTGACATTGTTCTTACTAATATTTTTTCTGATATGTTGCCTCAGGCAAGGGAAACAAAAGAAAAAAATAAACAAATGGGACTACATTAAACTAAAAAGCTTTTGCACAGCAAAGAAAACCATCAACAAAACAGAAGGACAACCTATTAAATGCGAGAAGATATTTGCCAATGATATATCAGATAAGGGGTTAATATCTAAAATTTATAAAGAAATCATGCAATTTAACACCACAAAAACTAACAATCCAATTAAAAAATAGGCAGAGGACCTGAATAGACATTTCTCCAAAGAAGACATAGAGATGGCTAGTAGACATATGAAAAGATGCTCAATATCACTCACTAATCATTAGAGAAATGCAAATTAAAACCACACTGAGATATCACCTCACACTTGTTAGAATGCCTACTATTAATAAATCAACAAACAAAAGGTGTTGGGGAGGATGTGGAGTAAAAGGAACCCTTGTGCACTGTTGGTGGGACTGAAATTTCGTACAGTCACTATAGAAAACACTATGGAAGTTCCTCAACAAATTAACAATAGAACTACATTATGACCCAGCTAATCCACTTCTGGATATTCATCCAAAGAAATCAAAACACTAATGTGAAAAGATATATGCACCCCTATGCTCATTGAAGCATTATTTACAATAGCCAATTATGGAAGCAACCTAAGTGCCCATCAATAGATGACTGGATAAAGAAGTGGTGTATATAAACAATGGAGTGTTACTCGACCACACACAAAAAAAATTAAACCTTACCATTTGTGACAACATAGATGGACCTAGAGGGTGTTATGCTGAGCTAAATAAGACAGAGAAAGACAAATACCATATGATCTTACTTATATGTGGAATCTAAAGAACAAAATAAATGAACAAGCAAAACAGAAACAGACTCATACATGCAGGGAACAAGCTGACGGTTGCTGGATGGGTGGGGATTTGGGGATGGTAAAAAAAGTTAAGGGTTTAAGAAGTACACATTAAGAGTTATGAAATAGTCATGGGGATTTAAAATAAAGCACAAGGAATATAGTCAGTAATGTGGTAATAACTATCGATAGTGCCAGGTGGGTACTAGACTCATCAGGGTGATCACTTCATAAAGTAAATAAATGTCTAATCACTATACTATACACCGTAAACTAATATAAAATAATATTGAATGCCAATTGTAATTGAAAACTTTTTAAATGATTGGGAAAAGTGAAGGGGAATAAGAGATGCAAATTTCCAGGTATAAAACACACAAGTCTTGGGGATGTAATGTACAATATGGGGAACATAGTCGATAATATTGTAATAATGTAACGGTATGAGATGATTGCTGGACTTATCATGGTGATCACTTCTTTAGTTATATAAATGTTGAATAACTATTGCGCACACCTGAAACTAACATAATATTGTATATTAGCTATATTTTAATAACACCTTTCAAAAAAGAAAATGCATGAAAGAGATGAAGTGTATGAGTGTGTGCGTGTGTGTGTGTGTGTGTGTGTGTGTGTGTGTGTGACATTTCAGATTATCCTCATTCTGGTAATCAGAAGTGGCAGACAGAAAAGCCAGTTCTGATACCAGTAGTATGACGGATGTCTAGCCTATCTTTATTGGCTTTCTTTTTTTAAAACCTAATGGATTGCTTCCTGCTATACAGTGTGCCAAAATGCATAAAAATATTTTGAATATCCAGAGGAACTTCACATCCATTGATCAGGGTTTATATATTGATTTGTGGCTATGAGAGACCCATTCTTTCCACTTCTCTCTGTTGTAATGAAAATGGAATGCATACTAATTTGAACTGAAATAAGATACGTAATGGCAGAGGTTGTTGCTGTGTGTGTGTGTGTGTGTGTGTGTATGTTTTACATTTTGGTATCAGAAAGTTGGTTTCATTAAGTCATGCTATTTATTAATAATCACAATAGTAGCTCAAGCAAACCCTGATATTCCCTGAAGTCATCCTAAAATCAAAAGTTATATTTTCAGGAGGTGACGTCATAGGAATGGCGGCAGCGGGCGCACTTTTTGAGTTCTCCTCCGGATCTTATCACAAATGGGACATATAACCCATCAAAGGACTCTCTGCTCATCACCCAGAACAGCTAAGTGACTCGTGCAAGGATTACTTGCAGGTGGGCAAATTGGGCGAGCAGGGGAAGAGGGAAAGGAATGGAGTGGAGACGCGGCCCACATCTGCGGCTGTGGAAACGCAGGCAGCATCCGCAGCTGCAGAGATGCAGGGGATCCCAGAATGGAAAAGAGAACACAAAAGCCAGGAGGTGGGCTCTCCCTGCGTCCCATAGCTGATCTCTCCCACCGAGGGGGCAGCATATCCAGCATTGGAGGCAATAACCTCAGCTGGGTCCTCCAGTTGGGCCCTAGGCCTGAAAAAGGACACAAACTCCATACCTGGGCCCCTCCTCCCGCTCTTCCAATCCTACCCCACCCTTCCAGAGACTTAAACTGGCCCCTAAACTGAGGAGTAGTATCAGATTACAGAGGACCCTTAGTACTCAGGCTCTGGGAAGATTGGCAGGCAGCTCTGACCCAGGGAAGAGACTGGGAAGAGTGTGATTTTTGCTGGGCTACAAGAGAAGAGACTCCTCTACCCCCAGCCACCACCTTTCTGGCCTGTGGGAAGAGTGTGACATGGCTGAGCTGGCAGAGAGAAGACTCCTCCATCCCCAGCCCCCACCCTTTCTGGCCTGCCTAGGGCGGGGCAACTGCAACTGCGGAGGCACTTCCAGAGATCAGCAGTAAGCGGCAGACACAGCACCCAGGTTTCAGCACCTCAGAAATCTCCCGCTCGCCACACACACACACACACACACACACACACACACACACACACGGAAGACGTGCCCTAAGACTCAGGAGAACTGGACAAAGGGCTGGTGGTACTACTCTCAGCGTGCATATGTGCAGGCAAGGGCAGAAACTGCATTGACTTCGTAAAAGTTACCATCCAGACCCCTCAACCCCATGCATCTAAATCTGCAGTCCCAACGTCACTCTGGGCACCAGGTGACCAGCTCTGACTGCACAATACGCAGGGGACTCCTTGGTACAGCAGAGGACAACCTGGAGATTACTTCGTGGGCGTAAGCCAGACTGGCACTGCTTTTTGTTTTGTTTTGTTTTGTTTTGCTTTGCTTTGTCTTTATATTTTTGATATCTTTGCCTGTGTTGAGTAGGGTTATCGGTTGTTTTTACATGTGAATGTATTTGATCTTTTTCTTTGTTGTTGTTGTTGTTATTGTGCTTGGTGATTTGCTTTGTTCTGAAATTGCCCTACCAGGACCCAGCTAAAAGGGCACAAGATTCAACATATCCAGAGGCCAACTCCAGACCAAACCAGAGTACTACCGGGTCTGACCTACAAGTCACACAACCAGAGGGAATTCTCTACAGGCACAAGAGCGCATAGAGGCCAAACCACATTTAAGCGCTCAAACCTCACGCAGCAAAACACCCTGCAGTGGGCAGAGCCAAGTCTCACAACTAGTCAGTCTAGGAGTTAACCCCACCTACTCACAAGCGAAAACAAATTAAAGATTTTCTTTAACAGGACAATATACACAACACAAGAGTCACCTTTGTAACACACACAGAGGAAAAGAATGAAGTACTGCAAGTCAAATTTAAAGGACACATACTACATAAGATAACCCAGCAAGAACTAACAACTCTAGGGGATCTACCTAATACATCAAAGCAAACACGGAGAGTCAGCCAGAATGGGGAAACAAAGAAACATGTCCCAAATAAAAGAATAGGAGAAACCTCCAGAAGTGGAACCAAATGAAACAGAGGTTACCATCCTATCAGAGACAGAGTTCAGAACACTGATGTTAAGAATGTTTAAGGAACTCAGAGACGACATAAAGAAGGATGTAGAAATCATAACGATCAACCAGTTAGAACTAAAGAACACAATTACCGAAATAAAGAACTCACTTGAAGGAATTACAAGCAGGTTAGATGAAGCAGAGGATCGAATCAGCGACTTAGAAGACAAGTTAGCAGAGATCACCCAAACAGAACAACAGAAAGAAAAAAGAATAAAAAATAATGAAGATGGTTTAAGAGACCTCTGGGATAACATCAAGTGCAACAACATGCGCATCATAGGAATACCAGAAGGCAAAGAGAGGAAGGAAGAGATTGAGAACATATTTGAGGTAATGATGTCCGAAAACTTCCCTAACCTGATGAAGGAAACCAACATACAAGCCCAGGAAGTGCAGAGAGTTCCAACCAGGGTAAACCCAAACAGGCTCACACCAAGACACATTATAGTTAAAATGGCAAAGCTTAAAGACAAAGAGAGAATCTTAAAAGCAGCAAGAGAAAGGCAGAAGGTTACGTACAAGGGAACTCCCATAAGACTATCAAATGACTTTTCTACAGAAACATTGAAGGCCAGGAGGGAGTGGCAGGAGATACTCAAAGTGATGAAAAACAAAGGCCTACAACCTAGATTGCTTTATCCAGCAAGGCTATCATTTAAAGTTCATGGAGAGATAAAGAGCTTCCCAGAAAAGAATAAGCTAAAGGAATGTATTACCACCAAGCCAGCATTGCAAGAAATACTAAAAGGACTTCTGTAAATAAAAGAAAGATGAAAACAATCTAACTACAAATTTAAAAATCGTAATAACTATGTACATATCAATAATCACTTTAAATGTAAACGGATTAAATGCTTCAATCAAGAGACATAGGGTGGCTGAGTGAATAAGAAAGCAAGACCCTTGCATATGCTGTATCCAAGAGACTCACCTCAGATCAAAAGACACACACAGACTGAAAGTGAAGGGTTAGAGTAAGATATTTCATGCAAATGGAAATGAGAAAAAGCTGGAGTTGCAATACTTATATCTGACAAAATAGACTTTGAAATGAAGACATATTAAAAGACAAAGATGGCAATATACATATTCAACGCAATTCCTATCAAACTACCAACGACGTTTTTCACAGAAATAGAACATATAATCCTAAAATTTATATGGGACCATAAAAGACCCCGGATAGCCTCAGCAATCTTGAGAAATAAGAACAAAGTGGGAGGTATAACGATACCTGATTTCAAACTATACTATAAGGCTACAGTAATCAAAACAACATGGTACTGGCATAAAAATAGATACATAGACCAATGGAACAGAATAGAGAGTCCAGACGTAAATCCATGCCTATATGCCCATCTAATCTACGACAATGGAAGCAAGAATGTACGATGGGGTAAAGACAGTCTGTTCAATAAGTGGTGTTGGGAAACCTGGACAGACACATGCAAGAAAATGAAGCTGGACCACCTCCTTACACCATATACAAAAACAAATTCAAAATGGCTTAAAGACTTAAATGTAAGATCTGAAACCATAAAATATCTAGAAGAAAATATAGGAAGAAACTTCATGGACATTACCCGGAGTAAGATTTTCACTGATATATCCCCTCGCGCGAGCGAAGTAAGAGAAAATATAAACATGTGGGATTACATCAAACTAAAAAGTTTCTTCACAGCAAAGGAAACCATCAATAAAACAAAAAGGGATCCTACTGTATGGGAAAAGATATTTGCCAATGATATATCTGATAAGGGATTAATATCACAAATCTATAAAAAACTTACTCAACTCAACTCCAAAAAAACAAACAACCCAATTAAAAAATGGGCAGAGGACTTGGGGAGACATTTCTCTAAAAAGGACATACAGAAGGCAAGAAGACATATGAAGAAATGCTCAACCTCACTAACCATCAGAGAAATGCAAATAAAAACCACAATGAGATACCACCTCACTCCAGTCAAAATGGCTATTATCAATAAATCAACAAACAACAAATGCTGGCGCGGATGTGGAGAAAAGGGAACGCTAGTGCATTGTTGGTGGGACTGCAGATTAGTGCAGCCACTATGGAAAACAGTATGGAGGTATCTCAGGAATCTGAAAATGGAACTACCCTATGATCCAGTAATTCCACTCCTAGGCATCTACCCGGAGAAATCCAAAACTCCAATTCAAAAATCTGTATGCACTCCTATGTTTATTGCAGCACTTTACACAATAGCCAAGATATGGAAACAACCGAAATGCCCATCGGTAGATGACTGGATTAAGAAGCTGTGGTACATTTATACAATGGAGTATTACGCAGCCATAAAGAAGAAAGAAATCTTATCATTTGCAGCAACATGGATGGATCTAGAGAACATTATGTTAAGTGAAATAAGTCAGAAAGAGAAAGACAAGTACCATATGATCTCACTTATATATGGAATCTAAAGAAAAGACTATGCGAATGAACTAATCAGAGACAGTTTTGGGGACGCGGAGAAAAAACCGAGAGTGGTTAGATGGGTGTGTGGGAGGGGGTTGGGGATAAGGGGAAAGGTGAAGGGATTTGGAGGCAGCTGGTGACCACAAGATGGCCTCGGGGTTTTTTTTTTTGTTTTGTTTTTTTTTTTTTTTTGAAAATTAATTTGGGGAAGGTATTCTATAATGTTGTGGAGATTTTGTTGGGTATCCGATGGGCATGTGTCCTGTTTGGGAGACCACCTCAGGGATGCTGTGGATACCTGATCATGGCATTGGACACCAGAGGCTGGACATTAATGAATGCCAACTATAATTTTATATATATAATGTGATGGTTCGGTGTGGGGTCGGAGGGATGGTGGATGGGGGGAGGGGGGTTCACAGTGTGAGGGATATGGATGATGAACGTCTAAGTATTACCTTGTTTTGTACACCTGAAACTAATAAATAAATAAATTTATGGAAAAAAAAAAAAAAAGAAGTCAAAAAAAAAAAAAAAAGACAAAGATGGGCACTATATAATAATAAAGGGATCGATCCGACAAGAGGACATAACCCTAATAAACATCTATGCACCTAACATAGGAGCAACTAAATATATAAAACAGATATTGATTGACATAAAGACAGAGATCAACAGTAACACTATCATAGTAGGGGACTTCAACACACCTCTGACAACAAGGGACAGGTCTTCCAGACAGAAAATCAATATGGAAACAACAGCTTTAAATGATACATTGGACCACTTAGGTTTAATCAATATTTTCAGAGCATTTCACCCCAATGCTGCAAAATACACATTCTTCTCAAGTGCACATGGAACATTTTCCAAGACAGACCATATGTTAGGCCACAAAAGAAGTCTTGATAAATTTAAGAAAACTGAAAGCATATCAATTGTCTTCTCTGACCACAGTGCTATGCAATCAGAAATTAACTACAGGAAAAAAAACCGGAAGACACACCAATTCATGGAGGCTGAATACCATGTTGCTAAATAATGAATGGGTCAAGCAGGAGATAAAGGAAGAAATCAAAAGATATCTTGAGACAAACGAAAATGAAAACACGATGACCCAAAATCTATGCCGCAAAAAGCAGTCCTAAGAGGAAAATTTATAGCACTGCAGGCCTACCTAAAGAAACAAGAAACATCACTAATCAACAGTTTATCTTCACACTTAAGGGATCTGGAAAAAGAACTGCAAAATATGCCTAAAGGGAGCACAAGGAAGGAGATAATAAAGATCAGAGCGGAAATAAATGAAATAGAAACCAGAAAAACAATAGAAAAGATCAATGAATCTAAGAGTTGGTTCTTAGAGAAGATAAACAAAATTGACAAACCTTTAGCCAGACTCATTAAAAAAAGAGAGAGAGAGAGTACCCAAATAAATAAAATCCAAAAAGAAAGAGGAGAAGTGACAACAGACACCGTAGAAATACAAAAAAAATTTGAGAAATTACTATGAGCAACTATATGACAACAAATTTGACAATCTGGAAGAAATGGACAATTTTCTCGGGGCGTACCATCTTTCACAGCTAACTCAAGAAGAAACAGAAAACCTGAATGGACTGATTACCACCAGGGAAATTGAATCAGTAATCAACAATCTCCCAACAAACAAAAGCCCTGGACCAGATGGCTTTACAGGTGAATTTTACAAAACGTTCAAAAAAGAATTATCACCTATTCTCCTCAAGCTCTTCCAAAAAATCCAGAAAGAGGGAAGACTCCCAAACACTTTTTATGAAGCCACTATCACCCTGATGCCAAAATCAGACAAAGACACCACAAAAAAAGAAAACTACAGGCTGATATCACTAATGAATGTAGATGCAAAAATCCTCAACAAAATATTAGCGAACAGAATTCAGCAATACATTAAAAAAATCATACACCATGATCAAGTGGGATTCATCCCTGGTATGCAGGGGTGGTTCAACATCCGCAAATCAATTAATGTGATACACCACATTAGCAAAATGAAAAACAAAAATCACATGATCATATCAATAGATACATAAAAAGCATTTGATAAAATCCAGCATCCATTTATGATAAAAATCTTTAAGAAAGTGGGAATAGGGGGATCATATCTCAACATAGTAAAGGCCATATATGATAAACCCACAGCTAACATCATACTCAATGGACAAAAGCTAAAACCATTCCCCCTAAGATCAAGAACAAGGCAAGGTTGCCCACTTTCTCCACTTCTGTTCAACATAGTGATGGAAGTTCTAGCCACAGCAATCAGACAAGAGAAAGAAATAAAAGTTATCCAAATTGGTAAAGAGGAAGTAAAATTGTCATTATATGCAGATGATATGATACGATATATACAGAACCCTAAAGACTCCACCAAGAAACTATTAGAGCTGAGAGATGAATTTAGTAAAGTAGCAGGATACAAAATTAATATTCAGAAATCAGTTGCATTTGTATATACCAATAATAAAACATCAGTAGGAGAAATTAAAAAAGCAATCCCATTTACAATTACTCCAAAGACAATAAAATACCTGGGAATAAATTTAACCAAAGTAAAAGATCTGTACTCAGAAAATTATAAGACACTGAAGAAAGAAATGAAAGAAGATACAAATAGATGGAAACACACACTATGTTCATGGATAGGAAGAATTAATATAGCTAAAATGTCCATACTGCCTAAGGCAATATACAGATTCAACGTAATTCCTATCAAACTACCAACGACGTTTTTCACAGAAATAGAACATATAATCCTAAAATTTGTATGGGACCATAAAAGACCCCAGATAACCTCAGCAATCTTGAGAAATAAGAACAAAGTGGGAGGTATAACAATACCTGACATCAAATTATACTACAAGGCTACAGTAATCAAAACAGCATGGTACTGGCATAAAAACAGACACATAGATCAATAGAAGAGAATAGAGTGTCCAGAAATAAATCCATGCCTATATGGCCATTTAATCTACGACAATAGAAGCAAGAATGTATGGTGGGGTAAAGACAGTCTATTTAATAAATGGTGCTGGGAAACCTGGACAGACACATGCAAAACAATGAAGCTGGACCACCTCCTTACACCATATACAAAAATAAATTCAAAATGGCTTAACGACTTAAATGTAAGATCTGAAACCATAAAATACCTAGAAGAAAATATAGACAGAAACTGTGCAGACATTACCCACAGTAATATTTTTACTGCTATATCCCCTCACGCAAGGGAAGTAAGAGAAAAAACAAACATGTGGGATTACATCAAACTAAAAAGCTTTTTCACAACAAAGCAAACCATCTATAAAACAAAAAGAGATCCTACTGAATGGGAAAATATATTTTCCAATGATACATCCGATAAGGGGTTAATATCACAAATTTATAAAAAACTCATTCAACTCAACTCCAAAAAAAAACAAACAACCCAATTAAAAAATGGCAGAAAACATGAAGAGACATTTTTCTAAAAAGGACATACAGATGGCAATAGACATATGAAGAAATGCTCAACCTAACTGACCATCAGAGAAATGTAAATAAAAACCACAATGACATACCACCTCACCCCAGTCAAAATGGCTCTCATCAATAAATCAACAAACAAGAAGTGCTGGCGCGGATGTGGAGAAAAGGGAACGCTTGTGCAGTGTTGGTGGGATTGCAGATTGGTGCAGCCACTATGGAAAACAGTATGGAGGTATCTCAAAAATCTGAAAATGGAACTACCTTATGATCCAGCAATTCCACTCCTAGGTATCTATCCGGAAAAATCCAAAACTCCAATTCCGAAATCTGTATGCACTCCTATGTTTATTGCAGCACTATACACAATAGCCAAGACATGGAAACAACCGAAATGCCCATCGGTAGATGACTGGATTAAGAAACTGTGGTACATTTACACAATGGAGTATTATGCAGCCATAAAGAAGAAAGAAATCTTACCATTTGCAACAACATGGGTGGACCTAGAGAACATTATGTTAAGGGAAATAAGTCAGACAGAGAAAAACAAATACTATATGATCTCACTTATATGCAGAATCTGAAGAAAAGAGTAAGTGAATGAACTAATCAGAAACAGTTTTGGAAACAAAGCGGAAAAACTGAGGGTTGCTAGATGGGTGGGGGGTGGGGATAAAGGGGAAGGTGAGGGGATTAGAAAACAGTGGGTAACCACAAGATGGCCACGGGGTTTTGATAATTAATTTGGGGAACGTAATCAATAATGTTGTAAAGATTTTGTAGGGTATCCAATGGACACGTGTCCCATTTGGGAGACCACCTCAGGGATGATGTAGATGCCTGATCACTGCACTGTACACCTGAAGCTGAACAATAATGAATGCCAACTGTAATTATATATATATATATATATATATATATATATATATATATATATATATGTATATATATGTATGTATATACTTACAAGAAGCAGAGTATAGCATTAGGAATAGAGACAGTGGAAATGTAATGGGTCTGTGCAATGTCAGAGGGATGGTGGATAGGGGGAGGTGGGTTCACACAGTGTGAGGGATATAAATGATAAACGTCTAAGTATTACTTTTTCTTGTGCACCTGAAAGTAATAAAAAAAAGGAAATAATTAAAATACTGGGCAAAAATTTTGTTTTTATTTTTAAAAAGTTATGTTTTCAGGATCTTCATTATATATCTGTTCACTATAGAAGTTTGAGTCTGGATACACAAAGAAAATATAGATATTTTCAGGTTTATAGGAATGTGCGTACGAGCGCTCGCACACACATTGTATTCAGCCTTATATGCTCCCTTCGTAGAGATGTTTATCAAGTTCAATACAAGGTAAAACAAAGTTATATTGCTTTTACTCCATAGAAATATATAATCAAAACAGAATGATGCAGATACATGTTAAAAACATATACAGGGTGCCAAAAAACTGTATACAAGTGGACACTTTGGTCAACATTGCTCAAGCAGTAGTTTGCCATAAGTAGAAGTGTCTGGATGTTGATGGTAACCTCTTTGAGTACCTCTTGTAATTGCAGAATTCAAACATGACTTGTATTCATCTTTTGTTATTGTTATATATTGAGTATTACAATTTGAATAGTTTTTCCTTTTTTAAAATGTGTGCATGTTTTTTGGGGGCACCCTGTGTATAAAAATGGAAAGAAGAACTGAACAAGTCTAAAAATGAAATACATGAAAACTAAGTGTCTGACTTTTTTCGTTCAGTGTAATAATCTCAAGATCCATCCATGTTGTCACAAATGGTACTATTTCATCTTTCCTTACCGCCGAATTGTATATTCCATTGTATATATATACCACAACTTCTTTACCAAATCATCTAACGAAGGACACTTTGGTTGTTTCCATGTCTTGGCCACTGTAAATAAAGCTGCAATGAACATTGGAGCCCACTTGTCTTTATGTATGTTTTCAGATTTTTGTGGTAGATACCCAGGAGAGGGATTGCTGGGTCATACGGTAATTCTATTCGTAATTTTTTGAGGAACCTCCACACTGCCTCCCATAGCGGCTGCACCAGTCTGCATTCCCACCAACAGTGTATGAGGGTTCCTTTTTCTCCACAACCTCTCCAGTACTTGTTACTATTTGTCTTGCTGATGATAGCCATTCTGACTGGGGTGACGTGATATCTCATTGTGGTTTTTATTTGCATTTCTCTGATGATTAGTGATGTTGAGCATTTTTTCGTATGTCTATTGGCCATTTGTATGTCTTCTTTGGAGAAACGTCTGCTTTTTAATTGGTTTGTTTTTTATTGTTGTTGTTGAGTTGTATGAATTCCTTGTATATTTTGGATATTAGCCCCGTATCAGAAATGTGACCGTAT
This sequence comes from Rhinolophus hipposideros, assembly GCF_964194185.1. Taxonomy (NCBI): domain Eukaryota; kingdom Metazoa; phylum Chordata; class Mammalia; order Chiroptera; family Rhinolophidae; genus Rhinolophus; species Rhinolophus hipposideros. The sequence goes on from NC_138046.1 coordinate 60,020,291, forward strand.
GATTGCAGTGGTATATAAAACTAAAAACAACAAAAGAACAAGACAAACAAATGAAGGAACAAAAACTCATAGACACAGACAATAGTTTAGTGGTTACCACAGGGTAAAGGGGGTGGAGCAGTGGTAGATGAGGGTAAAGGGGATCCAATATATGGTGATGGAAGGAGAACTGACTCTGGGTGGTGAACACACAATGTGATATATAGATGATATATTACAGAATTGTACCACAGAAATCTATGTAACTTTACTAATAATTGTCACCCCAATAAACTTTAATTTAAAAAAAAAGAAAACTAAGTGATGGTGTGTTCTTGGAAGAAGTGGAATTTGCAGAAATTTTTGACTGATGCTAATAAAACAGCTAGTTGAACTGGGGCTAGAATGATATTCCAGATATCTGGCAGAAGAAGGCTGAAATGTTAAAAAAAAAAGACTTTAGAAGTTAGAGACAGAGGACTGGCAAAATGGACATCAAATAAAGGTGGCCTGTTATAAGTGGAGACAATACTTAAAAGGGTAAGAAGACAAATTACAAAAAAAGGAAACATATCTACAGAAGTCAATTGGTCAACTTCTTTCCTTCTGATCAAGATGAAACCTATTTAGCCCTTAAAAATTGCCAAATACCCAATTTCTTAAAGTTTTGTAAACCTGTTTATCAGAGCGGATAATTTCAATGGATTCAGTGTTTTCTGATGTTTTTTACTAACCTAAATTTTCCTACTATTATCATCTGAGCTTCCTTTAGAAGGCGAAAGGAAATCGATAAAATTTGTAGGATAATGCTCTGAATTTTTGGTCTTGAAAAAATATACCTCCAACTCCTAAAATATATACTATAAATCAGAATTTTATTTGGTTTCAATTAATGTGAAAACTTCTGTGGGGACAAAGCCCCAAAAAGCAGTTTCCAGGCTCTCGGCCTCACATAGAAAGGTGCTGGCTCGGGTAGTAAATGGCCATCAACTGTGATCAGATGCCAGCAGCTGTGGCTAGTTGGCCGTCAGCTGTAACCCGTAGGCTATTGGCCACTAATATAACGGCTGTGGCTACGCTAGCAGAAAGGGAAATGGGGGCTAGCGAGAAGATGGTGGCTGGCAAGCGCGGACTGCTGGTAGGCAGATTATGTAGATCCTGCTTCCTGTGTCTCCAGCCAAGCCTCCAGCGAGAATATATTGGTTTGATTCCCCTACTTATGGCTCCATGGGTGTTCCTTTTTGGCCTTACTGTGTCCTGCGTTCTTGGACGGGGAGCCGGAGCAGAGACCCCGCACGACAAATGGCGCAGCGAGCAGGGTCCCCTGCGTGACAACTTCATTTAGACCCAAAATCCAGTAGTAAGATATTACATCTTTCTGTCTTATTTATCACTGCACTGCTAATCTTATTCATTTTCTAAGATGATCTATTGGCATAAATAGTTTTCTTTTGGTTTGGATGTGACCAGAATTAGTAGTGTGAGACCCAAAATCCTTTCCTTGTTTTGTCCATCTGAAATATCTTGATACATCTGCTGGCATCATGTAAATCCTGAAAGATGCTGTTTCCTTTTGTAGTTCTACTTTCATTTTTGTCATCCAAACAAAGACTATATTGACTTTGCATTTTCATTCAAAATGCTTTACCTCAAACATTCACTGAGCATCTGTTATGCCTTGGGTATTGTACTAGTTCTTAGATATCTAAGAACTCTAGCCCAAGCCATTATCATCTTTCATCTGGACAACTGCAGCAGCTTTCTAAGTGGTTTCCCTGCCTTCAGAATGACTTTCCTCCAATCTTTTCTCTGCTCTGCAAACAGCTTTCCAAAATAGAAATTTAATTGTGCCACTCTCCTTCTTAAAATGTTTCAAATGGTTTCATTTTGGAGGCTCTAAAATAAAGTCTCAATACCTTACCTTGGCTCCCATGGTCCTGCACAAGCTTCACCCTCATCCTGCACCATTTTCCACTTAGGTTCCAGACATACTGTATTTATTTCACTTTCTCAGGTGCTCCTCATTGTTTTACTCACTTGAGATACACTCACTAGCTCCTTTGCCCGTTAAATCCTTCCTCATAAGGCTAACTCCTGGTCTTTCTTGGATCTGAGCATAAAGGCCACCTTAGTGCAGCATCACTCAAAGGTTTACACTGTGAGATGCGAAATGTCCTGTGAGGTTGCTTTGCTTTATACCTCCACAAGATTCTAACACACCCCAATTGTAAGGTATTAGTCTGCTTGGACTGCCATAACGAGACACCACAGACTGGGTCGCTTAAACAACAGAAGAAATGTTTCCCAGTAATGGAGGCTGGGAAGTCCAAGATCAAGGTGCCAGAAAAGTAGGTTTCATTCTGAGGCCTCTTTTCTTGGCTTATAAGTGATCACCATTTGTCTGTGTGCTCACATGACCTCTTCTTTATGTGTGGGCATGGAGAGAGAGAGCGTGAGCTGTGGTGTCTCATCCTCTTTTTATCAGGACACCAATCCTATCAAATTAGGGCCCCACCCTATGATCTCATTGAACCCTTATTACCTCCTTTTAGCTGTATCTCCAAATACTGCCACATTGGGGATTAGGGCTTCAACATACAAATTTTGGAAGAACACAATTCAGTCCATAGCATGTAACATTCATTACATTTTATTGTTAAGGCACATTTAAGATTTGGTTTTCCTCCTAGACTGAAATCTCTGACATAGTAAGAACTGAATAAGTACTTTTGAACGAGTGAAGAAGATTGAGACATGGCCTCTAACCTCAAAAATCAATAAATGTAGCTCATTAATTAGGCATAAGTAAAACTGGTTATAATCTGGCATAGCAAACTTGATTATAATCGTAGAATAAAGTACCATTGGAAAGAATCAAGAATGTATTAATTCTGATCTGGATGAAGGTGAAGGCGGGATGGGAGTCAGATTCAAGGAGAGTTTCACAAAGAAGGTGATATTTGAGCTGAGTTTTAAAAGAAGAAGACTTATGTATTGTTTTGACTATCACTGTAATTTAGGTTTCCTTCCAAAGAAACCAAATCTGTAATGGCTTCTTAAATGTGTGTTTCCAATGAGATCCTCGGGTTATGTTCCACAAGCTGCTTTTTTGAGCTTATAAATCCACACTGTACAGCCCCGTAGCCACTAGTCACATGTGCCTATTTAAATTTAAATTAATTAAAATTAAATAAAAAGAAACATTCAGTTACTCTAGCAACATTTCAAGTGCTCAATAGCCACATGTGGCTACCATACTGCACAGTGCAAATTATAGAACATTTCTATCATTGCAGAAAGCATGTCATAAGAGATGCATTAATTCATCTAATAAATTTGTATGAAGCGTCAACTATTTGCCTGGTACTGGGCTAGGTGGTGGTGTGCACAAAGAAAAATATGGCAAGGTTCCTGACTCCACAAAACTCACTGTAGTGAATTGGCTCTGCTCTGTCTGCAAATTAATTCATGAAGAATTGCATTTGTTTATTTTTGTAAAGTTCAAGATTACTATCTCTAGAAACATGTGTACCGCTTGTAGCTTGTTAAATGGAAAGTTTCTCAAATGCTCACAAATCAGAAGCATAGCTATGAATAGGATTTTGAATAAATCCAGTACTTATTAGTTACCCATTATGTGACCATCCTATGCTGAGTACTATGGAAAATACATAATATAAGACAAAATATATTTTCTCTATGACTTTATAAATTAAATGAAATGTTGAATGGAAAATGAATTTATAAACCATGAACATATTTCTATTACTAAACTAAAGCTGAGGAGACTGGATTCACATAAATTTAATGCGCAGGACACAGTAAAAGGTAGTATACAATCAAGTGCTGGATTATATAATATAAACTTAGAAATCCTATGCAAATTCAGAGTTGAGAAAGAATTACATGAAGTAAAATGATCAAGGAAGACTTTGGGAAGGAAGTGATGATAGCAGTCATGAATTACTATGTTAAAAGTGACCGAAAACCAACACAAACTGTCTTCCCCAAAGGGCATATTTATTGATTTATGTAACAGGAAAGTTCAAATGTGGACTTTAGATACAAATGCATCCAGGGAATCCAAACATAGTAATTGCCTCTCTCTCCTCTCCCTTCCCATCTGTCAGCTCTACTTTCTTCATTATTGGTTCTATTTTTAGGAAGGCCCTCCTCTCATGGTAGCAAGTTGGCTACCAGCAACTCTAGATTTACATCCCACTCTTTCAGGAATCCTCATGAGAAGTTAGCATCTCCCTCTAATTCAATCTGTTTGGGTGATGCTATTATCTGTGAAGCAATCACTGTAGCCTAGAGAAGGCAATGGTCTGAACGGTCAAGCCTGGGTCACAATTTCATCGCTTGAGGGGAGGAGGGAGTACTGCGAGTTGGGTAGGTGTAATTCCACAAAGAAAATCCTGGAAGTATATCAAAATTAAACAAAAACAATGGTATGGGAGTTACATAAACAATTAAAGTCTAATTCAAACTAAGCTTTGAGGAATATATTGAATTTACTTCTTTTTCTGGTAGAAAGGAGACCTGGGTGTCCAAAGAAAGTGAAATAGAATAAAGACACAGAGACAAGAATGACTATGTCATCTCCAGAGAATGAATTTTATTTCATTACATGGGAATTTATCAGATGAAAGTTCATCCATTTGGCTTTGATTTATCATTTTTAACATTTCTTGGGCAAAACCTTTTTCCATCTTGACCGACCCAGTTACCACAAAACAAAACAGGAACAAGACAATAAGCAAGCCAGTTGGTAAAATTCATATCTGGTACCCTCTGTCTGACTGCTTGCTTTTATCTTTGATGTTTCTAGTTCGTGATTTATATGTGTTCACTGAAGTTGATGTAATCAATTAGTGTGACTGTTTTTTTACCAGTACTGCCACACACCCTCTGCCTTCCTAGGTATCAAAAAAAACCAGTTCCATTTTAAAACATAAGTTCTTCTTAACATTTGGGGTCAGCCAAACTTCACAGCACAAAAACATGACACTTGTCATCACAGATTAACGTCAGCATATTGGGAAATTTTTCAGAGCTGCCAATGTTTCTCAGAGGCTTCAAGAGTCCAGTTTTGTTAATAGCATTGAATACTTCAGTGAGGCCCATGACAACCACATATATATCTCCATGCCTAGAGTTTTGCTGTATTGGGCATCTCACCCAGGCCAGGGTAGTGAAAGCAGTCTGCTCCAGATACAAAAAATACGGGGACAATAATAAAACAGACTAACAGTCAGACTGCTCTTTATTATCACCATGCCCTTGCATTTTAAACAATGTCAGGGATAAAATTCATCTCTGGCAAAAAAAGAATGTTTGATTAGTCTGAGTCAGAGTGTCTCAGCCTCAGCACTAATTGACATTTTGAACTGGATAATTCTTGCTTGAGGGTGGGGGATGTCCTGTGCATTGAAGGATGTTTAGCAGCACCCTGGCCACTACCCCCTCCATGTCCCTAACACCTTCCTCCCAGTTATGAAAACCAAAAATGTCTCTTGACATAACCAAATGTCCCCTGGGAGGCAAAATCACCTCTGGTTGAGAATTACTGGTCTAAGTTCAAAACAATTGCGATGATTACCGTTAAGATTTAATAATATATATTTTATTACATTTAATACTAATACTTCTATCACTTACCTCATAGTAAACATTACATTTGACATAGAAATGAACACGAAGAACTTTCAGTTATCCACTTGGCCTTTGACACATGAAGTGTGACACACACTCTCTACATGCATTCATTTCAAGAGGAAGTTCATAACAGTTTGAAATCATTTGAGCTTGCCTTTGGTAGATTTCACATTTCCAAACCTTTTGCTTCTGTAGATTCTTGCATTTAAACAGTAGCTTCAAAATAAACAATGATAGCACAATGATTTTAACATCGAAGAAACTGGACCTGACCTGCTTCAATGCTGTCATTCTATGTGACTACTTGAATTTTTATTTAAAAAAATGAAACTAATGGAAAGTTGTAATGTACTGTTCCTTAGGTATTCAGATTTGTGTTTTGGTATAATTGGTTTGGTATTTTGGTGCAGTAAGTGAAAATTTTAGTTAATAAATAAAATGTTTTTCTGAATTTGAATGATATATTTAAAATTAAATTTTATCCTTGTATTTTAACTTCCTATTGAATTGTTTTTAATTTTTATTAAACTATAACATTATTATTTTGTTGCTTATTATTGCAACACACTAATATGTAGATAGAAATTTTTCCCTTAAAAATCTATTAGTATAAATAAAAGCATTAATCTATTAGTTTTTTCTCAATAAATCTATATCATATAAGCTTAACACTGCTGTACGGTATAGTTGAAAGTTGTTATGAGAGTAGGTCCTAAGAGTTGACATCACAAGGAAAAAAATCTTTTTCTGTTTTCTTTTTCTTTGGATCTATATGAGATGATATTAACTAAACTTACTGTGGTAATCATTTCACAATATATGTAAGTCTATCATTATGCTGTATATCTTAAACCTATAGAGTCTGTATGTCAATTATATCTCAATAAAACTGAAGGAAAGTATTAACTTATTACTTTTTTCATTTTTGAATTGTAATATTTCATTTTTTAATATTTTACTGGCATGATTGCCCATAAAAATTTTTTAAATCTAAACGATAATTAATAGAAGAAAATTCTCTCTCTCTCGGCCATTAATTTCACTTCATTATAATTACTAAAAATGATTTTGTCCTATAGAGGAGGGAGATGTTAAAAATTATCTTTCTCAAGTCTCACATATGCCAAGTTTGCCACTCTTTGGCAGAAAACAAATTGTTCTGCTACAAGGTCTCAAGCAGTGGTTCTCAACCAGGAGTAATTTTATCTCCCTCCCCAGGAGACATTTTTACAATATCTAGAGACATTTTGGGTTGTCACATGTAGGGAGAGAGGTGTTACTGGCATCGAACAGATAGAGGACAGGGTACTAAACATCCTACAATGTACATGACAGCCCCTTACAACAAAGAATTATCTGGCCCCAATGTCAATAATGCTGAAGTTGAGAAACCCTGGCTGAAGGAATGATTCCCAGAAGTACACAATCACTTAGAGCCCAACAAATATTAGTAAGGATGTACAAGCCCAGCTAAATTGAATGAGGCCCTTAAAAGACACTTCACCATCACGAATTTCGACCCACCCTGCTGGTCTTGTGCCATTACCTATATTCTCATTGAACTAACAGTACATTTCACTCCTGTAACAGGTTTGTTTTCAGGTAGGATTGAGAAAGGAAGCCTCATTATCCTCATCATTTCTCAAACCTTCTCCAAGTGTAATAGATAAAGAGTTAAGTCCAGAAAACTGAAGGACACTCCAAATCCAAAAGGTCTTGTCTGTATTTACATAGAAAACCTAAAATCACAGGCAATGCCTGTGAAAGTCTGAATCTTTCAAAGTAAAGAAAACTTGGAAGTTTTAACAGCTCAAACTAAAAATTGTAACGAGTACTGCAAAAATATCCCTAGTACATGATTTTTATAATCTTTTGGTCTTCTATGCAGATGAAAAGTAAAGTTCAAATTATCTACTCATTGAGTCCATAGACAATTCAGTGATCTAAACAAATGCATTCCATCTGCTTTAAAAAAAAAAAGAGTACATTAAATTAAAAAGAGAAGGAAGATAAAGGCAAGAAACAAAAACTATATTTTCTCTTTGGAAGGAGAAGATGCTATTTTTGAATAGGAACTAACTAGATATAAAATCCCTGAATCTAGAACTTGGCATCCTGTTGTCTGGATAAACTCTTAGGAGCCAGTAGTGAAAGCTATTTCATTTTTATTTTAATTATAGTGAATTGCTCATTAAATGAAAAAAGTCTCCACTAGATATCAATTGTACATACCAGTTCTCTTTCTCCCAGGGATCAGTTTATAGCCAATCTGATTTTGTACCGTCCAAGCCAATTCTATTAGCATATTATCAGAGCAGGTTATTCGGTCATCTGTGCTTCTTCAGTAGATAAAATGACATCATTTCTCCTGTTGTGGATGTTCTATTGCTTCCTATTCAGGGGCAGATAAAAGCAGGGGTGTGGGTAGATCATAAAGTTGCATTTTCATCTTGTGACCATGTTAATGTCATGAGCTTAGATTCTTGATCTTATATACCATGTTTCCCCCAAAATAAGGCCAGGTCTTATGTTAATTTTTGCTCCAAAAGACGCACTAGGTCTTATGTTCAGAGGATGTCATCCTGAAAAATCATGCTAGGGCTTATTTTCCGGTTAGGTCTTATTTTCAGGGAAACACTGTAGGATTTTCTAAGAAAAACCATGTGGAATAAGTTAAATATAAAAACATAAAATAGGGTTACCAAAAATGCATAATTTGAAAAGATTTGTATGCATAAATAAAATAAACCTGGGACTGCCGAATATTTCATTACTTCTCATGAGGGAAGGTTATGTTTATAATAATTACTTTCCTTAATATGCAAAAGTTGAACTTTTCAATACAAATTTCTAATTTAAAGTAAATCAGCCCCAAATAATTTGTTGCTAAAAATTTGATTAACCCTTTTCTGCTCTTAGGATCTTTTCCACAGCAAGAGGAGCAGGTACAAACTGCTGAAAAATTATGAATATTGCCTGGGCTGAAACATGACTCCTCTCCAGCTCACTCCAGGAACAAAAGAGATTTAAATATAAGTTATAGCTAGAGGTGATCTCTTCCTCATACTTCATTTTGGGTGTTGAACATATACCACTAATCCTACACACAATGAAGGCAGTTTTGATTTGTGCTTCAACTGACTGTATGATAGCAGCTGTCTAAATTTATAAACCATTAGAAATGCCATAATTAACTGCTGGATGAGCTTGACTTTTGATTCCAGAATGGTTTAGAACCCTGTGACACTGAAAAGAAATATAGCAGGAACAATAACAGCTGGAAAACTAAATATCAGATTTCATGCTTTTCTCTGTATTATGATTTTCCCTCAAAGTTGGCATCTTAGCATTTATAGTTTCTTGGCACACTTTCATATAAATAAACCTTTCCTTTTGATATCTGCATGCAGCATTTGCAAGAGTGGATATTTTGAATGCCCTTTCCAATCACCTAGAGTGATGATATGGTGAATTGTCATTGCCTTTGTATATTTTAAAACAATTTCGTATGATCAGAATAAACTTGTCTATGCCACTAGTTTATTTGCCATTTGTATAAAGCATACTATGGCTCAGGAAGTTCTGTTCCATCCTGTAACTATGGCATATGAAACACGTGACCTCCAAAGGCACTGCAGTAGTAGTAAAGAAGAATAGAGGAAACATACAGTCTTTACTGACTCAGTCCAGAAAAGTCCCACATTAATCAGCTCCTATCCATTAGGCAAAATTAGTCGCATGGCTCTCATCTAAATGCAAGGGAAAGTGGGAAATCATAGAAAGCACATGTGTGTTTTTTGAGTACTATTTCTGCCATTCATTTCTCTCATATATTCTGCTATCATAGTCATTAGGTTGGTGCAAAAGTAATTGCGGTTTTTGCAATTATTTTTAACCTTTTAAACCAGAATTACTTTTGCACCAACCTAATACTTATGTATCTTGGATGTAAATTTCTGCTATTGAATTTTAACTCTATTTTGCCTGGCTCCAACAGGCATGAATAAACTTCCATGTTTTCATTCATTGATATAAAAAAAACCCAGGACATAATAAGTAAAGTTTCTCTTGCAGCAAGCCAAGTGTGGTCAATTGAGACACTTGATCTGGTTTAATTCTACTATACTCTATATATGAATAACTTAGAACATACCTCAAAAATGTTTTGATTCAAATGTAGGAAACCAACACATCTTGCCTGCTGATATGAGACAACCATGTTGAAATTGGCCAAGGGTATTAATCCTTAGGCTGTCATGAATGCCTAAGGCTGCCTTCAATAACATTGATTTGGCTGTCAAGTTGGGGCAAAATGTCAACATCTCATACTACCCAATTAAGGCTTTAGAGACACACTTCTCCTTATAGAGAAACTAAAGGTCTGTCTGTTCTTATGTCTCACATAACTCAATGTGTGCAGTGTACATCATACTATAGAGATACAAATAACTGTAGAACATGATATGGCTGGGACACCGATTCTAACCAAGTAAAACACACATGCCCCTGATGTGGCAGAAGCTGCCCTCATTAGCAATGATGTACAAGGACAGCAGTAGCAAGATTTTTTTCTTTGCAACTTGGGTTGTCAGAAAGTAGTAGCTCTCAAATTTTGTACATGTGACAAAAAATATTCTACCTGAAACCCTCGAATCTACTATTATTCTTTGAATTATAATGAAACCTAAGCATGGCCAACAGTCCCGTAGAATAACTGCCAACCAGGAAATGGTGTGGTACTCTATTGAGAAAAGATCGTACTTAACCCATTTTGCATGGTTCATCAGCCCTTAATAGGACTGATGGTACGGGAGATTCACACTATACTGTTCGCAGTTGACACAAACCAAGAGATACTTTAGCTGTTCACAGTAAACAATGGTTACCATACGGCTTTGGCTGTGTTTGTACCTCTCAGGGTTTTTTACAACTCCAGGACTGATATGAATTTGAATTTTAAAATACATAAAACTGACTACATTTATTGGGCAGAAAGTTCAATATGAATGAAGTTAAATACTTGCTAGCTATCCCCCAAATTCTGTTCTACCCTTCTTACTACATGCATAGCCTCTCAGCTAGAGACAACACTTCAAGGCTGCCCTAATAGACACACATGGACATACTGTGTTCTTGCCAGTGGAATAAGAACATAAAGGATGTGTGCAATTTCTGCCTCATTTGTTTAAAAGGGAATCGCTTGCACTGGACTCCTTTTCTCCTCTTTCCACAAGATGGAACACAGACGTACAAGCAACCCAATTTTGACCATGCGGTCTGGGAAACGCCATAGGAGACGGCAGAGCAACAAGATGGAAGGAACATGTGTCTCTTAATGACCTTGTCAAGCAGAAAAGCCCCACCATCGTATGCTAGCGGGACTTTACTTAAGACATTAAACTTCTATCTTAGTTAGGACACTGTGTTTTGAAGTTTCTTTCTTGAAACAGCTTAACCTTGACTTTTACTATTGCATTTGCCTCTGGTGTCCCATGTCACATCCTCTTGGCTCACCTGTAATATCAGCTGCAGGCTGCAGTGGACGTTTCTATGTGAGCACAGATCTATCTCACGCTGACTGTACCCCTTCAAATTCATGCTGTACATCTTTCTACTCTTTACCTCAGGCCCTTCACCAATGCCTCAGCAACGCTCTCATCCCACATGTGACCCTCAAATAATGAGAGACAAGAGGCAAGGGTAAGCACCTTTCACAGGGACCACTTCAGTTATAGAAACTGTGCTTTCTAAATATATTAAAAGAAATTCAGACAAGTTTTTAAATCCCATTATCTGTGTAATGACTTAGATTCTAGACAAAAAATGGCGTCCTTTTAAAAGCTTGAATTGTTTTTTTCTTCAGTTCCTTGCCTTTTTCATAAATGTGTCCAAGAAGATAAACCTATTGTATGAAGCCACACACTGAAGGCCAAAACAAAAGACAGGAAGGAGGAGACATAATTTCATACGATAAAGCCAAGAGAAGAGAGAGATCAAGTCGCTCTCATCTCTTTGCAGCTGTGTTTAAACTTGCCATTGTAGGAGGTAATAATGCACACTTCAATCTAAATTCCTAATAAATGCCTGTTTAGTAAGACTTTAGTTGCCTGCATGTGTTGGTCCAATTCTATTCTTTTGTGTTTTATAAACATTCACTTTTGTTTTTTTGCTTCCCTTTCTTTTTATTTTACACATTTATTATTTCTATTTAAAGATTTTTGGGAGGCCGTATGGCTCAGTTGGTTAGAGCACGAACTCTGGACAACAAGGTTGCTGGTTCAATTTCCACAATGGTGGGCTGTGCTTCCTACAACTAAAGATTAAAAATGGCAACTGGATTTGGAGCTGAGCTGCGTCCTCCACAACTAGATTGAAGGACAACGACTTGGAGCTGATGGGCCCTGGAGAAACACACTATTCCCCAATATTCCCCAAGAAAAAAAATTTTAAAAGTAAAAGAAACGAAAACACACACACAAAAAATGTTTTTTTATTAAAACGTTATTTTAGTTTTATATTTCCTTTCCTCCCCTCCCAAACTGAGACACCAGTCCCTTTGAAGTTTTTTGAGTGATCACATATTGCCTGAGCTATGTCTATCATGAGCTTAAAAGCACCATACATAAGTCATTCCCTATTTTCTTTTCACTCCCTTTCAATTCAAAGTATATGTTCTCTTGGCAATACAGAATAACACATTTCAACAGAGCACATTTTATGTATGTATGTAAGACCATTTGTAAGACCAATGTATGTAAGACCAGTTTTATTTTATAAGGAATCAAATGTTCATGTCCTAAATATTGGCCAATTCTAGGTACTTCAGAAAGGAGCTTATATAAAGCATGGTCCAAATATTGTAATCATAGTATGTCATTGAGTTAATGGTATTATTATGTTCAAATAAATGTTCCATCTATCCTGTTCTTCAGACCATTTTCAATTACAAACTGTGAACTAAAAGTGAAATTATTAAGTTCAATCAACAAGTGTTAATTAAGCATATCTGGGCTCTTTAAACCTACTATAGACTGAGAACATGTATTGTCTTCCTTGATTTCTCTTCCTGTTATTGCCTTTCCATGTGTCTTTGTGATTTATAATCTCTGAGCTATTGATCTAATGAATATGGCTACTAAAATAACTATAATGTTCAACTAAATTGGGAGAAAAATTAAACTTTTATTAAATTGATTTTCCAAAATAAATGACTAAGGAAAAAATCTGAAACTTAAGCAAAATCCTATGTATTTCGAAACAACTTATTTTTTGCAAGTACAGAATAACTACTTAATCATTATAAAACTAAGAAGTACAAAAATTAGCAGCATAATAGGTACAATTGATCCTCATTATTTGCAGATTCTGTATTTGGGAATTTGTCTCCCTGCTAAAATTTACTTGTAAATCATAATTCAAAATCAACACTAGCTGGGCATTTTCTGTCATTTGTGGACATGCCCAGTGGTGAAAAATTTGAGTCACTGATGTGAAAGTTCCCAGCTGAAGTCAAATAAGGCAACACTTGGCTTTCTTGTTTCAGCTCTCATACTATAAACAAGTATCCTTTTTGCAGTCTATTTGGTACTAGATATTTCTCTTTCTTTGTGTACTTTTTGATGATGATTTTGCTGTTTAAATTGCTCCCAAGCATAGTGCTGAAATGCTGTCAAAAAAGCTGTGATGGGACTTACAAAGGAAAAGCATATATTAGATAAGCATCATTCAGGCATGAGGTATAGTGCTGTTGGCTATGAATCCAATGTTAATAAATTGACAAAATATATTAAATAAGGTGTATTCAAACAGAAACACACATAAAACAAGGTTATGTATTGATTGGTTGACAAAAATGTGACCAGAGGCTCTCAGGAGCCTAACCATGCATTTCCTCTAGGAGCAATGGTTCATTAAACATAACTATGTTTATAAGACAGAACTACCTCAAATAACAAGAATAAATTGTATGTTAAACCCCAGTTTAGTTAAAATTGCCAAAAAATCAGCTACACCAATAAATTAACAAAGTATCTTCTAGCCAAGACCTCTGGGTCACAGGCCCTTGGACTTTTCCGTAAAGGAGTACTGAAATTAGGTTGATTAATTTTGATAAAGATCATTTCCTGTTTTCAGACAAGAAAGATGTCTGTGATCAGCAAATATACCTCAAAGAATGCTTTAAAAAATGTTTGAAGATTCTTAGTTACTTTTTCATGGAAAATAGCTTTATTACATTAGCAGCTCATCCAAATACATCAATACATTGTCAGCTGGTTTTTCCCTTGGAATCAGCTACCTTGATGTTCCAATACTGCTTTAATATCTCTTGGCGTCTCGACTAAGAATGCCTATCTCAGCTCCACCTGGAAATCAACTATCCCTTGCTGCTGCTGGGATTGCCTCGGGTCCAGCTGACATTCTTGGTTGTTCAGTGAGGCTATCCTATGTTTGACTTGGACTTCCACCTCTGGTACATGGTGGTCTGTAGTCTGTCTTAGGTGAAAGTAGTCCCTGGCCCACTCCATCAAGCTGCTGGCCACTCCTCATACCAGAGTATCAGGCATCTCCAGTGGCCGCTCAGCTCTCCTTAGTTACCTTAGAAAGAGTAACACAGAGATAGTGAACATATGTGATTAACTTACCAAAATAATTATTGCCAAGATATATAATCCCATAGAGTGAAACATTTTTTTAAAAGTTAAGCATCAAAGGGATTTTTCTCTTTGTCTAGTTTCCTAAATGCATATAAGACTCTGCATGAACTAAGTAATGCCAAATGAAAACATAGCTAGATATGATTTTGCTGTGGTGCTGAGCTGTTTGGTTGTCATTGGTTATCCTTTGAAGCCAATTTTGTTTCTTGGGGTAGGAAATAGATATAATTCAATGCTAAATAGTACAACTAATAGCTTTTTGCTTTGAAATAATTTATTCTGAGTGGCATCTCAATACTCACAGCACCAGATTTGCAATGTATTGAAGTCTATGATACATCGGACAAATGACTGGGTTATAAGCCAAGTAGTATTGCATCGTTTGCAGTTGAAGTGCGGTGATAGCCCCTAAATAACAAGGACTGTGAAAAGAACAACATGACCACTTCAGTCGTTCTATAGACAAAGCAAAATAAATGTTGATTAATGTGAGATTTATTGACAGGTTATGAACCAAGGAGCCAGGAGGATGGTCAGCTGGTCACTGCCTAATGTTTAAATTGCAGCACACTAATGATTTTCACTTTCCTCCAGCACATTTCCTGTATTCCCATTTTAAGTCACAACAGTAATAGGTTTCCTACCAGTAAACTTCACCTACTTTTTAGCCATCGGAAGAACTACTTACTTGGCACTAATTCTAGGTATTTTCCCTAAATTTTTCTTGGCTTTATTTCTTCCCATTATGCTTTTTAAATAATCAATGTAATTAGTGGTTCTGTAAGGCTTAATATTTCAAGTACTTTCATAGTTGTTAAAAAGTCACTCCTTACCACATCCATGAAAGTTAAGCCAGCTCTGGTCTATCATCTACCCCAGGTGCCTTCCTGTCAAAAATAAAAACTTTATAAACTCCTTTTAATGAAAGACCATATTTTGTACATCATCAACAGACCAGGATGTAAGTCCAAAGGAATTAACCCACGTTTAACAATAACTGTGACATGTGCTAAGGTACTGCTGAACATATACTGCTTTAAACAAGGGGTTGGGTCTTATTTTCTTAAGCTTGTGTATAATACATAATACATTTCTATACACACCTAGGCAATCAAAAGAAAATTGATGAGTAAGGTAAGTAAAATATCCTCCCTTCTGGATTCAAAGTGATCACATAATTGAGGGAAATTACCTTATGCAGGATTTGCTTATAATAGAAAATGTAGGTCCTGAAAGGCTTAATGAAACTGAATTGGTACCCTTTTGAACTAAATCACTTCTTCAGAGAGCAAAATGGTCTTCCTGGAAGAGGTTATTTACCTTAAACATATGAGCACTTTATCTCAAACAAATATGCTTTGAGAACTCTATTCTTTAGTTCCTCACCTCCTATACAAAGAATTGGCCATTGCAAACTGTTCTGTCTACTACTGCTTCTGTATTTCAAAATATAGCCAGTGTTCTCTTCCTTAAAGCAGCCATATTGGAATGTTAACTCTCTGAGGATCTGCTCTCAGTGGGAAATTTAGATTGTGGTGTTTAAAATAGTATGCCTGAAAAGGTTTGACATTTCATGAGGGGAAGTTCTTCATTGCTGTGACTCTAGCACAAATGAGTAGAAATGGCTGATAACCCTTCACAGATAAGGCCTATTTGAGGGAATGGCCCACTCCTACAACTTGAATTCATTCCCTGACCCCTTGAAAAATAGCAATAGTCCAGATCCAAGTAATCCCTTTGTTTAGTCTTCTATGAAATAGTTGTTATTACAAATGCTCACAAAGAACCTCCCTTGACTTCACATTTTTAAAATATTTTTATTAAAATATGGTGAAAATACAGTATTATATTTGTTTCAGGAGTACACCTTAGTTATTCAACATTTATATACCTAAAGAAGTGATCACCATGATAAGTCCAGCAACCATCTAGCACCATACAACACCATCACAATATTCTGATGCTGTAAATTATATCCCAATGACTTACTTGTTTTTCACTTGGAAATTTGAACCTCTTGTTCCCCTTCACCTTTCCACCCCTTTTTAAAGTTTATCAACTACAGTGGACATTCAATATTGTTTCATATTAATTTCAGGTATACAGTATAGCTGTTAGACATTTATATAATTTATGAAGTGATCCCCCTGACTAGTCTAGTACCCACCTGGCACTGTGCATAGTTATTACCATATTATTGACAATATTCCCTATGCTTTAGTTTACACCCCCATGACTATTTTGTAACTACCGATTTGTACTTCTTAATCCTTGCACCTTGCATCCTACCCCCATTTCCCTTTCCATCTATCACTCCGATAAATCTAGTACCTATCTGACACCATATGTAGCTATTAAAATATTATTGACTATATTCCTTATGCTATACCATACATGCCCATGACTAGTTATAACACCCAGTTTGTACTTCTTAATTCCATCCCCTTTTTCACCCACACCCCTCCCATTTGGCAAACGTCAAAATGTTCTCTGTCTCTATGAGTTTGTTTCTGTCTTGTTTCTTAATTTATCTTGTTCTTTAGATCCCACATGTAAGTGAAATTACATTGCATCTGTCTTTCTGTTCGACATATTTCACTCAGCACAGTACCTTCCATGTCCATCTGCTGCCACAGATGGCAAGAACCCATTCCCTTCAATGACCAAGCAATATTCCATTGTATATATGTATCACTTCCTCTTTATCCATTCATCCGTTGGCGGACAACTAGGCTGCCTCCAAATCTTGGCCATTGTAAACAAGGCTGCATATGGATGCACACATCCCCTCAAAGTAGTGTTTTGGGGTTTCTTCAGATAAATACCCAGAAGTGGGATTTCTGGGTCCTTTTTTTTCTCTTGTTGTAGCCTTTTTTTAAAAGTTTATTTTGTCTTGTATAAGTATTGGTACCCCAGGTTATTTTGTTTGTTTATTTCCATTTTCATGAAATATCTTTTTCCATCTCTTTACATTTAGTCTGTGTGTGTCTTTCGATCTGAAGTAAGTCTCTTGTAGACAGCATATGTAAGGGTCTTGTTTTATTATCCATTCAGCCCCCTTATATTTTGATTAGAGGATTTAAACCATTTATATTTAAAGGAATTTTAAAAAATATATAGATATTGCCATTTTATTCTTATTCTTTATCTTTTTTTTTTTGCATTTCAAAGAAATCCTTCTAACATTTCTTGTAATAGTGGTTTGGTGGTGATAAACTCCGTTAGCTTTTTCTTGTCTGGGAAGTTCTTTATCTGTCCTTTGATTCTAAATGATGGCTGAGCTTGGTAGAGTAATCTTGGTTGTAGGTGCTTGCTTTTCATCACTCTGAATATTTCATGGCAATCCCTTCTAGCCTGCTAGTTTTGAGAAATCAGCTGACAGTCTTATGGAAGCTCCCTTGTAGGTAACTAACTGCTTTTCGCTTGCTGCTTTTAAGTTTCCCTCTTTGTCTTTACATTTTAGTGTTTTAATTATAATGTGTCTTGGTGTGGGCCTGTTTGGGTGCATCTTGTCTGGGACTCTCTGCACTTCCTGGGCTTGTATGTGTATTTTATTTTCACCAGGTTAGGGAAGGTTTCCACCATTATTTCTTGCAATAGGCTCCCTTCCTTTCTTTCTTCTTTCTCTTGCTCTTTCTTTCTTTCTTTCTTTCTTTCTTTCTTTCTTTCTTTCTTTCTTTCTTTCCTTCTTTCTTTCTTTCTTTCATTTTCAAAGGTTTTCAACTCCTTGCTTTCTCTCTTCTCCTTCTGTTACCCCTATGATGTGAATGTTGGTATGCTTGATGTTGTTCCAGGGGCCCTTTAAATGCTCCTCTTTTATTTATTTATTTATTTTTTGCATTCTTTTATATTTTTGCTGTTCTGATTGGGTGTTTTCTGCTACCTTATCTTCCAAATCACTGATTCAATTCTCTGCTTTATTCAATCTACTATTGATTTCCTCTAATTTATTTTCTTAAATTTTATTGGGGAATATTGGGGAACAGTGTGTTTCTGAAGAGCCCATCACCTCCAAGTTGTTGTCCTTTAATCTAGTTGCAGGGGCCACAGCCCACCATGCCATGCAAGAATTGAATTGGCAACCTTGCTGTTAAGAGCTCGCACTCAAACCAACTGAGCCATCTGGCCGCCCCTCCTATAATCTATTCTTTATTTCAGTTATTGTATTTTTCATTTCTGACTGGTTCTTTTTTATGTTTTCTATATCTGTTTTTATGTTCCATATCTCTTCGTTGAAGTTCTCCCTGAGATAATTGAGAATCCTTAACTCTGCATCTGGTAGATTGCCTGTCTCCATTTTGTTTAGTTCTTTTTCTGGAGCTCTGCTCTGTTTTTCGTTTTGAACTTATTTCTTTGTCTCCTCATTGTGGCTGCTTCCCTGTGATTGTTTCTATGTATTAGGTAAGACTTCTATGTCTCCCAGTCTTAATAGAGTAGTTTTTTGTAATTGTTGTGGTTCCCAGTGGCACAGTCTCCCTTGTCACCTGAGCCCGGTGCCCCAGGTGTGTCCCTTGTGTGGGCTGTGTGTGCCCTCTTGTTGTAGTTGAGCCTTGGTTGCTGTTTGCACATCAATGGCAGAGATTGACCCTCAAGCTGATTGATTGTGAGGATTGGCCCTGACTACAGTGGAAGAGCTGCTGTGCAAGGGCTGATCTTACAGAGCAGGATTCACTTTAGCAGGGCTCTGGTGCCCACTCAGTCTGTCCTTTGGGTGTGTTGTCCTTGGAGGCAGCCAGATAACGCTCCATCTTAGTCTGTGCTGGCCACTGGTCCTGCCAGCCCCAGGCACACTGGAAAGGGGGCACATTCAGCTGCAGCTTGTGCCCTAACTGGGGCCACCTGACATGAGTCATAAAGCAATCCACGGATGGCCGTTACCCCCATTGGGCTTAGAGGTGCCTCAAGGGGCCAAGCCATGAATCAAGGCACCTTCCACTTGTGCTGGGCTTGGGGCTGCTCAGCAAGAGGTACAGGGCATGCTGAAGTTAGATGCTGCTTGTTTTGGGTTTGTGAACCTTTGAGAGATTTTAACAAAGTCCACAGCGTGGGCCAAGACACTCTGTTTGTATGGGAAAGTCACTGGAAGTGGCCTGGGTGGGTTGGTAAGTTGGGTGGGGCAGGGTCTCATAGAATCGCCAGTGTGGGGTGAATGGTGTTAGCAGGGTTGATGGAGACTCAGATATGGTGCCTGCTTGCATCTATAGGCTGGGTGGTGGGAGGACTCAACAAAGGAACAATGATTTCTGCTATCACTTCTGTCTGGAAGACAGCTGCCCCTCCAGCCCTCACCATGAGGCCAGACAATCCAGTTGCTCCCCATATGTCCCTGGCGTCATTCAAGCCGCTGCCCCAGCACTGGAGCTCAGAGCCAGTGAGTCTGTCCACAGTAATTCCATGCACGGATCCTTTAAGAGGAGTGCCTGGCACTGCAGCCACCCTCCATCTCACTCCACCACAATCTGGTTTTCATAGCCAGAATTTGTGGGAAATTCTCTCCATGGCACTGGAACCCTGAGCTGGGGAGGCTGATGTGGGGCTGGGAGCCCTCATTATTTTGGGGGGATGCCTGCACACTTGAGACATTCTTTTCCAAATTTCAAGAGTCACACACAGGAGTGGGACCAGCCTATTCTGTTGACCCTCCTACCAGTCTCAAAGTGGCTTTTTCTGTATGTCCTCAGTTGTAGGACATATGTTCAGCTAGACTTCAGGCAAATCTCAATGATGGTTTTTCTGTAGTTCAGTTATAATTTTGATGTGGTCATGAGAGGAGGTAATCTCAAACTTTTCCTACTCCACCATCTTGACTAGAAATCCAATTTCATATATTTTTTGTTGGAGACCAACCCTCTGCCCCCAGCATTGTATTAGGTGTGATGTCTTTTGTACAAACATTCTCAGCTATTCTTATGTTTTGGATTTAATATGTGGACTTTATTTTTTTCTTGCATTTTAATGTTGCCCGTCTGCATATTTTAATAAGCCATCCATAAACATTTTTTATTGCTGTGGTCATTTTACTGTTGTCGTTTCTGAAATGGAATTGGCAGGGGCCAGATAGAGGAAGATGTTACCTATATGTATTTCTTTACCTCTCAATATCTACAAGCAATCTATTCCCATCTTTTGTGTTCAGTCCAAATCTGTTCAGGTTAAGCTTTGCTTTTTATCTTTCCACCATGTTGCTAATTTGGCAAATCTTTGTTCTTTCTGGAGTTTGTAATTTAAAAAACAACACCAAAAAAAAATACAATTTGATTTCAGCTATGAATGTAGTTAACGTCCCTTGATCATTAATAAGCATGTTAAACCAAAAGGGACTTTTTACTATGCAGACTATATAGGACTTCACTGAAATCTTTCCCTAAATATTTTTAATATATTGAAACTATTCTGGCATTATCTTATATTTTCTAGCCACCTGATATTGTTTAAATGAACTTCTTTCATTTTCTTGGTCACAAACGATGATTCACTGGTCAGACATTTACACCCTAGTGTTTACCACAATTCTGGTTTCTTTGGGCTGCTGAAGTCAAAGCTTCTCTCCTTGTCCAATTTCCAACACACTCAACAGAGACAGATCTTCCTCACACACCTCCCTTCAACTGCACAGTGGGCTTCTGCTCAAACAGCTGTATTTCATTTACAGATCAATGTGTTTTTATTTGTTTCAATGATCCCATACATCATTAACTATAATTTTTGCCATAGCTAAATGCATTTTTTTACTTTGAGGGTGACGATTTTGTAATTGTGTAACTACAGCTCACATTTACCCTTAAAAAACAGAGTTCACATTTTTTCTCGTTTCCAACCTTACAAATTTTCAAGAAAGCCTGCTAGATAACAAAACCTGATTGCAACCTAATTTCATTATACATCAGGCACATTGCCTTCTCCACTGGTTTGTATCTTTGAAATGGTAGAGCAATGCAAAAATCTGCCATGCACATGTTTAATTCATTGGCTGACCTTTTAAAACGTAGATTTTGTCATTAAACTAAAAGTGATTTCAACCTTTAGATATACAGTACAACAATATTTAGACCTTTAATAACTCTACACAGGGATCTATGGTTTAAAAGCATGGTTTGGGTCTTAAATAAATTGATTTCTCTCTCTCTTTCTCCTTCCAAGTTCTACTCCTTAGAAATGGGGCAAATTAACCCCTTACTGGTAAAGGGAGCAGGAGACTCTAGGAGAAAGGAACTATTTTTCCAAAATAACCTTTATTGATTGTGGATCTGAGTCACAACACTGACTATGTTGAGGTGGGAATTGTCACAAGTTGTTCCTATGTTCCCTCCTTCTGCCACCCACTGCACTGCCTACCCCCCAGCATACACCCAGTCCCTGGACACTGTATAACTTTCCTATCCTGTATTATACGAAGGCCAACTCTGGAATTGTGACCTCCTTGAGAGCTTGGGGATAATGTCTTTATCCCTAAGGTGTAACACAATGCCTGGGATATGTGTGGGTTCACTGAATAAATGTCTGCACAAGGATCAGTTAAATAATTAATTGAACTTTATATTTTTCTGGTGGGCTTACATTTTTTTCTCCAATCTTAAAACTACAGCTAATTGTGAACAGAGAGCAAAGCCTCAGGATCACACGGGCCTGAATTCCCTCAACTTTTCTTCTGTTCAAAACAGAAAAAGACAATTCTCTGAAAGTTAAGCAGGACTGGTCCAGTTAGTCCTTTCTTTGCTATGGAATTGCTGTCTAAATAGACTACATCTGCCTTAATGTTTCCATTAAATTATTTGTAAAATTCCAGACTTCCACTCAATGTACTACGGTCAATAGGTTACTGAAAAACATTCACAATTGTTTATCAATACTGGCAGAGACACAAAGATAAATAGACACAAAGATAAATTCATAATCACTCCTTTTTTACGCTCTACATTTATCTGACAGAATCAGTGACTATCACTCTACAGGTACAATAATAGCTAAGGCTCATCAGAAAAATATTTTTAAAGCATCCTCATATCAACAGGCAATGACAGACATATGTACGTGAAAACTAACTTTATTAGAAAAGTAATTGCACTGAATTCCTGTAATTGGATGGCTCTAAAAATCACCATAGTTTCAATTACTCAAGGACTGTGATGGAATTTCACCTTGTGAAAGTGCACGAAGTTAACCAAATTCTTTCTTTCTCTCAAATGGTGGATAACATGAACAAAAGTATTACTATGTTATTTAAATCTAATTTAAAAACATAATTTACATGATGAAAATTGCTTTACTTCTTAATCAGAGTCACTCTGGTGGAACTGCTTTAATAAAAGTTTCTTTTTTATATATATATATATAATTTAGCTTCCCTATTAGAAAATGAATTTTTCTATCTCCAAATTACAAATTGACTCACACTTTTAACCTTTTTTTCAATCCTTGAGCTTGCCTGAGATGAAGAGAGTGCAACCTGATAAACCCGTTGCCTTTAGTTTGCATTTCTGTTCTGCACAATTGTCAAACTTGTATTGTGCTGGTCCGTGATTTAACAGCATTACTACACAGTGAGAAGGTGCCAAAAGAAAGAGGTGGAACTGAATGTGTTCCAGGCTGCTGCCCTTCCGTTGGCTTCCCATTCATCAGAAGGTACCCAGCCTCCCTCAGCTTCTACCTGCAAATGAAATTCCTTTTTCATCACCAAAGAGAACAAAATATGCAACCTCAGGGAAAGGAAAGGAGATATACAAACTAAACAGTCTTTTTATAGGTATCATTGGGTCATATCAGTTGTTGATATCAGCCCCTGACACGATGAAATTGCATAGATTAGCAGAATCAAGAATTACAGTTCTACGAATCATTTTAGGTCATAGGATCAAATGGCTGAAAGGTACTTTAGAGACCGTTTTGTCCTACCCCTTTTATTTTGTCAACATAAGGAAACTGAGACTCAAGAAAGATAAGTGACTTGCTCAAAATAGCACAGCCCATAAATGTCCAGAACTAGAACCTAGTTCTCTTAACTTCCAGCCAAGTACATTTTTCCACATTACCAGCCTGGTTACAATGAGTAAAACAGAGTGCTTCAATGCAATCATGTTATCAGTGCATTGATCCTCACCTCTTGCAGCTCCCTGGAATCTCATTTGCATATCTGCTCTCTTTTCAATACATATTTACATTTGAATGTATTTTACAACGGAAAATTTTTTCCCCTAAAACTTTTATTAGTTTTTCTACATCTACAACCATTCTTACTTTGCCAGCCTCACAGCCCACATGTCACAGTCACCTGAACCCTTATAAGGCCAGATTGCTTGTCCTAGGGGACTGATAGAGCTCGTAAGACTCAAAGCCTAGTGTGAAAATTCATAGCGACTTCTCCAAGGATATTGTTTTTAAGAAGTGAAATATGATGCAGCAATTCAGCTAATTAAAAATACACTTGTAATGAGTTTGAAAGAAAAGCAAGCATGTTCAGATACAAGCATGGCAAAATATAGATGCTACAGGACTATATGCAAAACTATTTAATCTCATAAATATGTCATTTTCATCTCAGCTAATGGCTATGGACACTTTAAAAATGTAAGGGAACTGGATATTGATAAACTGTGCTTCACTGAAGTAGGGCCATGCACATAGGATTCTGGTCACTGTCTTGGTTTTAAATATTGTGTTAATGAGTATATAAAAGGCCTATTTAGATTTTTATTTAGATGTTTTATTTAGGATGAAAAATTAGATTATGTGTGTAATTAACTGCCATTGAGTTATAATTACACATAAATCAGTGAGATATGAAGTTTCTAAAAGCCTTATCAGATAATGTAAGCAAAAGAGTAACAATACACAATACAACAATGAGAAATAGCAATTGCCCTGAATTGTGTATTAAATATATCTAAAGCAAATGACTGTATAACACTGAGATAATTAAATTTCTCCTTTTTTCTGCTTCTTTCTCCACTATTTATTTCTCCTGTTTTCTATCCCATATCCCTATGTATAATATCCACTTTTTAGGGCGTCTGCCAATCCCACGATCCCATTTCCTAATATCCTCCAACAGGGTTGGGACCCAGCTGCTATACATGTACCATGTAACTGGTACCACATCTCCCTCTGAGCCCAAGATGATTAGACATGTGGAAACATTTAAGCTAAGCTGCGCTGATTTCCCTTCTAGACCCTTCTCTAAGCCATAGCTGATCAGATGAGGGTGAATATTTACTTCGAAGTGTTCCAACCAGATTCTTCTCCTAGGAATTTGTACTTGTGACACAGAGATGTGGGTCAGCTTCTGCTGTTTGGTTAAACAGAAAACGTAGAAATTTAGCAGCTGCAAGGAGGCTGTTTATGTACTTGCAATATTTGCTGATATTATGAAAGTTGATTTGGAAGAGGGCACGTAAAAGAGAAAGAGAAGCTTCCCAGTTTCTTCACAGCTTTCCAGCATTGTTTCCAATTACCCAGGAGGCCAAAACTTTCCTTTCTACCTTGTGTTTCCTTGAAATACCATGTTTCTTGCAATAAACTCTCCTTTTCATTTAAGCTAATTTTAGCAGGATTCTGTTACTTAAAACCAAATCCACTCTAACTGAGGCCATTTTTCTTTTTCCCTTTCTTCCTGTCTTTTTCTTACAAACATGCAAACAGACTACAAGCACACGTACACACACTCACATATTCACTCACATATACACCTGTTTCAGTTATAAGCCAAGAATTCTAGAATTCCGTATTCTGAGTGACTTTGAGTCCCTATCCTTTGCCACATTATACCTCTATTCTTTGCATCAGCTAGATGTTTCTTAGGGATCTATCAAAACAACAGGACATGAATATTAAGGATCACCTATCCCAAAAGTGTTGTAATACATTATCTTATTTCCCCTCTTCTCTCTAGCCTCTCACTTAATAAGGAATTCCTGATTTAGTCTTGCTGATATTTCTAATCATTCATACAGCATATGTACTTACTGAAGTTAATAGCATCCAGTTCCAGTGTGAAGATGGAATAGATACGATGAAGCTGTGTCTTCTTAGCTATCTATGAGTAGCAATGTTGCCATACATCTTGATGTTAACAAAATGTAGACAAAACTGTTTAGGAATGAACTATGTGTTTCACTTTTTATTCACTTTTTATATAATTACAAAGATTGGAAGATACACTGTGTTACAATTTGCATGGCATGTAGATTTGATAGGGTTGATTTTTTTGCTTTTTACTGTCTTGGCATTTGATTGGTAAATGACAAAATCAATATATTTTTCAGTAATCAAAGGTGGCTGAAACACATGGTCAACTATGCTGACACTGTACTGAGTCAACATGAGTGCTGTTCTTGGTTTTTCCAGTAGTGTAGATTTAACTTTTGCTATATTTCACCACATATTTTCACCACATATTAATGTAACTTGAAGATATTCACATAATATTGTCTCAGAAGACATTTACCTTAAAATCCTGGGAAAATTAAAGGCTTCACACACACACACACAAAAAAAAAAAACAAAAACCTAAATTACATAAATTTTGACTTTAAAATATAGAGGCCCAAAGGAGAAGGGTCAATAAATTCATGGAGAGGGGGGAAGCAGGAAAGGGGTGAGGAGTGAAAAAACTCAGTCGGTATCATAAGCTCTACTTCTATATTTGATTTGACAGCAAGAGTTACTGAGCACCTGTGAATAACCTACACATTTTATATTGTAACCTGACTATACGAGAGACACTGTGCTTGGATATATGAGAGATGCCAAATGTAAAAGGGGTAGTTAGTACTTATCCAAAAAGAGTTTAGCATTGGCTAAACTCTGGGAGGACATATTAAAATTATGCAATGTGAGAAAAATTTGCTAAGTGCCAAATTATTTGTAGAGATAATCAACATCAAATAAATCCTAAAAGGGAAAAGATTATCATGGACTCAAGTGAGCAGGAGTGACTTCTATGTGAAGTTGATTTAAATCCATCCATTCCTTTGACAAATCATTATTGTGCCAACCATTGTGTTCAACTCTGTAGTTGCCCCTAAAAGGACAGATAGTAATTACATTGGCAGAGAGGAAGATGAGGAGCATTCCTAAAGAGTGAACAACAGAAACAAAAGTACAAACAAGGGGCTATGTGGATCACATTTTAGGGGCATTGATTAGATTCACTTGCTTCTTATAGGGGAAGCATGACATGTATCCAGAGAAGTTGTGTAAAGCTAGTCATAGGGCTGGCCTTGTGGCTCAGGTGAATGGAGCACCATGCTCCTAACGCCAAGGTTGCTGGTTCGATTCCCACATGGGCCAATGATCTGTGCCATCTACAGCTAAGACTGTGAACAACAGCTCTCCCTGGAGCTGGGCTGTCGTGAACAGTTAGCGTGAGCTGCTATGTGCTGCCATGGGCTACCATGTGCTGCCATGAGTGGCGGGTGGCCAGCATGAGTGTCTGGCAGCCATCTTGAGCAGGCGGCAGCCGGCAAGAGCTGCCCTGAGCTGCCGGACGATTGGCGACCGACTGCCTCAGCCGGGGGGAGCGCAAGGCTCATAATACCAGCACGGGACAGGGAGCTGTGTTCTACACAACTACACTGAGAAACAATGGCTTGAACTGGAGTGGGGGGAGGGAGGCGGAAGAAAGAGAGGGGAAAAAAAGCTAGACATAGAGGATCTCAGAAGCCAGGCTAAGGAGTTCAGACTTCACCCTTTGAATGGTAATGGCAAGCAAAATTGTGTGCAAGAACAACATTACCATAGAATTTAAGAAAATAAATCTGGAGGCTTCCAGTCAAGATGGCAGAATAGATAGACGCTGTGCTCACTTCATCCCAGACCACAGAAAAATTACAACTAAACTACAGAACAACCATCATTGAGAACCACTTGAAGTCTAGCTGAACAGAAGCTGCACAACGAAGGACATATACAAGAAGCCACCCCAAGACTGGTAGGAGGGGTGGAGACACTAAATGGACTGGCCCTAAACCCATGTGTGGTGGTTAAAAATAGAGAGGGATATCTCAGCTGCAGAGGTTCCCCGAGAGGAGTGAGGGGTCCCAGCCCCACGCCAGGCTCTCCAGACCAGGGTTCCAGTGCTGGGGAGAGAAGTCCCCAGAAATTCTGGCTGTGAAAACCAATAGAGATTGTGGCTGAGATGGAGGACTGCTGGAGTCTCAGGTGCTCCTCTTAAAGGGCCAGTGCATGGACTTACTTGCTGATGGAGTTACTCACTATGAGCTGCAGTGTTGGGGCAGCAGCTCAAAAGGTACCAGGGACATAGGGGGAAGAACTGAATTATCTGGTTTCCCAGCAAGGACTGGAGGGGCAACTTCTTCCCAGACAAAAGTACTGGCAGAACCCGTTATTCCTATGTTGAGCTCTCTGTCATGCAAGGCGGCCTGCAGGGTCTCAGCTTCCGCTACCCACATAAGAACGCAGGATATGATGAGGCCAAAAAGAAACACCCACGGAGCCATAGATGGGGGAGTCATACTGCTATATTCTTGCTGGCGGCACTATAGTCTCACTGGAGGCTGGATCCACACTGTCCGCAACCTGCCAACCGACCAACCGACCAACTCTCCTTGACTCTCCTTCACTCTCCTCGGCTTCCCTCCATAGCCACGGCAGTTATATCAGTGGCCAATGGCTCAACGGTTACAGCTGATGGTCAACCAGCCACAGCTGACGGCTATCTACTGCCCAAGCCAGCACCTCTCCACATGAGGCCGAGACCTTGGAAACTGCTCTCTGGGGCTCTGTCCCCACACCCTCCCTGCACGCAAGGTGCACACACAGGCAGGTACCATATCTGAGTCTCCATCAAACCAGCTGACACTGTTCGTCCTGCCCTGGTGACTCCTTAAGACTCCACCCCACCCAGCTTGTGGGCCCACCCAAGTCATTTCCAGTGGCTTTTCCATCCAAGTAGCCTATTTGGCTCATGTTGTGGACTTTCCTAAAAACTCTCAAACGTTCATAAACCCCAAACAAGCAGCACCTGGTCTTGGCATACCCTGCACATCTTGTTAAGCAGCCCCAAGTCCTGCACAAGCAGCAACCAGCTTCAGTTGACAGCATAGCCTCTTCCAGGCACCTCCAAGCCAGCACAAGTGGCGACAATCTACAGATCACTTTGTAGCTCATACCAAGTGTTGCCAGGCAGAGAACACGCTATGGCTGAACTTGGTCAGCAACAGAGCCCCTCCCAAGAGTTCTCAGAACCAATAAATACAGTGGCCAGCTTCAGATCACAGAGCACCACCTGACCACAAATGAAATACCCAAAGGGAAGACTCAGCAGATACCAGAGCCCTGCCAAAGCAAATCCTTCTCCATAGGGTCAGCCCTGCACAACAGCTGCTCCACTATATTTAGAGCCAGTCCTCACAATCAATTAACCTGAAGGTCAATCCCTCCCACTTAGAGGCCAACAGCAACCACAGCTCAATGACAATAGGAGGGAACACAAAATTCACACAAGGGACACACCTGGAGCAGCCAGCTCAGGTACCAAGAAAGACTGTGCCACTGGGCCCCACAAGGCACCTACTACATAAGGTCACTCTACAAAGACCAAGAGACACAGTAGCTCTACCTAATACATAGAAACAAACACAGGGAGGCAGCCAAAATGGGGAGACAAAGAAACATGACCCAAATGAAAGAACAGAACAGAGCTTCAGAAAAAGAACTAAACAAAATGGAGACAAGAAATCTACCACATGCAGAGTTCAAAACACTGGTTACAAGGATGCTCAATGACCTCAGTGAGAACTTCAGCAAAGAGATAGGAAACATAAAAAAGAACAGGTCAGAAATGAAAGATACAATAACTGAAATGAATACATTAAAGGGAATGAACAGTACATTAGATGAAGCAAAGGACTGAGTCAGTGATTTGATAGTTAAGGAAGCAGAAAACACCCAATCAGAACAACAAAAAGAAAAAAGAATCCAAAAAAATGAGGTTAGTTTAAGGGGCCTCTGGAACAACATCAAGCATACCGACATTTGTGTCATAAGAGTGCCAGAAGAGAGAAGAGAGAGAGCAGGGAATTGAAAACCCATTTCAAAAAATAATGATGGAAAACTTCCCTAACCTGGTGGAAAAAAATGCACATACAAGCCCAGGAAGTGCAGAGTCCCAAACAAGATGAACTCAAACCATGACACATCATAATTAAAATGCCAAACATTAAAGACCAAAAGAGAATCTTAAAAGCATCAAGAGAAAAAGTTAGTTACTTACAGGGCAGCTCCCACAAGACTTTGAAGGCCAGAAAGGATTGGCATGAAATTTTCAAAATGATGAAAAGCAAGGATCTAAAACCCAGATTACTCTATCATTTAGAATTAAAAGACAGATGAGGAGCTTCCCGGACGAGAAAAACCTAAAGGAGTTCATAACCACCAAGCCACTATTACAAGAAATGTTAAAGGGACTTCTCTAAGAAAATAAAGAAAATTGTTCAAAAATATGAATAACAAAAAGTCATTAACTACATATCTATCAACAATTACTTTATATGTAAATGGATTAAATGCTCCAATCAAAAGACATAGAGGGGCTAAATGGATAAGAAAACAAGTCCTTTACATATGCTGTCTACTCAAGACTTACTTGAGGTCAAAAGACACATGCAGCCTGAAAGTAAAAGAGTGGGAAAAAATATTTCATGAATATGGGGAAAAAAAAAAGCTGGGATAGAAATAATTATAGCAGGCAAAATAGACTTGTAACAAGAGACAAAGAAGGACCCAGTAATCTCACTTCTGGGTAACTCGAAAAAACATGTGCTTCCTTATGTTCACTGTGGCATTATTTACAATAGCCAAGATACGGAAGCAACCTAAGTGTCCATCAGTAGATGAATGGATAAAGAAGTGATACATATATGCCAGGGAATATTACTCAGCTATAAAAAAGAATGGAATCTTGCCATCAGCAACAATATGGATTGACCCATGGGTTATTGTGCTGAGTGGACTAAGTCAGGCGGAGAAAGACAAATGCCATATGATTTCACTTATATGTGGTATCTAAAGAACAAAATAAATGAACAAACAAAACACAAACAGACTCATAGATACAGAGATCGTTTTGATGGTTGCCAGATGGGAGGAAGGTTGGGGGATGAAGGGGAAAGAGGAAGGGATTAAGGAATACAAATTGGTAGTTACAAAATAGTCACGGGGATGTAAAGTATAGCATAGGAAATATAGTCAATAATATGATAATATAACTATGTATGGTGTCAGATGGGTACTAAAATTATCAGGATGATAGTTCATAAGTTATATAAATGTCTAATCATGTTGTACACCTGAAATGAATATAATATTGTATGTCAATTGTAATTGAAAAGATAAAAAAATTATTAAAACAATGAAAGTAAAATAAATAAATAAATAAATCTGGTGATGAGGGGATGATTTCAGATTGTAGTGGAAGTTGAGATTCAGGACTGATTAATTAGGAGATCACTGCATTAGTTAACAGCAAATGGAAATAGGAGAAAATGTGAGATACAATGATTCTAGAGAGATGACTGGATGTGAAGGAAAAGGAAAAAAGAGAGGGTCAAAGTTTAAAGTTTAAGGCTTAGGTGGCTCAAAGTAATTAATGAGTCAATTAAAAAAAGCTAGTTTTTAGGAAATTTATGAGTTCAATGTTATGTATATTGAATTGGAGACAATATGGGGCCATCCAAATGGAATTATCAGACAGGTTAGTAAATGGTGGAGACGGTAGTGCTGCGAATATAAATTCTGAACTCATATACATAAAGTATCAGCTGGTATAGAGTCTAATCCCCATGCTGTGAGATATTGAGGCAAACAAAGGAAGTAGACATAGCTCTGCCCTCAAGAGCTTATAACCCCAATAGTATATTAAATGTTCAACTACATTGTACAGTACTAAAAGAGGTTAGAGAAGAGGGAAATAAGTGTAGGCCAGAATAAGTTATAGAAGGCTTCTTTGACACTTACATCTGGACTAAAGAAAAGCTTGTATGACTGGTGATATTAACAATAATGATAAATATTTTATGATTTAATTTTGATAAATAATAACAATGTCTCATCCCAACCAAGAAAATAAGCCTTTCTTCAAAAGCCTAGACACTGAAGATGTTGAAAAAACGAGAGAGAATGTAGCCATGACCTTAATGAACATTGGGCACCAGGCTGAACCACTTGAGAGCGCTTTTTCTATCCCTTCTGTATCTGCTTTACGTGACCCTGTTTCTGAGAAAGCTCTTAGGGCATCACTACAGAAAAACACTTAACTCTCTCAGCTTGTGATGTGGGTTAAGGGGGGGGGAGCATTGAGTTGCCTTAAAGGGTGAAATAAGTAACTGGAATAAATTTTTTTCTGCTTTGAGCAAACATTTTAAAGTGGTTACTCTGTAAAATGGCTGGGAGGAGGGACAGTAGAGGCATACAAACGTGACAGGATGAAGACATGGTCCTTGCTCTCAGAGGATCTTGTGATGTGGTAGAGATCATTATCCATACCTAAGATAAAGTACGTAGGACAGAAGGGAGGCAAAGGCAGTTCTGAAAGTTGTGAATCGGAATCCCTATGATATAAAGCAGAAGCGTCACTTATACACCCTGTTTTAGTGACAGGGTTCAGCCTGTACCCCTTGGCAAAGTATGTAAAATTGTGATGGGCTTATCAGTTAAAGAAAACTTACAGATTTACAGGCTGTACTCTGCATTTGAAACACAAGCATTTATTTCTATATCAAATGCAGTTTGAAGAAAAATGTAAATGAAGAGCTTCTTTCATTGGAATACTTTATTTTAGGTGATGTCACCATTCAAAGTATCAGAAATAGTCCTGAAAAATGAAAAAAAAAAATTCTTCTTAACTCACATTTTACAACTCTAATATTTCAAGCAGAGTTGGATGAAAGTAAGAAAGAAAGAATTCAGTAGCTTTTGGCTGGGAAAGTTTGGCACACTTCCATGACTTGCCTGCTGCAAGTGCCAGCATTTGATTCAGGAGGAGCTGAAACTTTCTCCATGCTGCTCCAGTGGCCCAGAGATTCTGGCTTTGGACAGCACCATCTGGACCAGTGTGAACGACAAAGTCAAACCTCCCACATGCATTTGCCTGGCTGGGCAAATCAACTTCAGAGCAAGGGCACAGGCTGCCTCTTGGGCTCCATCAGCTTTCTTCCTTGGTGGTGTCGATAGCTCCAAGGTGCCACTGCCATCATGAAGAGAGCAAGGCAGGCTTTCCTGTTGGTGTATATTGCAAACAGTCCAAATGTGAGTTGCTATTTATCCTTTTTTTGGCAGCTACGGTTACTCAGCTTCCTGTGTCATCATCTCTTATGTGAATCAATGAGCTTTCCTTGCACATAAATCTTAACAAGTGTCTTCTTTGGCAATCCCTCATTAGAGATTTTTCCTGATTTTTTTATAAATGGGGGTGAATGTGGCTAGTGAACCTGAGCTGAGCTCCACAGACTGCGTAATATCCCAAATCTCGGTTATCACTTAGTCTGTCAGTTATTTTAGTCATGCCTGCTTTTCTGATTCACTACCCTTGACAAAATTGAGAGTTCTGAGATCACTGCAAGAGATTGTGAAACCAAATGAAGAGGTCGGAAACCGATATAGTCATCTGTGCTTCCATTACCTATGACTCCAAAAAAACCCGAAGACCATCTCTAATCTGTCACTGTTGTGTTGCTTTGTTTATTTTGTTTTGGACCAAGGGTTTCCACTTAAAGTCAAGCTGAGAGAAGAAGACATATTGATACTGTTGCCTGTTCAGTGCAATAGATATCTGCTGATAACGTTTTCTTACGTAATGAAAATAACATCTTCTCTTTTTCTCCCCCCAACTTTATCAGCAAATACAGATCTGTTCCCAAATAAGACAAAGGTGGTGCTGATAATCAAAAGTGACATTAGCATGTAACATGCTGATTTGAATTAATTTCCAAAATACCTGTGCAAACTTTTTATACCTTGCTACTTCAAGTGTAGACTAGTGCAGCTAGTTTGCAAGTCTTCCAAAATGAGTAATACAGAAGCATTTTAAGATCCTCATCACCATTTATGCCAGAGAAAGCTCTAAGAGGCTTTCTGCCCTCAGTATATAAGACTGAATTTTTTAGAAAATAAAATAAAAAAGGCTGCTCATTGGGCTTCCTAGTTGAGCTGACTTTTCAAAAAGTTGAGATGTTAGTGTTAAGCCTATTGAGTTCTTTGTCCTGGTTTGGGCAAGAATGCTCCAGTGAGTACATATGTGGCTCTAGTATGTAGCCATGAAAATTTGGGGATAATGCCAGATATAATTACTTTATAAGAATGAAGTTAATAAAAATCAACACATAGACAAAAGTAACCACTCTGAGTACAGGTTTGTAGATAGACTACATACATGAGCATGCCCTCAGAGTTAGAATAGAACTCCAGATGACTGTAATCTAATCCAGTGCACTGTAATTTTTCGGAAGAATGTGCCCATACTATGTGGTAGTTGCCTGAATGGAGTCTATCACAAAGAGACTTGGATTGGAAGAAATTGCTGACGTTGACTAACTCAGTCCAGGAAAGACAGGCACTGTATATTGCAATAATGATAAAGATAATCATGTAATCATAAACATTATCATTTATTGATATCTAAGTGACTTACTACATGTGAAGTGTGTAGAATAGTGCCCGGCACAATTACATATTCACTGAGTATAAGCTCGAATTATTAGGATGTTGTAATATTACAATGAAGCAGTCTACTAAGCAATTTATAAACTTTAAAACTAAAATCTAGAGCTAGTCTACAACCCTACTGCTGTCCTCACCAACCTTCCACCTTATCCCTGCTACACACATAAATACCCATAAAAGCTGGTCTTCCACCAACCATCTAATTGCACAAACCAGGACTAGGCATAATCTAGGACACCACCTTCTCCTTTGTTCTCCAAATCTCATCCTTCAAGAAGGTTTATTGACTCGATATCACTTTGTTAATATGTCTAGCACTTACTAAGTCCTCTGTGCCTCCAGTGTCAACACCCTGGTACAATCCACCATTTTTTCCTTCCTAGACTACTGCAAATAGCCTCCTAGCTGGTTGCCTTGTATGCCCCTTTTATCCTATTGAAACAGATTCTCCATAAAGTGGCCAGAACGATCTCTTCAAAACCCAAATCTGATCACTGTCATTCTCTTTAATGTTCTTATGCTGCTGCTAAGTAAATTCTCAACAAGATCTGTCCCCTGCCTACCTTGCCAACCCCAAATTACAACACCGCCACTCTTGCTCCATATGCTTCAACTGCATTGACTTTCTTCCAGTTAATAAAAATGTGTTTAGAATGAGGACTTGATCTGGAGAATCAGGGAAGTCCTCTCAGAAAAAATGAGGTTTGAGCTGAGGAGCTGGAGGGTAGGTAAGTAGATGCTAAATTGATGGGAGAGCCTATAGGGGAGAATAGTGAAAGGTAATTTGGAGAACAAGAGGAGGCTATTCCAGAAAAAGGGAACCAGTAGCACAAGCAAAAAACAACAACAAAAAAAAAACAAAACAAAAACAAACAAACAAAAAACAACACAGATATCTGGAGAAAAAATGAGTTTGTTATGTCCAGAAAAGAAAGAATATGATTTAAGTATAATGAGCAAGCAGGAAAATATTACAAGACTGGGAGGTGGAGGGTGGTCGAGTTATGTTAAGGCTGTGGACTATAATAAGGAATTTGAAAGTGATGATGAGTTAAAATACTAGACCTTCATTTTTGTAAACTACAATTTGTTTCTTACTTGAAAATTTAAAATATGAATTTCACCCTTGATTTACCCAAATATAAGTTTGTTCTTCACGAAGTCATCAGTGAAGTCTGTTGGACCTGGCTTAGCAGACAGTAGCCAAGAGATGCAGGGTGCAGAGAAAGAAATGTGTTGCTAGTGGGATCTCAGGTGCACTGGCACAACTGTGCACGTCCAGAATCTTGCCCACATTGTCTGACACAAGCCAACTCTCTCCCTTTTGCATCCAATAACTATTACTCAACAGTTGAGAAAACAGAACCCACAAAGAGCTTGCCTAGATTAACTAGTTGAAGCATGCACCTTTAAATTGCTTTTGAAAAATAAATTTGATTGGGGAGCAACTTGAGAGCAAACAGAAATAAACAAATTACTATTTCCAATTCCACAGTGATGATGTATTTAAACATGCACATAGGGGCTGAAGATGTAAAATTTAAAAAGAAAAAAGAAAAAAACACATTCCAAAGCCTCAAATGAAAATAAACAGACTTAAAAATTAGAGCATTTTGATTTGTTGATTTTCAAGACTTTCCAGGGAAAGAAACAAGGATAAAGGAAAACATCATTCCACAATATTTCAGGAAACATATC
Source organism: Rhinolophus hipposideros (assembly GCF_964194185.1). NCBI lineage: Eukaryota > Metazoa > Chordata > Mammalia > Chiroptera > Rhinolophidae > Rhinolophus > Rhinolophus hipposideros. The sequence goes on from NC_138046.1 coordinate 60,055,954, forward strand.
CCAGAATTTTCCAAAAAGAGTTTTTTCCAACAAAAGCTTGAGACAATTTCCAATTATCCATATATTTAATCATCAAGAAAGACATTGTGGAGTATGATCAAAATGGCAGCGTGAGGTGAGCCTCTGTAAAGCTCCCCTGGAATTTACAACTAATTGAACAAGAATAACTCCACAAAGGACTCCCTGCACAGCAGACAGGCAAGACGAACAGTCCCACTACTGAATTCACCTAAAGGTGGGAGAATCCCCCACGGGGGAGGAGGGAAGGGACAAGTGCGAAGACGGAGCCTCGCGGGAGCAGGACGCAGACCTAGCTCAGTGCCCGAGCTCGCTGCATCCCGGAACTATCGCAGCTGCGGGAGAGGGAAGAACTCAGATTGCTAGGGCTCCGCTTATGGCCCACAGGACTGAGGGGGCAGCATATAACATGGCTGAACCCAACGCTCATGGCAGAGACCTCGGAGAAAAGACTGAGGGAAGAAGGCTGAAAACAGTGGTTTAAGCCATCACTGCCGAGCAGAGAACGGAAGCCTTAGGCACTGAGACTAGCCGCCCCCTCCCTACCCTCCCAGAGCTCGCCCCGCCCCCACCTGCTCAGTGCAAGAAATGGAACAGTAGCAGTGTCAGATAAAAAGAACAGAACATTTGATGTTCAGAGAACTGCGGACCGCAGACATAGATTTGCAGCCCAACTAGTTCCGGCAAAGAGGAGGGAGCTGTGGAAGCGTGACCGGCTGTGGTGGTGGTCACCACTATTGCTCTGGGCCACCTCTCACAACTCACCCTGCCCCTGGCCCCACCTATCTGGGAGGATCCCTGCAGGAGTATATAGAACTGCTGAAACATATGGGCTCTGAATCTGGTGGAGGAAGAGCTTCGGAACTTCAAAAGATCTCCGCATACCCACACGGGCACTGCGCCCTGTGACCCAGGTGAACTATTAACAGAGGAGAAGCCCGTCTACCAGGGAATCCTCCCATTGTGTGAGAAGCTGGAATAGTGCAGAGAAAACAGAACACTACCATGTGAGAGAGAAAAAAAAGGCGACAGTCAGAGAGAAAATAAAACATTCTACCAACAAGTACTGGAAAACAAAAAAAAGACCTCTTCCTATCAACCTGTTGCAGAAGCCACTCCTGTAGATGTCTAGGAAGAAAAATAATAAATCAGTAATTGCCATGAATAACCAGGGAAAAAGACAGCTCAGAAAGAAAGTGAAAAGTCTCCAGAAAAGGCACTTAAAAATATGGAAATATGTGACTTAAATGACAGAGAATTCAAGATTGCAGTTCTGAAAAAACTCAATGAGATGCAAGAAAACACAGAAAGGCAGTATAATGAACTCAGAAACACAATGAAAGAACAACATGAGCATTTTACGAAAGAGATTGAAATTTTGAAAAAGAACCAAATAGAATTTCTGGAGATTAAGAACCCAATAGAACAAATTAAGAATGAAATAGCCAGCTTAGGTAGTAGAGTTGACCAGATGGAGGAAAGAATCAGTGACATCGAAGATAGAAACCTGGAAATTACACAGATAAAAGAAGAAAGACACTTGAGACTTAAAGGAAATGAAGAAATTCTACAAGAACTTTCTGACTACATCAGAAAGAGCAACATAAGAATAATGGGCATACCAGAAGGAGAAGAGAGAAAGGCACAGAGAATATATTCAAACAAATAGTCAATGAGAACTTCTCAAACTTGTGGAAAGAACTGGATCCCCGAATCCAAGAAGCAAATAGAACACCTAATTACTTCACCCCAACAGGCCTTCTCCAAGGCACATTGTATTGAACTGTCTAAAATCAACGACAAAGAAAGAATCCTCAAGGCAGCCATGAAAAAGAAGATGGTAACCTACAAAGGAAAGCCCATTAGATTGTCACCAGATTTTTCAGCAGAAACTCTACAAACCAGGAAGGACTGGAAACAAATATTCAAACTATTGAAAGAGAGAAATTATGAGCCAAGAATAATATATCCAGCAAAGATATCCTTTAGATATAAAGGAGGAATAAAGACCTTTCCAGACATACAGAAGCTGAGGGAATTTTCTAATACATGACCTGCACTACAAGAAACACTAAAGGAGGCTATTCAACCACCATCAACAGGGACAATTTGTGGCAACATAAAAAGGGGAAGATTAAAGGCCTGAACCATAATATGGGAATGGAGAAAGTCAGTGTGCTGAAGAAAATGGAATACCAAATCCATTTGGAATTCCAAATCCATAAATATCAAACTTTCTTTTACATAAACTTAAGGGTAACCACTCAAAAAAAAAAAAAATCCAGAGCTGAAATATATACTGTAATAAAAGAATAAACAGAGGGAAGCATCATAGAATAGCACCACACAAAAATAATAGACAACAACAAACAGGCAAAGAAACAATGGAGACACAGCCTTAACAGAAAACTAAAGATAGAATGACAGGAAATCCTCACGTACCAATAATCACCATAAATGTAAATGGATTGAACTCACCAATAAAAAGGCACAAAGTAGCAGATTGGATCAAAAAACTAAACCCAACCATGTGCTGTCTCCAAGAGACACATCTCAGCTACAAGGACAAGCAGAGACTCAAAGTGGAAGGGTGGAAATTGACACTTTAAGCAAATGGTACCCAGAGAAAATCAGGTGTAGCCATAATGATATCAGATGAAACAGACTTCAGGGTGAAAAGCATAACAAGAGACAAAGATAGACATCTCATCATGGCAAAGGGGACTATACAACAAGAAGACATAACAGTTATCAATATTTATGCCCCCAATCAGGGAGCACCAAAATATACCAAGCAACTACTAACAGAACTAAAGGGAGAAATTGACCTCAACACAATTATACTAGGACTCAAATACATCAATGACAGTTATGGATAGATCATCCAAACAGAAAATAAATAAAGAAATAGCAGCCCTAAATGACACATTAGATGAAATGGACATCATCGACATATATAGAGCACTTCATCCTAAAACATCAGACTATACATTCTTTTCGAGTGTACATGGAACATTCTCAAGGATAGACCATATATTGGGACATAAACTCAGCCTCAGCAAATTTAAGAAGATTGAAATCATACCAAGTATATTCTCTGATCACAAGGCTTTGAAATTGGTTATCAACTGCGAAAAGAAAGCAGGAAAAAACACAAATACATGGACATTAAACAGCATACTTTTAAAGAATGACTGGGTCAAAGACGAAATTAGAGGAGAGATCAAAAGATACATAGAAACAAATGACAATGAAAATACATCCTACCAAAATTTTGGGGATGCAGCAAAAACAGTTTTAAGAGGGAAATTATATCATTACAGGCCTATCTCAAGAAACAAGAAAAATCCCAAATAAATAACCTCATGTTACACCTTAAAGAATTAGAAAAAGAAGAACAACTGAAACCCAAGGTCAGCAGAAGAAAGAAAATAACAAAAATCAGAGCAGAACTAAATGAAATAGAGAACAAAAAGACAATAGAAAAAAACTAATGTGACAAAGAGCTGTTTCTTTGAAAAGATTAACAAAATCGGCAAACCCTTGGCTAGACTCACTAAGATAAAAAGAGAGAAGACACTAATAAACAAAATCAGAAATGAAAAAGGGGAAGTTATCACGGACACCACAGATACAAAGGATCATCCAAGAATACTATGAAGGACTATATGCCACCAAAATCAATAACTTAGAAGAAATGGACAAGTTCTTAGAAACATATAGCCTTCCAAGGCTGAACCATGTAGAACTGGAAAATCTAAACAGACCGATCTCCAGTAACAAAATTGAATCATCATCCAAAACCTTCCCAAAAGCAAAAGTCCTGGACTAGATGGCTTCACTAGTGAATTCTACCAAACCTTCAGAGAGGATCTAACACCAATGCTGCTCAAACTCTTCCAAAAAATTGAAGAAGAGTCAGTACTCCCTAACTCATTTTATGAGGCCAACATTACCCTGATACCAAAACCTAGTAAGGACAGCACAAAAAAAAAAAAAAAAACTACAGACCGATATCTCTGATGAACACAGATGCAAAAATCTTAAACAAAATTCTAATAAATTGAATACAACAGTGCATTAAAAGATTATTCATCACGACCAAGTGGGGTTCATACCCGGGGCACAAGGATGGTTCAACATCCGCAAATCCATCAATGTGATACATCACATAAACAAAATAAAGGACAAAAATCATAGGATCATATCAATTGATGCAGAAAAGGCATTTAACAAAATACAACATCCATTTATGATTAAAACACTTAATAAAATAGGTATAGAAGAAAAATACCTCAACATAATAAAAGCCAACTATGACAAGCCCTCAGATAATCTCATAATTAATGGTGAAAAACTGAAGCCCTTTGCTCTACGTTCAGAATCACGACAGGGCTGTCCCCTATCAACTCTGCTTTTCATCATAGTGTTGGAAGTCCTTCGCAGAGCAATCAGGCAAGGGAAAGAAATAAAAGGCATCCAAATTGGAAATGAAGAAGTTAAATTATCACTCTTTGCAGATGACATGATGCTATATGTAGAGAACCCTAAAGCCTCCACCAAAAAGCTATTAGAAACAAGCAACGAATACAGTAAAGTTGCTGGCTACAAAATCAACCTAGAAAAGTCCATTGCATTCCTATATACTAACAATGGAATCTCAGAGAAAGAAATGCAAAAAACAACTCCTTTTACAATTGCAGCAAAAAGAATAAAATACCTAGGAATAAACTTAACCAATGATGTGAAGGACCTATATCCTGAAAAGTATAAGACACTTTTGAAAGAAATTGAAGAAGACACAAAGAAATGGAAAAACATTCCGTGCTCGTGGATTGGAAGAATCAACATAGTTAAAATGGCCATATTACCCAAAGCAATATACAGATTTAATGCAATCCCCATCAAAATCCCAATTTTTTAAAGAAATAGAACAAAAAATCATCAGATTTGTTTGGAACCACAAAAGTCCCGGAATAGCCAAAGCAATCTTAAGAAAAAAGAATAATTCTGGAGGTGTTACACTCCCTGACCTTAGCTTGTACTACAGGTCTACAATAATCAAAACAGCATGGTATTGGCAGAAAAACAGACACATAGACCAATGGAATAGAATTGAGAACCCAGAAATAAAACCACATAAATATGGACAGATAATTTTTGACAAAGAAGCAAAATACATACAATGGAGAAAAGACAGCCTCTTCAATAAATGGTGCTGGCAGAATTGGATAGCCATGTGCAAAAGAATGAAACTGGACTGCTATCTGTCACCATGTACCAAAATTAATTCAAAATGGATTAAAGACTTAAGCATAATACCTGACACAATAAACTGCATAGAAAAAACATAGGTACTAAACTTATGGACCTTGGGTTCAAAGAGCATTTTATGAATTTGACTCCAAAGGCAATGGAAGTAAAAGCTAAAATAAACGAATGTGACTATATGAAACTTAAAAGTTTCTGCACAGCAAAAAAAACCATGGACAAAATGAAGAGGCAACCGACTGAATGGGAGAAGATTTTTGCAAACAGTGCCTCCGATAAGGGTCTAATATCCAAAATATACAAGGAACTCATGAAACTCAACAACAAAAAAACAACCCAATTGAAAAATGGGCAGAGGACCTAAAGAGACATTCCTCCAAAGAGGATTTACAAGTGGCAAATAGACATATGAAAAGATGCTCAACGTTACTAATCATAAGAGAAATGCAAATAAAAACCACAATGAGATATCACCTTACCCCAGTCAGAATGGCTATCTTCAACAAGACAAATAGCAACAAGTGTTGGAGAGGCTGTGGAGAAAAAGAAACCCTCATACACTGTTGGTAGGAATGCAGACTGGTGCAGCCGCTATGGAAGACAGTGTGCAGGTTCCTCAAAAAATTACAAATAGAATTACCATATGACCCAGCAATCCCTCTGCTGGGTATCTACCCAAAGAATTTGAAATCATTTATACGTAAAGACACGTGTGCTCCAATGTTCATTGCAGCTTTGTTTACAGTGGCCAAGACATGGAAACAACCAAAATGTCCTTCGATAGATGAATGGATAAAGAAGTTGTGGTATATATACACAATGGAATACTATTCAGCGGTAAGGAAAGATGATATATGAACATTTGTGCCAACATGGATGGATCTTGAGAGTATAATGCTAAGCGAAGTAAGTCAGACAGAAAAAGGAGAGAACCATATGATTTTACTGGTATGTGGTATATAAACCAAAAACAACAAAAGATCAAGACAGACAAATGAGAAACAAAAACTCATAGACACAGGCAATAGTTTAGTGGTTACCAGAGGGTAAGGGGGGTGGGGGGTGGGAGATGAGGGTAAGGGGGATCAAATATATGGTGATGGAAGGAGAACTGATTGTGATGGAAGGTGATGGGTGGTGAACACACAATGGGATTTATAGACGATGTAATACAGAATTGTACACCTGAAATCTATGTAATTTTACTAACAATTGCCACCCCAATAAATTTTTAAAAAATTGAAATAAAGATTGTAGACATAAAAAAAAAGACATTGTATTCCATATTTTAAGAATTGAGAAACCAAGGCACTGCATTTTTATGGAGCATATGCAAGTCACTCAGAACAGAACATGAAATGGCACTGAGGTTTCTTGACATCTAATTTACCTTGGTTCACTAGTATCATGGAAAATTCCACCATGGCAGGGCTTCTATCCCATTGCTATTAGTACCTACCACAGAACGTGTCACATAGTGCCTCCTCAATAAATATTTGTTAAATGGCTGTGTAAACCACTCTGCCCTGGGCTCAGAAGTGCCATTTGCTCTTCATTCATAGTCTAGAGGTTCTTCCAACTACCAATAGAGAGCAATAGTGAACTTGCCAATATCAGTGTCTTGGAAACTGAATATATAGCAATTTGGCGGGTGCATTGTCCCAGTTACGCTTTAAAAAATAAGTTCCTTTTTAGACATCTGTTTGCTTAAAACTCTTGGGTTTTGTTAATGGTAGTATTTAAAGACAATTATTTTTAGTTGACATTTTCCATTTTAACAAGGAATGAGCAAACCATGTGTTGTTGTGCTATTCTGTCTTTGCACTCATGTAAGGGAGGTTGTGGGCTCTGGCGTCTACTGGTGAGGTGGGGGCCTAAATTAATCTCAGCTTGGCTGGTTAGACCCTTTCCAATCTTCACATTCTACCAACCCCCCGCAGTCTTGTAGAGGGATTTCACTATGTCCCATGCTGGAGTCTACCTCGTTTATGTCTGGAGAGCAGGTTACTTAAACTATCAAAATGGTATAATCTAGCCTATCTTCAAGGCTATTAACCCCTGTGTGAAATCCAGTTCATCGACCTTTCATCCAGATGCAGGTACAGTATATACTGACCTGCTATGAATGTGCTGAACGTGGTGCCAGGCACTTTGACACACTTTGCCTTACTTAAGCCTCTCAACAACTTTGTGAAATAGGTGTGATTCCATATCACAAATGAGTAAACTGAAACTCAGGTAAATGAGTAAAATAAGGCATATAGCATATAATTTGCACATAGACATACAAAGGGGCATTCCAAGTTTCCAGAATTATTGTTGCCTAGACAACTGTATCATTCTTCTGAAATGAAGTTTGTTGTATTCTTTTTATATAATTATAAAAGCAATGCATATTCATGACAGAAGTGTCTTAACATAGAAACAAGAAAAAGAGAAAAGGGGGAAAAAAGGATGAAAAGCAGCCATAATAATCATCAGTTAGAGACAACTACTGGTAATGCCTTGCTATGTGTCTTTCAGGGATTTTTCTATGTATATTTTTAAGGGATCACATTGTGGGTAGTCTTATAATCCTATTTCCCCAATTAACAATTAGGATCATACTTTATGCCAATAAAAATTAGACTATATCATCATTTTAGTGGCTACCTAATATTCCATCATATTGATATGTGATCATTTATTTAATCCATCTTTTCTTATACCTTTAAGTTCTTTCCAATGTTTTGCTATGACTCATGCTGCAATGAACTTCATTACAACTGTTTTTGCCCACATCTTTATTAATTTGCTTGAGATAAATTCCTAAAGTGGAATTACTGGATCAAAGGGCATGCACATTTTGAAGTCTTTTTGATGCATATTCATTGTATCTCTTAATTTGAGCCTAAGGGTAAAGCTCCAGCAGTGGAGACATTTTTAATAGAAGAAATGTTGCCATGTTTCCTGTTCTCTTTTCTTATGATTATCTTATCCCCGTCTGACTTATCATTCCCCAGTCATATCTTCCTCCAGTCATTTGCAGTCTCTGCATTTATACTTTGCCAGTAATTCGCTGAAGACAGCCAAGAGGGCAAAGCTAAAATCTGACTTATGTCTCTATATGAATGATGATTGGTCACAGGTAGCCACAGAACCAGGAGCAGGCAGATATATAATTATTAGCATTTGGTAGCTGAACGGATCTTTCTGAAATAGGAACTTCTGAGTCCAATAATCCAGCTATTTAAAATTTAATTCTATCTTCTGTCCATTTCTTTAGATTTATCTTTCTGATTATGATTCTTCCTTTCAGTCACCAGTCCCCAATGTTAAAAAAAGTCATTAGACATATTTTTCTTTTTACAAATTTCTTTTTTGGGGGGAGGAAATGGGTTTGCACATTGTCTACAAATATGGTTCAGGTTAAGTGATTTTACCCCCAATATTTGAACGCAATTAAGACTTAAAACGGCCTGTAAAAAATCCATATTTCAGGACCTGTGAGTAGAGGCAAGCAGCATCTATTCGAAAATGAATTCATCTCTGACACATGAAAGGAGTTTTGTTTTGGTTATTTTTTTTGTGTGTGTGTGTGTGTGTGTGTGTGTGTTGTGTGTGTGTGTTTTTTTGCTGCTCTCACATCTCCATTAAAGGCCTGGTTGCCCAGTGTCACAACCCTTTCTGGCCATTTTCTTCTGTTAATGGGAAAGTCTTTCCTCTTTAGCACATTAATAAATGAATGATCATAATGAAGGCATAGACTATAAAGTACAAACCCAGAAATACCGGATGTATTTTGATTGTTTCAGGGCCCTTCTTGGTATAATAAATACTATTAAAAGGCCATCTCTATGGAGCGAGCAACACAAAGATGGCCAGTCCACAGATGAGGTCCCCTAGCAAGCCAGCCTCACTCCTGCTAATGTTTGACGCAACACGATGCATAGCATCATGTGCTGAGCAAGATTTCATGTGCATCCGTTCATATTCTGTCAGTTCAGAATCAAGCAACTCTTTCTCCATGAAGGTCATCTTGTTTTTAAACTGTAACAGCATATAGAAAGTAAACGGTAGAGACTACAGAAGCAAAATTTCTAGGCAATGCCCTTTGCAACCATTTATCCCTCTCCTTTTCTAGAATCAAATCTTTATTTTGAATTCTGGTCACCGTTCTCCTGGGTGACTACAGTCGTCTCGCAATCCTCCCTACATCCAAATGTATTGCGCTATAATAAATCCTGCAGCTCAAGCAACGGCATAAATACCTAATCTCTGGTATATTACTGACATACAGAAGTGAGAAATCATAAAGGAAAGTGGGAAATTAAAACCGTCAAGGAAGACAGGAGTTGAATATGAAGGAGGAGGCATAATTTGAATGAGTAAGAGGGAACAAAATTTGTGCTCCGCCTCACACACAACAGCACCCAGTCTACCCCGACTAGATAACCTATGGGAATCTTAGAGAGAGAGAATGAAAGAGAGAGAGAGAGACAGAGACAGAGACAGAGAGACAGAGAGAGAGACAGACACAGAGACAGACACAGAGACAGACAGAGAGACTTGACTGCAGTTTCCCTTCCAGGTTACTAAACTAAGACTTATTTAAGGAGCAGCCAGGAGAACAGCCACTTTGAAGAAACAGCTTAATACTCTGAACTTTCCCTCCAACTGTGCTTCCCTCATCTATGTCTGGGGTCCAACTCCCAAGGGGACTCAGGCAACCTCTTCCATCTCTGTAGACAATGCTCCCCCTCCATGCTTTGCCACAAGAGCCTGCAGTTCACGTTAGTGAAAAAATATAAAAGCAACCTAAATGGAAATAGCCCAGCAAATTTTCAGTGTCTCAAATGTTAGAAAAGAAACTGCACATTGACTATTCTAGTTTCTCTCCTTAGAGACTTCTTTCATTCCGAGTCAAAGGAAGGAGCAGGAAGGACACTGACTGATTAAGGAAGTTAAGCTCTGCCTTTTCTTTACAGCATTCTCAGCAGTGCTGTGTATGTATCTATGTGTGTCTGGATGTCTGTTTTTGTATTTTGGAAGTTTAACCCTTTCCTAGAAAATCTAGGATAGCAATGAAGACGCTGGGATTTTAAGTCAGACAGAAATGAGATTGAACCAAAGCTCTACCATTGATTAGCTGTGTAGCCTATCGTAAACATTTAACCACTTGGAGCTTTAGTTTTCTCATCTGTGAACTGTGAATAATCATATTACCTACTTCATAGAATTACTGTGAGTTTTAAGTGACACATAACAGGTATGTATTATGATGCCTGGGCCTAAAGTAGGCAGTTAATAAATTATTGTTAGTGCTGCCGTGGCTGCTGTTATTATTATCACTGTTCTTATCTTCTTAGTCATTAGAAACATAAAATATGCCTCTTTTTCCAACTCCCCTCCCCCACTGTGTTGAGAGGGCAGGTAGTAAAAGTTTCTGACTTATTAGAGGACGTATCTTACGAACAACTGTTGAGCCTAGTAGGGCTACTGATTGAGTGCCCCAATGACATACATTTGGTTATGTTCTATTGTAGTTTCCTGGAAACAGCTTATCTCTTGCCCAGAGCACCAGAACCCTAGAACACTGGTTCATCAAATGTATCTTGAGCACCTGATCTATACTGGGGATAGTGCTATACCTTAGAGATACAATTGTAAGCAAGATAGACACGGTCCCTATCCTTGAAGAGTTCCTGGTTTGGTTCTGTTTATTAGAAGGAGGGATTATGTGAATAGGGAGAGAGATGGATATGGTAAATGCTATGATAGAAATTAGCCGCAGAACCTAAGAAAGTAAGATCATAGGACAGTCTGGGTAAGGCAACCGTGTCAGGAAAGCCTTTCCAGAGTAACTGTCGCTAGACCTATGTCTTAAAGTATTTATAGAAATTATGTAGAGAGAGGGGGGAAGGTTATTCCCGACAGATCTAGCAACATGTGCAAAGATGTGGATTATGAAAGATCCGAGCACATAAAGACATAGCAAGTAGATCGGTATGACTGAAAAAAAAGGAAAACAGGAAAAAGGGAGGGAGAGTGGATTTGAGAGATAAGTAGGGACCAGATCATGAATGTCCTTAGAAACCATTTTAATGAGTTTGTTTATAAATCTGAAGAAAATAAAAAGTTTTGAAGTGGTTTAAGCACCTTGATATCAGGGAGGAGAATGCAGTGTTAGAAAGAAAAAATGATACCGTGTTTCCCCGAATATAAGACCCAGCCGGACAATCAGCTCTAATGCGTCTTTTGGAGCAAAAATTAATATAAAACCCGGTATTAGATTAGATATTAGATTAGGTTAGATTAGATTAGATTAGATAAGACCCGGTATTATATTATATTATATTATATTTATTATATTTATTATATTATATTATATTATATTACATTGTATTGTATTATATTATATTATATTATATTACATTATATTACATTATATTACATTACATTATACCCGGTCTTATATTGTAGTAAAATAAGACCGGGTCTTATATTAATTTTTGCTCCAAAAGATGCATTAGAGCTGATTGTCTGGCTAGGTCTTATTTTGGGGGAAACACGGTAGACGTGTATACCAGTAAAGACACCATTGCAATAACCCAGGGGGAGAACGGATGAGGCCTGAAGTAGTGGCAGTGGTGTTAGAGGGGAAAGAACACATCGAGTAGAGTTTGAAACTGAATCAACAAGTTAGCTCTGTCATTTCTGAGTATTTCTTGTGTTTTAGTACAGTTAACAAATATTTACTGAGCACCTATGCATTCTATTTATACAGAAATGAACAAGACACCATTGTCCCTGCTAATTAATAGAGGAGATGAAACATACACAATATGTCTAAGGTATGAGAGAATGGCAGGAGTGGTGATACAAGCTAAGTGTGGTAGGAGTGGTGAGGAAGGGAGCATCACCACTAATAGTCATTATTTGTCAAGTTAGAGAGAAGCAAGATGGAGACATTGTCTAACTTAGTTTACACAAACTGATGTATACACCAAAATGGCAGGGTTTGAAAAAATTTTTCTTTTGTTATAAGAAATATTGCAGAAGATGCAAACAATGCCTTAGTCTCTCTAATAAAGAAAATATAGTAAAGTAGGCTTGTTATTATTACCAGGAGGTTGCTAAGTGAGTATGGAACCAAAATCAGGAGAATTAACTGGATAGTCTTCTTACGATGTTTCCCCGAAAACAAGACCTAGCTGGACCATCAGCAATAATGTGTCTTTTGAAGCAAAAATTAATATAAGACCCGGTCTTATTTTACTATAATATAAGACCCAGTATTATATAAGACTGGGTATAATATAATATAATATAATATAATACCAGGTCATATATTAATTTTTGCTCCAAAAGACGCATTAGAGCTGATGGTCCGGCTAGGTCTTACTTTGGGGGAAACGCGGTAGCTATGGTCTGAATGTGTCCCTCTGAAATTCATATGTTGAACACCTAAGGTCCCCAGGTCATGCTACAAGAAGTGAGGTAGTTAAGTCAGGAAGGCAGAGCCCTCATGAATGGGATTAGTGACCTTATAAAAGAGGCCCCATAGAGCTAACCCACCCCTCCCACCATGTGAGGTCACACAAGAAGTCTTTGACTCAAAGAGGGCCCTCCCCAGAACCTGACCCTGCTGGCACCCTGACCTCAGCCTTCCAGCCTCCATACTGTGAGAAAGAAATTTCTGTTGTTTATAAGCCATACAGTCTCTGGCATTTTGTCATAGCAGCCCGAACAGACTAAGACAGCTATTATACTATCTTTAAATTTTCAGAAAGCCTTCCTGAAGCCGTGAGATCTAGAGGACAAATAAGGGTCAGCCACACAAAGATCAAAGGAGAGAGTGTTCCTGGCAGACGAAACAGCACAATTGAAAGCCATGATGTGAGAAATTGTTCAGTGTGAACTAAAAGAAGCCTAAAATATGACCCGAGAGGACAGACTGATGGGGTGAGTAGTGAGAGATGGGACTGAACCTGAGAAGCCTTGTAAGCCATTGTGAGATTTTGGACTTCACCCTAAAGGCAACGGCAATTTGCTGATATAGGAGTATTTTAAAGCGGAGCCAGACCTGATCAATTTTTCATTTTAAGAGTACTGGCTACAGATTGGAGCGGTATTTGGAAAGAAAGAGGAGTGGAGGCAGGGAGACCAGACAGGAGTATCTTGCAGTATTCCAGGCTAGCAGTGACAGTGGGCGGTGACTGGGAATAAGAAGAGAAATAAAACTTTGCAAGTGATTGAATAGGGACTGTGGAGTGAGTCTAAGATGACTCCCATGAGCAACTGGGTGAATGGTGACACTATTTCCTGGTATGGTAAACACGGTTAGAGTAGAGGGATGAAAAAGATAACGAGTTCTGTTTGCAACAGGTTGAGTTTCAGTTGCTTGTGTGACATCCAAATGGAAATGCCAAGTTGGCAACTGAATAAGCAGCTCTCAAGGCTCAGGGCGGAGGGCGAGGCTAGGTGAGCTCTAACCTGAGAGATATAGCACTCTAACTCGGCTCTTCAGTTACTTCTACAGATAGCTAATATCATCCATTTTGAACTGATTGTAGTCATTGTCTCTCATAGAAGATAGTCTTATGTCATACTTATTTATTGGTTTCAGTAATCAAGAAAACCATTATAGGCAAAGATGGTGATGAAATAGAGGGTATTCTAGGCAAATAAGAGAGAGACAAAAAAAAAAAAAAAACTCATCGGGAAAGATGAGTCTTCCAAATTGATTATAGCAGAAGGATTATGTATGTACTCAAGTTACTATGAGCCAAAATTATGCTACACACTGGAGCTACAACATTGAATGAATAAAGTGTGGCGTCTACACTCCTGTAGGAAGCCCCTCCCTCAGCTACGAGGCCGAAATATGAGCACTTCCTCTGTGATTCCTGAGTATCTATCTCTGTTCAGTCTGGTTATTATTGCACTTAACCATATTATGTTGAAAGTATTTGTTTTTGTGTCAGGTTTCTCCACTATCACAAGAATTCTGCCCGTCTTATTCATTATGTTATCCCCATGCCTAGCACAGTCACTAGTCATGGAAAATACTCAGTAAATGTTCACTGAAATGAACTAAACTGCAACAAAGGACCTCACAGTCTTGTGGGGGAAAAATGTAGAAGCTAAAACTGGAAAGAAACATATCGCAGAGAGATCTCAATGTCAAGAGAAAGTATTGGGACTATGTTGATAGGCAATGGGGTGTCAACACAAGTTTTTGAGCCTGATTTTGAAACAATCGAAGTGTGTTTTGATAATATTAATCTAGTAGCCAGGTCAGAATGCAGCAGAGGAGGCAAGATGTTAGTCAAAATAGTCAAAAGGGTGCATAGCACAGCCTGCTGACATCTAGTAGGCACTCAGTAGATATTTACTGAGAAAATGGATTAACGTGGGGGCAGAAAATAAGGCACAGATGCAACTATTAGCTAAGAAATCGAATGTACACTCAGATACCCGATAGCTCTCTGGAATATTTCTACCACCAACAGCACTATGTATATTTCATACTGCTCTAGTGTGAACCTGTTATAACAGGGTTTCACTGTAACAGCATAAACTACTTTGTTCCCCACATCTCTTTTTAAAGGTTCTTTCAATGAATTAATTTGAAAGAGATGATGTTATTTTGCATGATTTCTTTGAGGACTCGGGTCGTTTAGCTGCATGATTAATACTTTATCAGGAGCCTGCATGCCATCAGGCAATAGACCTATGTGCTGAATGTTTCAATTTAGCAAAAAGGAAACAGCTTTAATAGTGATTATTGTGTGTGAAAATTTTCAGGGGTAGGAGACTGCCTATTATTGATCAAAATGGGCATCATTCTGCTGTCTTTGTTATTTCATTGTGGAGACTCCTAGACATTTGCATTTGATTATAGCTGTTGTGCAGCTGTTCTGCTTTCTCCTAACTTGCTCTCTGGTACCAAATATCGTAAACAATCAATCAGAACATCAAAGTATCCTATTTCTGGATTCCTTCAGCCCAGAAGCCCAGTGACAATAAGCTGAGGTTATCTCTGGATCTAATTAATGTGTGGATCCAATTATTGTGCTATGTAGGGTTGGTTTTCCTAAGTCAAGCCTATGGATCTATATTGTACCTAGCTGGGTTTTAGAACACTGCAATCAAATTGGCCAGTCAAACGGAATGGACAAATTGTATTTAACAAAAACCAATGAAAGAGAAGGGAATGCAATTTTCTCTTTCCTTGGGAAGCCACTGGCTTATGTAACTACTATATTCTGGTGAATGTTGTAAGTTTTCATTATGAAGACATTGGATTTATTTGAAATCCATTTTAAAAAATCAATACATCTATTCCACCTGAGGGTTATTTTATGTTGAAAACAAATAGCATTATTTTTCTAATATTGAAATAAGTGCTTCCACTGCTAAAATAAATTATTTATTTCAATAAAAGAAAATTGACATGTGTCTAACGCAGTTTCATTTTTACGATTTATTTTATTTGCTTTATATAATTTTATCTCTTTCTTTATAAATGAAGTTAAAGTTGGATTTTTATTTTTTATTCTGCTTAGCTCTTGTAATTTGGACAATTTCTGCCTCAAACAAATCTGTGCTGGCTTCTGTACATCTGTACTGAGAACGTTAACCTTAAGCGAGGTCGAGATGGAAAGCCACATGGCTGCTTAAGCTCTCTGTAGTAAGCAGATTAGAACATGCCCATGTGTTCAAGCCCTAAAGGTAACCAGGAAGAGAGGAACTACTGAAAATCAGGCAGAGCATTTACTTAAGAGATTATCCAAGTCTTTTAACCTGGAGAATAAGAAACACATTTTCACCCTCCGATCTATGCCTATGAGGTAAAATATACAGTGGACCCTTGAACAGTGCTGGGGGTAGGTGTGCTGACCCTCGTGTATTCAAAAATCTGAGTGTAACTTTTGACTTCCCGAAAAATTAACTTCTAATAGCCTACTGTTAAATGGAAGCCTTACCCATAACATAAACAATCGATGAACACACATTTTGTATATTATATGTATTATATACTGTATTCTTACAATAAAAGAAGCCAGAGAAAAGAAAATGTAATTAAGAAAATTATAAGAGAAAATATATTTACAGTATTTATTGAAAAAAATCTACATATAAGTTGACCCGTGCAGTTCAAGCCCATGTTGCTCAAGGTTCAACTGAATATGAATGTGCTAATTTGTGCAAAAAGAAGCACAAGAAGGACAAAACATAAAATAATGCAATTGGTTACCTACAGGAGATGCGGGGGAATCGAGTACGATGAGGAGAAGGAAACAGAGTAGAAGAGATGGATTGGGGGTCAGTACTCTGAGTATACTTTTTTGTAGAGTTCTGACTTTGGAACAATGATAGTGTTTTACATAGTCAGAAATAAACAAATAAAACTAGCAAAAATGAGGGAGAATCCAAAATGGAATACAAACAAAAGTAAATGAACCTAATTGTATTTCAAGTGAATAACGTAACCACTTTGAATGGAAAAAGAAAGAAAACAAACAAACCCGAGTATTGTTTGAATACAGTATTTTAACTATATACGTTTGGGTTAAAGGTAAAAGAATTATAAACAAATGTTAACCCTAGTTAAATAGTTTTGTTTCTTCACAGTGTTATAATACACAATTCTGTACCCTTTGTGCATATTGTAGAAATGAACAAATAAGTAAATATATTGTGGATAATGAGAACCAGGGTGTGACTGTAGAAGGGAGGTACAGATATGAAATGTAGGAAGAACAGAATGAACCCTGTGATATTAGATTGGAAATACAAGTATCAGTATACACTCATGGTTTTTAACAGATAGGTAGCATAGATTAGACAGATGATGGATGGATGGATGGATGGATGGATGGATGGATGGATGGATGGATGGATACATAGATACATAGATATCCAGATACCTAGACATAGATATATTATAGATATAGATATAGATATACGATAGAAAGATAATAGAAACACACACATACATACATGCATACATACTACATACATATATTTCTTAGCTTTGTCTGCTGAGATGACTAAGAAACAACAAAACCCCATAATAATGAGCAAAACTAGTGTCCAATCTTACTTTCTAAATATAATTTTCTACTTAAAGGGAACAAAACCTCTTGGAACTGATTCCAAGGTTGGGGCAGAGAAAAAAGAAAATGAGCTTTGAAACAACTTGTTATGCCAGAAAATAAGAGAGATCAAAATAAGTGAGAATAAATAAATAGAATAAAATAAGAATAGAATAAAATGAGACTATCAAGGGATTAACCCATCGAATAAAACGAAAATGCATGATTCCATACTAATAAAAATAAATGTTTAAATAATAAATAGGAAAGAAGAGAAAGCTTTCTCTTGCAGTGGAATTCAAACTAATAAATGTAGAAAGAATAATACGACGTACCGAAAAGAGCATATCCTCACTTCCATGGTATTCTTGAAAAAATAAATCTCATAACCTGGCTCTAATCAGAAAGAAACAGCAGATAAACACAAGTGAGAAACATTCCACAAAACAAATGGTCCATTCTCTTTAAAGATGTCAAGCTTATGAAAGGCAAAGAAAGGTTGAGAACTGTCTCACATTAGAGACTAAAGAGACATAAGAAGTGAACTCAATGGATGATTCTAGATCATGTTCTAAAACACAAATTTCTCTTTCTTTTGTTATAAAGACATTAGTGGAACAACTAACAAATTTTGAATAAGGTTTAAATTAAGGAATAGTTTTATATCAATGTGAGTTTCCTGATTTTGATGATTGTTGTACTATGGGTATGTAAGAGACTGTCCTTATTTTTAAGAAAAATACATTGAAATAGTTAGGGATAAAAGAACATCAGGTCTACAACTCATTCTTAAGCCATTCAGAAAAACAAAAATGATATATTGATACACACAGCTATATATATAAAATTTTCACACATGCCATGCTTATGTAGACAGAGATTACAAAGGTGGTAAAAGGTAAACGTGCAAGGAATCTGAGCATCAGGGTGAAGGGAACATGGGAATTGTTTGTACTATTTTTCTCTGTAAGTCCGAAATTATGTCGGAATAAAAAGTTTAAAAACTGTGAAAACAAAAAATATTTTAATGTGTCTATCCCAGTGCCAAGAGAATTTGGATCTGAATTAACAGGATCTCTTGCAAATTTAAGGAAGTGAGCCATAAACAATAAAAAATAAAAAAAGGAATTCTCGTTATCAGAGTAGTTTGGATTAAATCCTTCTGTGGTCTGTTTTTCTGCTTCTTTCTGGTTCCCTGTCATTAACACTAATTAGTCCCCATTAGTATTAGTATGGGGACTATGGAAGTCCCCCAGGAAGATGAGGCAGGTTTGCCTCCCGTTGCAAGAACCAGGCCTAGTCCTGCCCTTTCCATAATGTGTTGGTGTTGATTTTACTCTAGCCCATATCATGTTTTCATTTAGGTAGAAACTTAACTTTCAAAGTAAAAATCAAAATATAAACTCAATCATGTCTCACATTCTTGAGGAATCTTCCCGCTATTCCTATGAAATGTTAAGACTCCTCACTATTGAGTGCATGCCACTGCATGCCTTCGAATCTTTCACACCCTTGGACTAAATCACGTAGCTGAAGATTACTGAAACTGAACAGAATGCCCTTAGATTAAGCACTAGCACAACTACAGTGCTAGACTGAACATTTTATCCCTGTAAGGAAAAAGAATATTTGGAAAGACAATATACTTAGACATATTTTTAAATGTGAAAAATAAATCTAAAAACAGAACTCATGCACCTCCTAATTTGCAAACACCTGGGAGTGGGGATGGGAATGAGGTAAAGATCTGGGAATAGAAGTTTCGATGGAACCATGTTGCTCCGTTGTACCCCTGGAGCCGGGCTAGCCATAGCATAAATTATGAACTACGCAAAATTTTCTTTCAATGTCCTCAATCTTCCCTTCTCTCCAAGTGTTTAGCGTCCTCTTTCTCTTTCCTTCTATCCCAACTTTTATAACATTCCTCTTTCCCACTAAGGGGTAAATGACTGATACAAACTCAGTGAGGTACCCTTCGTAAGATCATTAAAGTTTTAACAAATATCAATACCATAAACCAAAAAACTAAAACTCCAATGGTAGATCTCAGTCATTTGACAGCAGATGAAAGAGATCATGGGAAAGGAGGGAGATAGGAGAAAGGAGTTGTTCTGGGTCTTTCCAATACACTTGATATCACACACTTCTATGTAAGACGAGCTCTCAACTAGTCAACCAAAATGTCACAAATACTTTCTACCCTAATGCACGCTCAAAGCTCATCCTAAGGTTAAGTTACTCAAGTTGACAGCCTGGCTTCTTAGCTCAAAGCCACTTTGACTGTAGATATATAAGGACTTTTAGTTAACTTACATTTACATGGCACCTTCCATCTTAGGATGTCTGTCTTTTTATTAAGTTCTTTTTTAAAAAAACATACAGGGAAGATTGAAACATAATAGTCTTTTTCAGAGATGGGTAAAGTGATTCATGATAGCACCATTGTCAGCTAGCAAGCAAAAGTTAGCAAACAGAATGACAAGTGAGGCTTCTGCCTTTACTTTCTGTAACTGAAAAGAAACAGTTTCACAACTGGACTTGGACTCTTCCTGGTGTTGTGTCTTCTATGGAGCTGGTTTAAAACCAAACCACCCAGAGCCTAGGTATCCTCACTTTGTTTGAAATGCAACTTGGCTTTACATGGTCTGCCATAATCTCCTTCCCAACTTGGCCTGATATTCTCTCTTATGGATGCTGTAGGGAGGATTGCAATGCTGAGTGGAAGGTTGGACCAGATGGCCTTAAAGGGCCCTTCCAAATGCAAGATTCTCTAATTCTCTGATTTAATTTTGATGATTCAATTTCATGACTTTGACTATCACCAGATGAAATTATGTAGACATTCTGTCTTCCATCTGCCCTGAAATATATATCAACTTGTCTCTATCCAAATTCATCACATCAGTCAATGATTAAGCACTCATTTACATGCAATATTCTACAAAGTCCTAAGGGCTCTGACCCACAAATATGAGTAACAGAGAGGAGCAGCAGGTATTATAGTAGAGAAGGATACATCAGGTTATCATAGCTTAAGGACACCAGGGAGTCTAATCAGCCAACTAATTCTCCATGTCCTGATTTCAAACTACAAAACAACCTTCTGACTATAATTTTGTGTTCCTTACAGACTGGACAATGGAATGAGAAGGGGCTGATCATCAAATAATAATAACTAACAATTATTGAGCTATTGGGTTCTTACTATGTACAAGGCTAAATATTTTACACGTACCGATTAACTTTAATTCCCACAGCAACCCTATCAGGTAGGGACTAACATTATTGCCCTTATTTAATAGAAAAAGAAATTGAGGTATGCAGAGTTTAAATAATTTTTCCAAGGTCAGGTAGTAAGTGGAAGCACTGGGATTTAAACTGAAGCAGTCTGGCTCTAGGCGCCTAATGTCTATTGTGTCATCACAGTGCCACTGCAAGTACGTAGGCCACTTGGCAGTTATACTGTTTTCAGTAAAGCAATCAATCACTCAGCTGCTTCTAAAACTAGAGGTGAAAAACAATGTGTCTCCTAATAATTTACATAGTAAAACACCTTTAATGGGGTGTGAGGGGTTATTACATCTCTCTGGTCAACTCATTCTCCACTTAAACTACTATTCCAGACCTTATCCATTTCCCTTCAGCTTCCAACACCCTCACTTCTCCCCTTACTCACAGAGGATGGTATCACGTCCTACTTTCAGAGGAACAAAAGCTATCATATGTCAACTCCTACATTTTCCCAACATCAAATATACCACCCTACCTCTGTGTACCTCCAGTCACCTTTCAGAGCTGACCCTCTCCTGTGTTTTGTATCCTATCTCTCTCCATCTTCTCCAGGAATCTTATACCATCAGCTACTACTTTGTTATTCTATGTACATTTCATCCTTTCAACTGAATCTTTCCTACTGACTTTCATATATTCTCAGCCTGTCTGATTAGAACAACTGAAATCTTCACTTGACCCCACTTCCCCCTCCAGTTATTAAGCTCTCTTCTCCCTTTCTTCCCTACAATTACTAAAAAGAGTCGTTTATCTTCCCTGTTTCTATTTCCTCTTCTCCACCGCTCACTCAACTCACTCCAATTTGAGTCACACCCATCTCACTCTATCAAATCAAATTTACTCTCACCAGTTAACCTCCATCTAAACCCAGCACAGTTTTCATTTCTCTTATATGACCTTTGAGTACCTTCTGACATTGTTGATCACTCCCTTCTTCATGAAATATTCTCCTGCCCAGGCTTCCCTTAGACCCATCTCCTGGTTTTCTGCCTACACTTCTAGTTGCTTTTTCTCAGTCTTCCTCACCAAATCCTTCTTCTCTACCAGCCATTATATATTCCTCAAGTCTGGTATACACATAGGTAACTATAAAAGACCATATTTTCCTCTTAATTTGTTTAAAATACATGTGACTACTGAAAGCAAAAATTATAACATTGTCTTGTGGGCTTTATAATGTATGTAAATGTAATACTTATGACAACTATAACCAAAGGATGGTAGAGGGGAGGTTAATGGACCTATGTGGTTTCAAGGTTCTGCATTTTTCATGAACTGATACAATATTAACTCTAAGTAGGCTGAGAAGTTAAGGATGTATATTGTAATCTCTGGAATAACCATTAAAACGATACAAAGAGATACAGCTTAAAAACCGATAGCTAAATCAAAATGGAGTTTGAAAATATTTAAATAATCCAAAAGAAGGCAGGAAAGAGGGAACAGAGGCACCAGTAACAGAGAGGACTCAATAGAAAATAATAAAATGGTAGACCTAAGTGCAACAATATCCATAATTATATGAAATATTTATTTTAATGAAGTAGAATTTATCAATCTTTCCCTTTGTGCATCAGTCTATTTTTTGTGCTTATCTAAGTGATGTAGCTGAGACTCATATTCAGGACTAATTCCAAAGCCCATCTTTATAGCCATTGTGCTGCTTTCCAGTATCTGTGCTGCAGGAAATCTATATTCTCAGTCTTGGGCAGAGAACTGCCCAAGTCCGCAAAAGAGAAAATTCCAGACTTCCACCTAACAAAAGAAATCCCAAGAGTCCTGAAAGTCCTAAAGAATCTAATAACACAAAGGACTGTTCCTGTTCTTGGGGAAGACGTAGTGCTCCATAGCCAAGGAATGATATAAAGTTCTGTAACCAGGACACAGCTGTTACAGGTGTGGATTTGCTCCTTAGGATTCAGGAGAACAAGAACGAGGTACAGCCACACCATTGACCCTACAGCAACACCAGTCTTCCTGTAGTCATTGCTTCTGGACATATCCAGGCAGATTAGCACAAGTTAAATTAGAACAGCAAGATTCTTTCAGAGCATTTGGTATCCACTGATTGATTTTTGGTCTGAATCTAACTTAGTAAATAAAATCCATGTATACTGAGATTCCCTGCTACTTCCTGGCCTTCTTCTTCTATCCTCATGCTACCTTTTGTTACATCTATGCCATCTACTCCTAAATCCATTTTGTTAAACCAGTTAACAATCATCCTAGGACTTTCGATTTCTCTTTTCACCCCAAATTCCCCAGTGTTCTTGGATCTTGTTTCCATGGTAAAAACTAGCATTTGCTTCTGTGACTTTTATTTGATTTTCTTACCTGTAACTTACCCTGTAACACATTGAAATATAACTTTTCTCTCTCTCCTAAAACCCACACACCCATCCACAGTGGAACTGATCTTTCCAAGGTCAAAAAAAGCCTCCAAGTTTCTAAACACAGTGGAAAATTTTGGGTCCCCATGTCTCAGCAATATTTGACACTGTTGACCATGTCCGTCTTCATGAGAAATTATTTTCCCTCAGCTTCCCTTACACCCATCCTCCATGTTTCCTCTTACTCCTCTGTGTGCACCTTCCCAATTTTCTTTATAGGCTCTTTTCCCTCTATGTGTCAGTTAGTTTTTGGTGTTTATTTAGGCTCTGTCATAGATTTCCCACTTTTATCAGTGTACACAATTTTCCAAAAGGGAACTTGCCCCTGCAAATGCCAGCTATATGTTGAGATCTCTCACATCTCTGTCTCCATCCTTGATCTTCTCTAAGCATAAGGTAAAGCTATTAAAATGTCTATGGGGCATGTCCACTTAACCCCCTCAAAGAGCTCACACTTATGTCAAAAATTAATTACCATCTCCTCACCTACCTCCTCCTCCTCCTGTTCTCTGTCTCAGTGAGTTGCACCACCAAATACCCAACTGCAATTCTGCAATGGTCAGAAACCTCAAAGTCTTCCTTGATTCCTTTGTCACCCTCATTGATACCTCCATTCAATCACCAAACCTTACCAGTTCTCTCTGTCTCTCTCTCTCTCTCTGTCTCCTGTCTCTCTCTCTCTCTGTCTCTCTCTCTCTCTGTCTCTCTCTCTCTCTCTGTCTCTCTCTCTCTCTCTCTCTCTCTCTCTCTCTCTCTCTCTCTCTCTCTCTCTCTCCCTATCTCTCTATCTCTATCTCTCTCTCTCCTCATCCCCTCCATGTGCACACATACGCACGCGTGCTCCCTGTCTCTCATCTGTTGTGTATATTATCACAATAACTTCATAGCTTCTTTCATGAGTGTTTTAGTTGTGTTGTCATGGCTGTCTTGATGTCCTGAATCAATTCAAAACGTTTACCTTTCACGTTCATGTTGACTTTGCGGAAGAGCCAGAAGTTGCACAGTGCTAGATCCAGTGAATAAGGTGGATGAGGACACATTGTAATGTTTTTATTTGACAGAAACTGCCATGCCAGAAGTGATGTGTGACATGGAGCTTTTCCATTGTGATCACAAAATACGGTGAATGCTGCTGTCAAGTGCCATCCAATGGAAAGGCAGAGATTGTCAATATGGGAAGCAGTGCATCAAACCTTAGTAACAGTGTGTGACAAGTTTCACTTGTTTGGTACAGTCAGTTGTGTTAGAACTAGGGTTGAGAGAAGGTGTGTTTTAAAGTATGCTGTAAATCATCCTCCATAATGACAACACTGTGTCACACATCGCTTCTGGTATGGCAATTTCTGTCAAATAAAAACATGACATTGTGTCCTCATCCACCTTATTCACCAGATCTGGCACCTCACGACAGAGGACTTCAAGAACTGCTTCAGAAAGTGGCAAGAATGATGGGATAAGTGTGTTCGAAGAGAGGGGGAGTATTTTGAAAGGGATTAATGGCAATGTCTTTTACTGTAATATTTTTTTTTAATTTAAACATTCACCGTATTGTTTGATCACACCATATATATATGAAGTTGGAAAATTAAGTTCACGAACTCATGCTAAAAAAACTACATACCTCATTGCTGAATATCACTACGGTCGCCTTTGAAGTACTCCCCTTGGGAAGCTATGCACCAATGCCAGCACCTAGTCCACTCTGCAAAGCAGTATTGGAACTCTTTTTCTGGAATGTCCATCAGAGCTGTCGTCGTATTACCCTGGATGTCCTGAATGTCATCAAAATGTCTTCCTTTCAATATTTCCTTTATCTTCAGGTAAAGGAAGAAGCCATTGGGGGTCAGATCAGGTGAATAGGGAGGGTGTTCCAATACAGTTATTTGTTCACTGGCTAAAAACTCCCTCACAGACAGTGCTGTGTGAGCTGGTGCATTGTCTGTCATGATACAAGAGCCATGAGTTGTCGGTGAAAGGTTCAGGTCGTCTAACTTTTTCACGCAGCTTTTTCAGCACTTCCAACTAGTAAACTTGGTTAATTGCTTGTCCACTTGGTACAAACTCATAATGAATAATCCCTCTGATGTCAAAAAAGGTTAGCAACATCGTTGCAACAAGTTCACGAACTTAATTGTAAGACTGTGCACACGTGCGCACATGTGTGTGTGTGTGTGTGTGTGTGTGATCGCCTGTGTGTGTATGGTTGTTTCAAATCCTGCCCCATTGTATATATATATATAATGGCAGGGTTTGAAACAACCAGCTTGTAAAGAAATCCCCCACCTTGTACAAATCTGGAACAATTTGAGCATCAAAATAAACAAGGAAGGTCATGAATAATAACCCATTGAATAAAATAGGATCTATTAGTCCATAGTGATAATAAATAGAGACAGACAGACAGAAAGCCAGTGAAAGACAAAAAGAAAAACAGACAGAATGTCAACTGATAAGTATGGAGGGAGTGGTGGATTTAGAAAAGCACCATTTTGTAACCATCACAGTAAAGACTGGTTAAGGCAAGAGTCATCAATTGATACTAAATGTGAGGAAAGGGGATGAACGAGAAACAGGATATTTGCATAGTCTTAAAATGTCTCCCCACAGCTTCTTTATTAGTTGTAAGGGGAAAATAGTAACTATACCGCGGAGCAAACAGATGATATGTTGACCAGTTAATGAAAATCAACCTCATCAGTGAAGGGCAGACAGAAAACACGTGCCTAAGGATGTGCTTCTCTGAAACGGACTCAACGCCACCCTTGTAGAATGTAGAGAGGTCTCACTTGAATCTAATTGTGAAGAAACATCAGAGAAAACTAAATTGAAGTACATGAGGTAAAAAACTGAACTGCATTCTTTAACAAAAAAGCCAATATCATAAAAACAAAGTAAGGCTTAGGAACTGTTCCAGATTAAAGGCTAAAGAAACATGACAACTAAATGTAATACATGAGATTAGACTGAATTCTGTACAGGCGGGAGGAAATGCTGTAAATGGACATAAATGAGTCAACTGACAAAAGTAAAATATGTACCATAGGTTAGATAAAATACTTTACCAATATTAAATTTCCTGAGTTTGATAACTGCATTGTGCCTATATAAAATAATTTCCTGCTCTTAGGAAAGAATACAGAACAGTTAAGGGCCTATGAGGGCATATTGTCAGAGACGGGGGGGAGAAGGGAGGGAGGGAGGAACGGAGGGAGGGAGGGAGGGAGAGAGAGACTGAGACAGATGGAGACAGAGAGAATAATAAAACAAATGTGGCAAATTATTAAATACTAGTGAAGGGTGAAGCTGAGTAAAGAATAATCAGAAGTTTTCTATGTTGTCCTTACAACATTCTTGTAATTTTGACATTACTTCAAAATAAAATGTTTTAAAAATTGACTGGTACAGAGATTCATCCTAATTTCAAGTGATAAATAGAGTATCTTTTAAAACTTCCTTGCCCAGGAAAATAATTTACTGGGAAATGCTTTTTACTAAAATGTGTTCATTTTCTTTGCAGTGAAAAGAATAATGATGTGAAATACATGATGTACTGAACACATGATAAACCACTTAGAAGCAAACTTTTCAAACTGAGGGGAAAATTTCCTACTCAGTAGTACTACGATGTGAACCACAGTATTTTACTCATGCACGCGCACGTCGGTTTGTGTATCCTGTTCATTTTTTTCCGTCAGTTATAAAGTCACCACCTGGCTAGTCTCAATTAATGTTTTCCCTGCAGAACAGCAAACAGTAGTGGACTGAGAATCAAGAGGACTTGGGTTCAAGTCCCCGCTCTGTCACTTACTAGTCACATAGGCGCAACTCTCTAACTTCAGCTTTTCCATCAATACATTGGGGATAATGACAGATTCAGGAGCACGGAGGCTCTCTGCAAGTACACCTGCAGTTGACCTCCTCATGAGGTGTTCTGTGAAACTGCTAGTAAGTGTTGGACTTGCTCATCTACTTATTTTTCTGTTTAATCTGACCATCTTTAGGGTGGAGCTTGTCTATAGGAGTTACATATTCCTAAAAAGAGTTTGACAAGCTACTTTCAAGAGTAGTAAATACTTGACAATCAGTTGCAATGAATTCACTAGTTTGTGCATATTAGGGCCATTTTGCTTCCTGTGTCTGAAATTCTCCAAGTAATCATGGTGTTGGTCCAGAGAATGACAACATAGGAAACAAAGCTCATTTTCCCTCCAGATCTTTCTGGTGTACTGTTGAGACCTCTTTCATTTATTGACAAATACATTTTTTTTTTCTTCCTGCTAGCTCTGCTAAACCTGTCGTCCTACGAGAGAGTAGAAACTGAATTGTATTCTACCTTCAGCAGCAACAATTTCATCGGTGAGACTGTGACTGCTAAATCTTTATTCCCGGCATGTGGCGAGATAGAGCGACAGCTTCCAGATTGCTGACTAGCTATTTTCTGACTTGTAAATTTGTGGCACAACTGACTTGTAAATCAATGCTTATATAAATGTATCTGATATCCAAACATAAAAATCTATCATGTTAACTATTGAGTCTTGTTCACATTAAAATCATAATGTTCTCTAATTCTTCTTCATCGTCTCTTCATATTTTATGCCATTTATGAAACAGGCAGGATTAACTACCAAAGAGAAAATGAAATGTACTCGGTAAACATAGGATATACACAGCACTTTACACATTTGCCATCCCTCTACAAAATTTTTTTGCATCCTCAATCTCTTAGATAATTTTTCTACCAAAATCTTTGTCCACAGTAGTTTTCTTTAGTTGTATCTGTAGGGTTTTATGGCAGGGAAAAGCGTGACTTGGAATATTAAGTAGCAAGCTGGGGAAATGAGTGCTGTGGTTCTAAATCACATCAGTGCTTCAGTTCCGTCACCTGTAAAATGGGACTAAGGATACACGTAACATATAAGTAAAGATTCATGGCCATCTGTAATGTGATATAAATTCAAAATGAGAAGAAACATGCCCCTAAGATTCTTGACCAGAGGAAAACTGCTGGATTCAGAAAGCCCAACGTCCAGCCTGAACTACCTAGCACATACCAAAGTGATATTCCTCAAAATTCTCCAAAACTGTTATATGATGTTTTAACTCCCTCGT
Source organism: Rhinolophus hipposideros (assembly GCF_964194185.1). Classification (NCBI taxonomy): domain Eukaryota; kingdom Metazoa; phylum Chordata; class Mammalia; order Chiroptera; family Rhinolophidae; genus Rhinolophus; species Rhinolophus hipposideros. The sequence continues at coordinate 60,084,119 of NC_138046.1, forward strand.
TTGAGAATTACGAGGTGTTTTAGTTTTCTACTGCTGCTGTAACAAATTACTACAATCTTAGTAGCTTAAACAATACAAACGCTAAACTTATATTTGTCATAAAATATATATATACATATATATATATATATATATGTATGTATATATGTATTTTCCATAATCTCGATTTCATGGTTTGTGGGAGGAACCTGGGGTCTGTGCATATAGGTTAATGCCTTCCTTACCCACTATGAGATCTGGGGTGTACTTACAGTCTGTACACCCTTCTGATCTGATAGATCAGAATGATGGATTCAGACCAGAGACAATCACCAAATGAGTACACAAGGAAAAGGAAAAAGCTATCATCTCAGAGTTCTTGCCCCGGAAACACGCATATGGCTTGGCTAGCCATTCAGTGCTTATACTTGCTATTGAGGTGTTGGCTGTTCTCTTCTTGTCAAGGAGCCCCAGGGTCTATAGGAGCCATCAGATCAGCTCTGGTACTCCAGGCGAGCAACATGGACCATACAGGCCAAAGAGTGGCAGACAACTGCTTGCCATCATGGGACAGTACTCAGGGGTCAGGGGACTTCGTATCTGAGTTACAACAAGGGATGTGCTATGGAAGAAGCTTGGCTCGTGCCCAAGTTTGTACTTGAATGCTGAGGTCATTACACCTGAGAAGAAGACAAAAATCTCAGATATTTTGCTTCGTGCAGTCTTGTGCCCCAAAAGAGCCTGTTTCCACTGATTCCATTCAGACACATTGGAGGCTTTGCCTGCCCTGCAGTGATTTATGAACATTGTACTTTGCTTATAGCAAAAACTGAAAAAATTGGGAACAGGGTACATGATGGTAACTCTTCCAGTGTTAGAAGTAACATACAGAGGTATTCATCCTAACTCTATAGAAGAACCAGGTGTGAGTCAAACTGTAGTGACGGAAATAATGAATCAATTCAGTCCGACAACTGGTCAATGACTGTTCAATTCCCGGTGAGCAAAGCCTGGATTCTTTCTAACAAGCTGTGTTATTATAGGTGTTTGAAAGACAAACTTTCTCTCCAAGATATATTTCTACCTACATGTAGTGTTGCCAGTATATTCTGTAGATTCTTTATAGTTCTTGATAGTCTACACTTTATAAACTCTTCACAAAAACATGTTAAGTTTTCCCATAGACTCCTAGAAATAGAGAAGGTCCCCTATTCCTTTACTCTGCTATGTCCTCCACTGTCATTTCTACTATTGTCTAGAATGTGATATAAGCTGGAAAAGACTGAGATAATTTTGATGTCACAGGTGACTCTCTAGCCCTTTCAAAACATATTAAAATACTCAATAACTGAAACAAACATATGAATCAAAATGTCAGAAATGTAACCTGTAGCACATCCTTACATGTCCCAAATGTCACCATCCCCTACAGGATTAGTAGGCTGCAATCTCTTAGCAACTGTTTTTCAATATATATGGCAAATAAACTCACATTCACCTCATTCAAAATTCTCATCTTAAAAAGTGAGGGGAGGCTGTGGCCTGAGCAGTAGACAGTGAAACGTTGTTTATTAACTGCTTTCTATTGTAAGAAAAAATGACAGCAAAGAAATGTCAAAGAAAACTGTTCAAGGCAAGAAAGCAATACCTGAATGAAGTCAGAACCATGTTTCCCTTGGTAGTGCTGTTTCAGCAGCCAGTTGGAAAGATGAACGCTTTTTTCAGAATATGAGTAGCACTGGGTTTAGCCATATTGTCTTCTGATGTCATGTAACAAAATAATTGAATATGTACTATTAGACAAGATATAAGAGAGCATAGAAGTTACATCGAGGGTTTATTCAAGAAAAACTCGTGTGAGAAAAGACAGCTCATGTAAAAATAGTGAAAATGCTTCAGAAATAGGAATATCAGTTTGAATGTCACAGAAACCAAAAGTGTTATCTCTGGGAATAAAGATACCATTGATAATAAAACTTATTGTTTTGACTTTTCCCAGGACTCAGAAAATGAACCATTGGTGTATAAAAGCTCCAAGGAAAAAATGTTCATGTCTGAATGACTCTCTACAACCTCTCCTTCAGTTCTGTCATTAACACTGAATGCAGATTTATGAGCACAGAGAAATTAGACTCAGCAAAGCTACGGAGAATGGATTTGTGGGGAAGCCCTGCACTGGATGATTAAGGTAGAGTTGAGGGGTAGTTGGCTTTGTAGTTCCTAAAGGAAACTAAACATTAGCCATGTGGAATTTTCTAGAAGTTGCCTTCATTTTGTGACAAAGATATTATTCTCTGCTTTTAATACATTTAATACATTTGAATGAATGGCAGTCTTGGAAACTGAACAGACGATATTCCTTAAAGTTTTTTTTAAAGAAGAGCGATAGTTCTGTCATACTTCCAAAACAAATACATTTTAGTCATTCAATAAAGACCATACAATGCTCATGAAATTGCAAGGGAAAACAACAATCCTGCCAAGAACAAACAGAAAGGTAAAATGCCAAGCCTCTCTACAATTCTTTTTTTTCCCCAAGTGCTAAAAGTGTTGGCAAACATGTGTATGCAGGCCCTGGTAATAAGCAAATGAACACGTTTAACCTCTGGGCCAGATGAGCTGTATGAAAGAATCATGTCAGCTTGTGTAAAATCTAGGGGAAGCCACATAAGATGTCAGTACAGATTACGCTAGTGTCCATCAACTTTTACATTTACCAGCTTCTAGGAAATGCATTACCATCCAATTAAGTGACTTTCTAAAAGGAAAAAGAATGAGATAATTCTGTTTCAGTGAGCTACTGCTTTCGGAAACTGTATTTCATGGAAAGCAAAATGATCAAGTTAAGAGAGATCAATAGAGATAGTTTAGATAAAGTTGCTAAATTTACAAATGGGTAAACTGAGACCCAAGTAAGAGAAGTGATTTCCTTTAGGAAGGTGCATAGAAAAGGAAAGATCTACCTGACCATTTCACATGTGCTTGGGTAGAGCTGTTTGGAAAACGTTTCAACCAGGCTTACTGAATACTTTTCCAGATTTTCCTTCCCTGGAGACCTCGTCATTCTTATTCACAATACAAAATACTCCCTGACATTTCTACTCGGGGTATTTCATGAAGAAAGCAGAGCGGATATTGCATGTAATAGTGATAAATACAAAAGGGCTAAGGTCAAACCAGGAGTGATTCAAACTTACTTATGACCGAAACCCACGGGGAGCAAGGTGTGTTCTTTCTATTTGAGCAGAGGGCTGTGATCATCTCCCTTCCATCGTGCATAAAGCATATTTTGCTCAATAGCAATATCCCCATGTAATAACCCAAGTCATGAATTAATAGTGCTAAATTAAAGGAATTTCATCGTAATACTACTAACTATCTCTTCATCATGGAAGAATGCCACCTGAAGGCTTATTTTAAGCTATGTGTTCCATTCTGCTTTCATGCTCAACACTACTCCACTAACAGTTGGAGGAGAAACAGCCTTTCTATGGCGAGAAACACCTTTTCGTGCCATAGAAAGAATACCTCATTCTGCCACTCACTAGCTGTGCAACTTTGGACAATACACTTAATTTCTCTGAGTTTCAACTTCCTCATGTGTAAACCACAGTTCACACAAAGAATTAAATAAGACCATTAAGCACCAATGCTTGTTGGGTAGGAGGTGTTGAATATGAATAATAGTTGAATATGAACATTTGGGAAAGCATTATCTTCTAATACCAACCTGGAATAGGTTCCTGGAGAATGAAATAGAATAAAAATAGAAAATGCTCTTTTTCAGACTCATAAGCAACGTTAAAACAATGGAGGAACATAGTAGTAAAAACATAAATAATGTAACCTTGCCCTGTCCCATAGGCCTGGGTTTACCACTAGGTAATTACTTCTTCCTGTGTAAGATTATATGTGAATCAAGTATCTTAAGCTGGCACAGCCCTCGGTGTTTTATAGATAGTATGGGTATTAGTGGGTGTTAAAATCATACATACATATTCATACGAAAAAGTGCACATACACATATATATACCTGCATATGGGGCTTGCCATGAGAAACCCTAGCCTGATACCATATTTGGTTTAAACTGTGAGGTATTTTATTTTCTGTGCCTTTGGATTCTTTACTTGCACCCTCTGTATCAGAGGCTATCCTGTTTCTCAGTCAGTGATTATTGGTTTCAAGGAACAGAAACCTATTCAAGGAAGGTTAAACAGACAGGAATTTAATATAAGCCTGCAATAATCTCATGGAAATCCAAGAGCAACCCACAAAGCCCAGTCAGGACCCTAAAACTAGAAATTTACCTGTTAAGTCAGAAGCCATGGTTCACTTTGTCTCAAAAAACAAAGCCTTCTTCATTTCTGCTTTTCTCCTCCTCTGTCTTTCTCTCTCAACTTGCTTCCTCTGTTTTCACAAGGCACAGTTTGGCTAAAGCAGCCATTCAGGTCAATCATCTGCCCATTTTCTAACTAGATCTATGCATCTTTTTTAAACACTTGAGAAAGAGCAGTGGTTACCAATGGATTGGCATCTTGTGATATGTCCATCCAGGTGTGTCTGGGGGTGTGGAGCGCAAAGCTCCTGAAGTTCTCCATCCTTGTGAAAGGGACTGACTATGCTAAAAGGAGTTGGCAAACAACTCAATTACTATATCTTTGAGCAAACAGCTCAATTACTATAACATCTTTGCTGCTCTCAAAGCCATGACTTGTCGGATGAAACAAACCTGGAAGCTGTGAATTGTACTTTTTCAAAATGAAATAAGCTTAGAAAATAAGGTATTACACACCTATTGATTTGTGCTAAGCTTGACATGTAAATCATCCTCAGCAAGCCAATTGTATTACATCATCACCGGTATCATTTATACACTAAAAACTCTCTAATCCAGTAAGTAGGATTCAGTAGTTCATTGGTTAGTCAAAGTGATTGATTTGATCAATCATTAAAATATATGGTATGTCTTAAATATTTTAACAAATATTTTCTGGTAACATGTTGATTAATGGATAGTTTTCCCTTTGTATGGCCCAATACATGGATTCCATGATTTTTTTTCCCTATCGCCAGCCATTTCCTTAGGTATGAGTTGACTTTTGGTGTATTGTACTATCTTGCTTGCACAAGCCACATCCATAATAATTTACAGTTCGGGTTCCTTTAAAGTGAAATGAGAACTTATAAAGACCTATGAGAAGAAATGATATAATATCTGAGATTTGTTTCAAAATAATTGTGGCAGGGGAGTGAGTAGGGTATAGCTGGAACAAAATTGGACATGTATGTATATTTGTTGAAGCTCTGTGATGAAAATATCATGTTAATTATACTAGACTCTAATTTTAGATATGTTTGAAGTTTTCCATAAAAAAAAGTGAAAAACAAAACGTGAAGTAATCCGAGTGTAGAATCTTCTTCATTATTACAATTTTCCCCATCTTGTACTTTTTTCTCACCCACGCCTAATTTGACAGATTTTTTTAGCACCTGCCTTTACTGAGTATTACAAAAGCATTCTGCCTAAATTTTACTGAAGCAACAACTCACTTTGTATTCGTAGTTCATCAGTTTACATAATATTTAATTAAATCGCATAATTACATTATTATGTACAACTGGCACAAATTTGGAACAAACTCAACTAATTTTCAGTAAGCATACAACTTAAATGTTTGAAGCAGAAGTACCTGGGCAAATTAGATGCTTTTAACCACGCTACTTCTAACCACGCTACTAACAAGCAATTAGTGTACCATGGCCATTCGTCACTGGGTCTTAGTGTCAATTAATCCAGCAAGCTGATTAAGTGGAAGTTTACTAAGAGAGAATCTACTGTACTGTTGTTATTATTATGTGTTCTCCTACATTTTTTAAACTTAAATCTTAACTTCAATTAATCCTCTTTCATGATTTCAAACTTGGGACAGTTGAAGATTTTACACTTGCCTCAAACGAACTTCTGGACTGTAATGGAGGCAGTGGGGCCAATTTTTTCAATTACTTATAGTTGGCAAGCGAGGAGAGTGGGCGTATTTAATTTCCATATTCCTACTATTGTGTCTTCCCTCTTTCTCACAATTCTGATCTGGCTTGCCCGCTTAAAAAAAAAAAAAAGATAGAAGTTAGGGTATTTGACGGACATTGGCTTTGGCAAAAAGCCTGATTACACTTGCTAAGCCTCCTAGTGGCGATATCGAGGAATTAATTAAAACGCTGAGACCAGAGTACCTTACAGAGAGACAAAGAATGAGTGTTCTGGTAGTCCCCAATTCTAAGTTTCTGCAATCATTTGTTGATATACCTTGAGGAAGTAAGTCAGCTTTTATTTCACTGTGCGGGGTGACAAAAGGTGATATGACATACCAATTTTTTTTAATGGTAAAACCATAGGGACCAAAATTCCCTTTCTCCTCCTCCCTCCATGACACCTCATAAAGCGGCTTGCAGAATAAACTAGTCATACTGCACACTGAGTTTCTTTTATCAAACTCATAGCCATGGATGTTGGAAAGGCCTGCTTTCCCTTTGTTTAACCACTTTAGTGTAACTAACTCATGAACACACAGGAACAAGGCAATTTGCTCCTCCGTTTTCCATCTCGGGTGTACAGCAGCAGCACGCATTCGGAGTCACGCAGAGTCCGGTCTTCAGAATGCGTGCTGTAAGCTCAGAGGGGCTAATAATCAAATTAGGCTGCTAACAAATGGCAATTTATAATGCTGAAACTAATGAGAGGTCAAAGAACTAAACTCTGCAAGGAGTTTTAATTATCCTGTCCTTTGTGACTCCGCAAGAACATTTTTAAAGGAACACTGTCACTAGTAATTCAACTGGCAGTTTTAGTTTCATTAAGAAGATTTACATAACCTAATACATAAATGGGAAATACACACTTTCTTTCCAAAGAAAGCAGAGGTCTCAAACTTTTATTTTCAGGGCTAGAAAACAAGCACTGTCGTGGTTTGGTGTTCAATTAGAATACCATTCACGGAATCCTTTCTTTCCCATAACACTGATGGGAAACACGGTGCCTCTTTTCAAGGCAATACTAGATTGGATAGAATATGGAAAGAGAATAACTGTAACAAACAAATCAACTGCAATAGATTTTTCTGTCCTTGTTTTCTGTGCCATTTCACTCTTCTTACTTTTTTTCGTTTCCTTTTTTTTTTCCCCCATTTGTTCGTATTTTACGGACGCCATGATGCTCAGGCCTTGACTGCAAACTTCTGCAGTGTGGGTACAGCTGTTTCTTCCACTGCTGCTTCTTGGTCTTCAGCTTCACCTCATCCTTGTTGAGCCAGCAACACATGGTGCGTTTTCTTGGGCCGCAGATCCAGGGACTTGTGCTTCTTGCCCTTAAAGAATTTCCTGAGGTTCTCTATCTGAGTCTGGTTAATAACAGGGAGAATATAGGCAGTGGGTTTGCAATCAACACGGATGCTGGAGAGCGTGGACACCGCACCGCTCAGCACTTTGGTGACGCACTACTGGGACAACGCCACCTTCAGGTTGCTAGCTGTTTCAACACCTCCTCCTTCTTGCTACGAACGTCTCAAACCTTAATCTTGGCGCTGGGTGCACAAGCTGCCGCTGCCGCTGCCTGCTCCAAGGGAAAAACGCTTCTTTTACTTCTTATTTGCACTCCCCTCTGTCACGTGTATATCCATACACCGCCACCACAACTTCACATCCACAGTTCAAAATACTCTTCATCTTTCATGGCCTAACTTCTTTCAAGGCTGTGTTTGAGAGGGGTTTGTTTATTTATGTGTTTGTTTGGAGGGGAATGGCAAAATTGACTAACAGAAGAAAGCCACAATATCAACTAAATATGGAACCTCTCAGGCAACAATAAAAACAAAAAGCTGCTACCCTTAAAAGCTGGAGAAAAGATTAATTCCGAGGAGTTGGAGATGTTGGCCTCAACAGACTGTGAGCACTGGTGGTCTGGATAGGATTTTGCCACTAAAGGTAATGTCCACCCATCAAGCCAATTTAAGGCCAAAGAATGAATCTGGGCAAAGAGATTTCGTTTATCAATAACTGTTGATAAAACAGCAAATGGAACACAAGAGCATGTCCATATTATCAGGGTATCAACTTGCCCAGACCATTGAAGGGTCCGGCTGTTGGACTAGTTGCCTTTATTGTTGAAAAAAATGTCAAAGAATAAAGCAAATTCAACAAGAAAATTGGGAACAATGCAAATAACAAAAGCTTTCTTCCTGGAAAGGAAGGTAAAATCTGGAAATTCTACTGCTAAACTTGTCAAGCTCTACTGTTCTTTCAAATTATTAGTCCATTATTTCACGAGACAGTGTATCTTAAAGGCTAAGAGCCTGGGCCTTAGAGCCTAACTAAATTCCACTTGCATCCCTTAGTAGCCATGTAGTCTTGGGCAAGTTACTTTTATCTTTTTAAGTCTCGGTATCTTCATTTGTAAAACTGGGATACTAGCAAGGCAGCAAGAATCCAGGCTTTGGATCCAAACTGCCTGGGTTTAAATATCTGCTCCATCATCTACTGGCACTGTGACCTTGAGCAAATTGCCTAACTTCTCTGTGGCTCAGTTCCCTCCTCAATAAATGGGGGTAACCGATTATCAGGACCTCATAGAGGCATTGTAAAAATGTACAATACATGTAAAACAACTGGTAAGAGCTCGACATGTATAAGCCATGAGTACCTACCTCAGAAAGTTATTGTGAGGATGAAATAAGAACAAAGGAAAAGCTTTTAAGCTCGGTATAATAAGTGCTCAGTAAATGCTAGCTTTTGTTATGTGTTTTCCTTTGACTCTCTGGCTAGCTTTTAAGTTCATAGAGAATGGGTCTTACTTTTTTTTTTCATGATACTATAATATCTAGCATGGGGTTATATGCAAATAGGAGTGACTCAACTATAGCCAGAGGAAAGAATAAAGTGAACAAGTCTTCATGCAAACGTAGAAACTCAAATATCAAAACTGTGGACTCACAAGCCATGAAAAGAATCAGTTTATTAAAAATTTACGATACAGGTCAAACAGCATAACTGATTTTTGACAAATTATAAATATCATCAAGAGACAACTTGGTGTTTGATTTCTTACTTGTGTAGGGGAGAAAAAATAATTTTCCCTCTACCTGTCTGAGTTATTGGCTGAAATCCACCCCTCACCCCATAATCAAACAAATTAACAGGAGAAAAAAAATATTTTAATTACGTACCTGTACAATGTATGTATGAGTCCGAAAAAAATATGACACTCAAAAGGTGGCCAGATAATTGAGGCTAAGGAAAGGGATAGGAATCTGGGGCTTCAAAGCAGGAAAGGCAATTCAATGAAAGGTGAAAAGAGCAAACATTTGGTAAACAAAGGTTTCCATGTTGTGCAGATAAGTCTCTCAATTGAAAAAGTGATCTCTGGTAATGGCTCTCCAGTACAGCCCCCTTTCTAATTAAAATTTACTTTGTAAATGTAGATTTCCCTCCCAAAGGATGACTTCTACTCTGTTTTCAGAGCTTCTCCCATGCCTGAAATTTCTCAAAATAATTCTTATAATAGGCATATTTTGGGGTGGTATATATTTTTTTTAATTTATTAGTTTCAGGTGTACAAGACAAGGTAATACTTAGACGTTCATCATTTATATCCCTCACACTGTGAACCCCCCTCCCCCCATCCACTATCCCTCCGACCTCACACCGAGCCATCACATTATATATATAAAATTATAGTTGGCATTCATTAATGTTTAGCTTCTGGTGTACAATGCCATGATCAGGCATCCACAGTATCTCTGAGGTGGGCTCCCAAATAGGACGCATGTCCATCGGATACCCAACAAAATCTTTACAACGTTATTGAATAAGTTCCCCAAATTAATTTTCAAAAAAACCTGAGGCCATCTTGTGGTTACCAACTGCTTCCTAATTCCTTCACCTTTCCCCTTATCCCCAACCCCCCTGCCCCCGCCCATCTAAAAATTCTCGGTTTTTTCTTTGTGTCCTCAAAACTGTTTCTGATTAGTTCATTCACATATTCTTTTCTTTAGATTCCGCATATAAGTGAGATCATATGGTACTTGTCTTTCTCTTTCTGACTTATTTCACTTAACATAATGTTCTCTAGATCCATCCATGTTGTTGCAAATGATAAGATTTCTTTCTTCTTTATGGCTGCGTAATCCTCCATTGTATAAATGTACCACAGCTTCTAAATCCAGTCGTCTACCGATGGGCATTTCGGTTGTTTCCATATCTTGGCTATTGTGTAAAGTGCTGCAATAAACATAGTAGTGCATACTGATTTTTGAATTGGAGTTTCGGATTTCTCCGAGTAGATGCCTAGGAGTGGAATTACTGGATCATAGGGTAGTTCCATTTTCAGATTCCTGAGATACCTCCATATTGTTTTCCATAGTGGCTGCACTAATCTGCAATCCCACCAACAGTGCACTAGCGTTCCCTTTTCTCCACATCCGCGCCTGCATTTGTTGTTTGTTGATTTATTGATGATAGCCATTTTGACTGGAGTGAGGTGGTATCTCATTGTGGTTTTTATTTGCATTTCTCTGATGGTTAGTGAGGTTGAGCATTTCTTCATATGTCTTCTTGCCTTCTGTATGTCATTTTTAGAAAAATGTCTCCTCAAGTCCTCTGCCAATTTTTTAATTGGGTTGTTTGTTTTTTTGGAGTTGAGTTGAGTGAGTTTTTTATAGATTTGTGATATTAATCCCTTATCAGATATATCATTGGCAAATATCTTTTCCCATTCAGTAGGATCCCTTTTTGTTTTACTGATGGTTTCCCTTGCTGTGAAAAAACTTTTTAGTTTGATGTAATCCCACATGTTTATTTTTTCTCTTACTTCCCTCACGCGAGGCGATATATCAGTGAAAATCTTACTCCGGGTAATGTCCATGAAGTTTCTTCCTATATTTTCTTCTAGATATTTTATGGTTTCAGATCTTACATTTAAGTCTTTAAGCCATTTTGAATTTATTTTTGTATATGGTGTAAGGAGGTGGTCCAGCTTCATTTTCTTGCATGTGTCTGTCCAGGTTTCCCAACATCACTTATTGAACAGACTGTCTTTACCCCATCGTACATTCTTGCTTCCATTGTCGTAGATTAGATGGGCATATAGGCATGGATTTACTTCTGGACTCTCTATTCTGTTCCATTGATCTATGTCTATTTTTATGCCAGTACCATGCTGTTTTGATTACTGTAGCCTTGTAGTATAGTTTGAAATCAGGTATCGTTATACCTCCCACTTTGTTCTTATTTCTCAAGATTGCTGAGGCTATCCGAGGTCTTTTATGGTCCCATATAAATATCAGGATTATATGTTCTATTTCTGTGAAAAACGTCCTTGGTAGTTTGATAAGAATTGCGTTGAATATGTATATTGCCTTAGGCAGTATGGACATTTTAACTATATTAATTCTTCCTATCCATGAACATGGAATGTGTTTCCATCTATTTATGTCTTCTTTCATTTCTTTCTTCAGTGTCGTATAATTTTCTGAGTACAGATCTTTTACATCTTTGGTTAGATTTATTCCCAGATATTTTATAGTCTTTGGAGCAATTAAAAATGGAATTGTTTTTTTTAATTTCTCCTACTGATATTTTATCATTGGTATATACAAATGCAACTGATTTCCGAATATTAATTTTATATCCTGCTGCTTTACTAAATTCATCTATTAGTTCTAATAGTTTCTTGGTGGAGTCTTTAGGGTTCTCTATATATAGTATCATATCATCTGCATGTAGTGATAATTTTACTTCCTCCTTACCAATTTGGATGCCTTTTATTTCTTTCACTTGTCTGATTGCTGTGGCTAGAACTTCCAGCACTATGTTGAATAGAAGTGGAGAAAGTGGGCAAACTTGACTTGTTCCTGATCTTAGGGGGAATGGTTTTAGCTTTTCCCCATTGAGTATGATGTTAGATGTGGGTTTGTCATATATGGCCTTTATTATGTTAAGATATGATCCCTCTATTCGCACTTTCTTAAGGGTTTTTATAATAAAAGGTTGCTGTATTTTATCAAATGCTTTTTCTGCATCTATTGATATGATCATGTGATTTCTATTTTTCATTTTGCTAATGTGGTGTATCACATTAATTGATTTGCGAATGTTGAACCACCCCTGCATACCAGGGATGAATCCCACTTGATCATGGTGTATGATCTTTTTAATGTATTGCTGAATTCTGTTCGCTAATATTTTGTTGAGGATTTTTGCATCTATATTCATTAGTGATATCGGCCTGTAGTTTTCTTTTTTTGTGGTGTATTTGTCTGCTTTTGGGATCAGGATGATAGTGGCTTCGTAAAAAGTGTTTGGGAGTCATCCTGCCTTCTGGATTTTTTGGAAGAGGTTGAGGAGAATAGGTGATAATTCTTTTTTGAACGTTTTGAAAAATTCACCTGTAAAGCCATCTGGTCCAGGGCTTTTGCTTGTTGGGAGATTATTGATTACTGATTCAATTTCCCTGGTGGTAATCAGACTGTTCAGGCTTTCTATTTCTTCTTGAGTTAGCCTTGGAAGGTTGTGCGCCTCTAGGAAATTGTCCATTTCTTCAAGGTTGTCAAATTTGTTGGCATATAGTTGCTCATAGTAATTTCTTAAAATTTTTTGTATTTCTGCAGTGTTTGTTGTCACTTCTCCTCTTTCATTTCTGATTTTATTAATTTGGGTCCTCTCTCTCCTTTTTTTAATGAGTCTGGCTAAAGGTTTGTCAATTTTGTTTATCTTCTCTAAGAACCAACTCTTGGATTCATTGATCTTTTGTATTGTTTTTCTGGTTTCTATTTCATTTATTTCTGCTCTGATCCTTATTATCTCCTTCCTTGTGCTCCCTTTGGGCTTATTTTGCTGTTCTTTTTCCAGATTCCTTAAGTGTGAAGATAAACTGTCAATTAGTGATGTTTCTTGTTTCTTTAGGTAGGCCTGCAGTGCTATGAACTTCCCTCTGAGGACTGCTTTTGCAGCATCCCATAGATTTTGGGTCGTCGTGTTCTCATTCTCATTTGTCTCGAGATATCTTTTGATTTCTTCTTTGATCTGCTGCTTGACCCATTCATTATTTAGTAACATGTTATTCAGTCTCCATGAATTGGTGTGTCTTCCTGGGTTTTTTTCCTTGTAGTTCATTTCTAATTTCATAGCACTGTGGTCAGAGAAGACAATTGGTATGATTTCAATTTTCTTAAATTTATCAAGGCTTGTTTTGTGTCCTAACATATGATCTATCTTGGAAAATGTTCCATGTGCACTTGAGAAGAACGTGTATTCTGCAGCATTGGGGTGAAATGCTCTGAAAATATCGATTAAATCCAACTGCTCCAAAGTATCATTTAAGGCTGTTGTTTCCATATTGATTTTCTGTCTGGAGGACCTGTCCCTTGTGGTCAGAGCTGTGTTGAAGTCCCCTACTATGATAATGTTGCTGTTGATCTCTGTCTTTATGTCCATCAGTACCTGTTTTATATATTTAGGTGCGCCTATGTTAGGTGCATAGATGTTTACTAGGGTTATGTCCTCTTGTTGGATTGATCCCTTTATTATTATATAGTGCCCATCTTTGTCTTTTAATGTGTTCTTCATTTTAAAGTCTATTTTGTCAGATATAAGTATTGCAACTCCAGCTTTTTTTTCGCTTCCATTTGCATGAAATATGTTACTCCAACCCTTCACTTTCAGCCTGTGTGTGTCTTTTGATCTGAGGTGAGTCTCTTGTATACAGCATATGCAAGGGTCTTGCTTCCTTATCCACTCAGACACCCTATGTCTCTTGATTGGAGCATGTAATCCGTTTACATTTAAAGTGATTATTGATAGGTACATAGTTATTGCCATTTTTAAATTTGTAGTAAATTGTTTCCATCTTTCTTCTACTTACAGAAGTCCTTTTAGTATTTCTTGTAATGCTGGCTTGGTTGTAATCAATTCTTTCAGTTTGTTCTTTTCTGGGAAGCTCTTTATCTCTCCATCAACTTTAAATGATAGCCTTGCTGGATAAAGCAATCTAGGTTGTAGGCCTTTGTGTTCCATCACTTTGAGTATCTCCTGCCACTCCCTCCTGGCCTTCAATGTTTCTGTAGAAAAGTCATTTGATAGCCTTATGGGAGTTCCCTTGTACGTAACCTTCTGCCTTTCTCTTGCTGCTTTTAAGATTCTCTCTTTGTCTTTAAGCTTTGCCATTTTAACTATAATGTGTCTTGGTGTGGGCCTGTTTGGGTTTATCCTGGTTGGAACTCTCTGCACTTCCTGGGCTTGTATGTTGGTTTCCTTGATCCGGTTAGGGAAGTTTTCAGACATTATTACCTCAAATATGTTCTCAATCCCTTTCTTCCTCTCTTTGCCTTCTGGTATTCCTATGATGCGCATGTTGTTGCACTTGATGTTATCCCAGAGGTCTCTTAACCCATCTTCATTGTTTTTTTATTCTTTTTTCTTTCTGTTGTTCAGTTTGAGTGATCTCTGCTAATTTGTCTTCTAAGTCACTGATTCGATCCTGTGCTTCATCTAACCTGCTGGTCATTCCTTCAAGTGAATTCTTAATTTTGGTAATTGTGTTCTTTAGTTCTAGCTGGTTGTTCGTTAAAATTTCTACATCCTTTTTTAGTTCTAACTGGTTGTTCTTTATGATTTCTATATCCTTCTTTATGTCTCCTCTAAGCTCCTTAAACATTCTTATCACCAGTGTTCTGAACTCTGTCTCTGACATGTTGGTTACCTCTGCTTCATTTGGTTCCAGTTGTGGAGGTTTCTTCTGTTCTTTTATTTGGGACATGTTTCTTTGTCTCCCCATTCTGACTGACTCTCTGTGCTTGCTTTGATGTAGTAGGAAGATCCCCTAGAGCTCTTAGTTCTTGCTGGGTTATCTTATGTAGTATGTGTCCTTTATATTTGACTTGGACTGCTTCGTTCTTCTCTTCTGCATGTGCTCCACAGGTGGTTCGTGTGTTTAGTATATCGTCCTGTTCAAGAAGAACTTTAATTGCTTTTTGCTTGTGAGTAGGTGGGTTTAACTCCTAGGCCGTCTAGTTGTGAAACTTGGCTCTGCCCACCACAGGGTGTTCTGCTGGGTGAGGGTTGGCCACTTAAATGAGGTTTGGCCTCTATGGGCTCTTGTGCCTTCAGAGAATTCCCTCTGGGTGTGTGACTTGTAGGTCAAACCCGGTAGTACTCTGGTTTGGTCCAGAGTTGGCTTCTGGATATGTTGAATCTTGTGCCTCTTAAGCTGGGCCCTGTTAGGGCAGTTTCAGCACAAATCAAGTTACCAAGTACAACAACAACAACAAAGAAAACAAATCAAGTACATTCACATGTAAAATACAACGGACAATCCCCACTCAACATAGGCAAAGATATCAAAGAAATAAAGGCAGAACAAAGCAAATCACAACAAGCAGGAAAAAAAAAAACACCAAGCAAAGCAAAACAGAAAGCAGCACCAGTCTTGGCTTAAGCCCACCAAGTAATCTCCAGGTTGTCCTCCGCTGTGCCAAAGAGTTCCCTGCCTATTGCGCAGGCAGCGCTGGTCACCTGGTGCCCAGAGTGAATTTGGGAGTGTAGAGTTAAATGCGAGGGGCTGAGGGGTCTGGTGACAGTTTTCAGAGAGACTGTGCAGTTTCTGTCTTTTCCTGCACAAATGCACGCTGAGAGTAGCTCCACCAGCCCTGTGCCCAGTACTCCTGAGTCTTAGGGTCCTCCTTCCGTGGGTGTGTGAGAGGGGGCGGGCGGGAGATCTCTAAGCTGCTGAAAGCCGGGAGCTGTGTCTGCTGCTTACTGCTGAACTCAGGGAGTGCTTCCGCGGTTGCCCTTGCCCCAGCCCAGGCCAGCCAGAGAGGGTGGGGGCTGGGGATGGCGGGATCTTCTCTCTCCCAGGCCAGCCACGTCTCACTCCTCCCGCAGGCCCAAAAAGGTGGTGGCTGGGGGTGTGGGAGTTTCCTCTCTCCTCGTGTAGCGAAAATCCCCTCCTCCCAGCCTCTTCCAAAGGTCAGAGTTGGCTGCCAATCTTCCCAGCGCCTGAGCACAGAAGCCCCTCTGTAATCTGACACTACTCCTCAGTTCAGGGGTCAGTTTATGGGGTGGTATATTCTGATACCCTTCACTTAAAAATATTAATGACTACAATAGATGATTCAGAAAAAACAAAAGGCCACGCTAATGGTGTTATGTAGACACAGCTAGAGGGGTAGCTCTCACACTTGAGGTTTCTGTGAATCACCTACAAATTTCATTACATCAATATGCCACCAAAAGCTTACTTTACAATTTATGCTTTACACACATACCACTTTACTATTGTTCACTTAATATCTTTTTTATTTAAATTAACTTGAATTGTTTTTGCTTATTGATTTGAAAACAGTTTATTTCATTACATTACATTTGTCATAAATAGAAGATAATAGTAAAAAACATATGTAATGAAAACAAACGAAGTTCTTGAAATCTAGCTAAATATTGTTGCCTGGCAAAGGCTCCTGAGTCTGGATTTTGAGATCTGCTTGTTCGTGTTGTTGTTGTTGTTGTTGTTGCCGCTGTTGTTTAAAAGTTTGATTAGAAGGTGTCAGAGAAATGTTCAAAACAAACTTGCACCTAAATGCAAACTGAAACAAAATTTAAAGGGGAAAGCTTCCCCACTCTGTGGTTCAGCATTACTTAACACCTATGTGTATATACTTTGTGGACCACATGAAATTGAGAATGGAAAAGGGGCCACAGGTTAAACCTGACAAGGTCAGGAGACTGAAAATAACCACATAAGATGGCATGAACATTAAAAAAAAAAAAAAAAAAAAATTGTAACTAAGGTGGGCCATGGCAGGAAGTCCCATCTTTAGCCTGAAGCTTCCTTCATAAAGTCAATCTTCACCTTAAGTGAGCCTGTCTATTGTCTATTTGCACCTAAGATGACATCCTTGGAATGTCAGTAATCCCTTTTTCCAGACCAGAGCAGGAAACTACAGTATCCCTCATTATTATTCTTGTCCCTTGATTAACATCTCTATGTGAAGTATTAACTATCCTGTACCCACCTATGTAAAAGTAGTACCTGTCTCTCCAATTTACTTTTATCCAATCCCAGAGATTTCCCCACTTTGCTTTCTCCCACTCCCTCAATCTACCATCAGTGGATTTCATGTAACCCTCCTCCTTTGATTCTATGTGTAAAATAAGCTGCAAACCGTCGTTTTGCAGAGCATTTTCTCAGTCCATTGAGATTTTGCTACCTGGCAATAGTCATCAGTTTGGCTCAAATAAACTCTTATAAGCTCTCTCTTAGGCTGGATGTTTTTCTTCAACAAAATCATTTTATGATTTTACAAAACATTGGCATAGATGATCAATGGAGAATGGTTTCTGGGTCCCCTAACACCAGTACAGCAGTGTGTCTTAGGGTGTAGCTGATTTTGTAGCTTCAAAATCACCTGCATCAGAAACACCTATAGATGCTTGTTAAAGAGAGAAAGAGAGAGAGAGAGAGAGAGAGAGAGAGAGAGAGAGAGAGAAAGAGAGAGGTTAACTAATGAATCACTACTTAATCTGATGACTGGCACCCAGGATATTACATTATTAAAAAACACCCTCAGGTGATTTTTGATACATAATAAAATTTGAAAACCAGGGCTATATTATAGCAATTACTGAAGAAGGTGGAAACTACCCCTATAGCAGCTCTGAAGATACAGACAAGCTGAAAGAAAAATTGAAAGGAGAATTTAGCTAAAGGAGGTAATCTGCCCCAGACAGGAAGAGTGAGGCTGCAGCATGAGAGATAAGCATTGCATTTAATTGCAGTATTCTAATACCAGAATGAGGAAAGAAAGAAAGAAGGAAGGAAGGAAGGAAGGAAGGAAGGAAGGAAGGAAGGAAGGAAGGAAGGAAGAAAGAAAGAAAGAAAGAAAGAAAGAAAGAAAGAAAGAAAGAAAGAAAGAAAGAAAGAAAGAAAGGACAGAGGGAGGGAGGGAGGGAGGGAGGGAGGGAGGGAGGGAGGGAGGAAGGCAGGAGAGAGAGAGAGAGAGAAAGAGAGAAAGAAAGGGCATCCAGCAAGGAGAGACAAAAGGATTCATGGAAGAAAGAGATTGATTTACAAGAAAAGATAAAAGGAAATGTGGCTTTGCTAAGTGATCACTAAGCAGGGGTGTGATAAGTTTACAAATGCCTGAATAGTATACTAAAAAAAGAAGGACAGATTTAAGTAAGAACAAGGAGGATAATTAGACATTAAAGGAATGTAATTGACCAAATTCTCATTCTATATAACTCAACCTAAGCATTCCTGCTCTGAATGTTATGTCCAACTTCTGCCCTAAGGGATAAGCTCTGATCGTCCCCTCCCCCAAAGAGGCCTGAGCATCTCTCTAGTGTCTATGTCTTTGTCCAACCACACACCTCTGAAGGGGAGCAGAATATGCCACCCCAAAATATTCCTCTTTGACATAAGAATAATTTTGAAGATAAATTTTGGAGAGATTGCAGACACAGGAAACAAAGTAGAAAGTTGCCCATTTGTTAAGGAAATTTACATTTATAAGGGAACTCTCCATTTGTAAGGGTGTCTCCACCCTCACCAGGAAGAGGACAACCATAAATCACAAGAGAATTTTATCAATGGAGAAGGCACTGACTTAAATCTGCACAGCAACCTTACTTCTGGTTATCTTGCTGTGGGGACAAAACCCCAAAAAAACAGTTTCCAGGCTCTCGGCCTCACATAGAAAGGTGCTGGCTCGGGTAGTAAATGGCCATCAACTGTGATCAGATGCCAGCAGCTGTGGCTAGTTGGCCGTCAGCTGTAACCCGTAGGCTATTGGCCACTAATATAACGGCTGTGGCTATGCTAGCAAGGAAGGAATGGGGGCTAGCAAGAAGATGGTGGCTGGCAAGCGCGGACTGCTGTTAGGCAGATTATGTAGATCCTGCTTCCTGTGTCTCCAGCCCAGACGCCAGCGAGAATATATTGGTTTGACTCCCCTATCTATGGCTCCGTGGGTGTTCCTTTTTGGCCTTACCGTGTCCTGCGTTCTTGGGCGGGGAGCGGGAGCTGAGACGCTGCACGACAAATGGCGCAGCGAGCAGGGTCCCCTGCGTGACACATGGCGTAGTCGGCAGGATACGGTGCTGGCCAAAGCTTTCCGAAGGGCAGTGGAGCAGTTTGTGCGTATGAAAGCTCAGTCTGAGGAAGACCAGGAGGAGCAGCTGCCGGAGAGCTCGATTCCCGTGGAGGGGTGGAAAGACGTGGATGGTTCCCCAACCAGCAGAGGCCGGAGAAAGCGGAGAAAGCGGAGAAAGCGAAGGTTGTTGCCGCCCTGTGGGCTGGGAACTGCTTGTTGAGGCAGCCCGGATGCAGGACTTTTAGTCCCAGGAGGAAATGCTTGCTGAGTCCTCCGTGGGAGATGAGGGTGAGGTCAAGGTTATCCCTCACCCCCAGGACAGCCCTGGCGAATGACTATGGACTATGGGGAATTGCCTTCTATCCCTAATTTAATGGACGCTTGACTGTTTGGGAACATACCATCATGTAGTGGGACTGGTTGATGTTTGCTTTTGTGTCTTGACTGGCCGCCATTGATAATATGTAAGCACCTTGATGTGAGCTGCTGTTGTTCCAGCACGGTACCCCGAGAGGCACAGAGAGAGAGTGGCAGTGCCCTGAGAGCCCTGGCTGTGTCCAGGAAGTCTGGCTGTGTCCAGAGAGAGTGGCAGTGCCCTGAGGCCCTGGCTGTGTCCAGGAAGTCTGGCTGTGTCCAGAGAGTGGCAGTGCCCTGAGAGGCCCTGGCTGTGTCCAGGAAGTCTGGCTGTGCCCAGAGAGAGTGGCAGTGCCCTGAGGCCCTGGCTGAGTCCAGGAAGTCTGGCTGTGTCCAGAGAGAGTGGCAGTGCCCTGAGAAACTCTGGCTGTGCCCGGGGAGACAGGTGGTACCCTAAGAAGCCCAGGATGTCTGGCTGTGACCAGAAGTACTGGGGTGGTGCCCTGAGAAACCCTGGCTGTGCCCGGGGAGACAGGTGGTACCTTAAGAAGCCCAGGAAGTCTGGCTGTGCCCAGAAGTACTGGTGGTGCCCTGAGAAACCCTGGCTGTGCCCAGAGAGCCTGGCTGTGTTCAGGATAGTGCATTCACCTCCAGGCTCCTTGCACAGGGCCCCTCACAGAAGACGCTTGTCGCGTAGATTGTGAGGCGAGACCCTGTAGGGGTGGAGTGTGGGGACAAAACCCCAAAAAAACAGTTTCCAGGCTCTCGGCCTCACATAGAAAGGTGCTGGCTCGGGTAGTAAATGGCCATCAACTGTGATCAGATGCCAGCAGCTGTGGCTAGTTGGCCGTCAGCTGTAACCCGTAGGCTATTGGCCACTAATATAACGGCTGTGGCTATGCTAGCAAGGAAGGAATGGGGGCTAGCAAGAAGATGGTGGCTGGCAAGCACGGACTGCTGTTAGGCAGATTATGTAGATCCTGCTTCCTGTGTCTCCAGCCCAGACGCCAGCGAGAATATATTGGTTTGACTCCCCTATCTATGGCTCCGTGGGTGTTCCTTTTTGGCCTTACCGTGTCCTGCGTTCTTGGGCGGGGAGCGGGAGCTGAGACCCTGCACGACACTTGCTTTTCCTGGACACCTCTCTTAACCTTCCTCCTCCGCCCCCAATATCATTCTTTTGTCTTTAGCTGAAGATGGTATTTAAGGTGGTGATTTGGGCCACTTGGGGGAGTTTTACTCATTTTTCTGGGTATCTCTCATGTATACAGGAGATATATATATATATATATATATATATATATATATATATATATATATGTATTATTAACCTTCTTGTTTTTCTCCTTTCAACCTGTCTTTTATTAGAGGCATGGGTCAGAGCTAAAAACCTAGAAGGATAGAGGGAAAATGATATCTCCTCCCCTCCACCTCCTAACCATCGGGCCATTGTGGCTATCATGACCTCCACACACTTTCCAAAATTACAGCGTAGACTCCCACTCCCCTAGGGCAAAGCCTGGAGGTCTAGTGTCCCTAACACCTTAAGAGCATTATAGAAGAGTCTACACTGGAGTTTAGAAGCCTTCCACTTTGAGAAGATGAGAAATAGATTGGCAGCAGGCCCAGACTCTGGCAAAACTGACCAATTGTTGTCTCCTGCATACTTTTTGTGCCACCCCCAGCTCAGTTCCCAAACATCGCAAAATATGTAAGTATGTGTCACTCCTCTAAAAGGAGAAAGGAATCAAATAGACATTAATGTATGGAATGTCTTAATATGTTAGCTCTGGGAGCAGGAATGGTGATTACTTTAAAAGATCCCTGTGGAGAAAGGAAGACACTTATATCAAATAAAAGAATTCTCAAGTTAGAATTTTAGACACCAGGACACCTGAGTGCTGAGCTTTGGGGGGGAGGGGGGGGTAAGGGGGGGTGGGGAGGTTAAGAATTCCATCAATAGACCACAGTTTACCACATTATTGGCTCTGCATGGAATCACAAATAAATTTCCCTCTTCCCTTTTAGGTTCTTGGCTGAGACCCTCTCCCATAATAAAAGACAGCTTAACAAGAGAAAAACAAACAGAAGTTAAATAATATGTTATACATGGGAGAGACCCAGGAAAACCGATAACTCCCTGAGCTGAGAGGGCCCAAACCACCACCTGAAATAGCATGTCCAGCTAAAGACAAATAAAAATGTTGAGGGAGAGAGAGGCCAATTATGGGAGCTTACCCGGAAAAGCACAGTAAACAGGGGTAAGGTTGTTATGTAAGTTTAAATCAGTGCCATCTCCATTAATAAGAGTTTCAGAGATTTAGAGTCATCTTTCTCTTCCTGATAGAGAAAGGGAGACACTCTTACAAATGGAGATTTTCCGTATACATGTATACATGCCCCATATACACGTCTCTTACAAAAGGGCAACTTTGTTTTCAGAGATTCTCCTGTCTGCAGCCTCTCCAAAATAATTCTCATGCCCAAAAAGCATATTTTGGGGTGGCATATTCTTCTGTTCCTTTACTGCATTAGTGACTCTAAACTGCTCCCCTTAAATTCCAAACTGATCAGTGACCCCTGAGAAAACCTAGATGTCAGAGCCACGGCCCCTACTACCCTGTCCCCTGACAGCTCAAGAACATGAACCTGTCAGAGATTTACTGAGACCACTTACTGAGGCCTGTCATCACAGCATAGTAGTTTGTAACTTTAGATTCTCAATTTTATTCAGATTTATGTAAAGATCCACATATACCACCTGTGTTTTCTTTCTCAGTCCTTTTATGGTTTCTTGATAACTCACTTTACTATGGAATCGCATGAGCTTAGAATGCTGTTCAATCAGCCAAAAATTTCCTGACTGAGAGAATTATTAAGAAATGTGGCATAAGTGGCATAATTTGAGACTCAAGCTAGACTGGACTGAGAAGCAGAAATGCCGAGTAAGGGCTTAAAATATACTACTTGATGGATGGCCTGACTCATTGCTGGGTCTCTTCCATCTATATGTTTTATGTTATAAAGTAGCACTGTACTTTCCAAGGAATTTCACACTACTGTAGAAGATTCTCTTTCATTGTGTTTTAATTGGGCTTTAATGCAGCACATATTTGAATGTCTTCTTCATCAGCTGAATAGTGTTTCTATCAGAAGGAGATAAAGGATTAATCCCTACGACTGTGAATTACTAGAATGGACCTCTGTTGCTTTTGTCTGTCCAGCAGAACCTTCTTTCCTGTGGGGAAACACAGTTTATATGGTTATGATCCTGTCCTGGTCATAGGGAAAGTCTTATGACCCAGGTATGGACAATGAGAATACCCCATCCCTTTGCCCCAATCATTGGTCCAGGGATGAGCACATGATTTAAGTCAGGCTAGCCAAAGGTGCTTCAGCTGACATTGCTGCATGCATCCCTGGGGTGACTGACGGGCATCCCGTTATCCCTGTAACTCTGTCAAGGGTAGCTATAGGAGAATGAAAGAAAACAGAAGTGATGGATGGAGAGAGAGAGAGAGTTGGAACTCTTTGGTCTAGCTGTGCCTGGAGCTAATGGAAACCCCCCTTCCACTTCACAGGAAAATGAACGGATACATATATATTTTTTAAGGCTAGTTTGTATTGAGCTCCTGGCACTTGCAACCAAAATATTTCCAAATAATACATTTCCATGCTTTACTTAGGAAAAATGAATTAAATATAATTCATTTATTTGGTCTCTTTTTGCTTTATGTAATTGTTCTCTTTTTCGGAAGCTGGGGGTAAATAAACTTTGTGAATCAAATCATATGATTGGTGGCAGAATATGCAACCCCAAAATATGGCTCTTTTGCATAAGGATTATTTAAAACTGATTCTTTAGAGACACTGAAGACACAGGAGAACCTCTGAAAGTGGAGTGGAAATTAGCCATTTGTAAGAGACATTTACATTAGAAAGGGGGCCTGTAGCAGGAAGAGAGCTATTACTAGCCCTCTCTTTTTCACCCAAGAGGCTTATCTGCATAGCTAGGCAAACTTTGTTTGGCATACATTTCTCTGATCTTCCTGTGAATTGCCTTCCCCTCCTTTGAAGCCTCAGACCCCTATCTTTTTCCTTAGCTCAGGATGGTATATAAGTCTGAATTGTCTGGCTGCCTTTTGAGTCATCTATCTTTGTGGGGCTTCCATAATTTTTTTTTTCTCCTGCTAATCTGTCTTTTTATTACTGGTGGAGCTGGGAGGTCTCTGCCAAGAACCTAGAAGGGTAAAGGGAAAATTAGTTTTCCTCCCCTGCACATACCACATCAAAAATAATATATTGTTTAAAGAAGAGTCGGTGGGAGTCTTCCGGAGTGCAGATTTTTGTTTTTTAAGGAAAGACATTACAAACCAAATGGAAAGATGCAACTAACTCACTGTGATTCTACTCAGCTGGCTTTCATGATCTCAGAGAGATAGCAGTGACTTTAGTGATTTCATTACTTTCCGAGTTTAATTCTCATCCTTGTAGGTTTAGAAATTTGATTTAGTTGGTGCACTAAGATAGGATCTGTCCCTCAGGGAAGGATTCCCATTAAGCAAGCTCACAGAGACTAAAAGAGAAAACCAAAATGCCAATTCATTGACAATGAGAAAGACAATAACCCATTGGACCAGAATCCTCCCATCAGCAGGTCTGCATTCTGTGCTACAGAGCAGAAGTTTCATCCTGATAATCTTGATTCAGCCCACATATGCTTTTCTTAGGTGTGCGGTATAGTGTAGAGTTTGGAATTAGGTATCGATGTCATCAAGTCATGGAACTTCACATAAAAATCTGGATTTACAACTTCTCTCAAAAAATCAGAATACCTACCAACACTGGTTCTTCCTATGATGGCATCAACTGCCTGGATTTGAGTAAGGCCTGAGCCCTTTGTATGACATGGACTTTCCAATATACCAGAGTCCCCGTCAGGACCATTTTCTTCACTTATATTCCCTTCCTAGCCTATACAGGTATTTAAGTTTGATACACTTAGAAAGGAAAGCTACATGTGAAGCCAATAAGCTCATCCCTTTCCCCTAGCCACATGGATTGGTTCAAAAGTGGGACTATGAGTGAAGCCAATGTAATTAGAGGAATCTTAAAAGTTTTGCTGGGAATGCTGGGGCAAAGCTGCTCACTGTTTTTTTCTGCTGCATATGAAAAAGAAGGCATGTATGTCTGGGTGTTGCTGAGAGCCATCCTGGGATTATAAAGGAAGCAAGTCTTATGATGACAAACTACTTCAAATATGCAAAACAACCATATTCTTGTCTACTGTGCTTTTCCTGATTGCTTTCTATAACAGGCTTCGCCAATCCCCAACATCTTCCTTTGTCTTCAGCTGAAGATGGTATTAAGGGATTGGCTTAGACCATTTCGGGGACTTACTTAGTTTTCCTGGGTATCTCCCATGTATACAGGGGGTACTAAACTTCTGTTTTTCTCCTGTTAGTCTGTCTTTTATTACAAGGGGTCTCAGCCAAGAATCTAGAAAGGTGAAGGGAATACTATTTTTCCTCCCCTATAGGTGATTTGCTACAAAAAGTATTCTAATATAGGAAAAATATTTTTCCCCAATAGACTACCTAGCAAAACCACTGTTATTCATGAGAGTATGGCAAAATCCCTTAGAAATCCTGAGGCAAAGTAGGTTGAGGATTACTATTCTCAGCTACAAGATGCAATGAAATTAGTGTTCACTTACTGAATCCCACTTTTAGTCCCACCTTCATGAGATTGTACCTAGTTCACCTGGGTTAGGCTTTTTGACTTGGCCCACACATGGCTAGTCACAGTCTTTTTATAAAGATTTGAGATTTGAGATCAATTGTCTTACCCCAATCTCCAAGGTTTGTGTGAGAAAATTTATGGGCTTGTTACGGATACCAGAACTGGAAAGAACCCAAGCGGCACTCAGAGACTCAGGAAGGTCAGCTTTATTATGCCTGCGGTCTCAGTGGGATCTTTCCCAGACTGAGCCCCTAGCAAGGTTTTAAGCAGGTTTTTCTGGGTTTGGGACTTCCTTGAGTTGGGGAAGGGGCAGGTGTGGTCCAGTGATTGGCTCGGGGTGTGGCTTCGAGGGTGTTATGCGGAAGTGGGCTGGGGCTTAGGCTGGGGACCTCTCTCTCCACTCAGGCCACCATTTTAGATCAGTTCCACATGGCAGGGAACTATTTTAGGTCAGTTTCTCCATCAGGCTTACTCATGTACGGTAAATAAGAGGAACATATACGATTGCATTGCTATGTAATCTAATTACATAGGATATTTTTAAATCCAGGAAAATATCTCTTATCTAAAGAATTATTTGGTGTTTGTGCGATGTCAGAGGGGTAGTGGATGGGGGGAGGGGCGTTGTCACCTGTGAGAGATATAAATGATAAATGTCTAACTATTACATTGTTTTGTGCGCCTGAAACTAATTTAAAAAAATGTTTAAAAAAGTATTTGGCAACTCTAACAATCTGAAATATAGATAAAAATCTTTAAGAAATTAAAAGATCTTTCTACGAAGCTGCATTACACATAATGAAGTTCTTGCAAGAGTGTACATTGCTTCAGTCAGAAGACAGCCCCCGCCCCAGGTCCATGGATCTATTTATTCTCATTTTGTACAGAATTCAAGCAAAACTAATTGGGGGGGAGAATAAAAATTTAGAAGTAGTAAATCAGAAGTGTGTGTGTAGCGGTAGTATTGTTAAAAGTAGGCACTGAGCGAAAGGGAGAGAAACAAAGAGACAGAGACAAAGAGACTGAAGGGAACCAAAGTTTTCCCATACTGAAGCTGCTTTGGGGGGATATTGATTTTAAGCTTTTATTAAAAAATAAGATGCAGAAAGAACCTTTGACCCTCCTCCCTTTCCTGCCAAAGAGATTCAGACAGAGAAACCTGCTTCAGGTAGGAAATCTTAAAATGCTGCCTGAGCCTAACTGGAATTAAGTATGGTAAATAAGAGGATGTTGGGCAGGCACCTGTTAGCTAGATACCTCCTGTGTCCCACTGTTTCTGAGTTACCCAGCAAGAATGTCCTAGCCAGGTGTGTTCCACTCTTCCTCAAGTACCTATAAATCACCCATTCTCACTTCTGACATCTAAAACTCCATTTCCCCCCTTTTCTCCTTTGTCCAAAATGTCTCACATATCCAATGTTGCCTCACTGTCTTTGGAATTTTCATGCTTATGTGAATTCCCCATGCACATGTATTAAAACATTTGATTTTTTGCCTATTAATCTATCTTTGTTGATTATTAGGCCAGCTAAAAGAACTTAAAAGGTGGGAGAAAAAGTATCATTTCTTTAGCTTCCACAAGACAAAGAGAGAAAGACTCAAGAACCACAGCATTATCATTGAACCAGAGAAGCTGAAATACAAAAACTATATCTGAAAGCAATAGAGTATCATGTGTAAGGTAGTACAATCACTGGCATTCCTAATTAACCTGAAAGTAAAATTATGTGCACTCGCTTTTATTTGAAGACACATAGCTATGTTATATATTTTATAAGTGTTTCTTTCTAAAGAATTAAGCTATAGTTTTCAAAGTAATATACTTCAGTTATAACAACACAGTTCTTGGCAAATGGTAGGAGTGATATAGATAGATAGATAGATAGATAGATAGATAGATAGATAGATAGATAATCAGATACTTTTAAATCCATTTTGCTTTCTTGTGGATACCATGCCTATGAAGTGAGAATTTGTGTGTGTGTGTGTGTGTGTGTGTGTATCTGCTAAAACAATTATTTATGTAGAACATCACTTGTCTACAAAAAAGTTGTGTTAGAATGACCATATTTTTCAACTATAATTTAGGCCATATAGTCAGAAAAATAAATTTCTCCAATTCATGAGTGTATGAGGTCTGACAATTAAGTTGGCAAACTCATCCTAGAAAAAGTGCTATTAATACATACCTCATTGCTGTATATCACTACAGTCACCTTCAAAATACTCCCCTTGGGAAGTTATGCACTGATGCCAGTGCCTAGTCCACCCTTCAAAGTAATTTTGGAACTCTTTTTCTGGAATAGCATCAGAGATGTCGTCATATTATCCTTGATGTCCTGAATGTCATCAAAATGTCTTCCTTTCAATATTTCCTTTATCTTTGGGTAAAAAAAGAAGTCATTGGGGGCCAGATCAGGTGAGTAGGGAGGGTGTTCCAATACAGTTATTTGTTTACTGGCTAAAAACTCCCTCACAGACAGTGCCGTGTGAGCTGGTGCATTGTCTGTCATGATGCAAGAGCCATGAATTGTTGGTGAAAAGTTCAGGCCATTTAACTTTTTCATGCAGCCTTTTCAGCACTTCCAAATAGTAAACTTGGTTAACTGTTTGTCCGGTTGGTACAAATTCATAATGAACAATCCCTCTGATATCGAAAAAGTTTAGCAACAGCACTGCAACAAGTTCACAAACTTAATTGCCATACCTGGGAATGAAATTGCTGAGTCATAGTGTAGTCCCATTTGTCTTTAGTAGATATTACCAGTAGGGGCAAGTTTGAATGGTTATTGATAGATTTTAGGGAATGATTTGGATCTGATAAATACCATAAAAAATATTTTAGTGAGACAGCTATAAACATTTCTGAGATTCAAGGAGCATGAATAGAATAGTGAATGTGATCCACATTCACAAGCTTTGGTAAGTAATTTAAGATATCAAGCACAGTGTTAGGCATTGGCAGTATAGCACTGAGCAAAGCAGTCTCTGTACTTACCAAATAATTTAACAATTCCCTTTATTAAAATCATTTACATTTATCAGGAAACATAGGAAAAAATCTTTGTGACCTGCGTTATCAGATAAATTATCCATCCCCAACCCCCAAATTCATATATTGAAGTCCTAATACCCAGTACCTCAGAATGTGACTGTAATTGGAGATAAGACCTTTAAAGAAGTAATTAAGATACAATGAGGTCATATGGGTATGCCCTAATCTAATATGACCAGTGTCCATATAAGAGTAAGAAGAGGAGATTAGGATACATACATTTTTGTGCACGGAGGAAAAACCATATGAGGGCACAGTGAGAAGGCAACATCTGCAAGCCAAAGAGAGAGGCCTCAGAAAAAACTAAACCTTAATCTTCAACCTCTAGCCTCTAAAGCTGAGAGAAATTCAATTTCTGTTGTTTAAGCCATTCAGTTTGTAATATTTTGTTATGGCAGGCTTAGCAAACTAATAACACTTTAGATTAGACAAGTAATTTTCAGATACGACGGCAAAAGCAAAATGCATAAAAGAAAAAATCCATAAACTGAACTTAATCAAAATTTAAAATGTCTGTTCTACAAAAGATACTATTAAGAGAATGGAAAGCAAACCACAGAATGGAAGCAAATGTTTGAAAATTGTATTTCTGATAAAGGAATTTATTAGAAATATATAAAAAATTATCAAAACTTACTGATAAGAAAACTAAAAACCCAATAAAGACATGGGCAAGATATTTGAAGAGCTACTTCATCAAAGAAGATATACAGATAGTATAAAAATATATGAAAAGATACCTTAAATAATTAGTCATTATGAAAACGCAAATTAAAACCACAATAAGCTACCTCTACACAATGATTAGAATGGCTAACATTAAAATGACTGATCACACTATCGTGCAGGGTCTCAGCTCCCACTCCCCGCCCAAGAACGCAGGACATGGTAAGGCCAAAAAGGAACACCCATGGAGCCATAGATAGGGGAGTCAAACCAATATATTCTCGCTGGCGGCATCCGCCTCTCTGCAATCCGCGCTTGCCAGCCACCATCTTCTCGCTAGCCCCCATTCCTTCCTTGCTAGCATAGCCACAGTCGTTATATTAGTGGCCAATGGCTTACGGGTTACAGCTGACGGCCAACTAGCCACAGCTGCTGGCGTCTGATCACAGTTGATGGCCATTTACTACCCGAGCCAGCACCTTTCTATGTGAGGCCGAGAGCCTGGAAACTGTTTTTTGGGGTTTTGTCCCCACACTCCACCCCTACAGGGTCTCGCCTCACAATCTACGCGACAAACGTCTTCTGCGAGGGGCCCTGTGCAAGGAGCCTGGAGGTGAATGCACTATCCTGAACACAGCCAGGCTCTCTGGGCACAGCCAGGGTTTCTCAGGGCACCACCACAGTACTTCTGGGCACAGCCAGACTTCCTGGGCTTCTTAGGGTACCACCTGTTTCCCCGGGCACAGCCAGGTTTTCTCAGGGGACCACCACAGTACTTCTGGTCACAGCCAGACTTCCTGGGCTTCTTAGGGTACCACCTGTCTCCCCGGGCACAGCCAGAGTTTCTCAGGGCACTGCCACTCTCTCTGGACACAGCCAGACTTCCTGGACTCAGCCAGGGCCTCTCAGGACATTGCCACTCTCTCTGGACACAGCCAGACTTCCTGGACACAGCCAGGGCCTCAGGGCACTGCCACTCTCTCTGGGCACAGCCAGACTTCCTGGTCTCAGCCAGGGCTCTCAGGGCACTGCCACTCTCTCTCTGGGCCTCTCGGGGTACTGTGCTGGAACAACAGCGGCTCACATCAAGGTGCTTACATATTATCAATGGCGGCCAGTCAAGACACAAAAGCTACATAATCTCACCAGTCCCACTACATGGTGGTATGTTCCCAAACAGTCAAGCGTCCATTAAATTAGGGATGGAAGGCAATTCCCCATAGTCCATAGTCATTCGCCAGGGCTGTCCTGGGGTGAGGGATGACCTTGACCTCACTCTCACCTCCCACGGAGGACTCAGCAAGCGTTTCCTCCTGGGACTAAAAGTCCTGCATCCGGGCTGCCTCAGCAAGCAGTTCCCAGCCCACAGGGCGGCAACAACCTTCGCTTTCTCCGCTTTCTCCGGCCTCTGCTGGTTGGGGAACCATCCACATCTTTCCACTCCTCCACGGGAATCGAGCTCTCCGGCAGCTGCTCCTCCTGGTCTTCCTCAGACTGAGCTTTCATACGCACAAACTGCTCCACTGCCCTTCGGAAAGCTTTGGCCAGCACCGTATCCTGCCGACTACGCCATGTGTGGTGCGGGGGACCCTGCTCGCTGCGCCATTTATCGTGCAGGGTCTCAGCTCCCACTCCCCGCCCAAGAACGCAGGACATGGTAAGGCCAAAAAGGAACACCCATGGAGCCATAGATAGGGGAGTCAAACCAATATATTCTCGCTGGCGGCATCCGCCTCTCTGCAATCCGCGCTTGCCAGCCACCATCTTCTCGCTAGCCCCCATTCCTTCCTTGCTAGCATAGCCACAGTCGTTATATTAGTGGCCAATGGCTTACGGGTTACAGCTGACGGCCAACTAGCCACAGCTGCTGGCGTCTGATCACAGTTGATGGCCATTTACTACCCGAGCCAGCACCTTTCTATGTGAGGCCGAGAGCCTGGAAACTGTTTTTTGGGGTTTTGTCCCCACACACACCAAATGTTTGTGGGGTGTGGAGAAACCCAAACCTGCGTACATTTCGGTGAGAATGTAAAAGAGTACAACCATGTTGGAACACAGTTTGGCAGTTTCCTTATCAACATCCACTTTCCACGCATCTGAGAAATCCCACCCCTTGCCTTCTGGCCAAGTGGAATGAAAACCTATGTTCACACAAAAACCTGTAAGAGAATGTTCATAGAAGCTTTATTCATAATTACCCACAACTGGAAACAACCCAAAGTCCCTCACCAGGGGAATGGATAAACAGACTATCGTATAGCCATACAATAGAACACTACTCAACACTAAAAAGGAATGAACTACTGATGCCAGCTGCAAATTAGATGAGTCTCAAATTCATTATGTTGAGTGATACATATACACTGTGTGATTCCATTGTCATGCGGAAGACCCTGCTCGCTGTGCCATTTGTCGCGCGGGGTGTCAAGTGGGGTCTCTCGTCCCGCTCCCCACATAAGAACGCAGGATGCGGTGAGGCCAAAAGGAACACCCACGGAGCCATAAGTAGGGGAGTCATATCACTATATTCTCACCGGCGGCACCTGCCTCTCTGCAATCCGCTCTTGCTAGCCCCCATTTTTCCTGCTAGCGTAGCCACGGCAGTTATATTAGTGGCCAATGGCTCACTGGTTACAGCTGACGGCCAACTAGCCACAGCTGATGGCTATCCAATCACAGTTGATGGCCATTTACTACCTGAGCCAGCACCTTTCTATGTGAGGCCGAGAACCTGGAAACTGCTTTCTGGGGCCCTGTCCCCACATCCGTTTACATGTTAGTCTAGAAAAAGAAAAACTATAAGAACATAGGACAGATCAGTGGTTGCGAAGGGAGTAGGGTTTGACTGTAAAGGTGACAAGCAAGAGTTTTTTGAGGGAGGAGTAGAGAGGTAATAATGAAACTGTTCTGTAGCTTCATGATAGTAGTAATGGTTACCTAACTCAGTACACCAGGGGTGCCAAACAAAATGTATACACATGACTTGTATTCATCTTTTCTTATCGGTATATATTGAGTATTACAATTTTAATACAATTTTTTCCTTTCTTAAAACGTGTATACATTTTTGGGCACCCTCTGTATTTGTCAAAATTCATAGAACTGTCACCAAACAGATAATCTTGCTTTATATAAATAAAAGAAATGATACAAAATTGATCGACTCTGGTATCCACACACCATCTTTCCTCCTAAAAAAGAAATCATTTGCCTAGTTTTTAAAAGTACAGATAAGTTCAAGAATGAGTAAGAATAAAGCAAAAGACATCATGCTGTGCTTGGAGAAATGGAAATAATGTATTATTGGTAAGGAGAGATGCTGAAGGAATAGACAGGAATGAATTCATGGAGGGACTTGTATGTCCTGCAAAAGAAGACCTTCTACTGTGGGGAATGGGAGTTAATGAATGATTTTTAGAAAGATAAATATATGGTCAGCTTTACATGTTACATAAACCAGTCTGGCTGTGATATAGAGAACAAATTTGACAGATAGAAAGACTGAAAGCAGGCAGGTCAGTTAGAAGGTGTTTGCTGTAGTGCAAGTAGGATATGAAGAAATCCTTAGCTCATGCAATTGTAATAGGAATATAAAGTAGGGGGTATTCTGAGCCACATGGAATGTAGGTACATAAGTTCAAGAGAGCTGGAAGGAAAGTAATGATCTCAAAAAAGGTCCCTAACTTTGGAGGGCTTCAGAAGACCTTCTTCTCACTATCTTCTTTCAGTCATAAGGGAGAGAATCACTGCTTCTTGACCCTATTCTAATTTCCATGATATGTACACATATAAATCCCAGATCAGTTTTTTAATTACATGGCCTCATATGTTTTTCAGATATTTCTATGAAATCCAAATAGCAACCAAATAACAGTGATCAAATACCTATAGTTAAGAGGACCATATATCCCATTTTGCTAAGAGATATACCATGTTTATTCCTGACTCCAAGCATAATTATTATCATATATTAACACTAGAACCTCCTTTCGTTCTCAAAAATGCTTTGGTCTGAATGGTAATTTTTTTTTTTTTTTACAGGACTTTATTGGGAAACAGTGTGTACTTCCAGGACTATTTTTCCAAGTCAAGTTGTTGTCCTTTCAGTCTTAGTTGTGGAGGGCGCAGCTCAGCTCCAGGTCCAGTTGCTATTGCTAGTTGCAGGGGGCGCAGCCCACCATCCCTTGTGGGACTCGAGGAGTTGAACCAGCAGCCTTGTGGTTGAGAGCCCACTGGCCCATGTAGGAATCGAACCAGTAGCCATTGGAGTTAGGAGCATGGAGCTGCAACCACCTGAGCCACCGGGCCGGCCCTGAATGGTAAATTTTATGGTCACCCTAACTTATAATAGTTTCCTTGTTTGACTGTTCTTCAGGGAAAAAAATAAATAAACACAAAAATGTCAAGAAATTCATCATATGAGCATAAACCAAAAGAGATTTGTTCATTTATAAAGGCCTATACAAAGTAAAATAGAATGGAAAGCTAGATAAAATGAACATAAAGGTAATTACTTAATGACATAGAAATAGACCCAATTAATGGACTTGATCCCCAAATAATTATTGAGTTCTTCCCACTTACTGTTTCTCCCTTTGTATTCAAGTTCATGTAAAATTTAAACCCTTACTAATCTTTGTTACTTAAAAATTTCAACAGAGTGCCCCAAGGCCTTGAAGGGAATTAGGAGGTTGTGACTGGTTGCTACATCCCTGACTGTTCCCCTTTCAAAGAGTTATCTTTCATCCTGTCTTCTGTAATCCTGTCAGAAGCTAAAGCAAGCTTGCTCAGTAGGGCTTCTTGTGAAATATCAAGAATTTTGCACTAAATCATCACCTCACTCCTGCTAGGTCCACATAGGGCAGATAGGAGAGAAAAAAGTATAACAACTTTGCTTTGTGCACACTGTTCTGTCACATCTACATTGGTTTTTTGGTGTTTTTTTTTTAGCTCTTATTTATTTTAAGTATTTTTTCAGGTCCCATCAGCTCCAAGTCAAGTAGTTGTTTCAATCTAGTTGTGGAGGGCGCAGCTCACAGTGGCCCCTGTGGGGATAGAACCCGCAACTTTGCTGTTAAGAGCACCGCACTCCAACCACCTGAGCTAACCAGCTGCCCTAGATTGGTTTTTGATACACCCCAAACCCTGTTTTCACATTCTCACCATAAAGCTGAAATATAATTCTGGCCTGTGTAAGCCAATATAAAAGTGACGGACAAATAGAGTACAGAGGCAAAGAAGATTGGAAAAAAACTGAAATCGTGTTTTATTATTTCTACCCATCTGACTTCCACATTAGGGCAATAAATAAACAAACAGTTGTTGTAATGAATTATAATTACTGTTAGCAATACTCAAAAGAAGAATAGCCATTACATTGCATTTTTGTTTTTTCAGTTCTTCTGCTTGATCTTTAGTTTTAAAATAAATTAAGAGTCCTACAAACTCTTCCCAGGTTCCACAACTCGAATAAGATACTAACTCAAAAGATTAATACTTGGCTCTTTTATCTCTGTAACAGTCTGATGCCTTCAAGCTTTCTAAAATGAAATTGAATTTGAATAAGGATAGCACTCCTGAGGTCTGTAAATTGTCAGTTCTCAAAAGGTTCCTTCTCTGTATTCCATATTCTCTTTCTAAATCCTATATGACAGATAATTTAGACCCAATTCTAAGTATAAAATGGAACATGCATGTCAATTTTTCAAAATTTTCTTTTTAAAGGAACTGATTTGCTCTTCAATTCCATTAAGTCTAACAGATATCTACCTAAACTTAATTCACAGAAGCTGCTTTGATATGGTCAGCATGGGCATTTGCAAAGAGGTAAAGAAAAGGGCTTCCTTTAGTGTCCCTTACCTCCAAGAAGAGATACTCAGTCAGTTCCCACCACCTATTATTTATTATGATACACCGTGGTTTATCTATTTTTCTATCTCACCCACTAGATTCCATGAAGTGCTTGAGGGTAGGGGTTATTTCCCATTGATCTTTATTTCTCTGGCTTAGCAAGAAAGGAATGCAGTAAATTGTTCTCGAATAAATGAATAGGGTCCTATTTTAATTTTGTTAGAGGCCATACATAAGACTCTTAACACTGTGCCTCTTACATAGTAAGTGTTCAATAAATGTTAACTGTTATTTGCTATAATGGGGTCAGATGAAGCTGTATTAGAGCAGATTCCTATTGGCTATTAAATTTTCAAGAATTTTGCAAGCTGGTTGTCAAATTATTGGTAGTTAGAAATAGGCCATGGTGAGAGTATTTACACCATGGAAATTGACAAATATGAAAATTCTGCACACAGGACTACCTCTTCCCACCCCACCACCACCAAACCCAGCTGTTAAACATTTACAGGCTCTACAACTGAGGTCAGATAACATACTATCCTGGGACTTGAATCCCTCTAAATGTTTTAATGTGCACTAATAAAGTGTACATGTGATGTGCATTGGATTTAAGAGACAGAGAGAAAGGGAAGGAAAGAGGAGCCTATGGGAAAAGGCTGTTATCTGAGGGAGGTGAGCTTCACAGCTCACCTCCCTGACAATAGCTTTTGCAACCATTGATGATAGTCTCCTAATGGATTTAATTTGACCAACAGGAAGGAATTGGCTGATGATCTCAAACATGGCAATTGAATACCAACCATTATTATCCCTTAGAAAAACTTCACAGTTATAGCTTTGACAATATAAAGATTTTCTGTTTAAGTTCTCCACAATGAAGTAGACTACCTTGAAAATTTGTGAGTTCTTTGTGTAAATTAGTAGTGTTCTCATCAAAGCTAGATGAAAATATGCAGATATTACAGAGTGAATTCTTACTACTAGCTGATGCTCTAGCAACTTGCTTCTCAAAGTCTGATCTGCAGAATTCTCCAGATTCACCCCAGACCTATTGAATCAGGATCTGCATTTTAAATAGAACCTCAGCTTATTCATATGGAAATTAAAGTTTGAGAAGGCTTTGCTCTAGATCACCTCTAAGACCACAGCTAACTCTGGATTCAAGGCCTCTATCTTCACTTGATGAAGATATACGAATCATGCTTATATTTTTCAAGAAATAAGATGTCAGCATAAAACATCTCTATATTAAACTCCAGAAATAAGTTCCAAAATAATCTCAACATACTTACTGATAGGCAAAAATCAGCAAGATGAAATTCAAAATCCAAAGTATGAAATCTATGTTTAGACAAATTCCTAAAACAAGGGAATGAGGCAAATCTACAGGACTAAGGCCTATCAAAGCCATCAGCTGACTGACACACAGACAAATCATCTCTTATCCTCCTGTCCTAGATTGAGTTCTTTTTATTTGTTCTCATGGGCTTATATTATTTTGTGAGTTTCCTGAAGTCACTGCAGGACTATACAACGACTTACTAAACTAGACCATTTAGTAAGACTTAGTTATGAAGGGAACCAAAGTTTTCCCATCCTGAAGCTGCCTTTTGGGGATATTGATTTTAAACTGCTTATTAAGAAATAAGATTCCGAAAGAACTTTTGGCACTCCCGCCTTTCCTGCCCAAGAGATTCAGACAGAAAAACCTGCTTCAGGAAGGAAATCTTAGAATATTCACTTTAGCCTAATTAAGTATGACAAATGGGAAGGCTTCAAGCAGGGGCCTGTTAGCTAATACCCACTGTGTCCCATTGTTTCTGAGTCACCCAGCAAGAATGTTCCTGTGCTATGTGTGTGCCCAGCCCTTCCTCAACTACCTGTAAATCGCCCATTATCACTTCTGAAATCTCAGACCCGTTCCCCAACTTTTCTCCTTTGTCCAAAATGTCTCATATACCCAATGTTGCCTCAATGACTTTAGAATTTTCATGCTTATGTGAATTCCCCAAGTGCATGTATTAAAATTTTGTTTTCCTCCTGTTAATCTGTCTCTGTTAATTTGATTATTAGCCCAGCTAGAAGAATTTAGAAGGTGGGAGGAAAAGTATTCATTTTTTAGCCCTCACAGTTACAACATCTGCTTCTTTCAGGCTCCCACCTCCTCCCACTGGCCCTGGAACACAGCTCTTTACCAAGTGGGTGCCCAATCAATGCTATTGACTGACATCAATTATTAATAGCATTATAAGTAGTGCCTTTGTTTCTGTATCTTTCCAGTTACTACAAAATCTGCATAACACAACAAAACATCCATAATTAAATTATTTATAATAAATAGTATATATGATATGAATTTTAACAAATGAATTAACTGATATGTTACAATTTCTAAATAATATTCTGCAAACACTATTTTCAGTTTGAACTTTATACTATAAACTATCCATGTTTCCCCAAAGTGATCAAATTAATTGATCACTTCTGAGAACCCATGCCTTCTTCTGGATCTGTTGGGTAGAACAGAGTTGGTGAACTTTCTGTAAAGGGCCACACAGTAAATAACTACTTTAGGCTTTGTGTGTCATATAGTTTCTGTCACAACTACTTAAAAACAGCCATAAAATAGGCAAACCAATTGATGTGATGATGTTGGATCTGCCAGCAGTTTGGGTGTAGGGCGGGATCATGTTTCGTGAGACCAAAGAATGGAAACATAGACCCAGGAAAGGCAAAGAGTTTGAAAAAGAGGATACTTCATTGAAAGCAAAGGGTCAGAGCTCCCTAGCGGGAGGGGGTCCCGAATGGGGTGCCCAGTGACTGAGTCAAAAGCACTTACATTTATACCTTCCCTTGCCTGCTTGGGGAAGGGGGCTGGAGCCTTCTAAAGAAATTCATCTACTAGGTTTGTCCTGTTTGCCCATCCTGAAGGGATTAACGAAATAACCCATTCCTATCTATCAGATCTGCTCCTTTGTCCAGCCAGAAGGGCCTTGAGATCATTTATTAACCTCAAGGTGTATTCTCGTGTCTTTGTCAGGGAGTGAAGGAGATATTCCAGAACGTGGAGTTTCAGAATATGGCTGTCTTTTGTTTATTCCATCAGGGACCTCCCTGTCTACCTAGCAACATACTAACTAACCTGTGTCAATCCCCCTCTGAAAACGAAACCCTAACTGCTCTTAAGGAATTAAGGTGATGACCGCTCTGGGTACTTCAGGCTGAGGAGGGGCATAGTAGAGAAAGACCAGCAGCTAGGGCTTGTCCAGAGGTCTATCTAAGGGTCCCTGGTAGGTGAACAAATCCAGATGAAGTGGTTGTTGTCTTGTAGACCATTGTATATAGCCAACTAGTGTGTGGTCTGTAAGCTGAGATGCATTGTAGACAACAATATGAGGTAATACCTATAATAATGGATAAAAGAAAAATGAGAAAAATTTCCTTAAATCCCACTAATCTGGGAAGCTAGGAAATACAGAAGGAAAAAATCTAGGCCAAAGAATCTTGTTTTTAGTTTCATATTGGAAACTATATTATGAATTTGTTGAACTTCTTAAGTTAACATAGGAAATAATAGAATTGAGGTTAGAATCTAAAGCAATGGGCAGCAATTAGAGCCAGGGCTTTGAGGTCTTTTGAGAAAACTTTTCTATAGTCCTTTTTAAGTTAATGTTTATTTTATATTTTCTTTAAGGTATAGACCAATGATAAGGAACAGGCTGAGTAAAATGAGCCCAAATCTGGGGCTGTCTTTATCTTTTAAAACCAAGCAGTTTTTAGAGGAAAAGGGTCCAGAGTGAGCAGTTGAGACAGAATAAATGGCTTCTATGTCAATTAGGAAATTAATAGGTTTACCTGCCACGTAAGGGTCACCCGCAGTTTTCTCCCCTGTGATGAGAATAGCTTGGGAGCCACCAGGAACTTCAGGCCCAATAGTGATGACATTTTTGGGGGGAAGGAGTTGGTCACTGCTCCCTTCAGAACAAGGGGTACTCTCTCCTCTAGCGCCCTTTAGTCTGTGCAGGGGGCACGGCTGCTTTGGAGGACTAGGACACTCCTTATTCCAGTGGTCTGGGCTTCCACATCCAAAGCAAGCTCCTTTATCTGGCGCTTTCTTTCTGGGGCTTTGGGATGCCTTGAGGTGGCTTCAGCCCTGGGTTGTCTATAACTGGCCAAAAGGCTGGCTTGTCTCTGGTCTCATCCTCTGGTCTCACTGTTCCTTTATTCCTCATTTTTCTCTCTTGGCTGTTAAAGACATTTAAACAAATTCCTGGCCTTCTCTAGGATCTGAGCCTCTTAATCAGGGAGGTAACAGTTGGGCAGAACCATTAGAATGACCTGCCAGTTAGGGAAAAACATGAGGCTAAGCTTCCTTATATTGGCCTGTAGCGGATACGGAGGAAGGCACATGAACTCTAGCATGTAGTTCTAAAATGTAGAAGTTTACTTAACTATTGTAAGAGTAGGTTAGCATAAGAAAGGAAGCCATTTTCTGAATGACCTTAACAGGGTGTGGACCAGATGCCCTGTTTGAAAAGAGCTTATCTTGTTAACTGCCGACTGGGTGGGGTACAAGCCAGCTTATCTTGTCAAATCCCCAGAATGTGGAACAAGCCCATGATATGTATACTCTTTGAAGCTATGGAAAATTACTGGATGCTTTAAAGATGCTATATAAACCCTTGGCTTTGAGTGCTCGGGGTCCTTGTTGAAACCCGCTGCGTCGGGCAGATACTCGGACCCCAGCTAGCTGGAAATAAACCTCGCTGTGTGACTTGCATTATCACGTGTGTCCTCTGTCCAATTGAGGGGTGGTCGATTCTAGACCTTAACACTATTAGCAAAACTGAATTTTTAGATTTAATTTTTGAGTAACCAAGGACCTGATTGAGAAAATATAAAACATAGAAAATTATTTTGGTGACATACATAATCTTTGCTTTTTTAGGTAGAAAACTTTTCAATAATGTCAGCAGTAGACCAATAGTCTAACAAACTTTATCTTAGTAGAGAGAGAAAACTTAACTTTTATTTTGTTCTGGCTTACATTTGAGATTTAAATTTACTTAGTTAATTCTATTTAGCTTATCTATATATAAAACTCTCAAAACTTCTCACAAACCTTCTAAAATTTCCCAGTTCCTCTTAGTTTATCTCTTTTTACTAATTCAAAAATACCCATCTTTAGGACAAACTGCTTTCTTTCAGTACCTTCAAAAATGCACTTCCATACCTTATACCTTCTTTGAAAACACACACCATTTTCTTCCATATTAAAATCCATAACCTTCAGAACCTTTATTTTTACTGACAACCAAAAGCAAGCAATTAGCACTTCCACTGGCAAATCCAGGAATATGTTTGGCAACCTACAAAAGCATATTATTAACAGATCTTAATTTATCTCTTAACATTCCTGTGACAGGAAGCCAGAAACAGATGAACTTAGACCTACCTAATAACACCTCAACATTTTGTTATTTTGAAATACCTAGATATTTAATCATTTTTATCATTTAACACAACTTAGTAAAAGTGAAATTTTAAGTTACCAACAGATGGTGAAAAACCTTGTCCAAACATCCACACTATATTGTTACTGAAAAGTTTTATCTATTAACATTTTATTAATTCCTAACTTTATAAGATCCCAAAGTCAATAATCTAAGCTATTTTCTTGACAAATTCTGTAACAGAGATAACATGACTTTAAAAGTAGGCTTATTTAGAATGTTAGTACTCAGTGACTCCAATCTAAAGGCGATTTCCCTTATAATGAATCCCACTGTGGATGGTCCCTGCAGGGCTTAGAGCAGCGGAGTAAGGGGTCTGGCTTGAGAATTAGCTGCTTGGTTTTTTAAAGTGCCATTTTTTTCCTTCAGTTACCTCAGCCTCAGGCATTCCTGTTTATAGGTGGACTAGGAGATGGGTATTTGTTGAAGGGCCCTCCTCAGGAGAGGAGGATTCCACTGGAGGTTCCTTTGGAGGAATCCCTTTAGGAGGGGTCTCCTTAGGGAGAGCCTCCTTGGAGTCTCCCTAGGAGGAGTCCCCTTAGGATGAGTCCCCCCCAGAAGGGATCTCCTTAGAGAGAGTCTCCTCAGGAGGAGGGAGGCAAGAGATCACGGCCAAAAGAGCCGGGTCAACACCACATTTCTTACAGAGATCTGGGTTGTGCCTCAGGGCAATAAAAGCCTGAACATATGGAACTTCTGACCATTTGCCCTCCTTTCTGCAAAACAGGGCTAGCTGCATGATAGTATTGTAATTAATATTTCCCTCAGAAGGCCAAGTCTCCCCATCTTCCAACGTGTATTTAGGCCAAATCTCTGAACAAAAGAAAACCAGGGGCCGTTTCTTCAGTCTGAGGGTCAAATTTGTCCCAATGTTTCAAAATGCCATTCAGGGAGGTGTAGGCATGTGAGAGCTGATTGCCCATCTGAAAGGGAGGAAGAACAGAAAGGCGTCCCTTTGCAATTCATCTCCCACAACTTGGTCTAGGACGTCTCCTAGAAACGTGGGCCACTGACACTGTGCGACCGGTTCCAAGGCAGGTGGGGAGACACGGCGTGCGTGCCAGGATTTATTCACGCTTACCTGGGCAGACGGCCCGTGCCTCCAGTGGGCGCCTACCCAAATCCTTGTGTGTGTGTCCCCGCCTGAATATCTGGCACTGGTCCACAGGCCGATAAAGGCTGTGGCCGATAATGAGGTGCTTTAAAGTGGAGGGAGTATATACTTAAAGCTTGTAGGGAAGGCATATGGCCTAGGCGACAGGGAGTGGAAGGAGGCCCTAACGCCCAATATGTGAGGGGGGGGGGACAAAAAGAGATATCTGAGGCCCCAAAAGGCTTCAGACAAGGCTGTTTCCTTAAGGAAAAGCGAGTCTGGAATATGTTGGTCCTCCTTAAAAACTTCGCCTGGCGGTGGCTGAGGTGGCCTGGCGGGTGGTGCTCCGGAGGAGCTGCCCTCTTGCAGCCCCTCCCTCTCGGCTGTCACTGCAGCTGAGCCTAGCTGGGGACGGAGCCAGGCGGCAGAGAAGCTTCCCGCGGTCCCCAGAAGAGTACAGTGATAGAACAGAGGAGATGAAAAATCAAGTCTCCAGAGAGACATTATGCCATACGAACACAGACCTCACTGGTTCTTGGATTTGTCTTGAGCCCCGCAGGTCCTAAATAACCTGTTCCCAGACCAGGTTATCCAGTCATGGGAGTTTTCAAGCGGCGGACACCCTAATGGCCATTTAACTGTCCCACCCGTGCCCACAAAGGACGGTAAACAAAAGAGGCATAGGAAAGTGAGGGAGAGGTTTTGGGATCCCTTAGAAGGGGCTTACCTCCTGGCTGGCTTGTTAAAATATGTTACCGGAGAGTGTTGAGGTCTCACAGGGAAGGGACCCTGGACCAGCGTCTCAAGAGCTACGGAGAGATAGTGACAGGATGAAAGAATAGCAGAGACAAAGGAGTCATCCTGCTGGCACTCTTATGAGCAGTCGAGCTGGGAAAGGACCAAAGGGATCTTTGGGACCCACTGTAGAGTAGCTACAACCAGTATCCCTCAGTTGTCCGCAAAGACCCACAGTCCTGGCCACGTGCCAGGATTCAGTCTCCTCGTGGAAAGGAAAATGGCAGCAGAAGGATATGAGAAAGTAGCAGAGAGGGGGAGGGAAGCCTCCGAACGGCACCCTTACGGGCAGTTGGGCTGGGGGAAGACGCCGGGAGCCTTTGGGTCACACCGCAGAGTCGCCATGGTCAGAGTCCCGCAATTGCTGCCAAGGGCCATTCACCTCAAACGCGCACCGTCTTTGGGCTTTACTCCACCCGAGAGAGAAAGCAAGAGAGAAGGTAGTTGGACTGTGGCCGACATTCCTCCGGCTCAGTGCCGGAGGGGATCAACCAGAGCCCTTCTGCAAGACCTGCCCTCCGAGTTTTGAGAGTAGCAGCCGAGCTTTTCGCATTTAAATGGCTGATGGAGGCCTACTGTTTGTATGACAGAAAAAAGGAGACAAACAATGAAGGCCCATAGAGTGGGCAAGTAGAAAGGCGCAGATAATATTTACCTCTCCTTCAATCCCGAGCGAGCCACCAAATGATGTAATGATGTTGGATCTGCCAGCAGTTTCTGGGTGTAGGCCAGGATCGTGTTTCGTGAGACAGAAGAATGGAAACACGGACCTAGGAGAGGCAAAGAGTTTGAAAAAGAGGATACTTTATTGAAAGCAAAGGGTCAGAGCTCCCGAGCGGGAGGGGGTCCCGAATGGGGGTACCCAGTGATTGAAGCAAAAGCTCTTACTTTTATACCTTCCCTTGCCTGCTTGGGGAAGGGGGCTGGAGCCTTCTAAAGGAATTCATCTACTAGGTTTGTCCTGTTTGCCCATCCTGAAGGGATTAACGAAATAACCCATTCCTATCTATCAGATCTGCTCCTTTGTCCAGCCAGAAGGGCCTTGAGATCGTTTATTAACCTCAAGGCGTATTCTCGTGTCTTTGTCAGGGAGTGAAGGAGACATTCCAGAATGTGGATTTTCAGGATACAGCTGTCTTTTGTTTATTCCACCAGGGACCTCCCTGTCTACCTAGCAACAGACTAACTTCTCTCACAATGAGAGAATACGCATGGCTGTGTTCCATAAAAACTTCATCTACCCAAACAGGTAGGCCACAGTTTGCTGACTCTGAGTTGGAAGATTCTGTATCACAAGAAGCCAGGGTCTCCTGTTGTACTTACTCCAGGTAAATGTTGCTCTAGTTCACATGAATTTGCCCTCCTTCTGAGATAGAGAAATTATAGGCAGTCAGGAAGATGGCCACAGCAGATGGGATTAAAGCGGAAAACATAACAAAACAAGAGGAAATAACTTTATTCAAGCTGCAGGACCACCAAAGCCTAGGTGTAGAGGAGGAGGGCCATTTAGCTTGTAACAAAGACATTCAAGCTGAAAAGCCCGCCAAACTCTCAGCCCAGGTTCAGAGAAGGGGGCCAATCAGCTTGCTGACCCCACCAAGATTGACTGCCCAAGTACAGGGGAAGGGGGCCGATCAGCTTGTAGTTAACAATTTCAAACTGCAGAGAACATGTGCTGTCTGAAGAGATAAGGTAATAGCCTCTTGTCAATCACAGGTGTCAATCAAGTGGTCCCACACCCA
This sequence comes from Rhinolophus hipposideros, assembly GCF_964194185.1. NCBI lineage: Eukaryota > Metazoa > Chordata > Mammalia > Chiroptera > Rhinolophidae > Rhinolophus > Rhinolophus hipposideros. The sequence continues at coordinate 60,128,048 of NC_138046.1, forward strand.
GAGAGGAACAGCTGCCCTACCCCACTCCGCCCAGCCCCGCTCCTCCCAGACTCCTGTGAACCACACCTTTTTTGAGCCTTGCTTTTGCTCCGGGTATGCTCTAAACCCTTTCGAGTGTACTGTTTCTTCTAATAAACTGCTTTTTCACTACTTTACTTCAATATCTTGTTCAATTCTTTGCTCAAGAGACCAGGAAACTGGACATCACGCTGAGAAGGGCCCACTCTCCAGTAACATGTTTTGGCGAGCCAGGCAGGAGTAGCCCACTGCTTCTCTGCCCCCAGCTCCTCCCAACCCCCAGCTCGGCACTGCAGCAGCAGCCACGAGGAGGGGCCATAAGCTCCACAGCCACTGCCAGGCCTCGGCAAGCGATGCCCATGTTCCCGTAGCCATCTCTAAAATCTACCTTTCTAGCTTACACTTCTACGAGCCTTTCTCTTGTGTCTGTTTTCTTATGCTTTTGCAACAAACGGCTTCTGCTTAAACCTGGCCTCTCCAGATCCCCGTTTCCATTCTTCGGTAAAGGCGGGATCACATTCCTGGGAAAGTACATCACGATCCTAATGTCTGGGCAGCCAGGAGTAGCTGCCCAGACATTAGGATCCTAATTTATTCCTTCACAGGAACTTATATGGATCTTTTTTGTTTAATATAAGCCAATGAGTATGATTCAGACACATATGTAGACAAAATGTTGAAAGTAAGAAAGGCACATTTGCACAAATATGTCTCCCTCCCCCTCCTGCCGCCATTTCCCCTTCTTTCCTCTTCTGTCCTTGTGTAAATGCAAAGCTCTATTCTATTCTGCTTATCTTTCTTAATCTGATTCTGGAGGAAAATTCACACACTGAAAATTCTTCCTTGGCTCTAATAATGGAGATGAGCAAGCCCATGAGCCAAGACTGAGCTAAGTTGCCTAAAGAAATCTAGATTGAGAAGTATGAAGACATTTTTGATTTTCATCCTCTACCAGCCACGCCAGAAGAGTGACCAGTTAGCGAAAGCAGCCTGCTCTCTCGAGAGGACCTAACTAATTCTGCTAAATCTGTTTAGTTCCTAGTCCATGATACTCCTTCCCATGACATTACATCTCACACTGGCTTATTTAACCAATTTGAAGAGGATTAAGGGCTTGGTTGACACTTACAAAGGAATTTCACGTGGCCCAATGAAAAACAGGTTCTGGCAGCTTTGAGCAGTACTACAATGAGTTAGAATGTCAGATAAAGGAGCTGGAGATTGTATCCTATTTGGAATTCAAGCTGATATCAGAAAGGGCTTAAAGATTCTGTTTTAATTTGCAAATTGAGATTTACCAGAAGCCAAGAAAGACAAACAGTCTTCATCAATGCAGCATTTTTGCAAGTTTAATCCACAAGTTCACAGTTTCTTTGACCCTTGTGGTGCTTGAGATTGCTTTGCTTCTCCCAGAACACCATGCAATAAAAGGGAGCTGATCAATGAAGAGAGACCTTCGCTGCATGTGAAAAGATAGCTATGGGGAACTATAAATTCCTTTTATTTCATGGCTGAGTATATCTAACATTTTTCCAATATTTTCAATTCAGAATTTTTACCCCGCTTAAAACAAAACAAGGGGGGGGGGGGAAACACCTTTAATTTAACTTTTGAAATTTGTTAGAAACACTGATTTTGGCTTTGCTCCTGAAGAGACGTAGGAGTTAATTTATTTATTTGAGAAGAGAGACAGCACAGAGTCAGATAATTTTGAAGTCAGCATAAATGTGATTTAGAAGCGTATTCACCTTGCTATGTGCCTGCTAGTGAAAGATAGTAGTGAAATCCTCAGCAGAGGTACCAATTGCAGCAACCTTAATGAACTGGACCCTGACAACCATCAAGAAAATAGCCACAACATCTGCAATACAGAGAGTAAACAAGGGACAAAACAATGATAAACAGGGAAAATGTTAATATTCAGTTTATTCTTCACAAGACATGCATCAAACGTCCTCTGGCTTCTTTCCCTAAACATACAAATGAATATGGGCTACTTCCCCTTTCACCAAAACTGAATGTTGAAAAGAAGCTTCAATCTCATTGACTAATTCAGCTGTTCCTTTAAATTAAATTTTTAAACATATGGGCACACAAACCAATCTATATGCAGAACAATTCTTTGAACAGAATGCAAATGGTTTGGGATTACATGCTAGGAATCACACAAGTGAGTTTTCACAGTACAAAAGAATGAATTCTTTATTGTGACACTTAAGATAACAATACTAAAGAATTTCAGCTCAACTTTAAATTGCTCCTTCCAACTGCTGTAGTTTTCTTAGTAGGAGTATAATACCCTCCTTAGCTTCTGGTTTCTTCCACCAAATAATTGCTCATGTCTACTAAAAAAATGGTATATCAATCTTTTCATTTAGTTATTCAACAGACATTTATTGAGTAACTCTTATATGTCTAGTACAATCCTAACACTGGGAATAGAGAGATAAATATGGCATAAACCCTTTAAAAACTCTATCTGTAATAGGTATGGCAAACATATATAGAAAGTAGTTACATCAAAAAAGAAAGAAAAACACATCCCTAATTTGAGATTTTTATTTCAATACAATAAATCTCCTTTTCATCACTGTATAACACATTGACCTTTTGTTCTGACTTATTTATGTGTATTCCTGGGAAATTCCTCTTGTCAGTCATCTTTCTTGAAAAAAATAAATGATTACTAAACCATGGTCTACTATTGTATGTAGGGCACTGACCAGCAGGATGGTGCAGGCAGAAATGTGGAAGTGGTCTGATGGAACCTGTTAGCAATGATGTGTGAGGATGGAAAAAGTTCAGCCCTGAGATTAATATTGACATGTATTAGTACACAGTGAGGATTTCAGCTGCTGATTCTGCCCCAGCTCAGTCACCTATGTTTTTGCTAATGAGTATAGCCAATGAGGGAAAGACTGGATAGGAAAGGAGAAAACCTCTTTAAATATGAAGGTATTTTATGGTCTAATAAATGGTTTGATATACAACCAGTATGCATTGGTTAGGCATCTGTTCTGATTGCTCAGTCTTTTAATATCACCCTGGGTCTAGGTACCATATTTATTTTGTAAAGTACACAGAGAATTAAAAGAGAGTGTGGTATATATAGATATATAGATATATAGATATATATAGATAGATAGATATATCTATCTATATATATATATATATATATATATATATAGATTATATATATATATAGTCAGATATTATTCAGCCTTTAAAAAGAAGGAAATCCTGCCATATGTGACAACATGGATGAACATGGGGACCTTATGCTAAGTGAAATAAGCCACACACAGAAGTACAAGTACTGCATGATTCCACTCATATTAGGTATCTAAAATAGTCAAATTCATAGAAACAAGAGTAGAATGGTCATTAGGAGGGGCTGACAGTGGGGAGGGGGAGCTGATGTTCAATGAGTATGAAGTTTCAGTTATACAAGATGAATAGGTTCTAGGGTTCTGCTGTACAGCATTGTGCCTGTAGTTAGCAAAACTGTACTGTGCACTTAAGTTTGTTAACAGGGTAGATCTCATGTTAAGTGTTCTTACGGCAATTGAAAACTAAAGAAAATTTAAAATTGGAAGAACTTCCCACACACGCACCAAAATATGAGAATTTGAGTTTCAGAAATTATGTCACCTTTGAGACTCAATCAGGGAGAGGTTACCTGCTGAGATGAATCTTTCAAGGATAAACAGGAGTTAGGCTTGCAAAGAGTGGCTGGGGCATTCCAGGCAGGCAAGGAGGACACACTCATTAATAAGAAACGTCATGATGAGTGTGGACAAAAGTACAAATATCTAAGTGTAAATGAAGAGAAGAAGATGAGACCAGAAATGTACACAGATCGCAAATTTTAGCTGGTCTCGTATGACAGGTTATGGAGTTTAGACTTTATCTTAAGAACCATGGCGAGACATTTAAAGGCTTAAGCAAGGCAAGTTGCATGTTGGGGTGAGGGGGTTGTGTGATCTAATTTGCATTTGAAAAATTTACTCAGGATGCACTGTGGAGAATGAATTGGATTGGGCAAAGGCAGGAAGTGAAGATAATTTGGAACACCTGAGGGCTGGAGTTTTGCTGGGCTGCTACAGCACAAGGGACAGGTTACATGAGTTTTTAAGAGGCCAGTAAGAGGCAAATAGACTGGACAAAATTGAAGTTGTCAAGATCGTGAATGTCTCACTATAGGAAAGCAGCTGCAGTAGAATTGCAGAAGGTACAAACTTTGGAGGTTATAACCAGAGAATGAATTCTTGGAGTTTAAGATTTCTTAGGTGGTGTGGTTCAAAGCATGTGTGATTATAATGCAGGGATTCAGCTCCCGCTCCCCACACAAGAACGCAGGATATGGTGAGGCCAAAAAGGAACAACGGAGCCATAGATAAGGGAGTCATACCACTATATTCTCGATCGTGGCTGGTCGATACAGAAAAGCAAACATCTACCAGTACCCCAACGAGGAATCTTCCTGCACCCCAGTCTCGCTGATGGCCAGGCGAGAGACAAAGTAGGATCAACACTATTCACAATCCACAATCTGCTTGCTAACCACGCTTGCTAGCGTAGCCACGGCAGTTATATTAATGGCTAATGGCTAACTGGTTACAGCTAATAGCCAACTAGTCACAGCTGATGGCCATCTACTACCCGAGCCAGCACCTTTCCACATGAGGTCGAGAGCCTGGAAACTGCTCTTTGGGACTCTGTCCCTACAGTGATTTATGATAAATATATATTTTGGTCTTCAGTCCAAGGTTCCTGGCTCACAGCTCCCAAAACTCTTGGTATTTCCTAAGCAAAAAGAGTAATGGGAGCATCTTTTGTTATATTTAGTCTTCTGTGTTCGGTTTAGAGCTTGTTATTTATAACTAGCCCCTTTCCACAACAACTGAGTTGATGTTAATAAGGAAACTTTTGGAAATCCCCTAAAACTGGGGGCGGGGGTTTTGCCAGGGGAACAAACCCATGATTAGCCTGTTGGAACTTTTGGTCCCACCTTGAGGCCTGCATTTTGAATCAATCACCAATGGCTAATGATTCAATCCATTATGCCTCTGTAATGAAGCCTCCATAAAACCCCAAAGGACAGACTCTGGAGAGCTGCCAGGTTAATGAACCAGAACACATCCATGTGTCCCGTGCAGACCCTCAAACTCCACAGGGACAGGTGCTCCTGTCTTCAGGACCTCGTCCTATATATCCCTTCATCTGGCTGTTGATTCCTATTCTTTAATATTTGTGGGGACAGAGCCAGGAGTGCAGTTTCCAGGCTCTTGCCCTCACGTGGAAAGATGCTCACTAGGGTAGTAAATGCCCATCAACTGTGATTGGATGGCCGTCAGCTATAACCCGTGAGCCATTGGCCACTAATATGACTGCCGTGGCTACGCTAGCAGCAGATGGGGGCTAGCAAGAAGATGGTGGCTGAGCTAGCAAGCGCGGATTGCAGCTAGCAAGTAGCGTTCGTTGGTTGGCATAGAAGCTGACAGGTTGCAGATCATGTGGCTGTTGCTTCCTGTGTCTCCAATCCAGCCTCCAGCGAGACTATAGTGGTATGACTCTGTGGGGACAGAGTCTCAGAGAGCAGTTTCCAGGCTCTCGGCCTCACATGGAAAGGTGCTGGCTCGGGTAGTAGATGGTCATCAGCGGTGGCTAATTGACCAGCAGCTGTTACCAGTTAGCCAATTATCCCCTGATATAACTGCTGCGGCTGCGCTGTTAGAGAGAGTCCAGTGAGTCGGTCGGTTGGCAGGCAGAGAAGCAGATGGCAGGTTGCAGATCATGTGGCTCCAGCCTCCAATGAGACTATAGTGGTATGACGCCCCTACCTATGGCTCCGTGGGTGTTCCTTTTTGGCCTAGCCACATCCTGCATTCTTATGCAGAGAGCAGGACTAGAGACCACACAGGCCGCCCCGCACAACAAATGGCACAGCGAGCAGGGTATGGAGCCAACCAAAACCCTCCGAAGGATGGTGGAGCAGTTTGTGCGCGTGAAAACTCAGTCTTGGGAAGCCCATGAGGAGCAGCACCAGAGACGGGGAGTGCAGTCTGGGAGAGACGTGACCCCTTGGTGAATTGGTGGTCCTCTCGAGCCTCCGGATGGCATGCCACTCTGTTGGCCATAGCAGGCATCACCGGCTTTATGGTAGGCTGCTGCTGTAGGCTCCGAGGGTTGCGGACATCTTACACCGAGACCACCACCCACTCAGACCCCTGGCACAGTGAGCAGGATTCCGGCCAGGTAGGAATGGAGTCTGACTCTGGGCAGGAGGACACGTGGCCCCCACACAGTGTGTGGTGTCCGGTGGCCACTGTTCTCATGAGTTGGACCCCCAAGGCGGGGTAGGAGGACATGGACGGCTCTCTGGCCAGCGTGGAGAGAGCCCTGCAGGCTCTGGCTGAGCGGTTGCCGGTGGAGGAGAAGGCTACAGCCGGCCGCGTGGGCTGGATGTTCCTCACGGCCTTGAGTCTCAACACGGAAAATGCGCTTAATGAAATGGCCCAGGTGCCGCACCAGGTGTCACAGTTGGAAGCTCTGGAAGCTCGGGTCCGCCTGTTAGAAGAGGGGCCCCACAGTGGAGATTCTGAGGCAGAGGCAGAGGAAGCGAGTGGAGACAATGTAGCTCCCAACCCCCAAGCCCGGCCAATCTTGAAGCAAATGGGTAAAACGTGAGCAACCTTTGGGCCCCGGGGGCGTTGCTGCCGGCAACCCAGCTGTGACTGAGTTCACAACCTACACCCCTTACACTCCCCCTGAGTTGCAGGAGCTGGGGAGGCGGTACAGACAGAGCCCTGGAGAGCCAGTCTCGGCTTGGCTATTACGTTTATGGGATGAGGGAGCAGACAACATTCTCTGCTCCCCAGGCGAGATGGTAAAGCTAGCCTTCGTGACAGTGCATCCATCCCTGCGACAAAGGTTACAGAAAGCCGGAGGCAAAGGAAGTTAAGACAGGACGTCCAAGCAGTTGATACCTGGAAGCCCAAATCAAAAGTAAAGGGGCGAGGTCATGAGCCTCAGAGAGTAACACGCGCAAAGATGTGGCGTGATCTCGTGGCAGCAGGAGTCGATCGGGAAAAAATAGACCAACAACCCAATGCACTCCTGCTGGAACTTTGGAAACAGTTGCGTCCGGCACAGCAATTCCAGAGATGCCTAAAGGAGAAGTCTGGGAAAGCACGACCCGTGTCCCTTCAGGACTTCATGCAGCCACTTGAGGTCGCCTCCTTTCAGCTTGATTAGGGGTGGGGCCAAGGTACCCAGTCAGAGGGGCTGAGCAGGGACTGGAGGCCCTATGTGGAACTGTCCATACATTGGTCCCCTTCTAATGTGCAGAGCGTTTTGGCCCTAGTTGACACTGGCGCAGACTGCAGTCTTCTTTATGGGAATCCAGAACTGTTCCCCGGACCAGCAATCTGCATTGATGGCTATGGGGGAAAGACTGTGACTATAAAAGCTGTTTCCTTACCACTGGGTATAGTAAGACTTCCTCCTCGTACCTACAAATTATGTCTCCCCCGTTCCGGAGTATATTCTAAGGGTGGACGTGCTACATGGCCTCAGCTTACAGACATCAGTAGGAGAGTTCCGTCTCCGGATCCGGGTGGTGAAAGCGGTGACACGCGGGCATGCCAGGAGGGCAGAAGGAGATTGGTCGTACAATACTGGAATTGGAGAAGGCACATACTGTGAGGCCAACGCACAGTACCTTTAACTCCCCAGTATGGCCTGTCAAGAAGCCAGATGGGACCTGGCGAATGACTGTGGACTATAGGGAGTTAAATAAGGTGACGCCACCTTTGCACGCAGCAGTACCTTCAATACATGATTTGATGGATCGTCTGACTGTCCGCCTGGGGACATATCACTATGTAGTGGACTTGGCCAATGCTTTTTTCTCCACTGACATTGCACCCGAGTGTCAAGAGCAGTTTGCTTTTACTTGGGATGGGTGGCAGTGGACTTTTCTAGTCCTTCCGCAAGGATACTTGCACAGCCCCACTATCTGCCACGGGCTCATGGCCCAGGATTTGGCACCGTGGGATCGCCTGTCCTCTGTGGCCTTGTTTCACTATGTCGATGATATTTTATTAACATCTGATTCTCTTTCAGATTTAGAGCAAGCAGCTCCCTCTCTTCTCTGCCACCTGAAGTCACGTGGCTGGGAGGTAAATGAGGAAAAGGTCCAAGGCCCTGGCTTATCCGTCAAGTTTTTGGGTGTTGTGTGGTTGGGTAAGACAAAGGTCATACCTGAGGTGATTATTGACAAGATACAAGCCTTTCCCCGGCCAAGGTCTCCCAACTGCAGATATATTTGGGTCTGCTAGGATATTGGCGAGCGTTTGTACCCCATTTAGCACAAATGGCAAGGCCCTTGTACAACATGATAAAAAAGGGGGCCTCATGGGATTGGACAGAGGCTATAGAGCAAGGCTTCGTTGCCACAAAACCGGCGGTGCAGCAGGCACAGGCTCTGCAAGTAGTGGACCCCGGCCGCCCATTTGAACTTGATGTTCACATAACCCAAGAGGGTTGGATGGGGCCTCTGGCAACGGCAGGAGCGTCTCCAGTTGCCAGTGGGATTTTGGTCCCAGTTATTGAAAGAAGCGGAGGTCCGCTACTCTCTAATAGAGAAACAGCTGGCTGCTGTGTGTGCAGCCCAGTGGCCACAGAAGCCATCACAGGAATGGCACAGGTAGTGGTTCGAACAACCTATCCTGTCCAGGGATGGGTCCAGGGACCCAAAGAGACATGGACCCAGGGACCCAAAACAGGGATGGCACAGACCACCACCCTCGCCAAGTGGGGTGCCTACTTGGAGCAACGTAGCACCCTTAGCTCAAGCCCTTTGAGCACAGAGCTACAGCAGGTCCTGAGGCCTGTGGAGCTTGTAGCCCAGGCTGAGCCAAGCGCTCTGCCTAGAGGGGAGGACTTGGAGCCTTCGTCCTACAGAGAAGGACAGCCCCCAGTACCTGAAAATGCCTGGTTTACAGATGGTTCTAGCCGAGGGGTTGTAGCTGTTTGGATGGCTATTGGTGTGCAGCCCAAAACAGACACCATTTGGTTTGATACTGGGACGGGCCAGAGTAGCCAGTGGGCTGAATTACGGGCTGTGTGGATGGTAATCAGCCACGAGCCTGGGCCCCTAGTTATTTGTACTGACAGCTGGGCGGTGTTCCGGGGCCTAACGCTGTGGCTCCCTACATGGAAACACCAAAACTGGTTGGTAGGACACCGTCCACTGTGGGGTCAAGCCATGTGGCAGGACCTCTGGGACCTAGGGCAGAGAAAGGAGGTGACCCTAATGCATGTCACAGGTCACTCCCTCTTAGTGTCCCCAGGTAATGATGAAGCAGATGCCCTAGCACGGGTCCGATGGTTAGAACGGGCTCCTGCCACTGATGTGGCACATTGGTTGCACAGGAAATTGCAGCACGCTGGAAGCCAAACCATGTGGCAGATGAGCAGACGCTGGCGTCTGCCTTTGAAATGGCAGGAGATAACAGATGCCTGCTATGACTGTGCCATTTGTGCGCAGGACAGCCCCCAAAGGTGGAGGCTCCCCTGGGAGACACAGCAGATTATGCGAGGGAGGGTGCCCCTCACTCGCTGGCAAGTGGATTACATTGGACCCCTGCCTAAGGCCTACAATGCGATATACGCATTTACAGCAATGGACACTGCTACGGGGTTGATGTTTGCTTGGCCGTGTCTGGCTGGGGATTCGTGGCATACAGTGGTCGCCCTTACATAGCTGTGCGCCCTCTATGGGTGCCCCCCCAAGTCATTGAAAGTGAAAGGAGTACCCATTTTACCGGGCAAGAAGTGCAGCGCTGGGCTGCCAGGATGGACATGCAATGGTTGTTTCATACCCCGTGTAACCCACAAGCAGCTGGCATGATTGAACGCTACAACGGCCTTTTGAAGCAAGGTCTCCGGGTGTCCAAACATCCTTTCACGATGCGTGACTGGGCCTCACATCCATGGGACGTCTTGAGAGTCCTGAATGAGAGACCACAGGAGGGAGGGCCCGCACCAGTAGAAGCTCTGCTACATCGAACGGCCGCTCCCATTCAATTACAAGTTACCACCAGTGAGACTCTGTTAAAGCCAGGCTACGGCAGAAATGGAAACATTTTGCTGCCAGCACTCACATGTTTGAAAGCAGGGGAACGGCAGCAATGGACTTGGCCCTGGCAGGTCAAAAGCCCCCACTGTAGATGGTTGGGCCTGATAGCCCCATGGGGGGGGCCGGTTTGAGTCATAATTTGCAAGTGACGCCAGGGGTGGTGGCTGAATGGCCACCGCAAGTGACTGTAGTATACGGAGGTCCCGATACTGGGATGATTATGCGGGGAGCCTATGTGCTCTCACTATGGCCTGTTATGGGGTCCCCTGTTCTGTTACATGTTGAAACTATGCAAGGGACTCCAAGCACTGCCATAAAGGTCTGGTACCACAAACCAGGAAAGGTGCCAGTGGCAGCGACCCCCCTTTCCCAGGACAAAAAGCTAGCGTGTTTCCTCCCAGATGGAAGGGATTTGCCATTGTTGGTTCCCAAGACTACTGTTTCTTTCCATCCATAGGTGCCTCTAGGCTAATATGACACAGGGACCCTCGCAGAAGATGCTTGTCAAGTAAATGTGAGGCAAGACCCTGTAGGGATGGAGTGTGGGGACAGAGCCCCAAAGAGCAGTTTCCAGGGTCTCAGCCTCAGGTGGAAAGGTGCTGGCTCGGGTAGTAGATGGCCGTCAGCTGTGGCTAACTGACCATCAGCGGTTACCAGTTAGCCATTAGCCCCCGATATCACAGCCGTGCATGCACGGCTTGGAGAGAGTCGAGTGAGTCGGTCGGTTGGCAGGCAGAGAAGCGGGCCGCAGGTTGAAGATCGTGTGGATCTTGCCTCCAGGGAGACTATAGTCCTATGACTCCCCGACCTATGGCTCCGTGGGTATTCCTTTTTGGCCTAGCCATATCCTGTGTTCTTATGTGGGGAGCGGGACTGGAGACCCCATAGGCTGCCCCGCACGACAAATAGCAGAGCGAGCAGGGTCTCCCACATGGCAGACTCCCCTATCAACAGCTCCGTGGGTGTTCCTTTTTGGCCTCACCATGTCCTGTGTTCTTATGTGGGGGGCAGGACAAGAGACCCCACATGAGTCCCTGCATGACAATATTATTCATAATAAACAGGTAATCTGGTGAGGACACTGATGTCTTGAGTTCTGTGAATGGCCCTAGCAAATTAATTGACCCGAAGGAGGGGGTTGTGGAAACCTCTAATCTACAGCCAGTTTGTCAGAACCACCGGTGAAAGCCTAGTATTGTGATTGGCATCTGAAGTGGGGCAGTGTTTTGGGACTTGAGCCCTGATTCTGTGAAATCTGATGCTATGTCTAGGTAGACAATGTCAGAATTGAGTGGAATTGTAGGACACCCAGCTAGTTTCAAAGAATTGCTTGGTGTGAGGAAAAAAGCTATACATGGGTATTGGGTGCAGAATTGTAAATAATGAAAATGTCTACTGTGTAGCCATGGAAGTTGAATGTAGAGATAGGCGTAGAAGCAAAGTGCAAGGCTGATTGTGTATGAGAATCATCTGTGGTTTTAGAAGTTACAGAAGCTAGGGCCCCTGTCCTAAGAGATTCTGATACAGTAGGTAGAACTCAGGCATATGTACTTGAAAACGCAACAAAACTTTCACAGATGTTTCTAATGTGTAAGCTGAGTTGGGAACTCGAGCTGAAACTGGATGTCTTTTCCATACAAACCCTGAATCTCCAGATGACAGCAAATTCTGTAAGGATGAAAAGCAAAGTCTTCCCTGAATGTGAGACAGTGAGCAGAAAGTCAGAGTGAGGGACGGGAAGAGGAACTGATTGTAGCACAGGCAGAGGGCAAGAACTTCAAAGGAGCAGGGGTTTTTACTGGAGGGTGAAGGATTTACCTTGGCATCAGAGAGCAAAGGGTGAATGTGTAAATCTCACCTCCCAACACTGACTTCATCGAAACTGGTTCACACAGCACAGAGTTGTTTGCTCATGCCCACTTCACCCTTGGTATTTTCAAATTCCTACTTCACTTTATTCTGTGAAGAAATGGCTTCACGAATGTTCTCACAATCTAAAGCTCTGCTTTCCACTTTTCAGAGCTCATTGCCATCTTTTAGATATTTCATTCACTTTTAGATGACCATAGCTATTGGGGTGGAAGAATGGGGGTCGGGGGGCAGAATTAAGTGAATCCTGTGGACTTGAATCCAGAAATTTTAAAATAGTAATTATTTTCTATAAGGTTCGGTAGCCCACTTCTTATACCTGGTTTTCAAAATACTTGTGTAAAAGAGGATTAGGATGGAGTGTTATTAGGTAATGTAAATTAGATCATTTTCAGAAAAAACTGGAATTCCATAGAATACAGTATGGAGTATTTGGACTAAAGGAAATTCTCTAGTAGTAGCGGTAATGGTAGTAGTAGTAATGAAACATTACAGATAAATGAAAAGTGTCAAGTCTTGTTCGTCTAGTATATTTTATTAACTTTTAAATTGCTTTCATCATAAAAGTAATACAAGCTCCATATAAAAGTATTGAATAATTTAGAAGTATCTAGAGTAAAAGTAAACGTCCCCTTTCCATAGCACCACTCCCAATGCCCCTCCCCTAGTGTGCATTTCTTTCCAGAAATGTTCCTATGTATTTACAAAAAATATATAAACATATAAATACACGTATTACACATTTTTCTAAAGCCTCTCTTTCTCTTACCTCTCTTTCTAATCACAAATATCCCTCTATGCCAATACATGGGAATCAAGTTCATTCTTTTCAGCATTTGATAGCATTTCATAGTATGGATTTGCAATGTTTTTAAACATGTCTCTCTTTTTTGGATATTTGTTTCAAATTTCTTTTATAAAAATAATTCTTCCAAAAACTTCCTTGTATATATATTTTTATGTGCATATGCTAATATTTCTGTAGCATATATTCCTAAAAAGGAGAATTGCTAGATCAAAGGATATGCATATTTAAAATGTTGATAGATTATTGCCAATATCCTTCAGAAATATTTACATTTCCGCAAATATCAAGGGCCTATCCCCCCAACCCCACTTACTTGCCAGTTGTGTATAGTATCAATCTTTTTCATTTTACAAGTTTGCTTATTCTTTTTATTTGCATTTCTTTGATTTCAGGTGAGGCTTCTTTAATTTTAAATAAGGCTATTTTATTGACAACATCTCCTTTCCTAGAATTTCCTTTTCATATACATTCGCCTTTTGGGAGAGGATTGCCTTCTTAATGATTTGTAGGGGTTCTTTATATATTGTGGATATGAACTCTTTGTCTATTATGTATATTAAAAATATTCTCTCCAAATCCAATGCCTGTTTCTTAACTTTGTTTAGGATGCCTTTCATAATACAGAAATAATTTTTTAGTTTCCATGCAGTCATATGTTTCCATTTCTTCCTTTATGGCTTCTGGCTTTTATGTTCTGTTTAAGAAAGACTTTCCCACACTCAAGATTGTTTTAAAAGTAGATTTTTTTTTAAATATTTTCTTCAAATGTATTGTCACAGACTCAGTTCCCCAGGGTACAGAATCTGAGACAGAATTTAGCTTTTTGGCTATTTATTAGGGAATGTTTTTGGGACCAACACCCATGGACAATGGAGGGCAAGGAAACAGAAGTGGTTAGAGGGAGAAGCTAAGCTGCCATGCTGGGCCAATGACGTCAGCCTACCACATGGGCAGCTCTGGGGCTAGAATTGCCCTTCAAATTTTTCTGGACTTGGCCTGAGATGACCAGGCCTATGTATTCCTGCCTTTCTTCAGTCAGTGGATGTGGGCTGCCCTGGGAAGAGGTGTGAGCCTGGGTGAGGCAGCTCTTTGCAGCTGAGGCAATTCCTAAAAGGAGTGACATCTGAAGACTATCTGCTGAACACTCAGCAGCTAGAACAGTAAGCCCTTCACTGAAGAGACATCTTTTTTTTTTTTTACAGTAAAACTTTTTTTTTTTAATTAAATTTATTGGGGTGATAATTGTTAGTAAATTTACATAGATTTCAGATGTACAATTCTGTATTACATCATCTATAAATCCCATTGTATGTTCACCACCCAGAGTCAGTTCTCCTTCCATCACCATATATTTGATCCCCCAAAGAGACATCTTGACAGTACTGCATGGTGTCCACCACATATGTATATGGTTTAGAATCTTTCATCCGTCTGGAATTTCTTTTTGTATATGATATGAGGTAGGCAGAGGTTCTGATTTTCCTATTCAAATCGATAGCCAATTCTCCCAACATTTGTTTGATAGTCCATAGTTTCTCATTAAACTTTGAAGTCATTTTTTTTCCCAAACTCAGTCAAAACATGCATTAATTTGAAATCTCCTTGTTTGGGGTTTGTAATAATTCAGGCACAATGTGGGAATTTCCTATTAAGCTAAAAGAAGATAATTGTCTTAGGCTGCTATAACAAAGTACCATAAACTGGGTGGTTTTTAACAACAGAAATTAATTTCTTACAGTTGTGGAGGATGAAAGTTCAAGATCAGGGTGCTAGCATGGTTGGGTTCTGGTGAGGGTCCTCTTCCCTCAGTGTTGCAGACTGTTCCCAACTTCTTGTTGTGATCTCACATGGCAGAAAGAGAGGGCTGGCTCTCTTACCCCTTTTACAAGGACACCAATCCCATCATGAGGACTTCATCCTCATAATCTAATTCCCAAAGGCCTCACGTCCTAATACCATCTTATTTGGGGTTAGAGCTTCAACATGAATTTTGCAGGGGATAAGGACATAAACAGGCAGTCCATAACAATCAATAATCAAAAAACAGGACAATATATCAAATCAAGGGCTACAGAAAAGAAATCTGTCATTGAAAGGTTTTTATATTAGAGGCATAAATCATCAAAACCAGAAAGGGACATAGTACATATTTTCCAGTCTCCTCATTTCCCAGATGAGAAAATGAAGGTCTGAAAAGCAGCAGGGGTAGATTAAGACCCAGAACATAAGAGTCTTGCTTTCCAGACCAGTGTTAATTGCTCTATATTTGGTTGGTTGCTTCTATTATATCATTTTATAATGTAGGGCTTCAAGGCTTTTTAATACTTCTATTACAATATTTATTTGTTTATATTCATTCCTACTTTCTAATATGTCCCCTAGTTGAAAATAAGAAAAGCAGCATTTCTTTAAATAATATTCTCTAATATAGACTCTTCACAAAGCTCAACTGGCCTCTCCTCTCATCCTCTAATTGTTTGGAATGCGTGTGCAATTTTTTGTACAAGCCCCATTCTCACAGAAACCACAGAGTAATTAGCAACTAGAAGGCACACCAAAGACAGACGATACTAGATTGGCTTATAAGGATAATTATGATAATTATAAGGATAATTATAAACAATACTTATTTGTTTATATTCATTCCTACTTTCTAATATGTCCTCTAGTTGAAAATAAGAAAAGCAGCATTTCTTTAAATAATATTCTCTAATATAGACTCTTCACAATACTCAACTGGCCTCTGCTCTCATCCTCTAATTGTTTGGAATTCGTGTGCAATTTTTTGTACAGGCCCCATTCTCACAGAAACCACAGAGTAATTAGCAACTAGAAGGCACACCAAAGACAGACGATACTAGATTGGCTTATAAGGATAATTATGAGTTTACTGATAAAAATCAATTTTTATCATCTCACTTATACTCCATAACAAGGCCACTGTGGCACTTTCTGCTCAAGGCACATAAGTGAAAGCTAGTGCATGCTTGATTTTAATAAATGCTGTCTGTGGGAAGCCTGGACAGGAATGAACAGATGTTGGAACCATATGATAATAGTGTGGCAGGGTGAAAAAAACCTGTGCATTTATATGGCACACCTGGTGTTTATGATACTTCTGCAACTTTTATAACTACAGCATCTGGCCCTTTGCTGCTGTTCTTTAATTTTCAAATACCCAGGATCTTGTGTCTCTTGCAGTGTAGACATGTCCATCAGAAGGGAAAAAAAAGCAGTAAACATGTCATGAATTGTGCAGAGGGAGATGACTGCCTCCCTACAAGGAACTTGTATTAAAATTGTTAGTGACATTTAAAGATATGAGAAAACATTTAGTTCAGCCTTTCCCAGCTCTTAAGAGGCAAGAAGGATTCACTCAAAGATTGCTACATCTTCCATGTGCACTGCAAATTTTCCCAATATTTAAATTTGCAATAAAGATGATTTGTGGGGGGAATATCTAAAATACTTATAGCACTATGGGCTCTAAGTTATGTCACTTGTATCCTCTTTGATCTAAGTGATGTATGTTGAGGGGGAGAGAAAGAACATAATTTGATGTAATTCAAGTTTGATTGCATTTCCTGATTTTCTCTGAGTTTTAGGGGGTGTTCCTGTGTTAAAAGATACCAGATGTAAATTAATTCATCCAAATTTTCAGCTGTTCTGATGAGTAAATCAGATTATTACTATAACTCACCCAAAAGCTAAAAAAAAGTCACTGTCACACCCACATAGCTTTATACTAAAGTTCATTTAGTTACTCTCTAACTCATCTGGAGTTTTCTGGACGGGAACTTGGAAGAAACTTCAGAGTAGTGAATGAGATATGATTTCTACAGCAAGTCGTGTTCCCTGAAGGTGACTTTCATTTTCGCAAGACACTTTTTTGAAACCCAAGACTACTTGGGTTTTTGTGATGATGAACCTGCTAAGGTTTGTCAAATGTCAAACATATATTAAGATCTTCGTGAATTGCACAGATTTCAGTGAGAAGGAGATCCCTCAGACGACAACGTGAAACCATCAGGGATGGTTTTGCATCAGGGATGGAAAACCCTCAGTGGGGTATTGGATCATATGGATCATGGATTCTTTCTCACTGAGAACCAGCGACCTTCCGCCTGTGGCCTCAGGCGCCTACTCCTAGGCATTTGTTCTTGGTTTATGAGATAAGCCAGGAATGAGAGATAGCATGCATGAAACATGAAGAGAACCAATTCAAGCGTGCATTATCAGGTGGGCCACCACTATGAGTGCTCAATCATGTAGGACCACCTAATTTACCTCATGAAATGTAATCCAAGACCATCCATCTAAAAGGGAAAAGCATTTAACCATCAGCTCTATTTCCCATTGGATAACGGTTGCCCTACAGGGTATTAACTTTCCCCACCCTGCTTCCTGGTGGCTCCCAAATGCCTTCTTGGAACATCCCTTGAGAAGGAATCAGAGAAGCTCTAGGACCAGAAGGGAGGGTCATTTGTGGCTGGCCAAAAATAAGGAACTGCCCGGAGGCCCTTTCCATTGAAACTGGTCAAAGCCTACTCGGTTGCCCAGGTGTGACTGGGTAGACGATGAAACCAAAGGATTTGAAGTGGTGCACAAGAAATGTTCAATATATCCTATGCAGGGACTGCCAATGAGAAATTACTAAAATTGTTCATACAGTAGTGACAAACAGAAAAGCAGTTTGTTTTTTACAGCTATTATTTTTAAACTCTCCACATAATTTAAACCTGAACTGCAAAAGTTTGCTCTCCTTTCAATTAGTATTAATGAAATAATGCCACTGAGATTGGTTACTATGATAAGCACCATGGAACTTATGAAAAATGGATTTTTTTATTAGTGTTTTATCCTTATTAGCAAGGAAATTCCACAATCATGCCATTACACATAACTTTGAATAAGCAGCTTCTCATAATTATGAAATATAGAGTATGGCATCTAATTTAAATAATTCCACTAATTCTCTGAGGTTTTTAATCACATCTGTGATTTTTTTTCAAGACCAAAGATGACAGGTTTACCTTTAGTGAAAGAAAACAATTTATTTATCAACAAAATCTTATCGCATCATAATTAGTAACATGTCTGTTTCCCTTTCTGGCATTGACTTAAAATATTTTGAAAATGCTGTAACTTAACTTTGTGGATGTGCTTTACAATACTCCTACTTAGCCAGTTTGCTAAAGTTACCCTAGCATATTCCGTGCGTATTATGAGAATGCGGTGGAGGGTTGAGAGGCGGAGTGGAGGAAGTTCATTTTAGAAGGCAGTATGATTAATATCTGCCATTTATTGACCTCTTGAAATGTGCTACTCACGGTGCTAAGTAAATGCTACTCATATATCATGTCATTTAATACTCACCAAGTAGGTGTCTTTATCGCCACTTCACAGATAAGGAAAGTGAAGCTCAGAGAGGTTGAGTAATATGTCCATGGTCACACTGCAGTAACTGATTTAGCCAATTCAGACGTGTGTCTTTTAGTTCAGCTTTCAGGCTGCTATTCAGCATTTGCAGCCTTTGATTTAGATGTATAGAATGACCAGGGTAGGACTTACATTTCTTGCATACTGAGCCCATTAGAAATTTGGTTTTTTGGGTAAGTGTATCCAAGTGCCTAGAAGAATCTATCAACTGCTCACTCCTTTGCAGATTAGATCCATGGATACCCTGTCCAGTGTGACTGCCAGTTCCTGTTCTTTCCCTATCAGCTGCAGGCTGTCCACAGTGGTTGGCATTCTTTTGGTATATTCCTAGAGCATTCCAGCAACACATTACTCCCATGGAAAGTAATGCAAAAAACATCTCTATTCATCAGTTTTTTATCATCTTTACAGATGTTCATTTTGAGAGCTTTTAATGAAGTTTCTGAATATTATATCCTCAATCACACTAAGAATTTGAAAGTTTTGATGCTGTTTGGGTCTCTTTCTCAGGAATAGTCCACACGGCCTTCCTATTTACTTTAAGCCCACATCACTTCCATCCATATTCTCAAATATTAAATTAAACAATATGCATTAATTTCATTTAACTCACCCATTTTATTTTAACATGTCCACGTAGGTACATAGGTACTTAATGAAATTATTCTTTATTTCTCACCCAGCAGAAATCACCCAGCATAGGCAAAGTGGGTTGGAGGTAATATTCTGGGTTCTTTATTTCTAGAACATGTATGGCTCAACTTGGAAGCAACCACATTATCTCTGCCCCAGTCTCAGCAAATATTGCTCTATAATTGGTAATGGTTGGACAAATTAGCCTGTATGTCATGAACCAAGACGACTGAAAAACTATGAGCTTAATTAATTGACAGGTAGACGGTGCCTTTCTCTACGTCCTAGTTCCTGTTGTAGCAGTGAGTATTCAAATGGGTCATCACACCAAGCTAGAGGTCAAATCTTTCATCTTGTTTTGCTTCAAGTTTCCAATTGACATATGATACCATTTAGTAGTTACAAGAATGATTAAAGCACTATAAAAATTGTCTATAGCGATAATTAGCTAACTATACATCAGAAGGACAAGACGCTTAGAAAGTTTACTCACCTAACTACTAAGCTTTGCCCTGAGGCAGTTCAGGGTTCTTTTGCTTTGGTAGGTTGTTACTGTCACATCCTTGATAGAGCAATGGACATACTATGGGGAGAGCTGAGTCACCTACAGAGCAATTCCTAAATTGTGGGATTAAGATTCTTTGTGACAGCTCCAAGAGGAAATAAATGCTTTCTGAGGTACTTAGACTACTGTCTCAAATCCTTATGTTGACCCTGGTCCATGAGAGGCTATGATCACCCTATAAGTCAAGGCAGCCTAACTGTTGCAACAATGGAGTCCAATATCTGAGTGACTACCCAGAATGAAGGTATAGTTCTCATTCACACAGCAGTCCAATTAGATGATGAGTGAGAAGCCTTCTACAAAGCCATCCAGGACCCCAGACTCCTCCCACGGTGTGGTCTGCCATCCTCTGGAGTCTCAAAGTCCTCCACTCCATCCTCTGCTTCTGGCCTGGTGACTGAGAAGAGCAAGAATATGGGAAAGGTTCACCTGTTTTTAACAGCCTTAGCCAAGCTGTGACATGTATGGCCTTCACTCACATTCCATTGGCAAGAACTAGTTACATGGCCCCATCTAGATACAAGAGGATCAGGAAATGTAGTCTAGTGATATGCCCAAGAAAGGGAAGGAAGTGGGTTGTACCACAACCTATTGGCATAACCACAATAAACACTTCCAAATTGATGCACTTTCAGAACACCTTTTTCCTTTACTTTGCAACACATCACAAAATGCCATTACTTTATTTGTTGATTAACTTGAAGCTTACTTGTTGTGTTGTTTTGTTTGTCTGTCTCCCCAACAAGAATGTATTAAGGACAGTGACCATGTCTGTGTTTTCCACTATTGTATTCCCAGCACTGTGTATAAGGTCTGGTACTTCATAGGTGCTTAAAGAGTTGTTAAATGAATGAATGCTAGTGTTATGGCAAAAAAAAGAAGATGAGGGGACAACTGTAATAGTTCTTTAATTCTTATATGTGCTATCTAATCAATAACAGATTTTTTAGTAGGTGGGGAATCACCACTGTAATGAACATACATACTGATTATACGACACATCCAGATTTCAGAAATATTAATCTGAAAAACGTATAAAAATTAATGATAATTCTCTCTGATGGGCTCTGGAAAATTTCACCAGGGACATGTCATTTGGGCTAATGGAAAGATGGCATTGTCAGGTTAAAAAAAGTTGGGAAAAGACATTTTGGACATGGAGAAGAGCATGCACAAAGGTAGTGTAGCTTCCTCCCTTTGGGAACACTGAGTAATTTGGTACAGTTAAAGTGAAGAGTGCTTCAGGGGAACAACTAGAGATGAGTCTGGAAAGGCAGGCTCCAGCAACGGGGTGTCATTGACAACTTCTAAGCAAAGAACTGACATTGTCAGATTTGTGTTTTTTACACATTTGTGGCAGCAGTATGAAGGGCATAACTAAGGAGGTCTAGACTGGAGTCAAGGAAACCAGTTATGAGGCTGTTGGAAGTGTGAGAGATGAATGGAAGGGTTAGTGTTTTATATATGTCAGCTCAAAAAATTACAATATTCAAACACAATATCATCTCTTCTTTACAAAGGATAATTAATATAAATTTAAGGAGTAGAAAAAACACATTATATGGGATTACTTATTATAGACAATTTCTCATTATCACATCAAATTAGCTTGAACCACTTTATGTAAAATAAAAATCACTTTGTTATACGGAAATCTTCTTTATAATGATATTTGTAATGTCCTATATTAAAACCAGTTTTTCCTTCTGTCTATTTAGCAATTAAGAACATTCCATCTCTATCATTTATGAAACTATTGTGTATTTGGGGATGGAGTAGTTTGCTTTCTTTATGCCCATCCCCAGACTTATCTTTTCTCCTAAATAAATAGGAATTTATTAATTGCTTTTCAACATTTTGTTTTCAGATTTGAGGCATTGCTAACACATTGTGGGGGAGGGTAACCCCCTTCCCCTCTTGGTTCTTATGGCTGGTGGAATAATTAAAATGGCATAAGGCAGATTAACAGGAGAAATCAAGTTTTAATACGTGCATGTAGAGAATTCGTATACACATGTATGTTATGCTGGACTAAGAAGAGGGAAGTAGGGGTCTGGGACTTCAAAGGGAAATAAGGCAATTCACAAGGAGATGAAAAGAGTTAATGTTTAGTAAACAAATATTTGCTGGGCCATCTTGAAACAAAGGGACACTGAGAGGACTTTTGTTGCGTCAGCACAACACAAGCCGTGGGAAGGCGAGGGAGGCGGCGAGGGTTAAACTATCATAAAGAGACAGAGACTCAAATACAGTTAAACCACAGAGGACCAAGGGACTCACAACCTCAAAGGACTGGAGCCCCGAATCGGTCACCGTGGGTATTTATTGATTTTTTACAATAGAGATCACATGATTAGGGGCAGGGTCCGGGAAACTCTTACACCACACAATGATCATTCATTCAAAATCCCATAATCGTCCCAAAGCAACCGATGCATACCATCCCCCAAATGACCAAGGGGTGCATACAATCCCTGGGGGAACAAGTCTCACAAGATAAGATTATCCCATGAGCCAAACAGGAGGGGCGAGATGCTATTGTTCTAATGGGTCCATTACACCTGAGGGTAAAGGACAATAGTTGAGGCATGCGTCAGCAGCTTCTCAGAAGAGGAGGGGCACAGCTACCTCCTAACTTTACATTAGCTCATGGGGGTCCAAGGGGGGTCCCGTCTGGCTTAGGTTGTTTCTCCCGTGAGAAATCTTACCCGCCTTTGACTGCAGACCCTGCTTACAAGGACCAAACATGGAGACTTAGAGTAGCATAAACTCAAGCCCAATGAGGGACAATCCCGCAGGGTCACCTTTCCCTAAGGAAACATTGGAGGGGACAGACTGCTAGGTTGCTGTGTGACTACAGACTTTGATCAAAGGGCCTTATTAGGTTTCTCCCTGTCTACCACACCTACTTCAGATTAAACTATAGTAACGTATGGTGATAACTCCTTCCTGTCACCTGCCTTCTATCTTAAGTTTTTAGGCAGTTAGGGGGAAAGTCAAAGGTCTTTCCTGAGTCTTCTGGGACTTGATCATTTTCAGCTCCAAATAATCTGCATGCCAGAGTTGTACATCTTGTGGCACCTGGTTCTGAACCCCTATAACACCTCTTATTCTTAGTAGCATTGTGATTGTGGAGCTGAGAAAAGTAAACCTTCTGAAGACTGCATTTTGTACTGAATATATTCAAAGGATGATCTTGTGCTTTGTAGATAGATCACAGTTTAATGAGAAGAACATAGTCTTTATGGTCAGAACAACTTGAGCTGAGTTCCAGCTCTGCCACTTACTAGCTGTGGGACCTTGGGCAGGACCCTAAACTACCATGTCATTGGGTAGCTGTCAAAAATAAGATGAGCTAATGTAGGTAAAGAGCCTAGGACTTTGCCCCAGGGCTCAAATAATATTTACTGCACCCATCCTCCAGGGCTCTAGTCAGCTATCTAACTCCCCACAAGCCCACATTCACCCTTTTTCTGTTCACAGCAGTGCTACATTTTGGCTTGCATTGAAAAGTGGTCCAATTATTTTTTTCCATTCATTATATTCATTTACAAAAAACATTTTTGTATGGCATCGCTTGTCTCTTGTGTCGCATTTGTAAAGTTGTGCTCTTCCCTAAGTGATATGACAGCAATTCCTCCCATTTCTCCCTTTATGACATTTTCTCCCACAAGATTTTGTTTCAAGTTTGTTACCTTATCAGCAATAGGATTAGTTATAAAAATTAAATCAGTAGCAACCATTTCTTCGCTGTTCCCTTTAACATAGGCTTTGTTTTGTATGTTTCTCCCAGTTAAGTACTACCATCATGGTACACCCATATGACGCCCCTTTCATCTTTTTAAAATTTTTTCTTTGTTTTCTAAAAGTTGGAAACACAGCTTCTCTCCCATTCAGGAGACAGTGTTAGTAAAATCTTGATTTCCTAGTTTCTAGTTTAGTGCACATGACTTTATTATTTTTTTAATAGGTTTACTTTGGATTCAATCTTCTTAGCCTGAAACTATACTGCGATTTCAGCATTTTAAAGCTTTTCTTCCACTCCCACACATTTAGCTGTTCTTAGTCTATAATCATTCCATTTGGGGTCTAGCTCTGTAAGCTTTTACTTAACCTGTGAGCGTTATTACAAACATCCTTGTGTATTCCTCCTACTCAATTGCTTTGGCTATATGAGCTTGATTCTATTAAAAAATAGTGATTTCCTGAACTTATGGCTTTTGGGGGTAGGGGGATAATGGTGGTTTGCTACGGAATCCCTTTAAAGGCTCTTATTTATTATTTTAAGGGACTTTTATTTTTATTTCTTTATTTTACAAGGTGGACAGGAATTGCCTCTTCTGTGCAGTTTTTCCTCTATAAAAGTAACATAAGACACAGTCAGTCTTGAAATCACTTGGAAAGTAGAGATTGTCTCAATATCTCCATCAGTGATTTGAAGTATCCACACTCTCTGGTGACAGAGTTAAAAGGAATGTTACAAATAGCATCCCCTGCTTCTAGCATCTAGCAAAGGACCACCTCCCAAACCACTGAATATACACAGAGAACACAATATAATCTTCCGTGTTTCAACAGCACTTCTGTGATATTGCCTTGGGCAAGTCTATGGCTTTCACAGGTTCAATTGTTAGGCAAATGGCACAGATACATCCACAGTATTCATAGTATTCATAGTATTCATACCCTGAACTGATGAATTGTTTTGATGCACATCCTGAAACAAAAGCAACCAGAGATAAAATGCCAATCTCCAATTCAATTGGGTTCAACATACATTTATTGAATACCTATTACCCTGTTTCCCCCAAAATAAGACCTAGCTGGACAATCAGCTTTAATGTGTCTTTTGGAGCAAAAATTAATATAAGACCCGGTCTTATTTTACTATAATATAAGGTCTTTATAATATAATATAACATAACATAACATAACATAACATAACATAACATAACACCTGGTCTTATATTAATTTTTGCTCCAAAAGACACATTAAAGCTGATTGTCCGGCTAGGTCTTATTTTCAGGGAAACACAGTTTGTGCCTCTAGTGTGATACGTGGACCCCATGATTTCTAGAGGATATTTTAACATCGATAAAAAAAGATAGGAAAAAGTCTGGGCCCCACTGTGCTCATCTAGAAAACCTGGAAGATATTGGAAGCTTTTCAAATCTTCCAAAATCTCTGAAAAGTTGATCTTAGTTTTGCCTATATCTTTCAGGTCAGCAAAGAAGATTTCCAATATTTGGGGAGGAGGGCACAGAAAGCCACAGAAGACCTATGAGCTACTTTAGGCAACATACCAAAGGAAAGTGTAAATGCTGGTGTTTCCTGACTACCTTCTCTCTGATAAATGCTGGTCTTTCCTTGACTGCCTTACCCTCCAGTAGATAAATGTGTGGAAGGTATTCCCCTGCTGAGATGGAGGATGTGTGAATTATCCATCACAGTCATTTGGTTATTTGGAATAGCGCAGGCAATCAAAGAAACAGGTGGTTCCTATTTGCTGCATCTTCGCTTCACCTTCACAGTCCATCACACCTTCATCTGCCCTACCATGCCTACGCATACCCCCACTTTTTGCCAATGTAGAGGAGGAAAAATTTTCCTCTACCCATGTGGTTCTCTGGCTGGCCCTAAGAACTAAACAGATTAACAAGAGAAAAGCATACAAATTTTATTGAATTTTTATGCGTACTTGGTAGTCTTCACAAGAGAATGAAGACCGGACGAAGTGACTAGAGCAAGAAGTTTTATACCTTTCAGACAAGGAAATAAAACGTTTGTGAAGAATTGACATAACAAAAGAGCTTGTGCTATGGGTAACAAACGGTGAAGAGGTAACAGGTTTGTTTATACAGCCTGCTGAGGCCCCAATTTCCCTATCTCTGGTGATAAGGATGCTTTCCTGTAACGGAGGGTAACTTTCCATGCGAGATTTATCTCCTGCTTTAGGAGGACAAAGGAGGGCCAGAGTGTCCGTCTGGCTCCAGCTCTTTCTTGAGTAACTTTCATTCAAAATAATCAATGTGCCAAAGTGGTATATTTGGGGGCAACATATTTCTGCTATGGTGGGGACAGAGCCCCAGAGAGCAGTGTCCAGACTCTCGGCCTCACATAGAAAAGTGCTCACTCGGATAGTAAATGGCCATCAACTGTGATTGGATGGCTATCAGCTGTGGCTAGTTGGCCGTCAGCTGTAACCAGTGAGCCATTGGCCACTCATATAACTGCTATGGCTACGCTAACAGAAATTGGGGGCTAGCAAGAAGATGGTGGCTGAGCCTGCAAGCGGAGCAGTGAGGGTTGCAAACAGTGTGGCTCCTGCTTCCTGTGTCTCCAACCCAGCCGCCAGCGAGAGTATAGTGGTATGACTCCCCTATCTGCGGCTCCGTGGGTGTTCCTTTTTGGCCTCACCATGTCCTGCATTCTTATGTGGGGAGCGGGAGCTGATATGCTGCATGACACCCCGCATGAAGTATAGCATGAGAGCTATACTTCACAAAAATAAAGAGAATGGTTTCTAGACACATGTGCTGGAGCTTTTGTTTGGCAACCAGGTGAGGAAAGAAAAAGTATTGGTTGGGGGGGCACTGAGAGAGACTAAAGTGAAGGTCCAAGGGGAAGGAATGAGCTCCATTTACACTGAGTCCTTTGGACTGTGTTCAGTGCTCCTATATATAGGGTAAGTTAGAGTGAAAAGCTGAGGAACAAAACACAATCCCGCTACCCAGAGAGAATATCTTTTATATAGATGATGGCCTTATCTTTCTGGAGAGAAAAAAATAATTTTCACTCTACTTTTGAGTCCTTGGTTAAGACCCCAGGTGACAAAAGACAGGTTAACAAGAGAAAAACAAATAAGCTTATTAACATGTATACCTCATTTATACCTAGAAGATACCCAGGGGAAAATGAGTAAACTCCCAGAGATGGCCCAAGCCACCACATTAAATACCATCTTCAGCTAAAGACAAAAGTAAGATGTTATGGGGTGGGGAGAGGCCAGTTGTAGGGGATTACCAGGAAAAGCACAGGGTAAGATTTGTTATGCAAATTTAAGTTGGTGCCTTCTCCATTGATAAAATTCTCTTTTGATTTAGAGTCGACCTTCTCTTTCTGGTGCAGAGGAAGACAATTACAAATGGAGATTTCCTTTATAAATGTAAATGTCCCTTACAAAAGCTTAACTTCTACTATGGTTTCAGAGACTTTGCTTCATCTGCTTTCCTCAAACATGACCAGCTCAAAATAATCTTTATGCCAAAGAGGCATGTTTTGGGGTGGCATATTCTGCTCCCGTTTGTCATTATGCTCTATAATAGCAGTGAGGTCATACCAGGATATTTTAAGAGCAGTGAATACAAACAAATAAGGGTCAGAGAGGAAGAATATAGAAGGTCCTGTTACTGGAGAGTGGGCCCTTCTCGGAGCGACATCCAAGTTCTTGGCATCAGGAGCAAAGAATTCAATGAGACATAGAGATAAAGCAGTGAAAGAGAAATTTGTTAGAAGAGATAGTGCACTCCAAAGAGATAGGAGCAGGCCTGCGCAATAGAGAGTGACTCAAGGGCCATTATTAGAAGAGAAAGTATACTCCAAAGGGATTGGACTGGCCTAAGCAGAAACATAATTCAAAAGGCTCAAAAGGCTCAAAGGCACTGACTGGTGAGGACTTACTTGGAGTTTTCATCCCCTTTTTTCTCTAGAATGGGCTGTTCCTTTCCCGGCATGAGACCACTTGATTGACACCTGTGATTGACAGGGGGCTATTACCTCATATTTTTAGACTGTGCACGTTCCTTCCCAGAATTCAATCTGCTATAATATTAATGAATTTCCGGGCATATGCATGATATCATAATAATGGTATGACAAGGCCTAGGTGAAACGAAGGTCGTTGTGGCCTTTACTATACAGGAGTGAGTGACTGGTTAATCTAGTTGGGTATTTTGTACCATTTGTTTCCTCATAGGGGTAGATAATTATAGTGAAAAGGAGAAGTTTTGGGCGGAGAGGGAAAGTCTTTTGGGCGGTCGCATTCTGTGGGTTGTGTTGGACGTGCAGGAATGTAGACACCCTATGACTATCTCTAACTGCCTACATTGTTTTTCCTTGAGAGATGCGATCCCCTTAAAATCTCTATGAGAAGTTGAGGGACATGAGGGCTTTGAGGGACAGGAGACTGTGTTGGCTTCTTTGGTTGGGACTGGTAATCTTGCTGGGGTATCATCTGTATCCCCAAGGCCCCTGAATGAGGAAAAATACATTTTAATTAATAAATTAAAAAGTGTTGGCTTAAAGAGCAGAGCTCAAACCTATTGATGTCCTCTTTGGAGAAATGTCTCTTCAGGTCCTCTGCCCATTTTTCAATTGGGTTGTTTGTTTTTTTGTTGCTGAGTTTCAATAAATTTAAAAAAAAAACACACAAAAAAACTATGATGTGAAGTGGTTATGTGATGGAAAATCCGTCGGCTCTATGGAGCCTGTGGCCACTTAACCGGTTATTCAGGTGATGTTAATTGTCCACAAGTTGGGCCCAGAATGGGTTGGAAAGAACATTAGGCTTCAATGATTACAATCAACGAGTATAAATCACAATTTTCAGGGTAATTATCTAAACCAGAGAGTAGGAACTAGAAAACTGGGCAAAAGGAAACTTTAAGGAGAAGGAAACTTAAAATTTCTATAGGAAAGAAAAAAAGATTTTCAGTGGGGGGGGACTACTTGT
Organism: Rhinolophus hipposideros; assembly: GCF_964194185.1. Classification (NCBI taxonomy): domain Eukaryota; kingdom Metazoa; phylum Chordata; class Mammalia; order Chiroptera; family Rhinolophidae; genus Rhinolophus; species Rhinolophus hipposideros. The sequence continues at coordinate 60,156,256 of NC_138046.1, forward strand.
TGGCCCATATCAACCCCACTCATGAAATCGACTGACAGAGTGGTTTGTAGGTTCATGTGAAGCACTCTTCAGGGGACTCTCAGAAACTGGGGGAACATTTGCAGGTTGTAAGGCTGAGACCTTCGTTCTACACAATTGGAAGTTAGCAAGACAATGAACATCTGCGTTACAGCTGGTAACACTTTCCCATACTAGTGTTTTTTTTAAAAACAGAAGGAAGGAAGGAAGGAAGGAAGGAAGGAAGGAAGGAAGGAAGGAAGGAAGGAAGGAAGGAAGGAAGGAAAAGAAAAAAAAAGAACAGGCCCACAATCACTTGTAATCTCTTGTGCTAAGTCCCACGTTAGCAAAGTAAGACTTAATACCTAACCTAATTGCAGTTTCAGCCCCTCTCAGGAATGTCACCTTTAACCAATTGTGGGGACAGAGCCAGGAGTGCAGTTTCCAGGATCTCAGCCTCACGTGGAAAGGTGCTCAGTCGGGTAGTAAATGGCCATCCACTGTGTGTGGATGGTCATCAGCTGTTACCAGTGAGCCATTAGCCACTAATATAACTGCTGTGGCTGCACTAGCAGCAAAAGGGGGGCTAGCAAGAAGATGAGAAGATGGTGGCTGGCAAGTGCAGGTTGCACATTGTGGATTGCGGATTGCAGAGAGAGCGGATTGCAGTTAGCAAGGGGTTGGTTGGTTGGCAGAGAAGCAGATGGCAGGCTGCAGATCATGTGGCTCCTCCTTCCTGTGTCTCCAACCCAGCTGCCAGCAAGAATATAGTGGTATGACTCCCCTATCTGTGGCTCCATGGGTGTTCCTTTTTGGTCTCAGCTTATCATGTGTTCTTATGTGGGGAGCTGGCCCAGAGACTCTGCATGACACCAGTCAACCTGGAATTGCCTGATTAGCATTAGTAAGGTAATCTGCCTAATAAACCTCTGCCTTACTGTTACTGAACTAAAGGAATTTGTTTGCCTGTGCACATCAAAGCCAAACGAGACACAAACAGGAATTTGCAGCAAAGAAAGCAGATGTATATTTAGGGAATTGGCATCAAACTCAGAGACACAGGTAAGATAGTACTCATAGGCCTGGCTTCCTGATGGCATGTAGGTTACAGGTTATAGAAGCAAAATCACAAAACACGTGGGTTAAGAGTTTGGAGTAGTGTTGGGCTCTCATTGATTGGAGATGAGATAAGGGTAATGAATCATTTCTTCAGGTCTTGAGGACAGCTGTGAGGTCTTTTCTGGAGTCCCTCTGTCCTGTCTTATGGGAACGAAGCCAGGGAGTCCATCCACCTTAGGGCTCAGGGAGCTGAAACATAACTTAGGTCAAGATGTTATCTTTCACCTGCTAGAGGTCTGGACCATGTTACCATTAGTCAGGTCTGGGTTATTGTCTTCTGCTGCCTTGGGGGTTGCTGATTATCTTGGGGGAAAGGCTAGGTTTCTGAGGGGTATATATATATATATATATATATATATATATATATATATATATATATAGAGAGAGAGAGAGAGAGAGAGAGAGAGAGAGAGAGAGAAGCATATGATTTCTAGAGGTAGGATTTAAAACTAAATTTAATCAAAGTCACAGGGACCCTCAGTTTCATTATCCCAAGTGACTTTCCCTGAAATAATCCATTTATTGCTAGAAGAACTTCCTCGTGTTAAAAGTGAACTGGCATCTTACGATGCTTAACCATAGAGCTGGGAGGACTATGGATGGAGCTGGGCCCCTTGTTAACTCTCTAGTTTTGACTTCCTGTTGAACTCTGTGGTAACTTCCAGTGGGGAGGGATGCAAATAAAGGGGGAAGCCATGTTGGGCTCTGTCCCCTTCTTCTTCCCATGTGGGTGGTGGTGAGCAGGCCAGCAAGTGTGCACACACTACTTGGTTCTGTTCCTTTTTCTTTTCCCAAATAAGCCATTTTATTTTGGTGGATTATCTGGAGAATTATTTGGCCAGTCGACACGTGCCTCATCTCCTTCTGCCTGTAAAAGTCTTCCATTTTGTACAGTTCCTAGGAGTGCCTTTCTGTTGGCTAGATGGGATGCTACCTGATTAATGAATCCTTGAATAAAGCCAATAACATTGTGGGGACAAAGCCCCAAAAAGCAGTTTCCAGGCTCTCGGCCTCACATGGAAAGGTGCTGGCTCGGGTAGTAAATGGCCATTAACTGTGATTGGATGGCCATCAGCTGTAACCAGTGAGCCATTGACCACTAATATAACTGCTGTGGCTACGCTAGCAGAAAACGGGGGCTAGCAAGAAGATGGTGGCTGGCAAGTGCGGATTGCACTTACGACAGCGGGTTGCAGATTATGTAGATCCTGCTTCCTGTGTCTCCAGCCCAGCCACCAGTGAGACTATAGTGGTCTGACTCCCCTACCTATGGCTCCGTGGGTGTTCCTTTTTGGCCTCTCCATGTCCTGCGTTCTTATGTGGGGAGCGGGACCAGAGACCCCGTGTGACAAATGGCGCAGCGAGCAGGGTCCCCTGAGTGACAAACATCTTTAAAATTTACTCAGTTAAATTTTGTTTTTTAACACTAGCATACAAAACACAAGGTACAGAGAGCTGAAAATCAACATTGTAATGCTCCAGCCTCAAAAATAATTTAGGCTACTAAGAAACCACATCTCCAAAAATTGAAAACTCTTCAGCCACTCCTTAGAAATTCAGATCCACCCTAATACTCAACCCCAACACATATGCAGAAACAACTAATCTTATTTAATTTAAAAGCAACTCCCAATTCTGTATGGTCAGTCTGCACCCCTCACCCCCAGGACAAAGTGCACTGGCTTTTTTAAAACATTTTGTTTCTGCTACAAAGTTAGATTTTTTTCTTCATTGTCTCCTGTTGCCTGCTGGAAGAAAAATCCCTCATCATCCACTTTCCCATTTGGTTTTAGCACCCTCCAAAGCCCCCATTTTATCCCTTAAAATTACCACTTCCTCTTCCCTTTGTGTCTTTCCATCTTCTTTCTGTATTCCACCCACCTCCCTGCTGGGAAGTGCCTAGCAACCTAATTTCTCTAGGAACAAAGGCTTCTTTGAGTTTAATTCCCCAAGAGTTTTACATTTTAATTAGGGGCAATCCTGCAAACAAAAGAAATTAATTACACCTGAGGAAACTTGGGACTTCAGCAAAAGGTCCAGAAAAGTTTGTATGAAGAGTGGGGGACTTACTGCAAATTCAACCACGTAATAATTGCATATTTTGAGTAGAGTCCTTCATTTTGGTAAAGGCTTAGGACCTCAGATCCATACTCCCCACTCTTTCCCTGCATCTTTTTTTTGAATTTCATTTTCTTGCACACCTCTCCCAAGTTTTTCAGGGAGAGAAGCATTTTCCAATGAAATCTAGATCCTGATGATCCTAGTTGTTTTCTAGGCAAAGGGAGTAAAACCATACTTTATGTGAGATAGAAAGACAATTGATCTTCTTGATTAAGGAATTTTCCTTTTCATCTTTATGTAGTTACTAATTTGTATCTTCAGTAACTACAGATGTACCTAAGAGATATTACAGGTTCAGTTCCAGACCACCACGATAAAACAAATATCGCAATAAAACAAGTCACAAGAAATTTTTGGTTTCCCAGTGCATGTAAAAGTTATGTTTACACTATACTATAGTCTAGTAAGCGTTCAACAGCATTATGTTTTTTAAAATGTTCTGTATATATCTTCATTAAAAATACTTTGTTGCTAAAAATTGCTAACCATCATATGAGCCTGTAGTAAATCATAATCTTTTCACTGTGGAGGGTCTTACCTTGATGTTGATGGCTGCTGACTGATCAGCAGGCTGGTTGCTGAAGGTGGGGTGGCTGTGGCAATTTCTTAAAATCAGACAGCAATGAAGTTTGCCACATCTATTGACTCTTCCTTTCACAAACGATTTCTGTGTAACATGTGATGATACTTGATAACATTTTACCCACAATGAAAATTCTTTCAAAAATTAGAGTCAGTTCTCTCAAATGCTGCTGCTGCTTTGTCAACAAAGTTTATTTAATATTCTAAGTCCTTTATTATCAGTTCAATAATCTTCACAACATCTTCCCCAAGAATAGATTTCATCTTAAAATAATACTTTCTTGGCCCATCCATAAGTAGCTACTCCTCATCTACTAAAGTTTTATCATGAGATTGCAGCAATTCAGTCACATCTTCAGACTCCACTTCTAATTCTACTTCTCTTGTTAATTCTATCACATTTGCAGTTACTTCTTCCACTGAAGTCTGAAACCCCTCAAAGTCATTCATGAGGGTTGGAATCAACTTCTTCCAAACTCCTGTTAATGTTGATATTTTGACCCCTTCCCATGCATCATGAGTGTTCTTAAGAATGGTGAATCCTTTACGGAAGGTTTTCAATAGACTTTGCCCAAATCCATAAGAGGAATTACTGTTTATGGCAGATATAGCCTTATGAAATGTATTTCTTAAACAATAAGACCTGAAATTTGAAGTTATTCCTTGATACATGGGCTGCAGAATGGATGTTGTGTTAGCAGGCACGAAAACATTAATCTTGTTGTACATCTCCATCAGAGCTCTTGAGCTCAGGTATATTTTCAATGAGCAGTAATATTTTGGGGGAAAAAAATCATTTTTTTTTCTTCTGAGCAGTAGGTCTCAACAGTAGGTCTTAAAATTTTCACTAAACCGTGATGTAAACAGAGGTGGCTGTCATCTAGGCTTTATTATTCCATTTACAGAACACAGGCAGAGTAGATTTTGCATAATCCTTAAGGGCCCTATGGTTTTGAGAATAGTAAATGACCATGGATTCAACTTAAAGTCACCAGCTGCATTAGCCCCTTACAAGAGAGTCAGCCTGTCTGTTAAAGCTTTGAGGCCAGGCACTGACTTCTCTTAAGCTATGAAAATCTTAGGTGGCATCCTCTTGCAATATAAGACTGTTTTGTCTACATGGAAAATCTATTTTTTAGTGTAGCCATTTCCTTAATTACCTTAGCTAGATCTTCTGGATAACTTGCTACAGCTTCTACGTCAGCATTTATTGCTTTACCTTGCATTTTTATGTTATGTTCTTTTAAGGAAAGAAGACATTCTTTCCTGAAACCCCATGAACCAACCTCTGTTGGCTACAAACTTTTCTTCTGCAGCTTCCTCACCTCTCTCAGCCTTCACAGACTTGGAGAGAGTTAGGGCCTTCCTCTGGATTATGTTTTGACTTAAGGGAATGCCGTGGCTTGTTTGATCTTCTATTCAGACCTCTAAAACTTTCTCCATATCAGCAATAAGGCTGTTTTTCTCTCCTATCATATGTGTGTTCACTAGAGTAACATTTTTAATTTCCTTCAGGAACTTTTCTTTTGCATTCACAACTTGGCTAAATGTTTAGTGCAAGAAGTCTAGCTTTTGGCCTATGTTGGCTTTCAACATGCCTTCCTCACTAAGGTTAATCATTTCCAGCTTTTGATTTAAAGTGAGAGACATGCAACTCTTCCTTTCACTTGAATACTTACAGGCCATGGTAAAGTTATTCATTAGCTTAACTTCAACATTGTTGTGTCTCAGAGAATAGGAAGCCCTGAGGAGATGGAGAGAGACAGGGGAACAGCAAGTTGGTGGAGCAGTCAGAACACACATATTTATTAGTTGAATTCCCCATCTTATATGGGAACAATTTGTAGCACCCCAAAACAATTACAATAGTAACATCAATGATCACTCATCAGAAATCACAACAAATATAATTTAAAAAATTGAAAATATTGTGACAATTATTAAAATGTGGCACAAAGTGAGCAAATGCTGTTGGAAAAATGGCACCAATAGACTTGCTCAATGCAGGGTTGCCACAAACCTTCAATTTGTAAAAAGCAAAACAAACAAACAATCAGTATCTGAAAAGTACAATAAAGTGAGGTACAGTAAAACTAAGTGTGTGTATACATTCTAGGGTTTTTTCCACTGAAGAGTTTGATATGATCTTATTGATCTAAAATTTGAAATAATAATAAAGGTGTTTTTTGTTTGTTTGTTTTTTGTCTTGAAACAATACCAAAATGGCCAGGAAAGGCTATCATTAGGAAAAGGATAGTTCTTGGTCTAGTTTGCAATAATGAGGACAGGACCTTAGTGGGTGAGCCTAAATTATACTGTTATGTTCTTCAGACTCAGTGGGGTTGAAACTAATCCACTGGCATTGTACATTCGTAAACAGAAGTAGGTTAAAGTAATTAATCCTATGTCTTGCAGCTCCACCGTTTTCTCCCGTAAGAGAAATTACCCAGGGTCTGAGGTAGCTAACAGCAAGGTGTAGTGATAAAGTGATTGAGTTCTCTCTGATTTGGGACCTGTTATTTGTTTCAATGTATGTTAGTCTGTTTTGTGCAGAGCACATGTTTTAAGCCAAAGAGCAAGTGTAAATTTGGTGTAACCTCATATCCTACCCAGTCAGAGATATGGAAAATGCTTTTAGAAACATAAAGTCACATTTTTAAAGGCTATTCACCGGAATTATTCAAGAAGCAATTAGATGTCATCCTAGGGAGGGATAAAGTTTCGATAAAATGAGAGGGTGATTTCTCTTAGCATTTCTTATAGTTCTAGTTTCAAGCTTAATGAAACGAAGCATGAGAAAGAAACTGCCCATTACTGTTTTTTTCTGGGGTAACTTTGGAGTCATTTTTTAAAATTACAATATTATTTAGGCTCCTGGAAAAATAACTGCATTTAGGAGTCTTACTTGTATCATGGCAGTCCTGGAATTAAATGCTTCATTCATTCATATGATAGAAAACAACTTTCATAAATTCATTCACAGAACAACAACAACAACAACAAAAAGATGGATCTGATCTAACGCTTTGACAACACAGTATTATGCATATTACTTTAGAGCAAACATAGAGTGCTTACTATGTGCCAGGCAAGGTGCTAAGTGTCATACATAAATTAACTCATTAAATACTACAAAATCCTCAGACATTGGTACTAGGTATTTTTACTATAAATATGAGGCCAGTGAGGCTCAAAGAGGTTGAGGATTTGCTCCATTCAACGGTGAACCTGCTCCAACATGGTCCCAAAGCCCATGGAGTCCCATGTATTCATCATAGTATACAGCTTCCCCTGTATATAGCATGCTTCCAAGACATGTAAGTAAAGACATATACCAATCTGTGGGCATCAGCATTAAAACTCCTGGTCTGACACTGATAAGAAAGAGCCCCAGGCAGGTGTGGAAGAGCAGAGTTGAAATATACTGTGCTTAGAAAATCCAGAGTCACTCAATGGCTTAGCAACAGATTGGAAACCCAGGAGCTGTTAGTTCTTCTCAAAGCTTTGTTTGAGCACAGATGTGATTTTGATCTCACTAATGAACCATGCTGGCCTCAGTTTTCTCATCTGTAACTTAGAAATGGAGACTTGGAATACTTTGAAACAGACCCAGGAAATTTCAAGAACTTAGACTCTCATACTTGATGTACAACAACACATAGTTCTGTATGGAATTACATATATGCTCTATGTGGAAACATCGACAAGAAACCTATTCCCCTTTAGGAAAAAAAAGTCATTTACCAAGTTTTTCCTCTGTTAATAAATGTCACCTTGATGAATATGGCTAAATACAGCATTAAAAGAATAGAAAGGTCTGTCATTTCCAGGAGTAAAATTTTTGAATTTTCTTTGTTTCCAGACCTAGTCAAATACAGTTTTAATAAATATGGAGCTAATAAAAATAGTATTATTTCAAGCTTATGAATTGCTAAGCCTATTTTTTGTAATGATTAATGATGAATCATTTTACAAAGCTTGGGTGATTCATCAACAGAGAAACATGTCTTTAAAATAGGTGTTCTGGGAATTCAAAACCTTTGTAATACAAAGTTTTTTATTCTCTAATTTGGGAATTTTTAAACCACCAGCAAATAGAAATAAAGACAAGAAAAGTAGGAGATATCTATTCTCAGCTACCCACATTGCTTCCATCTTCATGTTATCTTAATAAATTCAGCTATAACAAACTGTAAGCGACAAGTAGAGTCCAGTTTCAAAAGAGATGTAGCAGCGTTATCTAAAAAAGATTGTGTAGCTTTTATATCAGTATTTTTCTTTTGAGTGTTTTTTCCCTACTGTCTTATCTTAAAGGAGAAAAGAAAGAAAGAAAGAAAGAAAGAAAGAAAGAAAGAAAGAAAGAAAGAAAGAAAGAAAGAAAGAAAGAAAGAAAGAAAGAAAGAAGAAAGAAAGAAAAAAAAACTGTCTGCTCCAGAGCCCAGATTTTTTTTTTTTAATGTAGACTGCTCCCTTGGAATTATTTTTTAAAAGGAATGATATAAACTTTATATTTTAGATAGAAGACACAGGTGAAGTGATAAAGATCAAGGCAGGGGAGAAAAAAGGAAGCTGATAACTGCCCCCTGAATTCCATTCCTCTGAACTCATAAAATCATCATTTGATAGAAAGATAATTATCATGACTGTACTTTTGTCTCATGATATTTTTAGCTTATCTAATAAGAAAGTCTTAACATAAATGATTAACAATAAAGAAATCCTTAAATTATATGCCTATATGACATGATATGCTGCAACCTTTATAAGAGATGTTTTAGAAGAATATTTAATAACAGAGATTGTTTATACTATAAATGAATAAAAATAGCAGAACACAAAAGTATAACAAGAGTATGAACTCAAAATATATAACTAGGAAAAAAAAGAAACGATGTTAATAAGTATCTCTGGTGACAGTTTTATTTGATCCTTTATACTTTTCTGTATTTCTCAATTATCTTACCATGAACATATATTTGTTTTGCTATTAGAAAACAAATAAAAACATTTTTAAATTCTTAAAATTTTCTGTTTATTTTCAGATGAGTAAGTTATGTTGAGTTATTTTTATTTTTCTAGAGACAAAACAGAAGTTCCTCTGATAAAGAACAAGAGTGACAAAATTTTATTTTTTATACTCATTCTGTCTCTCTCTCTGTCAAGGCATATGACCATTGTACTTGAGAGTCCTGTAAACCCAAGTTTGAGACCTCCCATTTCACGTTATGTTTAGCTTTCCTCTGTAAAGAAATCCATTGTGTTTATAATTGTCAAATGATAATGTTCATATAGCTGTTTATTTGTTCATTTATTCACTCAACATTGTCTTATTGAGGAACGCTAAGCAGGTAAGGAGAGCCAGAGAGATGATGATGATGATGATGATGATGATGATGATGATGACGTCTCAGTGTGGGAGATAGTTTGGAGGAAGGAAACCTAAAGATGGGAAACGAATTAGGCAAGGAAAGATTCATGCCTAGAAAAGGTTTGTTAGTGTGACAATGCGAAGAAAGGAGCAAAGTCGAGATACCCTGCAAATATAAAGAATGGAATTTGATGACTTTTCATATGTAATTATGTCTAATAAGTACCAGTGTGTTAATGTAGATTGTGCAACAGTAAATAAAACACACCTTCTCCTCATTCCTGAAACCTTCAACACAACCTCACTCACTCTTCACTCTCAACTGATGGTCTGGAAAAACAGAAGCAATCAGAAGAAAACTTAATCACAATCCCATCTCCAAATCGATTAACCTCTCTATACATTATACCATATGTTCTGCCTTATCTCCTGTTAAAATAAAACACCAGTTCTCCCCTTCATGTGTGTCCTGAATCTCATCCCGTCACCTCCTCAAGGACATCACTCTCATAAATGTCCAACTATTCTTCATCATCAAAATTTCCCCCTCTAATGGATCTTTCTAATTAATACACAAATATTCTATTATTCTCTCATACTAAACAAACATTCCCTTGAGTTCAACATTCTCCAGCCACCACCCCATTTCCCTACTAAAATTAAAAAAAAAAAGAAAAAAGAAAAAAAACCCCAGACATTTATCTACTTTGATATAGACTTCCTCTCCTTCCATACTCTCTAGAAACCAATCTAGTTAGGCTTTTGTCCTGACAACTCTACCAAAACTGCTTTCGTAATTGTCACCAATGCACCCCAACTTTGTAAGATCCAAAGGCAGGGCCAGTTTCATGGTATGCAATCTACAGAGTTACACTGGGCCACAGGCTTCGAAGAGCTCAGTCCTTGGCTTAATGCTCTGTTGTTACCATCTTGAAACTCTTAACAAATTTTAAACAAGGGGCTCCACATTTTTGTGTTTTCACTGGACCCAGAAAATTATATTGCTGGTCCTATCTAAAAGTCATTCTAAGTTCTCATTTTTCTACTTAACGTCAGCGTTTTGCTCAATTGATTCACATGGCTTCATGAACACCTTGTTTTCGGTTTTCCTTCTGTCTCTTTGGCTCTCCTTACCGGTTAGTCCTCACGTTTCTGATTTCTAACATATTGAGTTTCCCAGAGTTCAGATCTCAGTGTTCTTCTCTTTTTTATCTACATTTCTTCTCTGTGATTTCATTTAGTTCCATGATATTAAATAGTATTTAAATACTAATGCACTCCACACAAATTTATATCTCTAGGCCAGAACTCTTTCTATAAGCCATTGTCTACTCAATATCTCTACTTAGACAGTCCATATGTAGGATGACTCTCTTTTTGTCTGGGACAGTCCTGATTTATAACTATTGTTTATAAACAGTGCTCTCTTTCACACACAAAATGTGTAATGGTTTGTATAAGAAATTGGATGGTCACCCTGCTTAGACATCGCAAATTGAACATGTTCAAAATTGACTCCTGGTGTTCTCCCAAGCTTCCCACACTCTTTTTGATCTCCGTGAAGGATACCACCATTCACATAGTTTCTCGGATCCAGAGGTTGACTTACTGTGTAGCTAATAAAGGCTTCATGTCTCCTTATTTTCATGGGGCCTTCGAAGTCCCTAAGAGCAGGTATGTATTCTTTTATGGTTTTATAAAACTTATTAAGTAAGACATAAATTATTCTGATGTTGAGAAGCAAATTTGAAAAGATGCTTTTGAAATTTTCTGTAAAACAAATGAAAATTTACAAACTCCTGATTTGGCTGAATATGAAAGGTATTTTGGTTTTGTCGTCTTTAAACTTATTTATTAAAGCAAAGAGAGAGAAAATTAAAATAAAAATTAATGAAACATGAAGCAAAAGTGATAAAGATGAGTTATTTAATCAGTAGAAATTATTCTGACATTGAGAAGTGAATTGAAACATTTTTTCCACATTCTGCCAAAAACAGTAATTCATTGAAAGGAAGACATAAATTTTGAATAGAAGTAATGAATAAGCTCTTTGTTTATGAATCCAAATAGTGAAGAGAAGTGAATCATATGATATATTGGGGAAAGATTTAAATTATTTGCTGATTTGTTACAAAATACTTACACTAATGAAGATAATATAAAACACATAATAATGCCACTACAATGAGCACATTGCTGCAAAACTGTTTAATGAGTATCATCAATTCAAATAGTATTTAACATTAGTCACTGGAGAAGACAATTTGAAATACTCTGAAATTTTACAGCTCATAAATTATATAAACTCGATAGCAGTTTCCCAAATTTGACAAAAATCCTGAAACTGTATATGACATTACCAATAATATGTTGAGAAGGTGACAGAAATGTGTAAAAGCTATCAGTAATAAAAAAAAAAATCAATCATGTTAGAGACAATCGACTTCTCAAAACATTTGCAGATAAAAAACTATAGGCAAAACGATAGTATTGCAGTGTATCAGGCAGTTAATTAATAAAACTATTATGTTAGTTTCCTGGATTTGTGTCGTGTGTGATATGTGCCAGCTTTTTAAAAAATAAGTGACTTATTGCTATATCTCTTCTCATTCTGTAACAAATATAACTGTCTATTGCTATTTAATAAATCACCCTAAAACTTAATAACACATGTATTATTTCACATCTGTGGGTCAAGAATTCTGAAGTGTCTTAGCTTGGTAGTTCTCACACAGGGTCTTCCATGAGGCTGCAATTGAGATGTCAGCTGGGGCAGCACTCATATGAAGATTTGACTGAGGCTGTAGGATCCACTTCCAAGATGGGTAACAGCAAATTATGCTAGCTGTTCGTGGGGAGCCTCAGTTTCTCTCCATGTGGACCTCTCAATAGGGCTTTTTTTTTTTTTCAAATAAGATAACTGACTTCCCCTAGAGTGATCCAAGAAAGAGTAAGGTAAATGCCAAGATGTTCTCTCTTTCTCTCTTTCTCTATTCCTTCCTTCCTTCCTTCCTTCCTTCCTTCCTTCCTTCCTTCCTTCCTTCCTTCCTTCCTTCCTTCCTTCCTTTCTTTCTTTCTTTCTTTATCATTTAGCCTCAGGAGTCACATGCCATCATTTTTTGTACTGTTCTACTGATCACAAAGGTCAGCCCTGCTTAGTGCGTGAAAGAGCTACTCAAGAGCATAAATATCAGGAAGCAAGAATCATTAAAGGTCGTCTTGGAGACTTGGTACCACAGTCTTCCCTCTGGCCATCAAAAATTTATGACCTTCCCATATAAAAAATACACTCACTCTCTCCCAGGTATCCAAAAAGTTCAATAGCATTCCAGCATTAGCTCAAAGTCTAGAATCTCCTCATCTAAATCATGTTCTAGTGTGGATGCTGCTCTTCTAGTGTAGTTCTGTAAGCAAAGTTCCTCCAGAACAGTTTTTAATCCAAATACCTATCAATTAAAGAAATAATCTACCTGCTCTCCATACACCCAATATATAATAGTGGGAGAGGCATAACTATGATAACCACCATAGATACGCTCGTTTAAGAGTTAAAAAATGGGAGGCACCCTGGTCCAAAGAAATTCTGAAATTTAGCTGGACATATGGAAGTTCCATGATTAAGTATGTCTTCCTCCTGCCAAATAATAATTATTCTGCATGGCCCTTGGCTCTGCCTCTTGTGCTCTTGGTTTTATACCCTGAGTCCTTCTTTGCAGTAGCATAGGTTTTCTCGACCTGCTTCCTGCCTGTAGAAGTGTTCGAGTCCAAAGTCCTCTTTTCATTTTGTACGTTTCTGTCCCTTTCAGTGCAAGCTAGCAATATTTTTCCAAAATAATTCTTTTTAAAACTTTGTGAATATACTATAAATCTTACTGGGGATTCACTCCATTAGAAAAAAATCTCCTTAAGATTAGCCTTTTTCTAACTTGGACTTCCACTGAAACTGCTGAGGGGTAACATCCTTAAGATTTTTACAAGTTTTATTGTTCAGCTAAACAGATCTGTGAAGCTCTCTTTTGCATTTTTCTAACGTCTTAGCAAAGAATTTTATGGGTCCATTCTGATCTTCATCTTTGTACCCTGTTTTGCTGACAGTGACCTAGATTTGATCCTTGCTCCTGAGCCATTCATTCCTTCATTGTAGCAATATCTGCCATCTAGAGAGGTTGAAATTTTTCAGAATCTGCAAGACTGGCTCCTTCTAAAAAATTTTCCCCCTGATTTTATTGAGATAGAATTGACATATTACATTAACCCACGGTTTATTAGATAATTATTTGATATATGTATATATTGTAAAATGATTACCACAGTAAGTTTAGTTAACATCAATCACTCCAAATAATTACAAAATTTTTTCTTGTGAGGAGAACTTTAAAGATTTATTTTCTTAGCAACTTTCAAGTTTTAAGAGCAGGTCCTTTTTGTTAACAGTCCTTCCTTAAGCTTACCACTCTCTTGTCACATTTCATTAGCAACAGGAAGAAGAAACCAGGAGGCACCCTCAACACTGCCTAAAAATCTCCATAGCTAGTTCCTCGAGTATATTTCCTACTTTCCTTATTAACATAGGTGTTGTTAAACTTTCAACCTCTACATAACAATATTCCCCTTTCTTCCAGTTTCCAATAACATTTTTCTACTTTCTGTTAAGCCCTCATCTACAGCTTCTGTAAAGTCCACTAGGATTCTATTAACAGTCTCATTAATGTTTTTTAGGCTTTCTCTAACATCTCCTTAATATCCTTCTAGCTTCTGCTCACTACCTTGTTGCAAAGTTCCTTTATAGTTTAGGGTTTTATTATGGTAGCACTCCACTCCCGCAACCAAAAATCTGTATTACATATGCTTTCCTGCAAAACAAATTATTCAAAAACTTAGTGTCTTAAAATAATAAACATTTTATTACCTCACACAGGTTCTGTTGGTCAGGAATACAAAAATCGTTTCTCTGAGTGGTTCTGGCTCACTCTCATGACATTGAAGTCCACATATTGCCAGATGCAGTCAAAATCACCAAGGACCATCTTGGAGGCAGGGCACAACACATTTAAAATAAATATTTAACTTTATACATCATTTTCATTTGTAATTATATATTCATTGCATGTATAATTTTTCATTTCCACAACACTTGGATCTCCAATAACTCTTGACTTCTTTCCTTGTCTCATACCCCATACTTGGTCTATTAGCACATCCTGTGAGGTCTACCTTAAAAATATATCCCCAAATTCAATATCTGGTCAAGATGGCAGAGTAGGTAAACACTGTGCTTACCTCCTCTCATGACCATATCAAAATACCAATTAAATGGAAATGTAATGGCTGTGTGCGATGTCAGAGGGATAGTGGATGGGGGAAGGGGGTTCACACAGTGTGAGGGATATAAATGATAAACGTCTAAGTATTGCTTTGTCTTGTACACCAGAAACTAATAAAAAAAAAAATCAGTGATTTGGAAAAAAAAACAAACAACTAAAGTACAGGACAACCATCATTGAGAATCACTTGAAGTCTAGCTATAGTGGAACTGAAGTCTGACAACTGAGGACATACAGAAAAAGCCATCTCAAGATTGGTAGGAGGGTCAGAAATGTGGAACTTGCTGGCCCCACAACCTCATGTGACTATTAAATCTTAGAGGAATATCTTGGCTGCAGAGGTCCCCTTGGGAGGAGTGAGGGTCCCAGCTATACACCAGGCTCTCCAGCCCAGGGTTTCATGGACAGGAAGAGAAAAGTCCCCATAACTTCTGGCTGTGAAAACCACTAGAGACTGTGGCTGAGTGAGATGGAGGCTGGCTGCAGTCCCAGGTGATTCTCTTAAAGGGCCCATGCACGGACTTACTCGTTAATGGACTCACTCACTCTGAGCACCAGTGCTGGGGCAGCAGCTCAAAAGGTGCCAGGGACACAGAGGGAGGAACTGAATTGTCTGGCTTCAGAACAAGGTCTGGAGGGGCAGCTTTCTCCTTAACGGGGGAGCTGGCAGAAGCCATTGTTTCTTTGTTGAGTGCCCTCCCCTACAGAGTACAGACACAGGTAGTTGCCATACCTGAGTCTCCATCAACCTGGCTAACACAGTTCATTCACCCTGATTCCCTGACACCCTGCCCCACCCAACTTTCAAGCAGATCCAAACCACTTCCAGTGGCTTTTCCATATAAGTGGCCGGTCTTGGCTAATGCTGAAGATTTTCATAAACTCTCTCAAAGGTTCACAAAACCCAAATAAGCAGCATCTGGCTTCAGTGTGTCCCATACCTCAGGCTGAGCAGCCCTAAGCCCAGCACTAGCAACAGCCGCATTTGTTAATGGGTTGGTCTCTTGAGGCAACTCCAAGCCCATCACAGGCAGTAGCCATCTGTGAATTGCTTTGTGGTTCATGCCAGGTGGCCCCAGGCAGGGCGTAGACAGTGGCTGAACTTGGTCTGTGGTGGGGCCCCTCCCAGGAGGCCCTGGGGCTGGCACACCCAGTGGCCAGCTTCAGACCCAGACAGAGCATCACCCAGTTGCCTCCAGGAATGACATGCCCAAAGGGCAGACGAGGTAGGCACAACAGCCCTGTTAAAGTGAATCGTGCTTTATAGGGTCAGGCCCTTCACTACTCCTCCACTGCAGTCACAGCCAGTCCTCACAACAAATCAGCCAGAGGGTCAATCCCTCCCACTGATGTGCAAAGAGAAACCAAGGCTCAACTACAAGAGGAGGGCACACACAACCCACACAAGGGACGCACCTGGAGTACCTGGCTCAGGTGACCAGGAAGACTGCACCAAGCCCCACAGCACACCTACTGCATAAGGGCACTCTACTATGTCCTGGAGACATAGCAGCCCTACCTAATACATAGAAACACACAGGGAGGCAGCCAAAATGGGGAGACAAGAAACATGTCCCAAATGAAAGAACATTACAAAGCTCCAGGAAAAGAACTAAATGAAATGGAGGCAAGCAATCTACCAAATGCAAAACACTGATTATAAGGACGCTCAATGATCTCAGAGAAAAATTCAACAAAGAAATAGGAAACATTAAAATGGAGATAGAAAACATAAAAAAGAACCAGTCAGAAATAAAGAATACAATAATTAAAATGAAATACACATTACAGGGAATCAACAGTAGAGTAGATGAAGCAGAGGATCAAATCAGTGATTTAGAAGATAAAGTAGCAGAAAACACCCAATTAGAACAGCAAAAAGAAAAAAAAATCCAAAAAATGAGCATAGTTTAAGGGGCCTCTTGAATGATATTGAGCATACCAACATTTACATCATAGGGGTACCGGAGGGAGTATAGATACAGCAAGGAATTCAAAACCTATTTCAAGAAATAATGATGGAACACTTCCCTAATCTGGCAAAGGAAATAGATATACAAGCCCAGGAAGGGCAGAGAGTCTCCAGCAAGATGAACCTGAAGAGGCCCACACCAAGACACATCATAATTAAAATGCCAAAGTTTAAAGACAAAGAGAGAATGTTAAAAGTGGTAAGAGAAAAGCAGTTAGACTACAAGGAAGCTCCCGTAAAACTGTTGGCTGATTTTTTAACAGAAATTTTGCAGGCCAGAAGGTATTGGCAAAAAATATTCAAAGTGATGAAAAGCAGGGACCTACAACCAAGATTACTCTACCCAGAAAAACTATCATTTAGAATTGAAGGGCAGACAAAGAGCTTCCCAGACAACAAAAAAGCTAAAGGAGTTCATCAACATCAAACCAGAATTGCAAGGAATCTTAGAGGGACTTCTTTAAGATGAACAAAAAAAAAAAAAAAAAAGAAGGTGAAAAACATGAATAATGAAATGGCAATAACTGCATATCTATCAACAATTACTTTAATGTAAATTGATTAAATGCTCCAATCAAAAGACATAGGGGGACCGAATGGATAGGAAAACAGACTTTTACATATGAGTGCTGACAACTAAGTTCTCGAACTTGTTGCAATGATGTTGCTAACCTTATTTAATATCAGAGGGATTATTCATTATGCATTTGTACCAACTGGACAAACAGTTAACCAAGTTTACTTTTTGGAAGTGCTGAAAATGCTGCAGGAAAAAGTTCAACGACCTGAACTTTTCGCCAATTCATGGCTCTTGCGTCATGACAATGCACCAGCTCACACGGCACTGTCTGTGAGGGAGTTTTTAGCTGGTAAACAAATAACTGTATTGGAACACCCTCCCTACTCATCTGATCTGACCCCCAATGATTTCTTTCTTTACCCCAAAATAAAGGAAATATTAAAAGGAAGACATTTTGATGAGATTCAGGACATCAAGGGGAATGTGACAACAGCTCTGATGGCCATTCCAGAGAAAGAGTTCCAAAATTGCTTTGGAGTGTGAACTAGGTGCTGGCATGGGTGCATAGCTTCCCAAGGGGAGTACTTCGAAGGTGACTGTAGCGATATTCAGCAATGAGGTATTGTAGCACTTTTTCTAGAATGAGTTTGTGAATGGAATTGTCAGACCTTGTATGCTGCCTACAGGGGACTCTCTTCAGATCAAAAGACACACAGACTGAAAGTAAAGGGTTGGAAAAAATATTTCCATGAAAATGGAAATGACAAAAGAAAAATCTGGAGTAGCAATACTTACACTAGACAAAACAGACTTTAAGACAAAGGCTATAACAAGAGACAAAGAAGGATTCAGTTCAAGGGGATGTGTGCATTCATATATTCAATGCAGCATTGTTTACAATGGTCAAGATGTGGAGGTAGCCTAGGTGTCTGTCAATGGATGAATGGATAAGGAGGAGGTTTTACATATATGCAATGGACTATTGCTCGGCCATGGAAGGGAATGGGTTCTTGACATCTGTGGCAACAAGGATGGACCTGGGTGGTGTTGTGCTGAGTGGAGTATGTCAGGCAGAAATAAAGAATACTATAACTGAACTGAAGAATACATTACAGGGAATCAACAGTAGAGTAGATGAAGCAGAGAATGAAATCAGCTATTTAGAAGATAAGGTAGCAGGGCAACGGCTGGCAACAAACTCATAGATACATTTTGATAGTTGCCAGATGGGAGGGGATTTGAGGGTCAGTGAAAAAGAGGGAGGGATTAAGAAGTACACATTGGTAGTTACAAAATAGTCATGGGGATGTAAAGTAAAGCATAGGGAATATAGTCAATAATATGGTAATAACTATGTATACTGGACAAGTCTGGGGGTTGTACAGCATAGGGAATATGGTAATAACTATGTATACTGGACAAGTCTGGGGGTTGTACAGCATAGGGAATATGGTCAGTAATATTGTGATAACATGGTACAGTGTTAGATGATTGCTGCACTTATAGTGATCACTTTTTTAGGTATATAAACGTTGTATAACTATTGTGTACACCTGAAACTAATATAATATTGTATGTTACTTACATTTTAATAGAAATCTGTTTCAAAGTTATTAGTTGTAGCTTACAACAGGACTAAACCACTACCTGTTTCTATAAATAAAGTTTTATGGGAACACAATAAATAAATAAATAAATAAATAAATAAATAAATAAATTCCCAATTCATTCACATATCACAATCTCCATTATTACCATGCTTCTTCAAATCAAAATCATCTTTCATTGAGATCACTGTAATAGTCTTTTAATTGGTCTTCTTGCCTCTCTTTATCCTCTACAGTCTATTGGCAACACAGGAAATAAAATAAAATAAAGCCATATCATGTTACTATTGTTTTCAAATCCTCCCATGACTTCCTCTTTTACCCCAAGCAAAGCCAATGCCCTTAAATGTTTTGTAAAGCCCTACATGACCTGACCCCCCTGTCTAACTCTCTGCAGGCATATCTGCCTCTCTCTGCTCACTGTGCTGTGCTACAATAGCTTCCATGCTGTTCCTATCTCTAATCTGTTCTTCTTGCTGTTCCTCTGTCTGAAGGTTCTTTCCCCAGATACACCTCTTTTTTAAGTAACATGTTATACATTTCAATCTCTTTAAAAAAAGTTATAGCCTCTTACCCTCCACCAAAATGTAAGCTCTTTGAGGGCAGGGACTTTGTTTTGTTCATAGTAGTATTCCCAGAGCATAGAACAAGAACCAACATTTGATGGGTATTCAGTAAATATTTATTGAGTGAATGAGTCTATGAAGCAATGAATAAATAGATGAAGGAATTGAATATTTCAAGAGGTCACATTAGAGCTAGGATGGTGCAGTGGTACTGTGGTCAAGAGGAGAAAGGATACAAAAAACTATGATATGGCTGTCTGTGTAAAATGCTGTAAAAAGGTATAAGAACATGACAGTGGAAAAAGGCCATGAGAAAAGGGAAGGTTAAATTTGGTGCTTAAAAGACTATTTGATAGAGTATTTGTAATGCAGTTGTTGAAGCAGAAATCATTGTCAAAAGTTAATGAGTGAGGTAAGAAAGCATAGAGGCTGTGAATATCCTTTTGAGAAAGAGGATAATAAAAGAAAGGGTGTGAGAGGAAGATAATAAGGGAAGGAGTGAGGGAAGGAGGAGAGAGAGTGAAAGGAGGAGGGGGAGAAGGAGAGGGAGAAGTAGGGAGAGAGAAAGAAACAAGAGAGAAAAAGAAAGGGAAATAAGAGAAAAAGCCCAATACAGTAGTTAAAAACCTATGGTTTTGGAGTCAGACTTTTATGGATTTAAGTCCCCGTGCCACCACTAAATACTTGCCCGATTTCAGACAAGTTGCTTAAATTCAGGAGCTTCTGTTTTCTCTGGTATTATCTACCTCATAAGATAGATGTGATGATTAAACTAAAGAATTCATGCGAAGAGTTGAGTTTGATAAACTTTCTGGAACATAGTAAGAATTTAATAAGTGCTAGGTGAAGAGTAAGTTTCTTTTAAAAAGTCACAGAATTGAGCAAGGGAGTTTGGTATTTGGCTGTTTTTTAGGATATGGGAAGACTTGATCATGCTTAAAAGCCAAGGGGAATAAGCTAGAGGGAGGGAAGAGATTGAAGATGTAAGAAATGTATGGGTGAAATGGAAGTGGACAATTATTGATAGTCCTGAAAAGAGTGGAATTGAATGAGAAAGGCTTTTTTCTGACATTGAAATAGGCAAGGACAATTGAATGGGCAACAGGGAGAAATTTAAGAAAAGAGAGAATACTGACTTGTATCTCATAAAACAGAAGTAATCAAGGCATCTACTGAGAGGACGAAGATGTGAAGGTCAAAGCTTCACAATACATCACATCATTCTTCCAACTTTGCCTTTGCTTTAAAGGCTCAGATATCATTTCTGCTCAAATGTATCCACTTATGCAGCGTTTTACACAGTCTCCAGCACAATCAGATCCTGTCTTATGCCTATCTTTTTCACAAGGGAGAGAACATTGAAAGTTTCTTTATAAAAGATGATGTTCATGACCTGGTAGGTTTTATTCAAAGTGTAAACTGCTCAGGATGCATCTCAAAAATGATTTTAAGGGTTTTGTATCTTTTATACGAGGTTGTTGATAAATATATCATGTATGGGTAGGTAAGTCATTGGACATTATACTGCATCAATCAACATGGTAATTGGGTGGCAAACATTTTCTATTTTGCTGTTTGCTAAAGCTAGCTTACCTTCGGCTTTGTGTTTGTTTGTTTGTTGTTTGCTGTTAGGGCAAGAGGTTTCTTCTGGATTGATACTGGGAGAGGATCAAGAGCAGAGGTTACTCTCTGGGCTGCTCAAATCTTCTACGGGGGGGTAGTCATATTAAACTCATCACATCGAATTGAGGCAGTGAAGATTGGTTAAAAAAATGACTTAACAGCAAATAGTACTTCCTGGTGACATTACTTCACTTTATGATGGATTAGATCTATTTGTAGCTTTAAATAAACTGATGGAGGTAGGAGAGGGTGAAGGGGAGACATGGTGGGTCAGCCCTTCGGTTTGAAAATGTTTTTTGGCCTGAAAATCACCATCATCATCAACAACAAACATTTGTTGAGTACTTAATACTTTGAGAGTAGCTCTAAGGTCAGGGGAATGATTTTAAATGTCACTGCTTAGTGTTGGGAGATTTATCAAGAGAAAAAGAAGACATCAGTTGGAAATGGTTTGGACAGCTTTTTGAAAGACCAACTGAGTTTTCTAAACCATTCCCACATGTGTCTTCTAAATTCTAAGCCAAGAAAATACAGTGGATATGCACTGTATTGTTTTTCACACCTTTGATTCAGATAGGATAGTGATTAGTGATAGCTGCATTTTTTGCATGATAACACATGCTTTCAAAAACATATAGAAGAGAAGATAGTATACATTACTGCTTAAAGCTATCACTTTTTTGCTATTGCTTCCTTTGTGAAGTTACTGAACCCCATTAATAGTTGTTCCTGTGGAAAATTTAACTCATTTTATGATAGCTTTTAAGAACACAATGCAGCAAATGATAAGGATCATACACATTTTGTTTCTTTTTCAAAATGCATCTGTCCTTAAATACACACCTTAAAGTTATTTGCCAGCCTGAGTGTCTTGATTGGAAGCAGCTTAAGAATGGTGTCCCCCTGCCCCCATCCATACCACCACCTCGGGCAGTACAGACTCGTTCAAATCTCAGATACTTAGAGACTTGCATTGGAAACCTGTTGCAGAGAATCTCCATGAGAGAGACAAGATGCCTGAAAGAAAGATAAAAGGCTAGAAGGGAGGTTATATTACAAAGCAATGGCTTTTTAAAAGAATGAGCACTTCAGGATGTTCCAGGAAGAGACTATTCTGAAAACTTGAAGAAGCTGCTGACCCTTCTGGATTTCAACAGAGTAGTGAGAAAGTAAGTAATATTAAACTGGAGTTGTAAGATAACCTGGAGTGGCTTAAGGAGCACCCCTTATAGCATGCTCTGTAGGGCAAAGTGGCCCCAAGTACATAGGTTACAAGGTGACAAAAAATTTAGTATTTGACTTGTATTTCAGTTTTGCTTCCTTTTTGTTGGCTTTATATTTTAGTGTTGGATGATTTATTTACTTGTGGGTTCATAAAGTGAGTGAAAGAGAGCTAGCATAATTAATTCGCTAAAAGTTTTAATGAAGACCAAATATATGGTGATGGAAGGAGAACTGATTCTGGGTGGTGAACACACAATGGGATTTATAGATGATGTAATACAGAATTGTACACCTGAAATCTATGTAGCTTTACTAACGATTGTCATCCCAATAAATTTAATAAAAAAAAGAAAAAAAAAGTTTTAATCAAGACTGTGGGGACAGAGCCCCAGAGAGCAGTTTCCAGGCTCTCGGCCTCACATAGAAAAGTGCTGGCTCAGGTAGTAAATGGCCATCAGCTGTGATTGGATGGTCATCAGCTGTGGCTAGTTGGCCGTCAGCTGTAACCAGTGAGCCATTGGCCACTAATATAACTGCCGTGGCTACGCTAGCAGGAAAATGGGGGCTAGCAAGAAGATGGTGGCTGGGCTGGCAAGCAGCAGAGTGTGGCGGAGTGTGGATTGCAGATTATGTAGATCCTGCTTCGTTTCTTCAACCCAGCTGCCAACGAGAATATAGCAATATGACTCCCCTACCTATGGCTCCGTGGGTGTTCCTTTTTGGCCTCACCATATCCTGTGTTCTTATGTGGGGAGCGGGAGCTGAGACCCCGCCTGCCGCCCCACATGACAAATGGCGCAGTGAGCAGAGTACGGTGCCGGCCAAAGCTCTCCGAAGGGCGGTGGAGCAGTTTGTGCGTATGAACACTCAGTCTCAGGAAGAGCAGGAGGAGAAGCTGCCAGAGAGCTGGACCCCTGTGGAGGGGTGGAAAGATGTGGACAGTTCTCCAACCAGCACAGGCTGGAGAAAGCGAAGGTCGTTGCGGCCCTGTGGGCTGGGAAGTGCTTGCTGAGGCAGCCCGGATGCAGGACTTGTAGTCCCAGGAGGAAACACTTGCTGAGTCCTCCATGGGAGATGAGGGTGAGGTCAAGGTCATTCCTCACCCCAGGACAGCCCTGGCGAATGACTATGGACTATGGAGAATTGCCTTCCATGCCTAATTTAATGGACCGCTTGACTGTTTGCTTGGGAACATATCACCATGTAGTGGAACTGGCGGATGTTTGCTTTTGTGTCTCGACCGGCCACCATCGAGAAAATGTGAGAAACCCTGGTGGTGCCCTGAGAGCCCTGGCTGAGTCCAGGAAGTCTGGCAGTGCCCAGAGAGAGTGGCAGTGCCCTGAGAAGCCCTTGCTGTGCCCGGGGAGACTGGTGGTACCTTAAGAAGCCCAGGAAGTCTGGCTGTGCCCAGAAGGACTGGTGGTGCCCTGAGAAACCCTGGCTGTGCCCAGAGAGCCTGGCTGTGTCCAGGATATTGCACTCACCTCCAGTCTCCTTGCACAGGGCCCCTTGAGGAAGACGTTTGTCACGTAGATTGTGAGGCGAGACCCTGTAGGGGTGGAGTGTGGGGACAAAGCCCCAAAAGCAGTTTCCAGGCTCTCGGCCTCACATAGAAAAGTGCTGGCTCAGGTAGTAAATGGCCATCAACTACGATTGGCTGGCCATCAGCTGTGGCTAGTTGGTCATCAGCTGTAACCAGTGAGCCATTGGGCACTAATATAACTGCCGTGACTACGCTAACAGAAAAATGGGGGTTAGCAAGAAGATGGTGGCGGGGCTGGCAAGTGCGTAGTGTGGCGGAGTGTGGATTGCAGATCGTGTGGTTCCTGCTTCCTGTTTCTCCAACCCAGCTTCCAGTGAGAATATAGTAGTATGACTCCCCTACCTATGGCTCCATGGGTGTTCCTTTTTGGCCTCACCATATCCTGTGTTCTTATGTGGGGAGTGGGAGCGGAGACCCCACATGCCACCCTGCACGACAAAGACAAATATTAGATAGGAGTACAAATTGGTTCAACCTTTCTAAAGGGTATTTGCATTGAATTTTAAGGCCATTAAAAAAAATTTGTACCCTTTGACTCAGTAATTCTACTTCAAGAAATCTTAAGGAAGTAATCACATATACATAAGGTTTTATATACAAAATAAGAGAAGACTAGCAATATTCTCTCTCCTCCCCTTCCTTCCATTATAGATGATTTAGAAACTACAGAAAACCATTATCACAATAGTAAGAATCACCTATAATTCCACTACCTGAAGACAATCACTCTAACTACATCCTTCTCAGGGTTATTTTCTTTCAAAATGTGTCATTATTTTTCTATTTGAGGCCCTAACAAATTACCACAAACTTACTGGCTTAAAACAACGCAAATTTATTATCACACAGTTCTGTAGGTCAGAAGTCCCATGCAGGTCTTAATACACTAAAATCAATGTTTGGGAAGGGCTGCATTCCTTTCTGGAGGCTCTAGGAGAGAATTTATTTCCTTTCCTTTTCAAGCTTCTTGAGGCCATCCACATTCCTTGGCTAATGGCCTTCTTCCTCAATCTTCAAAGCCAGCAATGTTGCATCTTTTTGTGCTTTTCTTCCAAAGATAGATCTGCCTCTCGACATAGCAGGGAAAGAGTCTGTGCTTTTAGGGACCTGTGCGATTAGGTGGAGCCCACTCAGAAAATCCAGGATGCCCCCAACTCAAGGTCCTTAAAGATAATCACATCACACATTTTGGGAATTTGAGCATGGACATCCTTGGGAGGAGGGGGCATAGTTGTGCCTAACACACAAGCATTTTCATATATATTCAAATATATATATTTTCTAAAATTGGGAACATATAGATAATTTTGTATCTTGCTTTCCTTCAATTTATTTTGAGAATGTCTCCATATTATTAAATGTTTTTTAAAAATGTGATTTTTTAAAATGCTAAATACTATTTGACTTTAGGAGTCTACTGTAATTTATTTAATCATTTCTCTACTGTTGGCCCTGTAGATTACTTTTCATATTTTTAAAAATCTAATTCAGGAGAGATCCAAGATGGCAGAATAGATGAAAGCTATGCTTGCCTCCTCCTGTGAACACATTAAAATTACAACTAAATTATAGAACAATCAACCTAGAGAACCACTGAAGTCTAGTTCAACAGAAGTATTATAACTAAGGATACAAAGAAGAAGCCACATTGAGACTGATAGGAAGGGTAGAGATGTGAAATGGGCTGACCCCACATTTCCATGAGGCAGTTGAGAAAGGGGAGGGCTATCTCAGCACAGAGGTTCCCCCTGGAGAAGTGAGGGACCTCAACCTCATACCAGGCTCCCCAGCCTGGATTACTGGTGACAGGAAGAGGAGCCCCCACAACCTCTGGCTGTGAAAAACAGTGGGGATAATCAACCATGCGGTGAGACAGAGGCTGCTGGAAACCCAGATGTCCTCTTAAAGGGCTTGCACACAGACTCACTCACCCATAGACACTCATCCTGAGCTCTAGCAGAGGGACAGTGACTCAGGGGGTGTCAGAGACATGGAGTGGGAGTGGGGTCAGACTGAGTTGTGTGGCTGTGGGGCAAGGATTGGAGGGACGGCACCATTTTCCCTGTGTAGGGTCCTTTTCCAATGCAGCCAGCAGCAGCAGACAGGTGCCATTTTCCCCATGTTGAGCCCTCTCTCTCTCCCACACTCATGGCCAAATCTGAATCTGAATTGGTTGGATGAGCTCTTCTCACTCCACCCTAGTGACTCCCTGGGACCCTGCCCCACCCAACTCACCCAACACTGGAGGCACTTTCTCTGTGAGCAGCCAGCCTCACCTGCACTGCACTCTTTCTGGGACAACTTTCAGGGGTCCATGGGACCCAGGCTGGTGGTGGCTGGCCTCACTGTGCTCTGAGATTTTTGCTGAGCAGCTCCAGGCTCAGCTGTGGTGCCAAACCAGAATCTACAATAACCTGGTGAACACAACTCGTCCCACTCTGGTGACTCCCTGAGACCCTGCCTCATCCAAGTTGTGTATCCCATAAGTCTTTATCAGCAACTGAACCTTGTGGGAGCCAGCAGGAGGCAGCAGGCCTCAGGGTGTCCTGGCTTTTTTCCGAGCTACCCCAGGCCCAGTACTGGTGGCAGCTGACCTCAGTTCACAGCATGGCCTCTCCCACATGCATCCAGGTTTAACACAGGCAGCGAGCAACAGCGAATTGCTGTGTAGTTCCTATTAGGTAGGCCCCAGTTGGTCACAGGCAGTGGGTGACCTGGACCTGCACTGGAGCCCCACCCAAGTGGCCCCAGCACCAACATACTTAGAGGTTGGCTGCAGACCACAGCCGAGCACAGCCCAATTAGCTCCACAAGTGGCGCACACAAAGGGTAGTCTCAATAGGCTCTAGAGCCTAATGGGTTGAATCCTGCTCAGTAGTGTAAGGTCACTGCACAGGTCAACAGCACATAAGCTGTTGATGTGGCCAAACCCAATAGCCAGTCAGCCTGAGGGTCAATCCTCCTCACTGATGTGCCAATAGTAATCAAGGCTCACCTATAACAGGAGGGCACACATGCAAAAAAGGGGCACCCCTGAAGCACCCGGGGCAGCTGACCAGGGAGACTGTGCCAGGGCCACACAGGGCACCTACTACATAAGGCTATCTGGCCAAAACTGGGAGATATAGCAGATCTACCTAATGCATAGAAACAAACACAGAGAAGCAGCAAAAATGAGGGGGGGGGGAAATTAGTCCCAAATGAATTAACAGGAGAAAACTCCACAAAAATAACTAAACAAAATGGAGGCAAGCTACCTACCGGATACAGAGTTCAAAACAATGGTTATAAGAATGCTCAAGGAACTTAGTGAGAAAGTCAAAAAAGAAATAGCAAACATAAAAAGGGCATAGAAACCATAAAAAAAAAACAGTCAGAAGTGAAAAATACAATAACTAAAATAAAGAATGCACTAAAAGGAATCACAAGCAGACTAGATGAAGGAGAGGATCGAATCAGTGATTTGGAAGACAAGGTAGCACAAAACACGCAATCAGAACAGCAAAAAGAAAAGAATTTTTAGAATGAAGATAGTTTAACAGAACTGTGGGACAACATCAAGCCAAACAACATTTGCCTCATAGGGGTACCAGAAGGAGAAAAGAGAAAGCAAGGGATTGATAACCTGTTTGAAGAAACAATGATGGAAAACTTTCCAAACCTGGCAAAGGAAATAGACATATAAGCTCAGAAAGCACAGAGAGTCCCAAACAGGCCCACACCAAGACCCATCATAATTAAAATGATGAAGATTAAAGACAAAGAATGAATATTAAAAGCAGCAAGAGAAAGGCAACTAGTTATGTATAAGAAAGCTCCCATAAAATTGTCACGTGATTTTGCAACAGAAACTTTGCAGGCTAGAAGGGAGTAGCAGGAAATGTTTAATGTGATGTAAAGCAAGGGTCTACAACCAAGACTACTCTACCCAGCAAGGCTATCATTTAAAATTGAAGGACAGATAAAGAGCTTCCCAGACAAGAAAAAACTAAAGGAATTCATCACCGCCAAGACAGTATTACAAGAAATGTTAAAGGGACTTCTTGAAGAAGAAGAAGGGGGAAAACAAACAAATAAAAGAAAATTTAAAATATGAATAATAAAATGGTAATAACTACATATCTAGCAACAATCACTTTCCATGTAAATGAATTAAATGCTCCAATCAAAAGATGGCGGGGGGAGCTGAATGGATAAGAAAACAAGACCCTTACATATGCTGCCTACAAGAGATTCACTTCAGATTGAAAGACACACAGACTGAAAAGTAAAGGGATGGAAAAAGAAATTTTCTTGAAAATGGAAATGAAAAAATAAAACCAACAACGCTGGGGTAGCAATACTTACACAAGACAAAATAGACATTTTTTTTTAAAGATTTTATTGGGGAAGGGGAACAGGACTTTATTGGGGAACAGTGTATACTTCCAGGCCTTTTTTTTACAAGTCAAGTTGTCCTTTCAATCTTAGTTGGGGAGGGCGCAGCTCAGCTCCAGGTCCACTTACCATTGCTAGTTGCAGGGGGCACAGCCCACCATCCCTTGCGGGACTCAACGGGTTGAACTGGCAACTGTGTGATTGAGAGCCCACTGGCTCATGTGGGAATCGAACCGGCAGCCTTCGGAGTTAGGAGCACGGAGCTCCAACCACCTGAGCCACCAGCCGGCCCACAAAATAGACTTTAAAAGAAAGGATATAACAAGAGACAAAGAAGTACCTAGTAATCCCATTTCTGGGTATTTATCCAAAGAAACCCAAAACGCTACTTTGAGGGGCCGTGTGCATCCATATGTTCATTGCTTACATTGGCCAAGATGTGGAGGCAGCCTGGGTGTCCATCAATGAATGAATGGATAAGGAGGAAGTGGTACCTATATATAATGGAATATTGCTCATCCATGGAACGGAATGGGTTATTGCCATCTGCGACGACATGAATGCATGGAGGATATTGTGCTGAGTTGAGTACGTAACACAGAGAAAGACAGATGCAGTGCGATTTCACTTATATGTGGAATCTAAAGACCAAAATAAACAAACAAAGCAAAAACAAACTCAAAGATAACAGAGAACATTTTGATGGTTGCCAGATGGGAAGGCGGTTGGAAAGGTGGATGAAAAGGGGGAAGAGATTAAGAAGTAAAAATTGGTTGTTACAAAGTAGTCATGGGGATGTAGGATATAACATAAGGAATATAGTCAATAATATTGTAATAACTATGTATGGTGTCAGATGGGTAATAGATTTATCGAAGTGGTGGATGGTGGGGGTTGGGAGTAAGGTTAAAAAGGTAAAGGGATTAAGAAGTACAAATTGGTAGTTACAAAATTATCATGGGATGTAAAATAAAACATAGGGAATATACTCAATAATATGGTAATAACTATGTATAGTGCCAGGTGGGTACTAGATTACTCAAAGGGATAACTTCTTAAATTATATAAATGTCTAGCCATTATGCTGTACACCTGAAATTAATATGAAATAATATTGAATGTCAACAGTAAGTGAAAGATTAAAAAAGGGGGAAATATGATGAAGAGAATAAAAGGTCCAAATTTCCAGGTACAGAACAAATAAGTCATGGGGATGTAATGTGCAGCCTAGGGTATATAGTTAAAAATATTGTGATAGCGTGGTATGGTTCAAATGGTTGCTGGGGTTATCATGGTGATCACTTCCTTAGGTATATGAATGTTGAATAACTATGGTGTACACCTGAAATGAATATAAAATTGTATGTTAACTATATTTTTAATAAAAGTTTTAAAAAAATAAATAAAAGCTACCAGAGAAAAAAAATATATTGAGTATATTATTAATATACTATAACTATAGAGTATGAGTATACTATACTATAATTATTAATATACTATAGCTATATAGTATAAGAGTATACTATGCTATAATTCCAAGGTTAGTTGGAATTATTAAGAAAAAACAAACACCTAATTCAGCACTGTTTCTGAGTATCTCCTACATAAATCTTTGTGGATAATTCCAATTAACCTTAGGATAAATTCTGAGAAGTGAAAATATTCAGTGTTATGTTTTAGGGGGACATCTCTTGAGATAATCATATTGATTCTTTCAATAAATATTTGGTGAACACCTGACAATTTTACTTGTGCATGTGCTCTTCTTTTCATCTTCACCAGTCTTGCTTGGGTTCATGTCACCAACATCTCTGGACAGAATAATTAGAATGTCTCCTTAACAAATTTTTTTCTCCCTAGTTTTGCCACATTCCATTCTGTTTTTTGATAGCTACCAGAGTGAGTCTTCTGAAATGTAGATATGACCTTGTCCCTCTGCCCTCCTCCATCCCTACAACGTCAACTATTAAATGGGTCTCTGTTCCCTACATGATAAACTCCAATGGTCCCAGATCGATATAAAATTGTCTCTGATATTGACATAAAACTTTGCCCTGCCATTTAGGATCGTTTTCTTTCTGCACTGAAGTACACTCTAGAATTACATTTATTGTTGGTCTTTTTGTGGCCAATCATCTCAGATTTTGTTTGTCTGAAAATCATTTTTTATTTTACCTTCATTCTTCAGAGATTTTTTTAAACCAAATATGAAATTCTGTAGTTGACAGTTAAGTTTTTCATCAAATGAAAGACTTTACTCCACAGTCTTCTGATTTCCATTACTGCCTTTGAGTAGTCAGATATATCCACTTATCTGTTGTTCCTTGAAAGTAATCTATCTTTTCTCTGATTAATGACTGCTTTGATTTTCTACAATTTTGTCATCTTATGTCTAGGCATAGATTTATTTCCATTTATCTCTTTTGGAACTTGTTTGGATTCCTGAATCTGTGGATTGGTGTCTTTTATTATTTTGAGAAAATTCTCATTCAAGGTCTCTTCTGATACTCCCTCTTCCCTTGTCTTTCTCCCTATATTTCTGGGACTTCAGTTAAACTACTGTACCATTTATGTTCTTACCTTTCCCTCCTTTTATTTTGGACTCTCCAGGAGCATTATGTATAGTTTTCTCTTATCAGCTGTAATTAATTCATCCATCAAGTTCCTAAATTTATCTATTTTATCTTTCATTTGCATAATTTCTGTTTATTTCTTACTCAAATCTGTCTCAAGTAAACTTGGAAGCATAGTCACTCTACTTAAGAGATTTTTAAATTAACTTTGCATTAAAGTATAATACACATACAGAAAAGTACAAAGATTATAAATGTATAATTTGATGAATTTCCAGACTCAACACACTTGTGTAATCAGCTTCTAGATCTAAAATCAACATTACCAGCACTCCAGAAGCCACCTCATGACACTTTCCAGTCACTACCACCAAAGTAACCATTATGCTCACTTATAAACAGCAC
This sequence comes from Rhinolophus hipposideros, assembly GCF_964194185.1. Taxonomy (NCBI): domain Eukaryota; kingdom Metazoa; phylum Chordata; class Mammalia; order Chiroptera; family Rhinolophidae; genus Rhinolophus; species Rhinolophus hipposideros. The sequence continues at coordinate 60,187,177 of NC_138046.1, forward strand.
AGATTAGTTTAGAATGTTTTGTACCTTATGCAAATAATGTTGTATAGAATATATGCATTTGTATCTGGTTTCCTATAACATTATAAGGTTCACCTGTATTGTTTCATATAGTTGTAAATTTTTCTTTCTCCTACTATATAGTATTGAACTGTGTGAGTATACCACCATTTATCCATTCTACCTTGGGTATTTGGGAAGTTTCCATTCAGGGGCTGGTGAACCCTTGTTGGTTATAAACCTAGGAGAGGAATTGCTATGTCATAGGGTATGCATGTGGTTAGCTTAAGTAGATACTGCCATACCATTTTCTGAGGTGATTACACCCATTTCATTCCCACCAGCAATGAGTGAGAGTTCCACTGGCTCTACATCCTTGTCAACATATATTTTCTATTTTTTTCACTTTAGACATTTTAGTGGGTAGACTCATAAATTTTTATATATATTATCCTCAATGTAGTTCTACAGTTGCAGCTATAGGTTTTCTTAGTTGATTAAATAGTTCTTTAGGAAAGTGATTTCTAAAATTATAACTAGCTGTGTTCTTTTCTTTAAAGTGATTTTTAAAATTATAACGAGTTGTGTTCTTTTACATTTTAGTTTTAGCACATTGTGATCAAATAATGTGGCCTTTATTACCTATACTTTTTGAAACTTGTTTTCTTTTAGAATCTAATGTGTGCTCAGTTTTGTGAATGTAAAAGGGACATTTGAAACTAATATAGATTCTCTGTAGTGTTTTAAGTTTGTTATGATAACCTGATTAATATTTAAATCATTTATTGTTTTTCTCTACTTAATCTGTCTAAGACAGAAAAGGAGGATTAAAAATTTCCACTTCAATTATGTTTCTCTCATTTTCTTGGAGCCAGCACATGTGGTACAGTGGTTCTCAAATTTTATCATGCATAACAATCAACTGGAGTAGTAGTTAAAATGCAAATTTCAGAGTTCTAGAATACATCTCAGGTGATGCCAGGAGTTTGCATTTGTAGTAAGCATTCTGATTCAGGTAATGCAGGCACTAACCTTTCAGATACACTGATATAGTGCCTTAGAGGTTCGCAAGTCATAGAGTCCTGGGTCCAAATTCCAGTTACATCCTTAACAGTGAGAACCTTGAACAAGCTTTTAATTTCTCTGTGCTCAGTTGTTTCCTCTGTAAAATCAGAATGATAACCATGTCTACTACGTAGTGTTGTTCTGAACCTTAAATTAGCTAATGCATGTGAAAATGATAGCTCAGTGCCTGTCCTCATTATTCATTATTATATAAAGGCCTAGGCCTCTTCTTTTTATTGACCATATGCTTACTATTTTATTAATATAAAATGACTGCCTCATTTATTGAATTAATTCTACTCTGATTATTATTAAGGACCACCTATACATTTTTACTGCATTTCTCAGTTATTTTTTGCCCATTTAAAAATATTTTTAACTTTTAAGGTACTTTATTTTAGATATCTCTCATAAGTTGCAAATAGTTGTGTTTTCTTTAATCAATTCAATCTGAAACTTTTATTAGGGTGGTTAACTCATTTACATTTGCTTTATCTTGTATAAGCTCCTTTTGCTTTAATATTTTCACATTTTCATGCTGTTTACTTTGTTTTGTCTTATAAACTATATTTTTCTTTGCTTTTTTGTTTAGATATTTGGAAGAAGATAACCATCTTTTTTTATTTATCTTTGTGTTTAAAGTTGTACCTATATTTTTATTATTAATGTTAAGAATGAAATAGTATTTCTTGATTTCTTCCCCTCTCCTGATACAATTTTAGTGTAAGTAGAACAATGCTTTACATAGCTAAATGTTCATAAGTCTTATTTATAAACTTTGAATTTTAAAAATTTCAACCAGGAAATGTCTGGTCTTGCTTCCCTCATTTAGTTTTCATTATATTGATCCTTTCAGTTCAAAGTTTTCTTCTAAACTTTGGTTTTTTTATTTCACTTGATCTGATCATCATGTGATTGGAAAATTTGGATCTCCAAGATCCATTCTCCATATCTTTTTCCATTTTTTCCATTCTGGAATAATTTTTTAAAAGGCTTTTTGGATTTGACTCTGACACCTAAAGAGCATCAACCGCTCCAATATTATTTTCCGTATCCAACTGTACTCAAAAGGCATTTGCTCACCCCTCCTCAAAAATATAACTTATCTCTGATGTGGAATGTATGTAGATGAAATGGAGCTAATCAAACCCTAATAAAAATTGACTTCAGTATATAGATGTTAACTGGACCAAGCTATGGTGTTTATAAGAATGCTTGCCTTTCTGTTCCTATTGTCTGCCTGTTTGGTGGAAGAACTCTTTTTGTCCAGATGGATACACTGAGTTTGGGGTGTGTTGTCAGCAGAAATAATGCCCACAACTTTGCCTCTGCTTACTTCTCCAGTTTCATCTTGTGCCACTCCATAATCTTATCACACTGAATTTCTTTCACTTTGTCAAATACTCTATCAGTTAGTACATTTTGGACTCTAGGTAACAGAAAACACAGACTCAAATTACCACAAGTAATGAAGGAATTTATTAACTCAAACCTGGACATCCAATAGTATGGCAGACTCTAGGTATGATAGAAATCAATAGTTACTAAATTATTAGTAACTATTAAAGTTTCATAAATTATTATGAAACACTTTAGTTGATCCCAGTTCTGTGCAAAACTCTCCAGAGTTTGGCTTCATGTTAAGGCTGGTTATCCTGTGTAACGAGATAATTGCCAATGGAAATAAAGACTGCAATGAACTTTTGGTTTTTTAATCACATCCAACAGGAATGAGAGAGGAAAATCTCTCCTTGAAGCGTGGACTAGGTCTTTTCCTTTAAGTTTTATTGGGCTAACTTGGGTCAGGTGCCAACTGCTGGACAAATAACAGTTGCCAAAGGAATGCCACATGCCGATTAGCTTCATCTAGTCAGATTCTCCTGAACATCCAGAGACGGGATTGTATGTGAACAAAATCAAAATCACATTAAGAATAAGAAAAGGGTAAATGGATGTTGAGGAGGCAATGAAAAGTATCTACCATGGATTCCATTTTCTTTCTCAAATCCTGATCTTTGCACATGCTATTTCCTCTGCTGGGAATACTCTTTCCCTGCCTTTTTACTTAGCTTAGTCTCGCTTATCTTTCAGCTCTCATCTTAAACATAATTTCCTGATCCATGTAAACTCAGTTAAAAATGTTGGGGCTTATATAGATTTTCTAGATTGAATGCAATTTTGTGGATGGGGTGAGAATAACTCAACAGTCTTATAATTAGTTGTTCCTAGAACATACCTCAGGCTTTAGGCAGCACTGTGCTCTATGGCTTCACAGGCTGGGTACTACAATGGAATAATACCCCCTGACTAGGGCCAGGTGGTCAGCAAAGTATGGCCAATTGGCCAAAGCCAGCCCACCACCTCGTTTTGTAAAGTGTTGTTTGAGCACAAGCACATTTATCTATGTGTGACTTACACAACTAAAAATAATTACTGTGTGTCCCTTTACAGAAAAGAAATATGCCATCCTCCGACTGAGACAACACAGAGGCCCTTTTTTAGGCCTTGTCTTGCTGAGAGTTGGTACACCTGGGGAACTGACTTGAGATTACCTAGCCTCACTATAAATAGGAATGTAATGGGGTTCGTTTGCCCCTTTTACTTGCAATTGGTGAGCATGCAGACAAGTAAACATAGTCACTAACTGATGGGAGAGGGAGTGTGTGGGACTGGAGTGCATAGAAACACCCATGAGACTGACAAATCTGAGTGGCTCATACTTAACAGGTTCCTCATACCATGCTGTCATCAGCCGTTGTAAGTCACTGTGGAGAACTGAGAAGTCTACAGCCATCCAGGGTCATCCTGCTTTATCTTCGGTTTTAGGCAGTAATCTCGGAAGTAGTCTCTGAATAGTTGGGTTTCTGTATCTGTTGTCCTTAAACAGACTTAATATCCTTCAACTATGCACATGTAACCATCTATTACATTACTGAACTAAGTATAACAACAGTGTCAATATATATTGATGGCTAAAGGTCTTATGTGGATGTAAGGTAAAAAAGTATTTACTTAGAAAGTTGCACCTGATTTTTTTTTTCTCTAAATAGAGAACTTGTTGAAGATAGGACCATATTTTATACCACTTTGTATGTCTCACCTAGAAGAGGATTAAGTGCTAGGCTGCTCAATAAATGCTTGTGGATGTGGAATAAAATAACATAGTCTAGATGGGCAATCAAGCAAGACTGAATGTTTTGGCTAATTCATTGTTTTAAGGAGGAAAAAATTCACACCACTTCCTACATTCTATACTTTTGTGTGTTCTCTTATAAAAAAGATGTAAGTGAAACAGTAATAAACACAAAATTAATGAAACTAGATTGGCACATTTGCTGTTAAAAGCACACATATGGACTATTATGGTAGACTGTATCTTTGATCTGTAGTCATAGCCATATTCATAAAAGGCTCAGGGATGGCAGTGTCGTGATGGAGGATGAAACTGTTTGCACATTTCATGTTAATGCGTTGTTCGTGATCCATGATTTACAGCACATTTTAAAACATACCTTTTCTCAACCGTAGCTCACACCTGACTGACTGCACAAAACAAGTGAAACTTGTCACACACTGTTACTAAGGTTCGATGCACCACTTCCTGTATTGAAGATCCCTGCCTTTCCATTGGATGCAGCAGCATTCTCTGTATTTTGTGATCACAATGGAAAGGCTCTGTGTCACACATCACTTATGGTATGGCAATTTCTGTCAAATAAAAACATTATGGTGTGTCCTCATCCACCTTATTCACTGGACCTGGCACTGTGCAACTTCTGGCTCTTCCCCAAAGTCAAAATGACCATGAAAGGTAAATGTTTTGAATCAATTCAGGACATCGAGGCAGCCATGACAGTGTAATTAAAGACACTCACAAAAGAGGACTTCCAGAACTGCTTCAGAAAATGGCAAGAACGATGGGATAAGTGTGTTTGAAGCAAGGGGGAGGATTTTGAAGGGGATTAATGGCAATGTGTCTTACTGTAATATTTTTTTATTTATTTAAACATTCAACCATAGTCTTTTATCACACCGTGTGTAAGTCATCAGGTGCATTGCTATATAATGAGCACATAATAAATGATAGACAAGATAAAGTACTGAGTGCTATGAGACCACAGATGAAAAATATTCAAACCAGAATGAGGGATCAAGCAAAGTCTCCCTGATAAATTTTCCTAATACCTATATGCCTATAGATGAGTTAAAGTTGACTCAGCAGGGAGGTAAATGGAGAGTTGGTGAGAGAAGTGGTGAAAGACATCCCAAGGAAAGGGAAATCAAATGCAAAGGTCCTGAAGTAGAAACAATTGGGGAAAAATTGGAATTTTGGATAGAAAGGATAATTATTTAGAAAAATGTGTATTTACCAAAAATAATTCAAGAAAGAGCATGACTAACGTGAAATTAGGCTTAAGAGGTAGGCAGGGGTGACATTGTGAACAGTTTTATTGATTGTGGTCAAGATTGTAACCACGTTAACTCTTTTAGTGCAATGAGAAGTCACAAAAGGATTTTGAATAGGATAAGAGCATGACTAGATTTGTTTTCTTAAAAAATATCACCAGTTATAGTATAGAAACCCAGGAGAAGAAAAAGAGCATGATTTTTTGCTTATAATACATGTTCATTTTGGGTCAATTGGTAGACTCTGATTCTTGTATTCCTCGTTCCAGAGCTCAGGCTGACAGAGAAGCCATGATCAAGAGTGTTACCCATTGCTGGGGAATTGGCTTGGGATTACCTGAATCAAATAGCACACTAGCTCCTAGAGGCTCCACAAGGAAGTGATGCCTGTGCATATCACGTTTACCCACATCAATGAGTGATGTGGAATATAGTCAGATAATATGATTAAAAAGAGAATAATTTTTTATGACCAAAAGACAACCTATAGAATGAGAAAAAATATTTGCAAATCATATATCTGATGAGAGTCTAGTGTCCAGAATATATAAATAATTCTTAAAGCTCAAAAACAAAAAAGACAACCCAATTAAAAAATGGGCAAAGGACTTGAATACTGGTAGACATCTCTCCAAAGAGGATATTTAAAAGGTCAACAAAAACATGAACAGGTACTCAACATCATTAGTCAGTAGGGAATGCAAATCAAAACCACAATTATGCCACTTCACACCAACTAAGACATCTAGAATTTTTTTGAAAAGGAAAATAACCAGTGTTGATGAGAATGTAGAGAAATTGGAATCCTCATATGTTGCTGGTGGGAATGTAAAATGGTTCAGTTACAGTAGTTCCTCAAAAAATGAAACATAGAATGACCCATCACCCAGTATTAGGCCTGGGGCAACTTAGCAAACCTAGGTCTCCCCTAGACCTGTTCTCACCTGTTGGCTGCCTGTAAGGCTCAGCCATTGAAAGAGCCTCCTTAGGTGTGCCAGCCAGGCTTGTTGCCCTGATGTGGAGAGTGTCTCCAGTGATGCAGCACTAGGTGGGCCGGGCAGAGTCTCAGGGAGTCATGAGCCGTGGCTGGTGGTTTTTACAAAGTTAATGCGGATTCAGTTCTTGCTCCAGTGCCTGGCCTGTGACCACTTCACAAAATGCCCTGAGAATACCACGGCTAGCCACTGCTTACCTTGGGCCTGCAGATCCCCAAGAGTCTCTCAAGGCGACTGCAGCACAAGTTGTGGCTGACTACTTGCCACAGAAAATTCCCCAGGCCACCAGGGGCTGCCTGCTGCTGTAAAAGGCTTCCCAGCTTGTGGGATGGGGCCAGCTACCGAAACCGGGAGTACCCGTGGTGATGTAGCACTAGCTGGGTGGGATTCCAGGGAGTCACAGGGTGTGTCCTGTGGTTTCTACAAAGTTAATGCAGATTCAGTTCTTGCACCAATACCAGGCCTGTGACCACTTTGCAAAACGCCCTGAGAACACCACAGCCAGCCACAGCTTGCCTCAGGCCAACAGATCCCCGAGAGCTGCCCAAGAGAGGCTGGGCAAAAGTTATGGCTAACTGGTCAGCACTGAAAGTTACCCAGGATGCTATGGAGCGTCTGCTGCTGTAAAAGTCTTCTGCAGCTTGCGGGGCAGGGCTGGCCACCCAGGAGATGATAGTTCCCCCTAGCAATGCAGCACTAGTTGGATGGGGACCCAGGGTGTCACCAAGGTGGTGCACACTGACAGATTTTACCAGACCAATTCGGTCTCAGATATTTGGCTCATTGGGGCAGGTTCAACATAGAAAAGATGGCACATTCCTGTATATTACATATGAGGCAAGCTCCACGCAGAGACAATGGTGCCTGTCCCTCCAGGCCTCCAGCCTGAAACCACACAACTCAGTCTTTCCCTATATGTCTCTGGCACCTTTCAAGTTGCTACCCCTCCACTAGAGCCCAGGTGAGTATTTGCAAGCGAATGAGTCTGTGCATGGGCCCCTTAAGAGGATGTCTTTGTTTCCAGCCACCTTCCATCTCACCCAGATTGGCAGACGGAGTCCTTGCTGATATTCACTGCCAGATGTTTTGGGGACTCCTCTACCTGGTACAGGACCCCTGGACTGAGGAGCCTGGTGTGTGGCTGGGACCCCTACCTCTTCAGGGTATCCTTTGCCACCAAAGTGTCCCTGCCGGTGTTCAACCACTACCTGTGGGTTTGGAGTCAGCCCATTTTGCATCTCCACACCTCCTACCAGTCTCGATGTGGTCTCTTCTTTATATCCTTAGTTGTAGGGGGCCCTGTTCAGCTAGTCTTCAGATGATTCTTTAGGTTGATTGTTCATAATTTAGTTGTAATTTTGATGTGGTCCTGGAAAGCAACAGACATAGTGTTTAACTAATCCGCCATCTTGGACCTTCCTGAAAATGTTTTCAAACTAGATAGAAATCGTTGTTGCACAACACTGGAATGTACTAAATACCACTCAATTATTCACTTTAAAATGATTAATTTTGTTACATGAATTTTACCTTAGTGAAAAAATTATTTATGACAAGAACTAATGACTACTACAACTCTCTCTAAAAGGAACTGTAGAATATTTTGAAATATTTATTTAAGTTACAAATACATTTTAGAATATAATGTGATTCTTTGGGAACTATTTTCTTATAACCAATAATTCCTATTTCCTTTGTAACATCAGGTTACAAAGGAAATAGTAACATCAGGCGTCCTCTGATAACATCAGGCGTCTTCCTACAAATTTTGCCTCCTCTGATAACATCAGGCGTCTTCCTACACATTTATATATTTTAAGTTTCTTTCCACAAAGGTCATAATTAGCAAGATACTTTGACTAAATATCTACTTCCTGAAGATCATTAGGTTTTTCCCTTGTCCATTTGTATAGAGACCAGGCATGATTGCCATCTGAATATTTAAGAGTCAAAGTTAGCTGAGTATTTGTTATAATTCTTCAGGAAGAATTAGCTTTTCATAGGGGTCAAAATTATCACAATTCTCGGATCTCGCTCAAAGTGCTCACTTAGTGTTTTTTAATGACAAATTAGCCAGTCCTGACAAGAAGCCAATAAAGTAGCTAAGAAATAAAGAAGGCTAAGTATGCTTGTTAGGTATGTTTGCTAAGGAAAGGAAAACCGGCACCATCACCATTTTGGGCTGCAGAGTGTTCATGTTATTCAGACCTTAATATGCTTACTGATTAAGTGCAGACTGATAAAAGCCTGACTGCCTAAGTTTACTTGGTGATGCTCTCCCTGGCCAGAGATGGTTTAGTGGTGTGGTGAAGTCATGAAATTCAATTTGTTTTTTTTATTTGCAAAATAAAATGAAAGGCATTTAAATTGTTAGAACAGGTCAAAATAATTTGTCTAATGGTTCCCCGAACAGTCACTGTCCTTTGTAATCTAAGTTGACACTGCTGACAATTGTGTTTTCTATATCAGACTTCTCTACCTCAGCAAGTGATACACAGAGAATCATTTAAGTAGTATGGCCTGTGCAATACCTGCCCCTTGATCTCGGACTAGCCTCGTGCAAAGCATTATGGATGTTTGAGAGCAGTTGATCCAAAGGGTGTAGATAAGACAATAATAGGTGGTAACTATATGTGAATGTGTGTGTGCAGGACACTAAAGACATGAGCCTAGATACAAACAGGCTATGATATGATCAGCAAAGGCAAGGAAATGAAAAGAGACAGAGAAAGGCAAGGCCTAAGAACTTTTTGAAATTTTAGAAACTTTAAAATTGGGTTCAAAATCCTGTTTTCACTCCTTACTAACTGTACTACCTTGGACAGGTACTTTTCCTTTCTGTGCCTCAGTTTCTTCATCTGTAAAACAGAATTAACCATACCTAACTCATTGTATTGATAACGAGGAATAAATGAAGTCAATTCATGCGAAATGCTTAAAATAGTGGGTCTCAAGCTTTTGCATACATCAGAATCAGCTGGAGGTGCTTGCTAAAAGGGTGCTAGCTCCCACTTCTGGAGTTTCTGATTCCATTGGTCTGGAATGGGGCTCGAGACTGCATTTCTAACAAGTGCCCAGATGATTCTGATGCTGCTGCCCTGAGGAACCACACTTTGCAAACCACTGCATTAGAATGATGCTTGGCTTACGGTAAGTTAGGAATGACTGTTTTATAAAATTACCAAAAGAACAATATATTAAGTATTTGCTGTATGGCAAGCATTTTGGAGATGATTTTATATGTATTGTCTCACTTAAGCATCACTACAACTCTCTAAAGAAGTTACTGTGATCATTACCTGATCACAGATGAAGACTGAACACCCAAAGGGGTTGGGAAAATTGGCCAATGCCCCATGGTTTGTATTAGGTTGGTGCAAATGCAATTGCGTTTTTTGGAATTATTTTAAACCTTTTAAACCGCAATTAGGTTTGCACCAACCTAAAAAGTGGCAGGGATGCGAATTAATTCAGTCTGTCTGACTCCAGAGATTATGCAAGTAAATGCTCAAATCTGTTACTGCTTTCTGTCTCAGTAGTGCCTTGACCCTGACCCAGGTTCTTTGGTGCTGTTGTCTTTGGCACCAAGGAAACTCTGCTTTCCAGGCTGTACTGGACCTCTAAATATGTCTTCTTCTCCATTATCTCCACCCTTATCTTCTCTACCTGCTAACCCCAATCGGGGAGCACTTGCCCAATGCTCATAGCCTATATCTGGAATGACCCCTCTTCTCTCTAACACAAATGTTTCCTATTTTCTATTTTTCATCAATACCTAGCTCAGCTGTCATTTTTAGAAACCCTTTCCTGATCCTCTCTCTCTCTCCCTCTCTCTCTCTCCCTCTCCCTCTCCCTCTCCCTCTCTCCCTCCTCTCTCTTTCTTTCTCTCCCCCCTTCTCCCCCTCCACTCCCCCTCCCTTTCCCTCCTTTGCTCCTTCTCTTTCTCTCCCCCTTCTCTCTCAGCCCCAAAGTGTTTATCACACTCTTCTTCTGAGAATGTAGTAAAGGGGCTAGGAGCACATGACTGGAATTGAGTTCTAAACCTACCTCTGTTCCTTACCAGCCGTATGACCTGGAACAAGTTACTTAACTTGTCTGAGCCTCAGTCTCTTCATCTCTAAAATGGCAATGATAATAGTGCCTACCTCAGGATTGTTGTGAAGGTTGAATGAGTTAATCTATATAAAATGCCAACACATTTTAGAGGATCTATACTGCAATATATAAAAAACACTCGAAACAGTAGCTATTATTTTTTCGTGCTATCATTGTCCATAGCTAAAGTCTATACCCTGTGTGTCACCTTATCTCCACACTATATTATAACCATCTATTTCCTGACCCATGTCCTTTGCTGGCCTAGGAGCTCCCTGAGGAGCTCTTTGCCCCTGTAGTCTCTATAGGAGTCCTTCTCATAGTGCGGTCCCTGCTTGAGTTTGCTGTGTAGGTCATGGGCCCGGGTTCACTGCACACTGGGATGTTGTTCCTTTGACTCCTGGCCGTGTACTTCCATTAGCTCTCTCAGCACAGTGTGTGATTCTCTAGGGACTCTGTAAAGGGGAAATACATTTTTTGTTTTTAATTATCTACACTAGAGAGCCTCGGTGTGGTCCTTGAGCCGGCGACATCAACGTCACCTGGGAACCTGTTAGATCGGAGACTCTGGGTCCAGCGATGTGTGTTTTCCCAAGGCTTGGACTAAAGGTGGAAAACCACTGCTCTCTCCTGCTTTGCTTAAGAAATGTCTAATTTTCTAAGGACTTACTCTCTATTTGCTTTCCCTTTTTTCACAAGGCATCTTGTTTTTGAGATTTTTCTAGGGTCATACTCTAGCAACACCACAGTGAAATAGTCATGATTGGACCTGGACTTTATACGAAGGTTACTGAGGAGAGGAAAATCTGAATCTCAATATTGTATGTAATCTTAAACTCCTTGAGTGTTGAGCAAGCTGAAATTTTCTAATACTATGCCATTCCTATGAGAAAAATATCATTTTTAGCCATCCTTATCACAATTAATAAAGCATCAAAAGACTTAAGGCAAACAAGCCTCTCTTTCCAACAACAAAAAACACCCTTATTTATGCTAAGCTAAGACAATTTCCCATTGATTTCAAGATATCTCTTAATCACATATTTAACTCCTCTATTGAATTGTACTGCCTGTTTATGCATACACACAATTACTGACAACTGCAGAGAATTTTAACTCCTTGAGAGGGTTCCAGAGGCAAATCCTTAGTGAAAAAACAAAAGTGGCAAATTTATCAAAATACTGTCGATTTCATTTCTACACTGCAATGTGCTCTCTATAGCTCCTCAAAACCATTAAAACATACCTAGTTTGCATATGATCTAAGCATGAGTCTGGGCTAGTGAGGCTACAGTGCCTCATTTTTGGGGGGTTACTTCAGAGAACATTGAATGAAGAGTTAGGGCACCTGGATCCTAGCCCAGGCCCTTCTGTGGACTACTTCTGTCACCTTAAGCAAATCACTCCCCCTCTCTTTATTGCATTGCCCTGTCTATAAAATACCAAGGTTTGAACTGGGTGATGTTTAAAACATATACGTACTTTGAAGTCTCTAGGTTGGCTGAAGGTCAACATTTAGAGTTAAAGTGATAGTTAAACCTGAGCTCACATTCTTGTAAATGAAACCACAGGCGTACCTCAGAGATATCGCAGGTTCGGTTCCAGACCAATATAATAAAGCAAGTATGACAATAAGGCAAGTTGTAATCTTTTTGATGGTGGAGGGTCTTGTCTTCAGTTTGTAAAAAACACAATACTTGTGAGGTGCAATAAAGTGAAGTGCAATACGGTGAGGTATGTCAGTATAGCAACGTGACTTGAAACAGGTCTTGCTAAAGGCTGGAGCCACCGGAGATCAGCAAAGACATTATCAGATGATGGTGGAGGTGGATTCTCAGTCAGCTAAGCCTACTTCCTGAGTGCAGGTTGGATAATCACCAGGCCCAGGGCTTCTTAGATTCACCCTCTCTGTTAAGTACCATCCAGACTCATGCTGTTTAATTTTTAAACCTCTTCCAATGAATTCTGCTCATCTCTAGGTGTCCATTTTTGGACATCTCTTTGCAGTGTTAATGACTGTGTCACCAGACCTTCTGAAAGTGGACATGCTGGGGGCGATCTGGAGTTATTTTGGACTTCGTAAGGAGGTTGTAGGCTTGGTGTACCAACTCTCTCTTCACTCTTCAGGCCGTTCTGCCTTAGAGCATGCCTCCATCTTAAAGGCCTATGCAGCCTGGGGAGTCACCAGTGTATGCCACTGAAGCAGACGCCAGAGTGATACACTTTTTATTTCATATTCTTTAGTGAACTGCAAAACATTCTTTAGAGCCTCTTAGACATCTAAGAACAATCCAGAAAATATCTTTGAATCTGGAAAACTTAGATCATTGAGTATTTAAAGTGAAGCCTTATATTAATGTATTAATCTATTTGTCTTCCTTGTAACATCCATGCTTAATACGTTTTTCAGAAACAATGACCAGAGTGAGAGCTTCTGATTCACTCCCAAGAAGGAAGTAATTCTACACTAGCCCATTCTCCATGAAACTCAGCATTTAAAAGCTTTGTATTGATGTTGCTGATAAAACTATGCTAGAGACATGTCAAAAATTACAATTTGCTGCCTATGGCAATGTTAACTGGCTTATTTTGTAGAAGTTTCTATTGCTACCTTAACTTACAAATGTTTGTCTGGGTACACATTTATAAGTTTGATACTTCCCGATTTTGCATGCGTGATTTTGGATCATCACCCTTGTTTTACTGTTGGTTTTCATATTTAAATTCCAAGGATTTTTTTTAAGCTAGTAAATACTAAAACAGCTTCAAGATGAACATAAGCATCTGAGTGCCCCGGGATCTGGCAGTTAGACAAACAAATACAGTCTAAGCAGATGCTTGAACAGCCAGGGGAGGCCTTAGGCAGAACAGAATACTCTGACTCCGGGAGATGCTGGCAGAGCCCAGAGACCATCATTTCCTAGCTTGTAAGCAGCCTAATCCCCCACTGTTATGCCTCCAGCTTGGGTTTTTTTTTTTATTATTATTATTTTTTATTTTCAGGCCTCAAAGTAGGTTCTTGTAGCTTTGCTTCACTTCTTCCAAACCTCTGCCTAAAATGCCCCATCCCCCATGAACCTATGCCAAGAAAACCAAATGGGGAAGTGCAGACTCGAAGCAACAGAAATTAAATCCCAGAAGTTCTAAAAAACACTTCTGTGAATTTTAAAATGAGTTGACATTTGTAGAGCACTTCTTGTTTGCCAGCTACTGTGCCAAGTGCTTTACATGGATTATCGAATTTAATCCCCACAACAGTTGAGGTGGGTGGTAGACACTATTATTTCTCCCGTGATATCAACAGGGAAACTCGGACTGATGAAGTTAAGAGACTTGCCGAAGGTCTCAGAGGTAATAAGGCACAGAATTAGAATTTGGAGTCAAAGAGTCTGACATCAGAGTCCATGTTCCTAACCCCCACACAATACTGTCTGCATGTAGCATATGGGAGATGTCGTTGAGGGGGCCCCTTGTGCAGGACTGAGATGCTGAAGACTGTCCCAGAATGCTCTGCAGCACTCAAGCCGTGTGTGCACAGTGAGTGTGCAGAGCACTCAAGCCCAGGGCTGTGGCCCTGCGGTCCATTGCTCAAATGGCCATGTCACTGTCTCTAGAGCATAGCTGGGCTAGGAGGGGCAATTCTGCCAGGCACAACTCGGCAGATAAAAACCATTGCAATAAAAAATTGGCCTGACAGGACACTGAGTGGCATGAAATACAGAAGGAAACAGCAAACAAAAGCTTGGATAATTTGAGGGGAGCCTGAGGGTCCATGGGAGTCAGAGAATAAATAGCCTCTACACATTGTTTGCCAAATACACCTAGTGAAAGTCTCATTTTAAAAAAAATCCAGCGAACACACCAATGAACAGGTGAATAAGTGGTTGCTAACAGGTGCACAAAACCATTAAAAAGAATCCTGCTTTTCTCACACAGTCCCATCCTTGATGGCTGTTCTTGCTGATTCTATCCTGGCATGCCAAGATTGCTTTGGCGCCTGCCCTTTGAAACACAATTATCCTCCTCAGAGGAGTCCAGAGATTCTGGGTCAGGGAGACTTCCACATGGATATTTTATCCAAGCTATTCTGCCCATGGCCGAGGAAGCAGTGCAAAAAGAAGTGCCTTTCAGAGGCCTGAAGAAAATGCACCAGGAGGGAAGCGTGGGTTCGATGGGCAAAGAACACTCCAGAAAACCCAAGGTGATAGTGGCTCGTTAAGAAGGCCCATGTCTTTTCCTCATGTTCCGTATAGCACATTGAACTTTGTCCCATGAGCATTAAATCCAGATTACTTTAGTCATGAGTACATGCATTTGTAGTCCGTGGTGTCATGCCACTGCATTTTTAGCTCCAGGTTTATCCTGTGTTGACTTCCTGGAGTATTTCCCCACCATCACTCTGCCCCACACCTCTCAGTTCTGTCTGGAAAACAGGTAACATAGCCTGAACCTCTTTCCTGGAATCTACTGGCTCTCTGCCTTTCATGCTATGCTCCATTCATTTGCTATGAGCCAGACTTGCAGTAAAGGCACCACCAAGGCTACAAAAGGTAATTAGGCACAGCCCCTGCCCTTAGAGAGGAGAGATTGCTGTCAGGACATGTTTCGCAATCTGAATTTTCCCCAGCCTCAGGAACTGCACGTACAGATGAGGCCACTTCAGGGCAATGACCTGGTTCTCTGCTGCTTTCCCACCTGCTGATGTAGGAACTTCAGGTTTTGTGCCAATCAGTTTCAGCAAAAAGGTGCTTGCAGTTTTTACTTATAGCTCAGCTCTTGCTCTCCATGTAGCTTAGACATGAGCTAAATGGGGAGCTGAATTGGGAGCTAACACCAAGTGGACACACAGTAGATGGGGGACACTAACTCATGTCTATTTAATTACAGGACCTGAAATCTTAATGCCCATGCTGTTACTATGTCTACACATTTAGAGTTTTGCTTATCTGTGAAAGTGAACTTTCCAGTGGAAATTATTTTATCCTTCCATTTACACATTCCAAACTTGAGTTAGGAGAGTGGGCATAAGGGACGCTGGAGAAGGCCATAAAAAAAGATTAAAGCCCCATGCCCCTATAAAGCCAAGTTTACAATCTCTCTCAGCTGTGGAAACTTAGAATTAGGCTTTTTACAAAGCACTTCCTGATCTTAGGGTAGAGAATTCCCCAAATTTGCCAGCAGAAACACTAGACTGACAAGCCAGGCTGTAAGCTACCGAGTACAAAGTATTCTACAGCCTTCTCTCCACTCTTATTTTTAGGTTCTTTTCTGTGTAATAGTGGTAGCTGAGGCTGCCTGAAATCCCTTCTTGGAATACATTCTGCCTTATTTTTCTCCCCTAAGACTATGGTTTCAAACTCATCTAATTACTTCCCTATACAGCATTAAATCAAGGTGCCTTCAAAATGGAGATGACCCAGTGAGTTTAATTATTCTCTAACGTGCCGCACTGTGGTAAAGATGTGTTTACTGCCTAAGTAACCATTGCAAAGGACAGCAAGGGTTTTTCTTTGTTTTTCTTTTGTTTTGTTTTTTAAAGACAGAGTATAAGATTTATCTGGGTTTTTTATCTGAGCGCCATCTTTTTCAAGTGATGGTACATTATACCAAAACAGTTCACACTAACTCATTCAGAATCTTTTCCCCTGTCTGTTTTAAAGAGAATGAGTGTGATTTTTAGGGAAATTGAATCAGCTGCCACTTTTACCAAGCTAGCTTACCCCAATGACTCTTGTTTTTTCGTGAAAATCATTGACGTGTTGATAAGCATTGGTGCTATTCATTGTGGGGTTAAGCTAGAACACAGCAATATATGCATTAAAATGAGAGAAAAACAGATTAAAGGGTAGGAAAAGAAAGTCTGTTGGTTTCTTATCACTTGACTCATGTCTATTTGAAAAATCAAAATTTTATTTCTCTTTGAGTCCTTCCACTCAATTTCCCTTTTATTTTATCTACAAAAGGAGAATGCAGTCTGGCTTCAAAGAGAAGATTCTTGATTCTCTCTAAAACAAGATGGCCATCTCTTAATCATCAGGTATGATTTCTATCCCACATGCAGAAATGAATCCATAGCTAGAAAGGTTTTTGTTTGGTTGGGTTTTTTTCCTGTTAACAGAGTGTAGACTTTCTAAAAGGGTTTTGTTTACCTGATTCATGAGGAAGTGGAACCAGTTGTTCTGAGACTGCTTTGAATCATGATGTAGCATTAGGCTTTAGTACCCATTTTAGTTAGCACCCACTTTACCCTGCAAAGAGCATGGCAAAGAGACTCTAAGGGTCCCTGGAAGGAGGGTGTGGGGACAGAGCCCCAGAAAGCAGTTTCCAGGCTCTCGGCCTCATGTGGAGAGGTGCTGGCTCAGGTAGTGGATGGCCGTCAGCTGTGGCTGGTTGGCCGTCAGCTGTAGCCATTAAGCCATTGGTCACTGATATAACTGCCGTGGCTGTGGAGGGGAGCCGAGGAGAGTGAAGGAGGAGACTGAAGAAGAGTAAGGAGAGTTGAGGACAGTTGGTCGGTTGGCAGCAAAGCGGACAGCAGGTCGCACGTCGTGTAAACCCAGCCTCCAGTGAGACCATAGTGGTACAACTTCCCTACCCATGGCTCCGTGGGTGTTCCTTTTTGGCCTCACCATGTCCTGCGTTCTTATGTGGGGAGCGGGAGCAGAGACCCCGCAGGCCGCCCTGCCGGACACCCCGCACGACAGAGGGCTTCACTATTCAAGAGGAATTTGCTCCTTTCACTTTTCATTTATTCAATCTTTCATCATTGAGAAAAATCTGTAACCTATTCATACCAAAACGGAGCATAGTAAAGGAGTTATGTGGAACTGGATCCTTTTAAGGTCCTGGGGCTCCACTGGGACCAAAGGGAACTGGTGTCAGGAGAAGAGAGGGCAGTAGACAGTAGACCACATTCATTTGTGCTGCACTATCCACTCCACACATCTCCGGGCCTGGCTACCTCTGTCATTCCATGGATCTTTCACTGAGATGCCAGAATGTCCCAGCCGTGACTAAGGCAACAAAGGAGATACTATGATCCTGGGGGTTCCTGTGTAGGTTAAGAATTCTTACCAGATTGATAAGTGTCATGGAACAGTATTGCCCTTCACATTGGTGTCCTGAGTTCTAGGTCAAGATTTGTTCCTCTCTAACCTGGGGACTTCTGAGCCTCGCTTCCTCATCCCTGAAATGAGGAGGTTGCATGAAAGATCTCGGAGGTAGCTTTCAGCTCTAGCACTTTCGGATATTTCTCTTCTTTTCATGCTACTCCTCCTTTGGCTTGAAGCAAACCACTGGCTGCAGGGGACTGTCTGGCTCAGTGCCTCTGCCAAAAGATATCCGGGATATACAAAGAACTGGGGCTCTGCACATGTGACCTAAGCGCACATGTGGCCAGATCCAACTTTATTTCCTAGGCAACGAAGCATTATTCTCACCAAAACTCTACGTAAATGTATGTATCCTCTGGGGCCAAGGGCTATAAGCCACGTTAGGTCATTCTTCCATTCTGTTTTATGATCTCATCTTTTTTTTTTTTTTTTTGGCCAAGTAATGATGGTGGTTACACTGTCGTTTTTCATATTCCTTGAATTCAATAAATATTAATTAAATACCTGCTAAGTTCTCACTACTGGACTTGAGATCATGGTGGGTTGAAGATATATACTATGTTATATATATGATGTGTGTGTGTGTGTGTGTGTGTGTGTGTGTGTGTGAGAGAGAGAGAAAGAAGTAGTAGTAGTAGTCTCAAGGAATATAAACACGCATTCCTTGGGGGATAGATGAGATTTACACAGGAAGTAATTGTATATGGGCCAATATTTATAAGAGTACCACATCCAAGACAACTAAATGTCATATTATATAATGGAGGCTGTACGAGCCATGGGTCATCAACAAGGAAAGAAGGGGTTATTATGACTTAAGGAAGACTTCAGCAAGGATTTAGGGTCACAATTGGCTCTTGAATGGTGGATGGGATCTGAATAGTTTCAAACTTGAAAGGCCTTATGGGATGGGGCTGCAAGCTGATAAAAAGTACTGTATTAATTAAAGTTGTTTTGGTTTCAGGCAACAGAAACCATGCAGAGCCTTGCTACTCAAATATCACCCCAGACCAGGGACATGAACGTAATCTGGCAAATTGTTGGAAATGAAGCATCTTGGGCCCCACCATGCACCTACAGAATCGGAATGTGCAGTTTACCAAGATCTTCAGGTGAGTCATATGTGCATTAAAGTCTGCCTAACATTGGAATAGGGCAGCTGTTCACAGACTAGGATGCATATTGGTGTAAAAAATCCAGAAATAGGTAAATTAAAACCACCAAATCAACACATAGTGCTTAATTAGAGTTTAATGTGCACATAAGAGCAGTTCGTGAACTGGGAGCTGTCAAATTCAGAATGATATGAAGCTTGGGGGCATTAAGTTATAGGATGGCTTGTAAAATAAAAATGAGGAAGCAGTTTATTCTTTACAACGATTGGTTATTACAATGGAGGTTTCCAGACAGCAGGAGATTGGTAAAAAGTGATTATCTCATACCATTTTTAGGAAGATGGTGTAAGTTTCTTTTAGGGTTGTCAGAGGCACTTATAAGAAATAACCTAAGTTTTGCTTACGTTTATGAAATAAGATAGATTTAGTTTTGCTTACATGGCTTAGATGGTTTTGTCTGTTCAGGGGATTCTCAAGTCTGGTCTTCATTTTGTATTTAATTTTAACATTGGGGTCACCTGGAGAACTTTATAGAAATACCGGGTCTCACTCCCATTGACCTGAAGCTAGCTTCGATAGGGCAGTGAAGGGGTGTGCTTATTGAAATGTCACTAGACTGTTTCTTGAAATTATTGAAGAACCAACTCCAGGAAGCCAGGAACCAAAGTAGCTAGAGAAAAATATCAGGTGCATTTCATGAATCTTCCTCCTAAAGCAGTGCTTTTCAATGTTAACATTTATACCTAAACCAATCAGCTTTGGACAAAAGAACTACTTTATTTCCAGGGTCATTTTCAGAGAAGGGCAAATTCTGAGCTAGGAAGCCGCCATACAAAATGTCTACTATAACCATCATGGTAAAAATGAGCTTGGAACATGCAATCAAATGAGAACACAGAACAGAAATTGGTACCTTCCTTCCGTTGAAAGCTTCTTGGTTTAAATAACTATGATCATGCTCATATGTAATCTTATTCCTTCTTTATTTTATCTGTTTCCTTTAAGCTATTTTATAAATGATTAATTAAAAATTATCTCTGACGGTACAAAACAGTGTACAATGAAAAGTAAATCTGTCTTCTGCCCTAGATTATCCACCCCACCGTCTGCTCAGGTTCCCTACACAGAAACCACCAGTTAAGTCTCTCACATATGCACCTTTGCAAAGACCAAAGTTTCTAGCTTTGGGTTTGGTGCAAAAAACCAATGCCATTTGGAGAGTGTCCATAATCATATTATTATGGAAAGACTTTCCAGGAAATAAATTGTGTGTTAGCCATTTGAAATAGAAACTTAAGTAGATCAAATTAACATTATAATACCACCTTACCCTTGTATCAAAGGACTTTAAATTTTACAAAGCACTTTCATATGCATTATCTCATTTGATCTTCATATTGATTCTGTGAACTTCTACAGGGCAGGTATTTTCCCCTAATTAAGCAGTTTCTGAGGTTCAGAGAAACTATAATCTGTTCCATAATCATATTCCTCACCAAAATAAAAGGCCTTCTGAGGTAAAATGGAATTATAGTCAAATATTTATTTTCAACACTTCTCTTAGGAGCCCTCTTGCCCTGGACTGAAGATTGTACTAAGGTAGGATGTCCAACTCCTTTTCACCAATTAAAACATTCCCTGGGTTTTCCCAGGCCCAGCCACTATAATTAAGTAACCAAGCTCAGGTAATGATGGCAGTATTTTGCAGTCTACTAGAATTTTCCAGGTTACCATGCAGCTTCATGGTAACCTGGAAAATATCAATTCATTCAACAAATATTTCATCCTACTTTGTGCCAGGCTCTGTTCTAGACACTGAGGGCACAGAGGTACACAAGACATACAAGGTACCTACTCTCATTGAGCTTACATTTCATTGGGGGAAGAGAGCCAAAGAGGAAAACAAATGAATATGAATTTTACATGATGATGAGTGCTATGAAGAAAATAAAACAGAAGGATGGGTGATATGACAAAGAATGACTCATGCAGGGTGCTAACTACTTTAGACTAGAGGAGTCAGGAAGACTCTCCAAGGAGGTGCCCTTTGAGCTGAGAATTGAATTCTAGCGCTGGAGCTGTGCCATTTGCTAGCTGTGTGAACTTCAGGCAAATTAGTTAACTTCTTTTAGTATTACCGTGTTTCCCCGAAAATTTCTTATTTTCAGGGAAACAGGGTACGTGGTGCTCATTCATTAAAATGAATACTCTCCTGTAAAACTCTAGCCTATTTTTTGCTTAGCCCAGTGCATTTTTAATCTAATAGAGTTAGAAAAAATTAATTCACATGTGCTCAAATCATTACATTTTTATATTCAACAGTGTCTGATATATAGAATCTATAAAACTTATGTTATTACAAACTGATAGGTTGTGATGGTGCATAATAAAGTTAAACCAATGTTCACAGGAACGATTCACAACCGTAAGACAAAAAAAAGCAAAGTTCTTAGTGAAATAATGTCCTCTAAAGGGGAATGCTGAACTTGTCTTCCTAGGCCCACCAGAGAGCCAGTCACAATATTCCTATCAAACCCCTAGAATCTGGAAACCCATTCAGGGCAGAATCGGGGGTCTATTTCCATCCAGGTCTTTAGCAACATGAACAGGAGGAGGCCTGGCTCCTTTTCCCAGTTATGGTCAGGAGCCAATGGGCTAATGATGGCTTTAAATTACACTATATACAGGAAAGATAGTCCCTTTTTGTCATTTCACTTAATAGCTAACATACAGTGTTAACTATGTGCCAGTCTTCATTTGGGGCATTTTACATGGATCAACTAATTTATCACCTCACTTACAAAAATAAGTACTGTGGATTAGTTTGTTAGGACTGCCATAACAAAATACCACAGAGTGGGTGGCTTAAACAACAGAAATTAATGTTCTTGAAATTTTAGAGACTGAAAATCCAAATTCAAGGCAGATGGAGGCCCTTTTGTTGCCTCTTCACATGGCCTTTCCTCTGCATGTGTACTCCTGGTGTTTCTTCCTCTTCTTCTTAGGATAACAGCCATATTGGATTAGAGCCCCACCCTAATGGTATCCTTTTAACTTAATCACCTCTTCAAAGATCTCAGCTCCAAATACCGTTACAATCTGAGGTACCAAGGGGTTAGGACTTCAACATAAAAATTTAAGGGGGCGGGCAGTAGGGGAACCATTTAGCCCATAATATACTATTATTATCTTTATTTTAAAAATGAGGAAACTGAGGCACTAGGGGATGAGATATCTTGTCCCAGACAATATACTAGTAAGTGGCAGAGCTAAGAATTGAACCCAAGCAATTTGGCTCCTGAACTAACGTGCTTTTACTCACTACCCTAGAGTACTGTGTGTGCCCAATAGATGGGGTTCCCTCATCTCCTCCTTGAATACCCCTTAGTAGACTGGTTTCTCTGCAGTTTCTCATTCTATGTCAGATGGTATCAAACTTATGACAGTATTACTAACTGAATTTTATTATCATTTTGAATTTGGGATATAGAGAGAGCAGGATAGCATTTGTTTACGCAAAGAACAGTTTATACTGAGTGAACATTCCCTGGAAGAGGATATCTCTAAGAAAGAACCCCATCTTTCTTGTATCATAATGCCTCCATCTGGAATGCAACAAATTCTGTGCAGAATAGAACCAAGGAACCTTGGCTTTTCTCTCAGGTTTCTTAAAAACCTCTCAGTGGCTGGGTATGTTCTATATTGATCTCACCTTTTTGTTCTCAGTGAGAAAGAAGAAGGGAAAGGTAAGGATAAGCTTTATCAGGGCAGACAGTAAAGGTGGCCCGAACTACCTGAAAACTGCTTTAGAGACGACATCACGGAGATGTCTCACTTCTGAACAGGTCACTTCCTGTTTGCTTGTTCTGAGCTGATTGTTACCAACTTGGCCTGCCTTCACCGCTGCTTTTTGTGTTTTTTCAATTGAGATATATTGACATATAACTTTATATTAGTTTCAGGTGTACAACATAACGATTTGATACTTGTATATATTTTGAAATGATCACCACAGTAAGTCTAGTTAACATCCATCACTACAGTTGCAAAATTTTTTCTTCTGATAACTTTTAAGATCTCTTTTAGCAACTTTCAAATATACAGTGCAACATTATTAACTATGGTCACCATGCTGTATATTACATCCCCAGGACTTATTTATGTTATAACTAAGTTTGTACCTTTTGGCCACCTTTACTCATTTCACCCCCACTCCCCCACCCCACCCCCTGCCAACCACCAATCTGTTCTATCTATGAATTTAGGGTTGTTGTTTTTTTCCCATATTTAAGTGAGATCACACAGTGAATACGCTCCAGGTCCATCTATGTGGTCACAAATGGAAAGATTTTCTTCTTTTTTATGGCTAAATAATATTCCTGTGTGTATATGTGTGTGTGTGTGTGTGTGTGTGTGTGTGTGTGTAAAATGTTTCCATTCATTTGTCAGTGGAAATTTAGGTTGTTGCCATGTCTTCTTGGCTATTGAAACTAATGCTGCAATGAACATGGGAGTGCAGATATCTCTGAATAACTGTTTTAAATAGAATATTTTCTTTTTCAAAATAAAAGCAGGAGGTTGAAGAGCAATCGAGTTCTCAGGATAAAATTTGCATATATCATAACTGTAAGAAGCCTGCTTTATGCAGGTATTCCAGCACTGATGAAGTGGTTTTCAGAAATATTTGTCAGTGGCTTCCAAGGGCCACATACTTCCAGGTTTGTGGGATAAATCCAGGGTTATTCAGTGCTTCAAAATATTAAAGTTCTTTTAGATTTCTAAATGTTATACCTGAAAAGATTTTAAAATGGCCAAGTTTCCAGACATTGACTTTTTTGGACAAAGAAGTCAAGAAATTAAGAAATTACAATTAATAAAATCTGCCTATTGGTTGGCCTCAGAACTGGCTTTTTCTGAGTTGTACTTCTCTCTCTGCCAATCCATTTCTGAATTTTCTTTCTTTTTTTTTAATTCAAGTTTACTGGGGTGACAATTGTTAGTACAGTTACATAGATTTCGGGTGTACAATTCTGTAATACATCATCTATGTTACATTGTGTGTTCACTACCCAAAGTCAGTTCTCTTTCCATCACCATATATTTGAACCCCTTTACCCTTATCTACTACCCATTGCTGAATTTTCAAGCTGAAAGACTATTAGAGATTACCTAGCCTAACTGCTTCGCAAAGCATTGAGGAACCACTTAATAAGCTCCAGGAGCATGAGGATGGGTTTTTGTGTTCACTGTTGTCTCTCCAGCGCCTAACACAATGTTGGGCCTATAACAGGTATTCAATAAGTAGTTTCAAATGGGGAAATGACTAGGGACTCCTATGGCTGAAAAAGACCTTAAGAAAGGCCTTATGATTAATTTCCCTAACTTTTTAAAAGCTGTATTAAGTCCTCTAAAAAATACACATTTATCCTGTTGCTGAAGGCTATCAAAGAAAGAAATTTCACAACCTCTGTGGTAAAAGTATTCCAAACACTAATGACCTTCACTGATCAGAAATCTCTCTCTAATAGATTCTCTGTCCCTCATTTGTCCTATGCCCAAGTTGATTGTTTCTTTGAAGGCCAATGTTCACTTGCCCCTCTGTCTTCTCTTTCTCTAGCTTGAATAATCTTTACTATTTTGACTTTTTAGTCATCTCTTTGTTTCTCATTTAGGATCTCTCTAAGTTTTCTTGTCCTTCTTAAATAGTAAAATCATTCTTAATGTACAAGGGTCAAATATTAAAATAATTACAAAAATGTAAATGATTTTAGATAAAATCTATTTCAAATGCAAATATACGCAGAAATGCTAAGGATAAGCCTTTTCTCTTTATTATGACAGTACTTTTGAAAGGCAACCTGGGTTTGGCAAGTAGGGAGGAATGAAGAGGAAACATTTTTTATTTTATGTTTTCCTCCATTTCCCACATGAATTTTTTTCAGTCCCCCTTACAGGCTATGCTTGACAATTCTCTAGCAGACTGCTATTTCAAATGCATTGTTGTGCCTGTTAGCTGAACTGCAAATTGTCACCTCTCTCGGGAGTACTACTGCCTAGTAAGACTGAAGAAAAATCAACAAAATCATTTCTAATTACTACAGTACTGAAGCTGACCAGAAACATTACAAATCCAACCTCATTTTTTCACTGCAATGGCAGAGCCTCAATGTTGCTGGCTGCTTTCTAGATTAGCAATGATAGTTGATTTTTAGGACTAGGCTATGGTTTCCTGGAACAGGATTATAGAGTGTGGGTAAATTGGAGGAGGTGATTAAGGAGGTTTCATACCTTAACTATAAACCATCATGGGTTTTGTTTATTTATACAGCTTGAATGCTTCAGAAAACTGAATTTTTATTATAGTTTCATAGCTTTAGTTTGTATGCCTCAACCCATTCCCCTGGGGAAATGATATTGCAAAAAGCACAGCTTGCAAGCTGATGCACACACTGAGATGGCAGAGTAGACACATGGTCTGTCAGTACTGGCTAGTTTCTTGGCATCTTGGTTCCTTTGAAAACATTATTTCTGATGGTTCCTTATCTCCAAAGAGTAACATCAAGTGAACATGAAAATAAATGTAGTCCTGTAAAGCTACACAAATATTAAGAAATCTGTTTTCCACTCGTTTTTTCTTTGTCAAAATTATACATGCATAAAGATTAAAGAGTCAAATAATATAATTCTATAATATTAAAATTATAGTGCTATAATATAGTATGTGAAATACAGCACTTCCTTGACCTCCTCCATATCCTATATCTTGCTCACTGGACATAATTTTCATCTATTTGTAATGGTTCTTTTGATAGTTAATGCATTAATCTAAATCAGCATTGTCCAGTAGAAATATAATGAGAACCACATATGTGAATTGTAAATGTTCTATTAGCAACATTCAAAATGTAAAAACATGGTGAAATATTGTATTTATCCCAATATATCCAAGCTATTATCATTTGAAGATATACTCAATATAAAAAAGAAATGAGACATTTTACTTTTTTTTTCATACTAAGCTTTTGAAATCCAATATATCGTTAACATTCACAGCACATCTCAATCTGGACATTAAATTTTCATCAGAAATGTTTGATCAGTGTTTAGATTCCCTATAGTTTGAAACAAGAAATTCACATACCCAAGTTGTTCTAAACACACTTAAAAGCTTTCCAATAACTGAATTGAGCATAAAATCTTTAAATTTTAAATAGTTAAAATTAAATCAATTGACAAATTCGGTCCCTCAATTGAACTAGCCACACTTCAATGCCCCATATTCACATGTGGATACTGCCTATTGTATTGGACAATGCAAGTCTAAATAATATGATTATGTTGTTTCTTTGTTAGTTTTTAGTTTTTGACATACTTTACTAAGATCTGGCTGTTAAAAATAAGATTCAATTTTTTTGTCAACTCCAACCTTACATAAACATATAAGCATACTCTTCCCATCTTTCTGTCCTTCTCTAATAATTGCATCATTTGATTAAATCAACATTTATAGTTAATAGTTGTTTTTTCACCTCTTATCTTTCTATATATGTATTCTTTGCCATGCAAAAATCTCCTTTAATACATTCAGATATATCAAATTTTCTGCCAATTTTATCTTCTTGGCAAAAATACCTCCTATCGCCTTTAGAGCAGAGTGTGTCAAGCCTGCCATCACCATTCTGGCAATTCCCTTTGCCTCTTTTCTTAGTTGGAGCCCACATGACGTTTATTATCAGCCTTACCCGTTCTTGGTTTTCTCCTTCATTTTGGTGGAAGATACGTTCTAGCTATTTTCTGGAAAAATGTGCCAAGGGAGAGATTTCTTCTGAGATTTTTCAAGTTTGAAAATGTGGGGACGGCTGGATAGCTCAGTTGGCTACAGCATGGTGCTCTTAACGTAACAGGGTTGTCGGTTCGATCCCCACATGGGCCACTGTGAGCTGTGTCCTCCACAACTAGATTGGAACAACTACTTGACTTGGAGCTGATGGGTCCTGGAAAAGCACCCTTAAATAAATTTAAAAAGTAGAAAAAAAAGAAAATGTGTTCCAATCTCACACTTAATGAATAGCTTGGTTGGGTGTAGCATTTCAAGTTGAAAATAATTTTCTCTTAACATTTTGAAGGCTTATTCCATTGCCTCCTAACTTCAGTATTGCAGTTGAGAATTTTTTTGCCATTCTGAGTTCAGTTTGTTCTCTCTGAAAGCTTATAGGATCTTCTCTTTGTCCCAGGTATCCTGAAATTTTATAGTGATGTGCTTTGGCAATAGGCCTTTTCAATCTGGAGATGGTTGTCTTTTAGAAATAGGAACTTTCTTGAATTATTTCTTTGATTTTCTTTACTACATTTTCTGTTTTGTTTTGTTTTCCTGAAACTCTGTAATAATCTAATGTTGCACTTCCTATAATGATCCTGTAATTTCGTTACTCTTTCTTTCCCTTTTTTTTTTATCACTTTGTCTTTTTACTCTAAATTCTGAAAGGTTTCCAACGACTTTGTTTTTAAAACATTCTATTCTTTGGAGTGTTTTTATTTCTGCTGTATTTTGTCATTTTTGAGATGTTTTTCTTATTCCTCAAATGTGTGTGTGTGTGTGTGTGTGTGTGTAAAACTTGTTTTTGTTTCATAGATTTTCTTTTTTTATATTGTATATCTCACTGTGCAGTCTGTGTCTCCCCATTTCCTTCTATTCAATGTATATATATTTATTTGTTGTTTTGGTCTCTGTCATTCATGTTAGAGACTTCTCAAATATCTGGTCATCCTCGACTTTCAGTTTATATTGAAGAATGAGAAACTAAGAAGCCAATTTATAAGCTCTGAGCCTGCATGTTTCATTATAGTTCATTCTGGCTGAGTCATTTCTTTGTGGAACCCTTGATTTCAGTATTTTTAGATCTTTCCTATTATGTTGGTTATATTAACCAAACAAAAAATGCTTCAGATGTACTTTTTAGATAATGATTATGAGAGATGAATGGGGAGAAAGCACTGGGAATCTCAATATTTAACTAATACTCCTTTTTCTCAATTATGATTGGTGATGCCTGCCCAGAGCCTCTATTTACCCTCTACAGAGAAGAAATTCCCAATCTCTGTCAAGGTATGTGAAGGATGGATATCCAGTGCCTTGAGAGTAAAAGGGAATTTGGTAGATCTTTTTGGTAGATCTTAATTGTTTCTTAATGTAAAGTTTGACAATGTAAATTGAATTGTTACTCTTTCCACATTGTCAGTTTAGGATTAGGCTTTCTTAGGGTTTTAAATCAGGTATTACTTGTCAATAAGCTTTCCAGCTTCCAAATTTTACTGCTCTGGTCACATTTCATGTTTACTTTTTGTTGTAGGTTTATGTCCTTTAAAATATCCATTTAATTTTTAGGAGAAACCAAAGGCTAATATATATATACATATATATATATATATATATATGTATGTATATAAATATATATATATATATTTATGTATTATAATATATATAAATATTATATATAGTATATATTATATAATATATAAATATAATATATATTCATAAATATATATAAATTTAATATATATTTATATATTTATATATAATAAATATATAAATAAATATAATATATATTTATATTTTATATTATAAATGTATATTATTTATATTATAAATTTATAAATTTATATATAATTTATTTATATATATTTTTAGATACATAAATTTATTTATATAAATTTATTTATATAATTTATATAATATATAAAATAAATAAATATAATAAATATATAATATATTTACATATATATTTATATATAAATATAAATATATAAATATATATAAATGTATAAATATAATATATATATTAAATATATATATTTTAATCTGCTGTCTTTAATTTGAAATCCTACTTGCCATTCTTTTGTTTTTCTTTGAAACATCGTTGATTTTTCTGGTACAAATAGTGTATGAAACCCTTCCTTCCCTGAATTCCTAACCTATGTTTTCTTTTGTGAAAATTTTCTGCAGATCCCAAGCTGCCATGGTAACATCTACCGTCCCATCCTTACAGTGGTGGCGCGCAGTGAGACAATAGTTCCTGGGTAAGAAAAGGTGGCTAAAACCTCTGTGTACATAAATGATACTAGAGAGAATTAAGTGATTCTCATATTGCATGCAGCTGTTCTCTATATGTATTTTTTTTTAATTTTAGGTTGGTGGGGGAGGCAATGACTGATGGTAAAATTTCTCTAATTGCATTCTTCTGAAGTAAGCTTTTTAAATTTATTTTTATCCTAAATAGTTTTCAAAATGTCACCAGTAAACTCTACCTTAATAACTCTGAAGTACTGCACCAGCACTTAGGTACTACGATGGTGGATAATATCTTTTTCCTTTTGCTTGCCTACTTTAGGCTGTGGAAGGAGTAAATCTGTTAAGAGTTCCATATGTCTTTGCATCTTCCCTAATATGTCTTCTATAATTCCAAATCTTTTTTGTTTCTAAAGCTATAGAACTTTTGTTTTCTTATTCTACAATGGTCTGTTCGATGCCTTCCCCATAAATTCTACTTGCTAGATCTTCAAGGTAGTCAATATATAACACATTCAAATGAGTCCAGTGTATTATTTTTCACTATACCTTGATGCTGTGGACATTAAGCTGATCGTTTCAGTAAAGAGTATAATTAACCACCAAGCTGAGCCCCATCTTCTTACATACAACCCAAAATTCAAGGTGAAAAAGATGAACTAGTACTGTTAGTACTTGTCTAAAATTATTTGAGTTGTCAAATATTATCCAGGAGAGAGTTTGGTGTAGATCAAGAGCTCCAGAAATCAACCATATGATGTCCAAAATGGCTTACAACCAATAGGTAAAACTTTAACCTCAAGTAGAAGTAAACTATTTTTCATGGAATGTCTAAAAAGCATCTGTAGTAATAGTGGTCTACTTTAAAAGTAATTATGAATGCTATGCTAACCTTAGAAGTATATCACTGTACTTGTTCCAAAAGAATTATTGGTCCATATCAGACTTGAAGAATTCACAAAAACAGTAATATTTCCAACACAATTCACTGTGCACTTGACACTCATTGGCTATTCTATTTAGCTACCTATGTCAGAGTCAACAACAGGTGTCACTTGGGTGTTACATTCATGGACCTATTAAAGGTAGGGGTGATTCCCACAAGTGAGCTGATATGTACTGTTTCCCTGCAAATAAGACCTACCTGGACCATCAGCTCTAATGCGTCTTTTGGAGTAAAAATTAATATAAGACCCAGTTTTATTTTAATATAAGACCCTGTCTATAATATAATATAATATAAAAGACTGGGTCTTATATGTTGTCTCCCTGATATATTTTAAAATACTTTTTAAATTGGATATAACACGCCACACTCTAATATTTTTTCTATAACAAAAACAAAGAACTAAGATTTTCAAAGGTTAATGACTGAAAAATTGTAGTTCACGCAGGAAGTTCCCTAGGAATTGCTCAGTTTGTCTTCCCAAGGTTCACTTTGCCTTGGTCTGACTGTGAGAACTGCAAAGAAAGAGAACTCCTGTAGTAAGGTCCAGGGTAATACCCATCATCATCCTGCTAAATGACTTGGTCTAAAAGTCATGGACATACTTTCTTTTTTGCCATAGTAGGTTTTGCGGAATTACCCCTAAAGAACAGATAAGTATCTGTGTGGCAAAAGCCATTGCTTTGGGATAAACTGTGAAAGGTCCACAGTATTCAGATAAATACTAAAACAGATGTACATCACACCATCATGCTACTAATTATGCTATGTATGCCACAGTGAGAAATGGTCTTTGTAACAAATGCCACATCAGGAAAGGGGGTCATCTTACATAAATTGCCTGTACAAGATACACAAAAAATGACAGAAAGGAATGTAGAAGGCTCCAGAAATGTTTAGTTCATGCCAAATGGAATTTCCCATGGCCAAATCCTCAGTCCTGAACGTGCTACTGTACATTACAGTAAGACTTATTCTTCTGATTCACCTTTGGGGAATCTTTAAAACGTCTACTCACCCTCATGGAAAGCTGTAGTGAAAGTATACTGCATGGGGTAGGCAGCATGAAGAAAGTTGTGCCTGATAAGGCATCTTGAATAATCAACAGGATGTCTCTGGCTGAGTTTTGTTATAACCAAAGCAGGCAGCACCCAGCCCACAGTCTAGTGGGTACTAATTGCTCAAGAAATAACAGAGAATAGAGGATGGAGATGGTGATGAGGATAACGTGATGATATTAATCTCACATAATCCAGCCATAAGACTTGGACATATTATGGTGTAATCCATACAAATTTTCCTACTAATATTTTTTTAATGCATAATGCTCTTTTATGTATGAAATACTGGCCTTTTAAAAAATTCAGTTTTGGAAACATTGTTCTGGTCACTCTCTCAACTAAATAGCTAACTCCAATATGCTAAATAGCTAATAGTGAAATCAGGGTACATTTGGTGTAAATCAAGAGAACTGTAGTTTGAACCAAATAGTTAAATAGTCTATTAGATGGAAATACTACCTTGTTTTATAAATTCTAACTTTAAATATAAGGTGTGATCAAAACATATGGTGAATGTTTAAATTTAAAAAAAATTATTACAGTAAAAGACACATTACCATTAATCCTCCTCAAAATACTCCCCCTCATTTCTAACACACTTATCCCATCGTCCTTGCCACTTTCTGAAGCAGTTCTGGAAGTCCTCTTTTGTGAGTGTCTTTAGTTGCACTGTCGTGGCTGCCTCAATGTCCTGAATCATTTTGACTTTGGAGAAGAGCCATAAGTCACACGGTGCCAGATCCAGTGAATAAGGTGGATGAGGACACACCATAATGTTTTTATTTGACAGAAATTGCCATATACCAGAAGCAATATGTGACACGTAGCATTGTCATGATGGAGGATGAAACTGTTAGCCCATTTCTCAGGCCATTATCTACACACATTGTTTCTTAAATGCACTAATAAGCCTTTATAATATTCAGTGTTCACCATGGTGTTCCTGCCTACAAACACAGCTTGCACACTTCCATTCAAGTCAAAACACGTGATTAACATTACCTTGATGTTACTCGTACTTGTAGATAGATAGATATATCTTTTTAAGGCATTTCCAATTAGATGTGTCATATGAAGCATGGGTACATTTTTGCCTTCTTTTCAGAGAGAGAGAGAGTGCGAGAGAAAGAGTTAGTACATGTTATTGAGGAGATAAGCCAAATAACACTGTGGAGAAGACAAGTTGTCACTCAAGATAGCTGTCACTTCTTACTCTTTGGGTAGCTTTAGAGAAAAAAAGTAGGGCTTTTATAAACTGGAGAGTCAGAAGGAATTTGTTTCAGATTAGCTAGGTAAGGTGATTGGCTGCCTACAAAAATACAAAAAGTAGGCGTTCACTGCGATAGAAGTACCCTGGTCACGTTGACCTCCAGGATAAATATCTGGTAGTTGAGGCCAAACTTTTGGATGGCTTTTTGACTATAAGCTATAATTCAGAATAGTATGATAAAATTAAAGATTACTAAAATTGATCCTAAGCCGTACATAGGCATACATTTTTTAAAAATTAAAGTTTATTGGGGTGACAATTGTTAGTAAAGTTACATAGATTTCAGGTGTACCATTCTGTATTACATCATCTATATATCACATTGTGTGTTCACCACCCAGAGTCAGTTCTCTTTCCATCACCATATATTTGACCCTCTTTACCCTCATCTACCATCCCTCTTCCCCCTTACTATCTGGTAACCACTAAACTATTGTCTGTGTCTATGAGGTTTTGTTTCTTCATTTGTTTGTCTTGTTCTTTTGCTGTTTTCAGGTTTAAATACCACGTATCAGTGAAAGCATATGGTTCTCCACCTTTTCTGTCTGACTTATTTCGCTCAGCATAATAATCTCAAGGATCTATCCATGTTGTCGCAAACGGTACTATTTCATCTTATGCCAGAATAGTATTCCATTGTGTATATGTATGATAATTTCTTTATCCATTCATCTATTGAAGGACATTTTGGTTGTTTCCATGTCTTGGCCACCGTAAACAAAGCTGCAAAGTACATGCGAACACACATGTCTTTATCTGTAAATGTTTTCAGATTTTTTGGGTAGATACCCAGGAGAGGGATTGCTGGGTCACATGGTAATTCTATTCTTAAATTTTTGAAGAACCTCCACACTGCCTTCCATAGCAACTGCACCAGTCTGCATTCCCACCAACAGTGTATGAGGGTTCCTTTTTCTCCACAGCCTCTCCAACACTTGCTACTATTTGTCTTGTTGTGATAGCCATTCTAACTGAGGTGAGGTAATATCTCATTGTCATTTTTATTTGCATTTCTCTGATGATTAGCGATGTTAAGTATTTTTTCATATGTCTATGGGCCATTTGTATGTCCTCTTCAGAGAAATTTCAGGTCGTCTGCCCATTTTTTAAATGGATTGTTTGTTTTTGTTGTTGTTGAGTCATGAGTTCCTTATATGTTTTGAATATTAGCCCCTTTATTGGAGGCATTGTTTGCAAAAATCTTCTCCCATTTGATTGGTCGCCTCTATTTTGTCAATGGTTTCTTTTGCTGTGCAGACACTTTTTAGTTTG
The DNA here is from genome assembly GCF_964194185.1 of Rhinolophus hipposideros. Taxonomy (NCBI): domain Eukaryota; kingdom Metazoa; phylum Chordata; class Mammalia; order Chiroptera; family Rhinolophidae; genus Rhinolophus; species Rhinolophus hipposideros. The sequence continues at coordinate 60,220,578 of NC_138046.1, forward strand.
ATATAGTCCCATTCGTTTATTTTAGCTTTTACATCCCTTGCCTTTGGAGTCAAATTCAGAAAATGCTCTTTGAACCCAAGGTCCATAAGTTTAGTACCTATGTTTTCTTCTATGCAGTTTATTGTTTCAGATCTTATGTTTAGGACTTTGATCCATTTTGAGTTAATTTTGGTACATGGTGACAGATAGCAGTCCAGTTTCATTCTTTTGTACGTGGCTTTCCAATTCTCCCAGCACCATTTATTGAAGAGGCTGTCTTACCTCCATTGTAGGTTTCTGGCTTCTCTCTCAAAAATTATCTATTCATATTTATCTGGGTTTATTTCTGGGTTCTCAATTCTATTCCATTGGTCTGTGTGTCTGTTTTTCTGCCTGGACAATATTGTTTTGATTATTGTTGCCCAGTAGTAAAAGCCACGGTCACAGAGTGTGATCCCTCCAGAATTGCTCTTTTTTCTTAGGATTGCTTTGGCTCTTTGGGGACTTTTGTGGTTCCACACAAATCTGATGAATTTTTGTTCTATTTCTTTAAGAAATGCCATTGGGATTTTGATGGGGATTGCATTAAATCTGTATATTGCTTTGGGTAATATGGCCATTTTAACTACGTTGATTCTGCCAATCCATGAGCATGGAATGTCTTTCCATTTCTTGGTGTCTTCTTCGATTTCCTTTAAAAATGTCTTATAGTTTTCAGCATATAGGTCTTTCCCATCATTGGTTAAGTTTATTCCTAGGCATTTTATTCTTTTTCTTGCAATTGCAAAAATAATTGTGTTTTTTCAATTTCTTTTTCTGAGATTTCATAGTTAGTATATAGGAATGCAATGGACTTTTGTGAATTGATAATGTAGCCAGCAATTTTACTGTATTTCTTTATTGTTTCTAATAGCTTTTTGGTGGCGTCTTCAGGGTTTTATATATATAGCATCATGTCATCTGCAGAGTGACAATTTAACTTCTCCATTCCCAATTTGGATGCCTTTTATTTCTTTCTCTTGCCTGAGTGCTCTGGCAAGGATTTTTAACACTATGTTGAAAAGCAGAGGTGATAGGGGACAGCCCTGTCGTGTTCCTAAATGTACAGCAAAGGGCTTCAGTTTTTCACCATTAATTATGAGATTAGCTGAGGGCTTGTCATATATGGCATTTATTATGTTGAGGTATTTTCCTTCTATACCCATTTTATTAAGTGTTTTAATCATAAATGGATGTTGTATCTTGTCAAATGCTTTTTCTGCATCTATTGATATATGATTTTTGTCCTTTATTTTGTTTATGTGATGTATCACATGGATTGACTTGCATATGTTGAAACATCCTTGTGCCCCTGCAATGAACCCCACTTGGTCATGATGTAAAATATTTTTAATGCATTGTTGCATTTGATTTGCTAGAATTTTGTTTAGGATTTTTGCATCTGTATTCATCAGAGATATTGGTCTGTAGTTTTTTTCTGTTGTCCTTACAAGGTTTTGGTATCAGGGTAATGTTGGCCTCATAAAATGAGTTAGGGAGTACTGTCTCTTCTTCAATTTTTTGGAAGAGTTTGAGCAGGATTGGTATTAAATCCTCTTTGAAGGTTTAGTAGAATTCATTAGTGAAGCCATCTGGTCCAGGACTTTTGATTTTGGGAAGGTTTTGGATGATGATTCAATTTCGTTACTGGAGATCGGTCTGTTTAGATTTTCCAGTTCTTCATGGTTCAGCCTTGGAAGGCTGTATGTTTCTAAGAACTTGTCCATTTCTTCTAGGTTATTGAATTTGGTGGTATATAGTCCTTCATAGTATTTTTGGGTGATCCTTTGTATCTCTGTGGTGTCCATGATAACTTTGCCTTTTTCATTTCTGATTTTGTTAATTAGTGTCTTCTCTCTTTTTATCTTAGTGAGTGTAGCCAAGGGTTTGTCAATTTTGTTAATCTTTTCAAAGAACAAGCTCTTTGTCACATTAATTTTTTTATTGTCTTTTTGTTCTCTATTTCATTTAGTTCTGCTCTGATTTTTGGTATTTCCTTTCTTCTGCTGACCTTGGGTTTCATTTGTTCTTCTTTTCTTAGTTTTTTTTAAGGTGTAACATGAGGTTATTTATTTGGATTTTTCTTGTTTCTTGAGATAGGCCTGTAATGACATGCATTTCCCTCCTTTCCCCTGGCTGCCTTGAGGATTCTTTCTTTGTCATTGATTTTAGACAGCTTCAATACAATGTGCCTTGGAGAAAGCCTGTTGGGATTGAGGTAATTAGGTGTTCTATTTGCTTCTTGGATTCGAGGATCCAGTTCTTTCCACAGGTTTGGAAAGTTCTCATCGACAATTTGTTTGAATATATTCTCTGTTCCCTTCTCTCTTTCTTCTCCTTCTGGTATGCCCATTATTCTTATATTGCTCTTTCTGATAGAGTCAGAAAGTTCTTGCAGAGTTCTTTCATTTCTTTTAAGTCTCAATTCTCTTTCTTCGTCCATCTGTGTAATTTGCAGGTTTCTGTCTTCGATGTCACTGATTCTTTCCTCCATTTGGTCAACTCTACTACCTAAGGTGGTTATTTCATTCTTAATTTCTACTATTGAGTTCTTAATCTCCAGAAATTCTATTTGGTTCTTTTTAAAAATTTCAATCTCTTTCGTAAAATGCCCACGTTTTCCTTTGATTGTGTTTCTGAATTCATTAAATTGCTTTTCTGTGTTTTCTTGCATCTCGTTGAGTTTTTTCAGAAGTGCAATCTTGAATTCTCTGTCATTTAAGTCACATATTTCCATATCTTTAAGTTTCTTTTCTGGAGACTTTTCACTTTCTTTCTGAGCTGTCTTGTTGCCTTGGTTATTCATGGCAATTACTGATTTATTATTTCTCTTCCTAGACATCTACAGGAGTGGTTTCTGCAACAGGTTGATAGGAAGAGGTCTTCCTTTTGTTTTCCAATACTTGTTGGTAGAATGTTTTATTTTCTCTCTGACTGCAGCCTTTTTTTTTCCTCTCTCAGACAGTAGTGCTGTTTTCTCTGCACTATTCCAGCTTCTCACACAATGTGGGGATTCCCTGGGAAACGGGCTTCTCCTCTGTTAATAGTTCTCCTGGGTTATAGGGCGCCACGTCCCTGTGGGGATGCGGAGAGCTTTTGAAGTTCCAAAGCTCTTTCTGCACCAGATTCAGAGCCCATATGTTTCAGCACTTCTGTTTACTCCTGCAGGGATCTGCTCAGATACTTGGGGCCAGGGGCAGGGTGAGTTGTGAGAAGTGGCCCAGAGCAATGGCAGCGACCACCACAACAGGTGGTCCTGCTTCCACAGCTCCCTCCCGTTTGCCGGAACTAGTTGGGCTGCGAATCTGTGTCTGCGGTCCACAGTAATCGGAACAGCAAATATTCTGTTCTTTTGATCTGACACTGCTACTGTTCCGCTTCTAGCACCAGGCAGGTGGGGGCGGGATGAGCTCTGGGAGGGTAGGGAGGGGGCGGCTCGTCTCAGTGCCTAAGGCTTCCGTTCTCTGCTCGACATTGAGGGCTTAAACCACCGTTTTCAGCCTTCTTCCCTCAGTCTTTTCTCTGAGGTGTCTGCCGTTAGTGTTGGGTTCAGCTGTGTTATATGCTGCCCACTCAGCCCTGTGGGCCATAAGCAGAGCCCTAGCAGCCCGAGTTCTTCCCTCTCCCGCAGCTGCGGTAGTTCCTGGATGCAGCGAGCTTGGAGCACTGAGCTAGGTCTGCGTCCTGCGCCCGCGTGGCTCCATCCCCGCACTTCTCCCTTCCCTGCTCCCCTGCTCGCGCAATTTTCCCACCTTTAGGTGAATTCAGTAGTGGGCCTCTTCATCTTGCCTGTCTGCTGTGCAGGGAGTCCTTTGTGGAGTTATTGTTGTTCGATTAGTCATAAATTCCAGGGGAGCTTTACAGAGGCTCACCTCACGCCACCATTTTGATGACGTCTCACATTTCCCTCTTAAAACTGCTTTCGCTGCATCCCAAAAATTTTGGTAGGATGTATTTTCATTGTCATTTGTTTCTATGTATCTCTTGATCTCTCCTCTAATTTCTTCTCTGATCCAGTCATTCTTTGAAAGTATGTTGTTTAATCTCCATGTATTTGTGTTTTTTCCTGCTTTCTTTTGGCAATTGATATCCAATTTCAAAGCCTTGTTATCAGCGAATATGCTTGGTATGATTTCAATCTTCTTAAATTTGCTGAGGCTGGTTTTATGTCCCAATATATGGTCTATCCTTGGGAATGTTCCATGTACAATAGAAAAATATGTATAGTCTGATGTTTTAGGATGAAGTGCTCTATATATGTCAATTATGTCTATTTCATCTAATGTGTCATTTAGGGCTGCTATTTCATTATTTATTTTCTGTTTCGATGATCTATCCATAACTGTCAATGATGTATTTAAGTCCCCTAGTATAATTGTGTTTTGGTCAATTTCTCCCTTTGTTTCTGTTAGTAGTTGCTTGGTATATTTTGGTGCTCCCTGATTGGGGGCATAAATATTGATGACTGTTATGTCTTCTTGTTGTATAGTCCCCTTTACCGTTATGAAATGTCCATCTTTCTCTCTTGTTACCTTTTTTACCCAAAAGTCTGTTTCATCTGATATCAGTATAGCTACACCTGATTTTCTCTGGATACCATCCGCTTGGAGTGTCAATTTCCACCCTTTCACTTTGAGTCTATGCTTGTCCTTGTAGCTGAGATGTGTCTCTTGGAGACAGCATGTGGTTGGGTTCCATTTTTTGATCCAATCTGCTACTCTGTGCCTTTTTATTGGTGAGTTCAGTCCATTTACATTTATGGTGATTATTGATATATGAGAAGTTCTTATCATTCTATCTTTGGTTTCCGGTAGGACTGTGTCTCCATTGTTTCTTTGCCTTTCTGTTGCTGTCTATTATTTCAGTGTGGTTGTATTCTATGATTTTCCCCTCTGTTTCTTCTTTTATTATGTTATATATTTCAGTTGTGGAGATTTTTCTTTTTTTCTTTCTTTCTTTTTTTTTGAGTGGTTACCATTAAGTTTATGTAAAAGAAAGTTTAACATTTAGAGTAAAAGCAAGTTTAACATTTAGAGTATTCCATTTTCATCAGCATGTTTACTTTCTCCATTCCCTTATGCCAGTCCTGACTATTACTGTCCTCTGTTTTATGTTTTTATTATCACAAATTATCCCTCTTTATGCTGTGAGTTGATCCCTGCGCTGCAATAGCAAGTTGTCTTTTTCTTCTTTTTCTTTGTGTTTTTTCTTCTTCTTTACCCTGTGTGTTACCTTTAAGTATATAGTGTCTTATTTGGTGTAGGGGTTGCCATATCCTGCTTATGTCTGTCTGTTCGTAACAGTACTCATGGTTTTGTATTCTTTTACTTTTTTGTTGCAGGTTGAATAACCTCCTTCCTTGTTTCTTGTAGTGCAGATCGTGTGTTAAAAAATTCTGTCAGCTTCTGTATGTCTGGAAAGTTCTTTATCCCTCCTTTATATCTAAAGGATATCTTTGCTGGATATATTCTTCTAGGTTCATAATTTCTCACTTTCAATAGTTTGAATATTTGAGTCCACTCCTTTTTGGCTTGTAGAGTTTCTGCTGAAAAATCTGATGATAACCCAATAGGTTGTCCTTTGTAGGTTACCGTCTTCTTTTCCCTGGCTGCCTTGAGGATTGTTTCTTTGTCATTAATTTTTGACAGCTTCAGTACAATGTGCCTTGGAGAAGGCCTGTTGGGATTGAGGTAATTAGATGTTCTATTTGCTTCTTGGATTCGAGGATCCAGTTCTTTCCACAAATTTGGCAAGTTCTCATCGATTGTTTGAATATACTTTCTGTTCCCTTCTCCCTTTCTTCTCCTTCTGGTATGCCCATTATTCTTATGTTGCTCTTTCTGATGAAGTCAGAAATCTCTTATAGTGTTCTTTCAACTGTCAAGTCTCTCTCTGCTTCCATCTGTGTCATTTCCAGATTTCTATATTCAATGTCACTGATTCTTTCATCTGTGTAGTCAGCTCTATTACCTAAGCTGGCTGTTTCATTCTTCATTTTTTCTTATTGAGTTTTCAATCACCAAACATTCTACTTGGTTCTTTTTTTAAATTTCAATCTCCAACATTTGTGACAACGTGGATGGATCTTGAGAGTATAATGCTAAGTGAAATAAGTCAGACAGAAAAAGCAGAGAACCCTATGGTTTCACTGATATGTGGTATATAAACCAAAACCAACATCAGAACAAGACAAACAAATGAGAAACAAAAACTCATAGACACAGATAATAGTTTAGTGGTTATCAGAGGGTAAGGGGGTGGGGAGAGGAAGGTGAGGGTAAGGGGGATCAAATATATGGTGATGGAAAGAGAACTGCCTCTGGGTGGTGATCACAAAATGGGATTTATAGATGATGTAATACAGAATTGTACACCTGAAATTTATGTAATTTCACTAACAATTGTCACCTCAATAAATTAAAAAAAAAATTCAATCTCTTTGGTAAAAATGTTCATTTTGTTCTTTGATTGTGTTTCTGAGTTCATTAAACTGCCTGTCTGTGTTTTCTTGCAACTCATTGAGTTTTTTTCAGAACTGTAATCTTGAATTCTCTGTCATTTAAGTCACATATTTCCATTTCTTTAAGTTCATTTTCTGGAGACTTTTCATTTTCTTTCTGAGCTGCCTCATTACCTTGGTTATTCATGGCAAGTAGTGAATTATTATTTCTCTTTCTAGCCATCTACAGGAGTGGGTTGTGCAACAGGTTGGTAGGAAGCGGTCTTTCCTTTTCTTTCCAGTAGGTTTTGGTGGAATGCTTTATTTTCTCTCTGTCTGCAGCCTTTTATTCTCTTGCATGCTCTAGTGTTATATTTTCTCTGCACTCTTTCAGCTACTCACACAATGGTAGGATTCCCTGGAAGGTGGTCTTCTCCTCTGTGAGCAGGTTGCCTGGGTCTCAGGACACCGCCTCTGTTAGGGGATGTAGTATGCTTCTGAAGTTCTGAAGCTCTTCCTGCACCAGTTTCAGTGCCTGTGTCTGTCAGCAGCTCTGTTTACCCCTGCAGGAATCCACCCAAAAAGGTGGGGACAGGCGCGGGGTGGGTTGTAAGAGGTGGACCAGAGCAATGGTGGCAACCACCAGCACAGCCAGTCGTCCACCCAAGGCTCCCTCCCCTTCACTGGAACTAGTTGTGCTGCGAGCCTCCATTCTCAGAGCTGCAAATATTGTGTTCTGATCTGACACTGCTAACATTCTGCTTCTAGCACTGGGAGGGTGGGAGGGGTCAGCTAGGCTCCGTGCCTATGCTTTCCATCCTCTGCTCGGCAGTGAGGGCTTAAACCGCCATTTTAGCCTTTCTTCCCTCAGTCTTTACTCCAAGGTCTCTGCCATGAGTGATGAGTTCCGCAGTGTTATATGCTGATCTCTCAGGTGGGACTGTGGGCCATAAATAGAGCGCCAGTAGTCCAAGTTCTTCCCTCTTCCGCAGCTATGGTAGCTCCAGAATGCAGGGAGCTCTGAGCTCTGGTCTATGTCCTGCACCCATGCAGCCCACATGTCCTCACTTCCCCTTCCTCTCCTCCCCCGCTTGTCCAATTTGTCCACCTTTAGATGATTTCAGTTGCATGTCTCATACTCTTGCCTGTCTGCTGTGCAGGGAGTCCTTTATGGAATTATGGTTATTCAATTTGTTGTAAATTCCAGAGAATATTTCAAGAGGCTCACCTCACGTTGCCATTTCTATGACGTCATTCCAGCATACATTTTTTAAAAAGACAAAACTAAAACAAAACAAAATCTTAAAAACTATAAACAAATTATGTCTTTATAGGTTTAAGCACAGATTTTGGTCATAATTTTTGTTTTTCTTTAATAGTGGATGGGAATAGTATGCTAATCTTTTCCCTAAACCACGTTTATGGTTTGTGCCTCATGGTTTGGACTATAGGGCTGTGCCATACTACTACTGCCTAGTGGCAGCATACCTAAATTCACCATTTACAATAATTTTTTCTTTTTCATTTTCACTATGTCAATATTTGCTTGAAGGGCAACAGTGCAAAACTGGAAATATGAAGGAGAAAAAATATTGCACATACTTATCTAGGTACTTAGAACCCATTTGTGGATAATTATTAGTCCACCTCCCTGTAGAAATAGACTATAGTGATCCCTTTCTGCCATTCACTTGTACATTTATTATCTTGGTTGCTAATTTGAGATAATTTGGCCTTGGCATGTGTGTTGAATCACTTTTTTTCTAGTACTATACAGATTGCCAAGTGTTGGAGATGAGCTTGTCGGTTTGTGTGTATGGCTCATGAATGCTTTGATTAACTTGTTAATGAGACAGATGGAATCTCATTATATGAAAGTTTGTCCTGATGAAAAAAATCTTAAATACATGATAACAAGATTACACAAACAGAACTTGGTGGAGGCAAAATTAGGAGATATGTGAAACTTCTCTTTGGTGCCCTGCCTCCTTCCCCCTTTTCAGTATCTCAAATCCCCTTCAGCAGTCTTCTTTCTCCAGGGATCTGTTCTGGTTGTTTCCTTCCTGTCCAAAATATAGTCTCTCATGCACACCTCCCCTAGAGACTGCCTAGGGCTTCTCTTGCTACATTTCCCTAAGCCCCACAATCAAATTAAAATTGATCTGTCCTGTGTCTTCTCTCTAGCTCCTTAGGATTCTTAATGCAGGAGTTTCCAACCTCCTCTCCACTGCAATGGGTGTGTCTGATGATATCCACATATATTACAAAACTCCCGTAAACATACTAGGATGTCTGCAATTCCTCGTGCAAAATCTGTAATTCTTGGCCGCTCAAGAAAGCGTATTTGAGCGCAAAGAAGTATAAGTGGTTATATTATAGGCCTATCCTGTAATGTGCTCTGATTTTATTTCACTCTTTAAAAGAATCTTTTAAACTTCAGAATTTTTTAGTCCACATCACTTTTGATGTCTCACGACTGGCTGTGATACTCCAATATGTCCAGATACTTGAATACACTGTTCTGGTCATGGTTTGACACAATGTGTCAACCAGTTTATCTGAGGACCAAACATGGCTAAAAATATTGAGCTGCCTTCACTTTATCCTCCAAAATAACTATGGTAACATGAGGAGGAGAGTAACCATTGATAGAGTATTGGGAGAGGTGTTTGGCCCTGATAAGGCCTTGTATTAGCTCTTAAACAGTAGTAGGTAGTCAGTTTTTTAACCTACCAATGCACAGCATCACTATTTTTACTGTCTTGGTTTAGTTGACATCTAATGCATTCCTTACCCAGCCCACCTTTTTGAAGGACTGACCCCTGTTAGGTCTATATGATTGTAGCTGAAGCTGTCAGAGTTAGATACTGTAACCCCAGGCCCTAGCCAGGCTTGTTGTTGAATGAAGGGTGAGCTGAACCAATTTGGATATGGAGATGACAAGGAAACCAGTTTCTTTATAGGTGGCCAGACAAGAACATGGAATCCTGAACAGTGAAGTTGCCATGTTTTTTTTTTATAATGCATATAAAAGCAACAGCAAAACCTGGATTGCAGATGAAAATAAAGAAATATCAGATGACATCTGAATGCTCATTTGAGTTTCTTCTTGAAGCACAGTTACATTTCTGTCTATGGGTTCTTTGAGACACTCCTTTATTGTCATTATAATCGCCCACCCCCATTTTTTTCTTAAGCTACATGAGTTGGTATTCTATTACTTTCTCTCTCTTTTTTGAGTTTTTAAAATAATTTAAAATTGTTTTCGATTACAGTTGACATACAATATTATATTAGTTCCAGGTGTACCACATAGTGATTAGACATTTGTGTAACTTACAAAGTGATCACCCTGATAAGTCTAGTATACACTTGACACTGTACATTGTTATGACAATATTATTGACTATATTCCCTAATTCCTAAGTGAAATACCTAGTAACATAATATTTCATTCAATGTATTTATAGTCTGTTTCTTAAAGGGAAGGGTTTTTCATGGTGTGATTTTAAAGATGCAATTAGTTCATTTTATTGCTCTTTACCATTTTCTCTTACTTGACAAAAGGGGGACTAGAATGTTTATTACTTATCTGTTTACATTTAAAGACAGTCATTAGAAAGGAAGGACCATGATTTTTTTTTTTTATTAGTTTCAGGTGCACAAGACAAAGTGCTTAGACGTTTATCATTTATATCCCTCACACTGTGTAGACCCCTCTCCCCCATCCACTATCCTTCTGACATCGCACAGAGCCATTACATTTCCACTGTCTCTATTCCTAATGCTGTACTCCGCTTCTTGTAAGTATATACATACATATATTTACATATATATATAAAATTATAGTTGGCATTCATTATTATTCAGCTTCAGGTATACAGTGCAGTGATCAGACATCTACATCATCCCTGAGGTGGTCTCCCAAATGGGACACGTGTCCATCGGATACCCTACACAATCTTTACAACATTATTAATTACGTTCCCCAAACTAATTTTCAAAACCCCGTGGCCATCTTGTGGTTACCGACTGTTTCCTAATCCCCTCACCTTCCCCCTTATCTCCACCCCCCGCCCATCTAGCAACCCTCAGTTTTTCCTCTTTGTCTCCAAAACTGTTTCTGATTAGTTCATTCACTTATTCTTTTCTTTAGATTCCGCATATAAGTGAGATCATATAGTATTTGTCTTTCTCTGTCTGACTTATTTCACTTAACATAATGTTCTCTAGGTCCATCCATGTTGTTGCAAACCATGATATTTTTTGTATCAAGTTTAAAGTGCCTGGCATGGCACAATATACATGACAGAATCTAATAAATACTTCATCATGATGTTGCATTTGATTACAAAAGGGAAAAACTTCAATCGACTGAGTCTTAGAGAACAAAATAGAGGAAAAGCTGTGATCAAAGGTTTGATAGATTGTATTTTCCAAAGATGGCTGCAGCGTCAGCTATCCTGCATGCTCTCTAACTGCATGTTCAGTTAGAAAATAAACATGCAGTTAGAAAGTTGCCATTCCCCCCTCAAAATGTGCAGTCTAGTGCCTCTCCCCTTGAATCTGGCTGGGTTTGTGACTTACTTGCAATCAGTGATGAGGTAGGAATAATGCAGTGAGATTTCTGAGTCAAGGTCTTAAAAGGTGACGCAGCTTCTGCCTTGCTAGCTGGAATAATCAGTCTTAAAGCTTTCAGACATCATGTAAGCAGTCCAACAGCTTCAAGGCTGCCACACTCTGAGGAAGCCCAAATTAGCCTATATTAGTTCTCCACCTGGAGAAGTACCAAAAGTGCACGAAGAGCACCTGGCCGGCCCCCTCTGCTCCAGCCCACCACTGTCCAGCTCCAGTCCAATTGCAATTACAAGGGAGACTCCAAGCCAGAACCTCCAAGATGAACCCTTCCTGACCCACAGAAGCCATGAGAGGTGATAGCATGATAGTTGATGTTTTCAGCCTCTGCATTTTGAAGTGATTTATTATGAATCGAACAAGAAGCATCAACTCAACTTTTGCAGTAAGGGAGTTTGAATATGAAGTACACAAGTAATCCAGAAGAATAGCAGATCTCTAGTGGAATTCTATTTACCCATGTCTCTAACAAGATAGCAGGATGGAAAAGCATCATGAATAGATAACCGATGAGAAGCACAGTAGCAAATCCATCCTAACTAATATTGGTACTCAGAGCATTTGGTCTTCGGCACTTCTTTCAGTCAGCTTTCATCATGTCCTGTTTTCTTGGTGCCATTCTACAATCATTGAAGGGTTATCGACAAACAAGGAAACAAAAACATTTGAGGATCAGATCTCAAAGCAAAGGAGATGAGAAAATGCATTCTTTTTAGCTGTAGTTTTTTCCTTAAAGATAAATCTAGCCTTTCTTAAAAATAAATAAATCTGGACTTTTGTTAGAACAATGCCATTTTATTTAGTGCTTTTTGTATACTTTGCTCCCATATGTGAAACGTGGTGGTAATGAGCCAGACAATAGATTCCATGGTGAAATTGTTTTTGTTACTCGATGATTGTCAGTCTGTAGTTATGTAGGATCACAAAGGATATACATATAGGCAAGTGAAAGGAAGGGAAAGGAAGAAGAGAAAAATCAATTTAGATATAATGGCTTATCTTGCTAATTTACTAACTGACTTAACAGTTACGGTAAGTTCTTCTGATATTCACGTGTCTCTTACAAGATGACTGATTCAGAGAGCAGCTTGCCCGTGCGTTCGTTGCCATCCTTCTCTGTATTGCATGCTCTGGATAACCAGAGGAAGGTGAAGGTCTAGAGAAACATTCATGGTGGGATTTGTGGATGAAATGGTGGCTTTGCTATAGGCGATATTGAGCAATACTTAATAGAATTCCCATACAACCTTCCAACTTTAGGAAGAAAAACAAAATATTTCTCCCTGATACTTTGGAAATGAACATACAGTTAAGTTAGCATTCAGAGAAACTTATCCACTAATTTCCAGGACAGCAATATAGTTTTAGCTGTTATGTGCAGCATATCTACATAGTATATATGTTTTACTCAATATTTTAATTGTTTTTCCCAAATCTATGTTAGGAAAACTTTGACAGTCTAGGAAAGAGTATTAATTTTCTCTAGGGTCCCAGAACACGGAAGCTGTAATTTGCCACATGGCACCCTTGCGGTCTGTAAGTTGATGCAGCTTTTCCAAGTGTCTAACTTTATCCCAGGAAGGAGTGCAAGCCCTTGGAGAATTTGGCTCATTAACAATGAAAGATATGTGAGGTTCGCTCAATGAATATGGAACAGAAGTAAAATTTGGCTCCTTTGGAGGCAGTTTCAAATTTGTCTCTGATGATCTCTTTTCACAACTCTCTGATAGACTATTGAATCCAGGAAGAAAACATCTTGTGAGTGAAAGTATGTACGGCAAATACTAATGAAGTCTTGCACTGCATGAAAATTTGACATACAAAGGTTCTAGTTTAAATTGATTTCTTCCAGATAATAAGGATTGGTTCCATTCAAAATAGTACCTAATGGAGAAATGCCCTGACTTAGCAACTCTATATTCGAGTGATAAATATACTCATCCACTAAGCTTGATGATTGTGGCCATTTCATTCTAATTGTCATTATTATAATAACCTAATTAGCGTAGTTTTAAGAACAATCTGCCTAAAAAACCCATGCTTTCGCTCACTTTGCAGTTACCATATTCCTAAGCTAGCATGACTTCTTTTCAGCTTCAGCTTCATTTATTTCTTTACAACATCTTTGGAACATCTTTGAAAACTAAGTTGCATTTAGTACATTCACAATGTTGTATAACTGTCACTTCTAGTTACTTCCAAAATATTTTCATTGCTCTAAAAGGAAACTCCATACCCCCCTTTATTTTTTTTATTAGTTTCAGGTACACAAAACAATGTAATAGTTAGACATTTATCATTTATATCCCTCACACTGTGTCAACCTCCCTCGCCCCATCCACTATCCCTCTGACATCGCACAGAGCCATTACATTTCCACTGTCTACATTCCTAAGGCTGTACCCCACTTCTTGTAACTATATACATTATATATATACACATATATGTATATAAAAACTTGTAGTTGACATTCATTATTGTTCAGCTTCAGCTTCAGGTGTACAGTGCAGTGATCAGGCATCTACATCTTCCCTGAGGTGGTCTCCCTAATGAGACAAGTGTCCATCAGATAGCCTACAAAACCTTTACAACATTATTGATTACATTCCCCAAATTTACTTTCGTAACCCCATGGCAATCTTGTGGCTACTGACTGCTTTCTAATCCCCTCACCTTCCCCCTTATTCCCACCCCCTTCCCATCTAGCAACCCTCAGTTTTTCCTCTATGTCTCGAAACTGTTTCTGATTAGTTCATTCACTTGCTCTTTTCTTCGGATTCCACATATAAGTGAGATCATATGGTATTTGTCTTACTCTGTCTAACTTATTTCACTTAACACAATGTTCTCTAGGTCCATCCATGTTGCTGCAAATGGTAAGATTTCTTTCTTCTTTATGGCTGCGTAATACTCCATTGTATAAATGTACCACAGTATCTTAATCCAGTCATTTACCGATGGGCATTTCGGTTGTTTCCATGTCTTGGCTATTGTGTATAGTGCTGCAATAAACATAGGAGTGCATAAATTTTTTTGAATTACAGTTTTGGATTTCTCCAGATAGATACCTAGGAGTGGAATTGCTGGATCATAAGGTAGTTCCATTTTCAGATTTTTGAGATACCTCCATACTGTTTTCCATAGTGGCTGCACCAATCTGCAATCCTACCGACAGTGCACAAGGGTTCCACTTTTCTCCACTTCCTCGCCAGCCCTTGTTGTTTGTTCATTTATTGATGATAGCTATTTTGATTGGGGTGAGGTACTATTTCATTGTGGTTTTTATTTGCATTTCTCTCATGGTTAGTGAGGTTGAGCAATTTTTCATATGTTTCTTTGGCATCTGCATTTCGTTTTTAGAAAAAATGTCTCTTCATATCCTCTGCCCATTTTTTTATTGTGTTGTTTAATTTTTTGGAGTTGAGTTGAGTGAGTTTTTTATAAATTTGTGATATTAACCCCTTATCGGATATATCATTGGCAAATATCTTTTCTTATTCAGTAGGATCCCTTTTTGTTTTATTGATGGTTTCCTTTGCTGTGAAAAAACTGTTGTTTTTTTTTTATGTAATCCCACATGTTTATTTTTTCTCTTACTTCCCTTGCCCGAGGGGTTATATCAGTAAAAACCTTACTCCGGGTAATGTCTACAAAGTTTCTTCCTATAGTTTCTGCTAGGAATTTTATGTTTTCAGATCTTACATTTAAGTCTTTCAACCATTTTGAATTTATTTTTGTATATGGTGTAAGGAGGTGGTCCAGCTTCAGTTTTTTGCATGTGTCTGTCCAGGTTTCCCAGAACCATTTATTGAATAGACTGTCTTTACCCCACCGTAAATTCTTGCTTCCATTGTCGTAGATTAAATGACTATATAGGCATGGATTTATTTCTGGATGCTCTATTCTATTCCATTGATCTATGTGTCTGTTTTTTATGCCAGTACCATGTTGTTTTGATTGCTATAGCCTTGTAGTATAATTTGATGTCAGGTATTGTTATACCTCCAACTTTGATCTTATTTCTCATGATTGCTGAGGCTATCCAGGGTCTTTTATGGTTCCATATAAATTTTAGGATTATATGTTCTATTTCTGTGAAAAACATCCTTGGTAGTTTTATAGGAATTGCGTTGAATATGTATATTGCCTTAGGCAGTATGGACATTTTAACTATATTAATTCTTCCTATCCATGAACATTGTATGTGTTTCCATCTATTTGTATCTTCTTTAATTTCTCTCTTCAGTGTCTTATAATTTTCTGAGTACAAATCTTTTACTTCTTTGGTTAAATTTATTCCAGGTATTTTATAGTCTTTGAAGCAATTGTAAATGGGATTGTTTTCTTAATTTCTCCTTCTGATATTTTATTATTGGTATATACAAATGCAACTGATTTCTGAATA
Organism: Rhinolophus hipposideros; assembly: GCF_964194185.1. Lineage (NCBI taxonomy): Eukaryota > Metazoa > Chordata > Mammalia > Chiroptera > Rhinolophidae > Rhinolophus > Rhinolophus hipposideros. The sequence continues at coordinate 60,236,075 of NC_138046.1, forward strand.
TTAATTTTGCATCCTGTTACTTTACTAAATTCATCTATCAGCTCTAATAGTTTCTTGGTGGAGTCTTAGGGTTCTCTCTATATAGTATAATGTCATCTGCATATAATGACAATTTTACTTTCTCCTTACCGATTTGGATGCCTTTTATTTCTTTTTCTTGTCTGATTGCTGTTGCTAGAACTTCAGTGCTATGTTGAATAGAAGTGGAGAAAGTGGGCAACCTTGCCTTGTTCCTGATCTTAAGGGGAATGGTTTTAGCTTTTCCCCATTGAGTATCACGTTAGCTGTGGGTTTATCATATATGGCCTTTATTATGTTGAGATATGATCCCTCTATTCCCACTTTCTTAAGGATTTTTATCATAAATGCTGCTGGATTTTGTCAAATGCTTTTTCTGCATCTATTGATATGATCATATGATTTTTATTTTTCATTTTGTTAATGTGGTGTATCACATTAATTGATTTGCGTATGTTGAACCACCCCTGCATACCAGGGATGAATCCCACTTGATCATGGTGCATGATCTTTTTAATGTATTGCTGAATTCTCTTCGCTAATGTTTAGTTCAGGATTTTTGTAATCCTCATGTTTATTAGAGATAAATAATCATGTTTATTAGAGATATCGGCCTGTAGTTTTCTTTTTTTGTAGTGTCTTTGTCTGATTTTGGGCTCAGGGTGATAGTGGCCTCATAAAAAGTGTTTGGGAGCCTTCCCTCCTTCTGGGTTTTTTGGAAGAGCTTGAGGAGAATAGGTGATAATTCTTTTTTGAACATTTTGTAAAATTCACCTGTAAAGCCATCTGGTCCAGGCCTTTTGTTTGTTGGGAGATTTTTGATTACTGATTCAGTTTGCCTGGTGGTAATCAGTCTATTCAGGTTTTCCGTTTCTTCATGAGTTAGCCTTGGAAAGTTGTACGTTTCTAGAAAATTGTCCATTTCTTCCAGATTGTCAAATTTGTTGGCATATAGTTGCTCACAGTAATTTCTTAAATTTTTTTGTATTTCTGTAGTGTCTGTTGTCACTTCTCCTCTTTCATTTCTGATTTTATTAATTTGGGTCCTCTCTCTCTTTTCTTTGATGAGTCTGGCTAAAGGTTTGTTGATTTTGTTTATCTTCTCTAAAAATCAACACTTGGATTCATTGATCTTTTGCATTGTTTTTCTGGTTTGTGTTTCATTTATTTCCACTCTGATCTTTATTATCTCCTTCCTTGTACTCCCTTTGGGCTTATTTTGCTCTTATTTTTCCAGACCCCTTAAATATGAAAATAAACTGTTGATTAGTGATTTTTCTTGTTTCTCTAGGTAGGCCTGAAATGCTATGAATGTCCATCTTAGGACTGTTTTTCCTGCATCCCATAGATGTTGGATTGCCGTGTTTTCATTCTCGTTTGTCTCGAGGTATCTTTTGATTTCTTCCTTGATCTCATGGTTGACCCATTCATTATTTAGTAACATGTTATTCAGCCTCCATGAATTGATGTGTCTTCCAGTTTTTTCCCTGTAGTTGAGTTTTAATTTTATAGCACTGTGATCAGAGAAGACAATTGGTATGGTTTCAATTTTCTTAAATTTATCAAGACTTGTTTTGTGGCCTAATATGTGGTCTGTCTTGGAAAATGTTCCATGTGCACTTGAGAAGAATGTGTATTCTGCAGCTTTGGGGTAAAATAATCTGAAAATATCGATTAAATCCAAGTGGTCCAATGTGTCATTTAAGGTTGTTGTTTCCATATTGATTTTCTGTCTGGAAGACCTGTCCCTTGGTATCAGTGGTGTGTTGAAGTCCCCTACTATGATAGTGTTACTGTTGATCTCTGTCTTTATGTTAGTCAATATCTTTATTATATATTTAGGTGCTCCTATGTTGGGTGCATAGGTGTTTACTAGGGTTATGTCCTCTTGTCAGATCGATACCTTAATTATTATATAGTGCCCATTTTTGTCTTTTAATATATTCTTCATTTTAAAGTCTATTTTGTCAGATATAAGTATTGCAACTCCAGCTTTTTTCTCATTTCCATTTGCATGAAATATCTTACTCCAACACTTCACTTTCAGCCTGTGTCTGTCTTTTGATCTGAGGGGAGTCTCATGTATACAGCATATACAAGGGTCTTTCTTTCTTATCCACTCAGCCTCCCTATGTCTTTTGATTAGAGCACTTAACCATTTACATTTAAAGTGATTATTGATAGGGACATAGTTATTGCCATTTTTAAAAATTTGTAGTTAGATTGTTTTCATCTTTCTTCTGTTTACAGAAGACCTTTTAATATTTCCTTCAATGCTGGCTTGGTGGTAATAAATTCCTTTAGCTTATTCCTTTTTGGGAAGCTCTTTATCTCTCCTTCAATTTTAAATGATAGCCTTGCTGGATAAAGCAATCTAGGGTGTAGGCCTTTGTTTTCCATCACTTTGAGTATCTCCTGCCACTCCTCCCTCCTGGCCTTCAATGTTTCTGTAGAAAAGTCATTTGATAGTCTGATAGGAGTTCCTTTACATGTAACCTGCTGTCTTTCTCTGCTGCTTTTAGGATTCTCTCTTTGTCTTAACCTTTCCCATTTTAACTATAACGTGTCTTGGTGTGGACCTGTTTGGGTTTATCCTGGTTGAAACTCTCTCCATTTTCTGGACTTGTGTTTGGTTTCCTTCACCAGGTTAGGTTAGTTTTCGGACATTATTACTTCAAACATGTTCTCAATCCCTTGCTTCCTTTCTTCACCTTCTGGTATTCCTATGATGCGCATGTTGTTGCACTTGATGTTATCCCAGAGGTCTCTTAAACCATCTTCATTGTTTTTTTAATTCTTTTTTTCTTTCTGTTGTTCTGTTTGGGTGATCTCTGCTAACTTGTCTTCTAAGTCGCTGACTCGATCCTCTGCTTCATCTAACCTGGTAATTCCTTCAAGTGAGTTCTTTATTTCGATAATTGTATTCTTTAGTTCTAACTGGTTGTTCATTATGATTTTTCTATCATTCTTTATGTTGTCTCTAAGCTCCTTAAACGTTCTTATCATCAGTGTTCCGAACTCTGTCTCTGATAGGTTGGTTACCTCTGTTTCATTTGGTTCCATTTCTGGAGGTTTCTTCTGTTCTTTTATTTGAGACATGTTTCTTTGTTTCCCCATTCTGGCTGACTTTCTGTGTTTGCTTTGATGTATCAGGTAGATCCCCTAGGGTTCTTAGTTCTTGCTAGTTTATCTTATGTAGTATGTGTCCTTTATATTTGACTTGCACTACTTCATTCTTCTCCTCTGCGTGTGCTCCAAAGGTGACTCTTGTGTTGTGTGTATTGTCCTGTTAAAGAAGATCTTTAATTGCTTTTCACTTGTGAGTAGGTGGGGTTAACTCCTAGGCTGACTAGTAGTGAGACTTGGCTCTGCCCACTGCAGGGTGTTCTGCTGGGTGAGGGTTGACCACGTAAACGTGGTTTGGCCTCTATGGGCTCTTGTGCCTATAGAGAATGTCCTCTGGGTGTGTGACTTGTAGGTCAAACCCAGTAGTACTCTGGTTTGGTCTGGAGTTTGCCTCTCGTTATGTTGAATGTTGTGCCTCTTGTGGTGGGCCCCAGTGTAGGGCAATTTCAGACCAAAGCAAATCACCAAGCACAACAACAACAACAAAGAAAAAACCGAATACATTCACATGTAAAAACAACCGATAACCCACAATCAACAGAGGCAAAAATATCAATGTTATAAAAACAAAACAAAACAAAAAAAGCAGTGCCAGTCTTGACTTAAGCCCACCAAATAATCTCCAGGTTGTCCTCTGCTGTACTAAAGAGACCCCTGCGTATTGTGCAGGCAGAGCTGGTCACCTGGTGCCCAGAGTGTCTTTGGGACAGCAGATTTAGATGAGTGGGGCTGAGGGGTCTGGATGGTAGTTTTTACAAAGTCAATGCAGTTTCTGCCCTTACCTCCACATATGTACACTGAGAGTAGCATCACTAGCCCTGTGTCCACTTCTCCCGAGTCTTAGGGCATGTCTTGTGTGTGTGTGTGTGTGTGTGTGTGTGTGTGTGTGTGTGGCGGGTGGGAGATTTCTGAGCTGCTGAAAGCCCAGAGCTGCGTCTGCTGCTTACTGCTGATCCCTAGGAGTTTCTCCACAGTTGTAATTGCTCTGCCCTAGGCAGGCCAGAAAGGATGGGGGCTGGGGATGGAGGGGTCTTCTCTCTCCCAGTCCAGCTGTGTCACACTCTTCCCGGCCTCTTCCCTGTGTCAGAGCTGCACACCGGGTCTTCCCAGATCCTGAGCACTGAGGCTCCTCTGTAATCTGACACTACTCCTCAGTTCAGGGGCCAGCTTAAATCCCTGGAAGGGCGGCGGTAGGATTGGGATATTGGGGGGAGGGTCCCAGGTATGGAGTTTCTGTCCTTTGTCTGACCTAGGGCCTAGCTGGAAGTCTCAGCTGAGGTTACTGTCTCAAATGCTGGAGACGCTGCTCTTTCGGTGGGAAAAATCAGCTGTGGGATGGAGGGAAAGAGCCCATCTCCTGGCTTTTGTGGTCTCTGTTCTATCCTGGGATCCCCTGCGTTTCTGTAGCTGCAGAGGCGGGCCGTGTCTCCACTCTGCTCCCTTCCCTCTTCCCCTGCTCGCCCAATTTGCCCACCTTCAAGTAATCCTCCTACGAGTCTCTTAGCTGTTCTGTGTGATGAGCAGAGAGTCCTTTGATAGATTATAGATGTTCAGTTTGTGGTAAGCTGCGGAGGAGAACTCAAGAAGTTTGCCTCGCTGCAGCCATTCCTATGACGTCACTCTCCATACCCTTTAGGCAGTAATTCCCCATTCCACCCCCCTTCCAGCCCATAATAAACACTAATCTACTTTCTGACTCCATGGATTTACCTATTCTGGATCTCTCATATGAATGGAATCATACACCTTGTGATAATTTGTGTCTGGCTTCTTTCACTTAACATAATGTTTTCAAAGTTCATCCACATTGTAGCATGTATCAGTACTTCGTTCCTTTTCAGGGCTGTATAATACTCCAGTGTGTGGTATACCTTTGTTTACCTACTCATTTGTTGATGGAAAATTAGAGTGTCCCTACCTTTTCATTATTGGTAACAGTGGTGCTATGAACATTTGTATACAAGGATTTGTTTGAATACCTGTTTTTTTTTTAAATTTATTTATTGGGGTGACAATTGTTAATGAAATTACATAATTTCAGGTGTACAATTCCGTATTACATCATCAATAAATCCCATTGTGTGTTCACCACCCAGAGTCAGTTCTCCTTCCATCACCAGATATTTGATCCCCCTTACCCTCATCTCCCTCTCCCCACCCCCCTTACCCTCTAGTAACCACTAAACTATTGTCTGTGTCTATGAGTTCTTGTTTCTCATTTGTTTGTCTTGTTTTTGGTTTATATACCACATATCAGTGAAATCATAGGGTTCTCTGCTTTTTCTGTCTGACTTATTTCGCTTAGCATTATATTCTCAAGATCCATCCATGTTGTCACAAATGTTCCTATATCATCTTTCCTTAACGCTGAATAGTATTCCATTGTGTATATATACCACAACTTCTTTATCCATTCATCTATTGAAGGACATTTTGGTTGTTTCCATGTCTTGTCCACCGTAAACAAAGCTGCAATGAACATTGGAGCACACGTGTCTTTATGTATAAATGATTTCAGATTCTTTGGGTAGATACCCAGGAGAGGGATTGCTGGGTCATATGGTAATTCTATTCGTAATTTTTTGAGGAACCGCCACACTGCCTTCCATAGCGGCTGCACCAGTCTGCTGAATACCTGTTTTTAATTCCTTTGGGTATATACCTAGGAATGGAAATGCTGTCTGATATGGTATTTTCATGTTTAATATTTTGAGCAACAGGCAAATGGTTTTCCACAGTGGCTGAACCATTTCACAGTCCTACCAGCAATATGTATGGGTTCTAATTTCTCCCCTCCAACTTTTTGTTTTTTTTATTCTAGCCATCCTAATGAGTGTGTAGTGGTATTGCATTGGGATTTTGGTTTGCATTTACTTAATGGCTGATGATGTTGAACATCTTTTTATGTGCTTATTGGCCACTTGTATATCTTCTTTGGAGAAATGTCTATTCAAGTCTTTTGTCCATTTTTTAAATGAGTCGTCTGTCTCTTTGTTGTTGAGTTGTAAGTGTTCTGTATATACCTGGATACTAGACCTTTATCAGATATGTGAGCTCCAGGTAATTTTGAAATATACCGAGCTAGTTGTAATATTATACATTCCTAGTGACAGGCAGTTGGTGGTAATCTTTCATGGAAATTCCTGGACCTTCCTCAAAAGAAGATGGGATCTTCACCAATGACTTGGCTTTATATGTAGAAATAGCTAAGTGAAAAAGAGAATGGAGCACTTATGTCTCAGGTCTCAGAATCTAATAAACATCTGTGGTGGAAGGCAGAGTGAATTCCATATTTTCCATTTCAGTTCAAAAGCAAATGTTTAATTCTCCTTTTGCCCTGGATACAATGGAATATGTTTGGGGCATGAATTGAATCCTTCTTACTTTAGAAGATTAGTACAATGTAACAAAGCTAGAGGGAAGGCATTTTCGCATTCATAAGACAAATGGTTGAAGGAACTAGAAATGTCTAGCCTAGAGAGCAGAAAACTTGGGGGATATGATAGCTGTCTACAAATATTTTAAAGGCTGTCATGTGGAAGAGCAATTAGAATTGTTTTATACATCCCCAAAGGGTGAAACCAAGACCAATGGGTGGAAAAAGTTTAGGGAGACACATTTTCAATTTTATAAACAGATAAAACATTCTAATTGTCAAAGTAATCCAAGGCTAGAATGGGCTGTCATGGCAGGAAGTGGGCTTCACATCCCTGGATGCAGGAACTCATAGCTCTTGAGTCAGACAGGTTAGAATCTCAGCTCTGCCATACACATTAGCTGTGTGAGCTGGGGCATGACTTAATCTCTTCAAGTCTCGATTTTCTGATACATAAAATGGGACTAATAGTGGCTGCCTTAGGAATGCTATGATGGCTAAATGTTCAGTCCAGGATATGTACCCATTGAGTACAAAGGTGGATAAAGTCAACAGCCCAGTTTTCATGGTATTTTCTCTCTCTTTTGTCCTCTCCTTTTTTTTCCTCTTCCTTTCCCTCACTCTCACTCTCCCTCCTCACCCCCTTCTTTCCTCCCCTCCTTTCTGATCTAAGTGCTCATAGTTAAACTTGTCTGTGTGAAATATGCATATAGTATAGCTCTTTTCTATTATGATAGTTATGGGGTGTACAAGCAGTAGGTAGATGACTCCTTAGAGATTCTATCTAACGAAGTCAATAATGGGTAGCAAATGGGACTAAAGAGGGCCATCCCTACTTTTACCCTAGAGGCAGACTTAAAAATCAGAGCATCTTAATTATTAAATTTGTTTACCTCCGCAAAACAAACAACTCTTCCCCTTCCACTTTCTTTTCCTTTCCTTCCTGAACTATGTTAGAAGGGTCCAAGCAACATAGGCATCCATACTGGAAGGGACAGGGACAGCTAAAGGGCTTAGAGAAGGGTGTCAGAGACAAAACAGGGTGAGGGGAGCATTAACACATTTGGGTGACCAAGTAAATGGTGCCATAGCAAAACTAGAGTGAAGCGGTTGCCCCATGGAGGGACAGCCCAGCTAGAGGTAGCCTGGAGAGGAGTGTCAGAGACTGAGCCCACATGGAAGACAAACTAGTTAGATCTGTGGGAGCATAAGCGGGATTAGAAGGAATCTACGTGGGGGACAGTGATGGCAGTGTAGTATTGAGTTCAGAGCCCAACTGGAATAAGAGTGCTTGCTGAGGGGTGGTTGTGACACCAACAATGGGAAATTAGTACATGCTTATTTATCAAATAAGTAAATGTATTAAGAATGGGAGCAATGCTCTTCACTGTCTGAGAAAGTTCAGGTATGGAAAATGGAAAAACTAGAATGAAGCCTGTACCATTGGATTGGAATTAGAGTTATTGGTGTGAACTCATGGCTATCAATATACATAAATAGATAAAATTAAATACAAATGTTAATTTCTGAGTACAAGTTCTGACAATTAAGTTCCTGAACTCATCCTAGAAAAAGTGCTACATACCTCATTGCTAAAAGTGCTGCAGTCACCTTTGACGTACTCCCTTTGGGAAGCTACGCACCAATGTCAGCACCTAGTCCACCCTTCAAAGCAATTTTGGAACTCTTTCTCTGGAATGGCAGTGAGAGCTGTTGTTGTATTATCCTTGATGTCCTGAATGTCATCAAAATGTCTTCCTTTGAGTATTTCCTTTATCTTCAGGTAAAGAAAGAAATCATTGGGGGCCAGATCAGGTGAGTAGGGAGGGTGTTCCTTCCAATACAGTTATTTGTTTCCTGGCTAAAAACTCCCTCCCAGACAGTGCCCTGTGAGCTGGTGCCTTGTCGTGATGCAAGAGTCATCTAAGTTTTTCCTGCAGCCTTTTCAGCACTTCCAAATAGTAAACCTGGTTAACTGTTTGTCCAGTTGGTACAAATTCGTAATGAATAATGCCGCTGGTATCGAAAAAAAGATTAGCAACAGTGTTGCAACAAGTTCGTGAACTTAATTGTCAATATATTTATTGTTAATCTGCCAATATCATTTGTGTTCTTAAATTAAGAAAAAAAAAACACACACACACATCATTCCCTAGTTCTATTCGTGGAATGGGCCTGGGAATAGTGACAGTGAGGACCTCTGTTGAATCTTGATTCAGCAATACTGTTCTCCACTAAAAGGAATAATGATTTTTTGTAGAAATAGCTGATTTGGGGGCTAAGGCTGGGAAAATACAAAGTGAACATAGAAAATCTTGCACTAGAAAGTAAGGGTGTGCTCAAAGAATGATGAGGGCATGTCTAAAGGACAGAGGAGCCAGTGTGAACGAGTCTCTCACTATATAAATCTGGGACAATTTAAGCATTAAAATAAATACTGAATTTATAGATGATATGATCCTGTATGTAGATAACACCAATGAACTCACACACACCCCCAAAAAAACCACTACTAGGGCTAAAAAAAAATCCAACAATATTGCGGCATACCAGATCAACTCACTAAAAACACTTGCTTTTTATAAAACAGCAATGAACAATCCAAAAAGCAATTTAAGAAAACAATTCCATTTACAATAATATCCAAAAGAATAAACTACCTAGGAATAAATTTAACCAATAAGGATCCAGACTTGTATACTAAAAATTATGTAATATTGTTGGTATATGATAAAGAAAATATAAATAAATAGGAATACATCTTGTGTTCATGGACTGGAAAACTTAATACTGTTAAGTTGGCAGTACTCCTCAAAGCAATCTATAGGTGAATGTGTTTCCTACGTATCAAATTCCCAAAGGGCTTTTTTTGTTCAGAAATGGAAAAGCCTATCCTAAAATTCATATGAAATTGCAAGGGCCCCGAATGGCCAAAATAAATACATTAATAAGTAAAAAGAGAACAAAGTGGTAGGACTCATACTTCCCAATTTCAAACTTACTAAAAAGCTACAGTAATCAAAATACCATACTACTGGCATTCTGAAAGATATGCAAACCAACAGAATAGAATTGAGAGTCTAGCAATAAAACCATGCCTTTACGGCCTATTGATTTTCAAGAAAGTTGCCAAATCATTCAATGGAGAAAGGAATAGTCTTTTCAATAAATGATGCTGGAACAACTGGATATCCATGTGCAAAAGGATGAAGTTGGACCCCTATCTCACACCGCATACAAAAATTAATCCAAAATGGATCAGCAACCTAAATAAAGAAATAAACTATAAAACTCATAGAAGTAAACATGAGGGTAAATCTTCATGATTTTGTATTTGATGATGGATTCTTAGATATAAAACCAAAAGCATGAACAACAAAACAAAAACCAGGTAAGCTGGAATTCATCAAAATTAAAAATACTTTTGCATCAAAGAACATTATCAAGAACATGAAAATACAACCTACAGTAAGGGGGGAAATATTTGCAAATCACATACCAGATAAGAGTCTATTATCCAGAATACAGAAAGAACTCCCACAGAGCTCTCTTACAGAATATATAAACCTCAAAAAAGACAATCCAATTTTAAAATGGACAAAGGTCTTTAATAGACGTTTCTGTATATAAGATATTCAAATAGTCAGCAAGCACAAGAAAAGATGCTCAATATCATTGGTCATTAGGGAAATGGAAATCAAAACCTCAATGAGATACTTTACACCCACCAGGATGGCTAGATTAAAACGACAGAAAAACACCAGTGTTGGTGAGGATGTGGAGAAGTTGAAGCCCTTGTATATTACTGGTGGCAATGTGAAATCGTTTAGTGACTATGGAAAACAATACAGGATTTTATCTGAGGATCATGGAAATGTTTTGGAACCAGATAGAGATGGTGGTTGCACAACATTGTGAATGTACTAAATGCCACTGAATCGTACACTTTGATATAGTCAAATTTATGTTATGTGTATTTTACCTCAATAACAATCAACAAATAGTTATTGGTAGTAATGGATTATTATCCACTGAATAAAATAGGAAGTCTGGAACCCATGCTGATATAATTTTAAAAATGAATAAATTCAAAGTTTGATGAGGAGTGGATTTCGACATGGCTTCAATGTGCCTTCTCATAAAGTATTACTATGGTCATCGAAGATGCTTACTTTAGGGGAAAGTAGGTGATGAATACCTGAGACTCATTATACTATATGTTTGCTGTAAATCTGAAATTATTTTAAAATAAAAATTTCAAAATCTTTTAAGGGGACGAGATTAAATTTACACAGAGATGCCTGGCAGACATTCACTTAATCAAGTAATCAAAATGAACACCACCAATAATTGAACAAATAGAAATCACATGGCACATCATAGGATGCAGTGAGAACAATGTAGCATCACTTCTGTGCTATTCCTACCAAAGGTCCATAACCTGATCCTTTAAGACAAAACATCGGACAGTCCAAACTGAGAGAGAAACTCCAAAGTAACTTGTCATCTGTGAAAGCGTTAAGGTCGAGAAAGTCAAGATCAAACTAAGGAAATGTCTCAGGCTCACGAAAGGTAGAGTCATGAGAACTAAATGAAACGCCTTATTTTGAACTGGAAACTCTTGCTCTGGGAGACATTATTAGGACAACTGGCAAAACTTGACTGGGCTATTAAGAAGTGATGGTAGAAATGAATGTCCTTATTTGGGTAGTAATGTTATGGTTATTTAGGAGAATGTTCTTGTTTGTAGGAAATATGCACTCAACTAGTATCATGGGGTGTGGCACATCAACTTACTCTTAAATAGTTTGGGGCAAATACAATGTTATTGGTACAGTAATTGCAACTTTTTTGTAACTTTGGGGTTATTAAAAACAAAGAGCAAGAAATTTAGGTCAATTTACTAAGGGCGCTGTTGTCCAAGTGCCTAAAATGTCATTCTGCTCCGTCTAACTTGAATCAGATGGCACTGACTGTTTTGGCTGTGACTTGGAAAGACTAGTTCTATCATTTATCCTAATCTTTCTTTTCTTGGGATACCCATAGCATAGCTCATTACCAAAGGAGTGGGGGTGATGGGAGAAGTCGGGAAAGTATGAACTTCACTGCCTAAGGAAGGAGTTATGTGGAAGAGCTTGACTTGGAAGACAGAGGTGATTACCAAAGCTAGTGCTTAGCACAGCTTCCCAAAGTGCCTTTTTCTCCCCCCAGTGGCTGGACAATTGCCCACACTTCAAGGACAGCTCTGTTGAACAACAATTAATGTACTGACTCAACTGGTACCTTGCTATCTCACCAGCAAATCCATCCATTTTCTGGGCCCAAGCCTGTTCAGAGTAGACTCATTCTTTCTTTTAGTTGAGAAAGAAGGAGCTTAGCTTTATAGTTACACTGTCAGAATCTTTTATTAGGATATGGGGTAAGAGCAGGGGACTCTAACTCTGAAAGGTAAGAGAGTCTCATTTCTTAGCATAATGACCAGGGAGCATAAAACAGTCCAGGAGCCACAACATAAAAGTAATGTCTATCAAGTGTGCAGTTAAGCATTACCTAAATATAATAAACTGCAGGCAATAGCATCCATGCAGCCACACATGGTCAGATTACTCCCTTATCCTTTTATATTACAGTATGACAAAACCACTTTCAGGGAGAAATTGGAGCTTCTTCACAGCACTTGCAAAGTTATTACAAGCTTAGCCCCAGCCACATGGGCTGCATCTACAAACACTGACTTAAAAAAATAATAAAACTGCATTTAAAACTCTCTGCCTTTCTAACTTGACAAACAATCCATGCAGTCGATGGTGACATACACTGATTCCAGTTCCCATTCTTTTTTTTGGACCCTTGTTTTATTTCTCCTACTGTATTAAGAGGCTTTGGAAAGGGTATTCTGTGAAGAGAGAGACCACTAAAAATCTTTCCCGATTAAGATGATGGTCCAGAGTTGAAAGAGGTTTAGAAGGAGCACACGAATTGTTTCGATAAAAATGGCCCTTTGAGCTTGGATAATTACAGCACCCTCCCACTCATTTAAACTGTTAGGATAAGTATGATTCCGTCCTTAATGCACCCTCCCTGTAGTAGAGCAAAGCACCTGTATCCCTTGTTTAACAGGATGTTCTGCATCTTAATAGCTATGCCATTGCAAATCATTGCTGAAAAAGAGAAGATATCAACCAAAATAAGATGTCATTGGTTCAGAGATCCAGAAGCCAGGTTGGTGGCAGTATGAACAAGTATCACATCTCCTAGGCCTTTGTCCTGGGAGAGTGGTCTTCAAACTACAGCCATGAGGCCAAAGCAAGCTTGCTGCTTTCTGTATTTTATATTGTATTGGAACACCCCACGCTCGTTCTTTTACTTACTGTCTAGGGCTGCTTTTGCACTACAATCACAGAGTTAAGTAATTGCCCACACAGACTGTCTGGCCCTCACAGACTAAAATATTTACCATCTGTCCCTTTACAGAAAAAGTGTGCTGACCTCTGTCCTAGAAGCCCTGGCACATATCAATGCTCTTTTAATGCCACTCTGGGTCTCTGGCTCCCTGTCTAGCCTAGCAATGTCAGTCCTACCCTCCTTACATACATAACTTCTTTAGGGGATCTGACCCAGCCACTGGAAGGAAGGAATAGTCACGTGACTCCACCTTCGGATCAGAACCAATAGAGCCCAGGGTGGAAACATGGCTTGATTGGCCATGAAAATTGGTAAGAGAAACTGTTTTGCCTGGCATCTGTGATGTCGAAGCCAGAATTACTATTATGGCAAACCAAATTAATGTGCAAGCTTATGTGATGAGGGACGAGAAGCTGTAAAATTTGCAATGAAACTTCTATCTACAGAAAAGACATTGAGAGCAGACACTAGCTCAGTTGAGACACCTCAAGGCCCCACAGAAACAGAAATAGATGCTCTTTCTCTACATTTTGTAGTACCTGTATTTCCTGTCTGGCTGTATTTCCTGTCATATAGGGCCTGTGAGATTTGTTTTCTATTCCTTAAATCCCTTTTGCCTAACCTAGCCTGAGTGGATTTATGTTTTTTTATAAACAATTGACCCTAGATAAAAACACAGGTAGCTATTTCGCATTGGTATATATATATAATATTTATTGACTGACTATTATGTTGCAGACGTTGGTCTAGATGCTCAAAACATAGTTGTGAAAGAAATAAACGAAAACCCCTGCCCTCTTAGAGTTCTTGTTTTAGTGTGGTGTGTATTTGACTAAATTGTCTTGCCTTTCTTTTCTCATCATTCCCATTTGGGAAAAAGAGATAAAATAGAATCCATGTCATTTGAGTTGTCAAATGACAGAACTGAGACAATTTCAAAGTGAGTTTGACATCCTTTATTCGAGGGGAAACAATCCATGGATTGGGATAGGACAGTGACTCACAAGTAGTACAGCACTCTTCCCAAGGGATTTTGGGCAACACTGAGTTTTATAGAGCGTTAGAAGAAGCATCCCAGAAACAGAACATGATTGCTTAACAGGTCCCATTTTGTAAGGTAAGGTAAGCTAGCTATAGCTGAGTTGGAGACTGTGATTGGTGTTAAGTTTCCTTGACAGTGAAGAGTTTCCTGTAAGTACAGGCTGACTCAGGTGTAGATTTGTGACATGGTCCGGGCCACTAAGGTGGCCTTCGTTTCATGGGTCCTGATATACAAATAACTTTATCAGGTTGCATGTAATGGAATATGTGCATATGTATGTAAAGCACATTAGAGTGCCTGGCGTTAAGTTTATGTGCAATAAATGGTGATGGTTGTTGAATAGAGAAGCTGAAAGGAAACAAAGGCTACAGTCAGAAGAAGGCTTGTGAAAGAGAACGAATATAGACAGGTATTGGTGCAAGAAGCATAGAATCCTTTATATCTTTGTTACCATAGGCAGAAAGAACAGGGCCCTGGGAAGAGAGGGGGGAGGAAGGGAAGGAGGAAGTGTGGGAAACAAAGGAAGGAGGAGATGAGATCATTCTTAAGTGCAGCTACAGCTAATTGTAACGGATTATAATACTATTAGCATTACAGGCAGGGAAAAATCTCTACTCCCTGTCTGTAGATTTTGTGGCCATGACATTTCCAATAAGGGCCAAGTAAGAACAAGGGAATTCCATTGCCCCACAGGAAGGAGTGGTCGGAGGGGACCCACCAGGAAACGCTACACCTAAAACTTGAATATTTCGTGCCCTCATTTGAATAAAATCCTAAGCTTCTTTGTTCTTTGGCACAGTTGCCCTTTTCCCCTGGCCTGCCCACTCCCATTATTTTGGGATTGTACTCTTTTCCTTTTCTTTAAGAAAATCACTGCTTGTTTGGCTTTGTTCGCATGACTTATTCGGTATGTCCTTGAATTCTTCCCTATGACGATACCAAGAACCCTTCTCTGGTAACACTTTTGACTTTTGTAATCCAGAAAGTAATTGTCATTCATCGCCATCAGTGTCCCCAACAACAATCTGCCTTCCCACCTTTGTGACTCAGTTATAAGGTTTTGCTCTTTCTTATTCTCCCCAGCAGAAAGGCACAGGGAGATGAAGAGGGAGCTAGGTTCAATAACCTTACTCACTTACTCTCTGACTATGACCGTGGGTGATCATTGTGTTATGGGCCCCATATATTCCCTTGATGATTTCTACCTGCCCAACTGAACAAGCCTTATTATAGCCAACCTCATAATTATTTACAGAAAGGAATGCCAAACAGATGGACCAGAACTGGTTCTAAATAAAGAGAGCTTATTTTTACAAGACCTAAAAACAGTATTCATTTTAAGAATTTTCTTTAAAGTATTAATATTTTGCAGAATGAACCAAAGTTATAGGCAACCCCCTAGACCAGAGTGCTCTGTGGGTCAGCTGCTTTGGATCACATGAGGGGAGGGTGCTTTTGGTCAGTACATTTCTGGGGTCCCCCCCAACCCAGATCCATTCAATCAGATTCTCTGTTGATGGGGCCCAGGAATCTGCAAGTATAGCAAGCTTCCCTGTCGACTGCTAAGCTGGCTAAGCAGCTGACCTCAAATGCCACCATCAAAGATTCTTTGGTCTTAGGCTTTGGCCCTTTTTCAAACGTAAATATTTCTAGAAAAGATAATACATTAAGATGTGAATGTAATGAGGGTAAGTGCAACTGTATCCAGCAACCCAACGTCACAACTCATAGACAGCATGAGTGGAATGGGGAAAGAATGAAGGATCAGCAAGGCACTGGCTCCTGGTAGAGATATCACAAGGGGAAGAAGGGCACTATTTTACAATTTTCCCATGAGTCTCTTCTGCCTCAAAGTACAGTTATCTCTCCTTACCCACGGGAGATTGGTTCCAGGACCCCCCTCAGATAGCAAAATCCACAGATGCTCAAGTCCCTTAATATAAAATGGTGTAGTATTTGTGTACAACCTACACACATCCTCCTGTGTGCATTAAATCATCTCTAGATTACTTATGATATCTAATATAGCCATGTATGTTTAATGATGGGGATGTGTTCTGAGAAATGCATCATTAGGCGATTTCGTCATCATGCTAACATGGTAGAGTGCACTTACACAAACCTAGATGGAATGGCCTGCTACTGTAATTGTATGTGCTATACTTTCATATGACTGGCAGCACAGTGGGTGTGTTTACACCAGCATCACCACAGACATGTGAGTGATACATTGTGCTACAATGTTACAACAGCTATGGTATCCCTGGGAAATAGGAATTTTTCAGCTCCATTATAATCTTATGGGACCATTGTCATGTATATGTGGTCTGTCATTGACCAAAACGTCGTTATGTGGTGCATGACTATACAATGTAAATGCTATGTAAATAGTTGTCATACTTTATTGTTGAGGAAATAAGGATAAGAAAAAGTCTGTACATTTTCAGCACAGATGCAACCATCTTAGGCCTAACTACATACTACTCTTCACCAATGACATAACTTTTTTTTCTAATATTTTTGATCCAAGACTGGTGAAATCCATGGATGGAGAACTCGCAGATACAGAGGGCCAGCTATAATTCATAGGCCTTACGTGGAAGCGCTTGGATATACAGTGTTGTTCCATCGGAAGTTGCGCTTGAGTTTGGGTCATGCCTATCTGACACGAGGCATGCTGATGAGAATGGTTGTGATCTTTGCTGTGTGTGTGTAAAAGAGGGCCTTTCTAGGTAGGGCTGGTCTAGCTTACTCTTGGTTATGTGAGCTGGGAGGAAGAGTGGGAACCTTTATGTTCTCCTTTACAGGCATTTCCTTGGGGGTGGAGGCAGGGATCCACCATGCACAGCTCAAAGCTCTTCCATCCCTGGACCAAATGGTGACCGTTACTGAAAAATCCCAAACCCTGTTACTGCCTGTTTCCCAATGTCAAGTTTTTTAAAAAATAATTATTAGGGTTGTGGGGAGCAAGCTTCCTTTCTTGTTAAATGCTATAAAGCCAAGCCTTGTGGGCAATTCTGGCTGATTATCAGGATTTTCAAATTGACTCTTGTACCGTGTAGAAGGAACTTAATTCTGTATCTAATTTTAATCTGCATCCCATGGTCAGGCGTGTTGTGTTAAATCTTTTGTTAATGTTTAAAGAAGGGGAGCTGATTATATTGATCCTTCTTGTGTAAATTGGCCAAGGTGATCAATTTTGGGTTGTAAACTTCTGATGTTTAAATGCATTACCTTAATACCGTTAAGCACAGTCAATTGCCAACCCCATTAACCCATGGTGTACAGTCTGAATTTAGAATTCGACATTTCCAAAATGGTGACATGAGGAGGGGAGTTTAGCAATTCCCATGCAAAATACACCTGCTGTTCTCTTATAGGCAACTTCCTGTGTGTGCTACTGAAATAGGTAATCGTGGGATCATTGGCACAGTCAGAGATTGCCTTGATGAGAATCTAGTCTTCCTTCCTTGTCCTGGCTTCACTGTGATCATGAGAGAATGAGCAGATTTATATTAAGTTAGCATTCAGGCAGTTATAAAGGTGGGAAGGATTCATAGTGGCATCTGGTGCTGCAAACCAACGAGAGAGAAACACAAAGGCAAAATGCTGTCAACGTGAAGCTACTGACATGCCGAGGCTAAGGGCACAATGATTCCCACAGCCCAGGAGACGGTTCGTGGACACGGGGCTGCTTTGACATGGTGGCAAGAAAATCATCAACAATTCCTTCCAAAGGGCTTTCTCGGCCCTTTGCCCATGCAATAGATTCCCTCCATAAGGAAAGAACTTGATTAAATACTGTATCAGCTAGGATTAGGTAGAGCTGTGAGTGACAGGAAACCCAAATTAACAGTGGCTTAAACACACAAGATTTGATCCTCTCACATGAGAAATCTAGAGTTTGACAACCCAGGGCAGTTCCGTGAAGTTCCGTGAAGTTACTGGGACATAGACTCCTTCGGGCTTTTAGATCCATCATCTCTAGGGTGTGGCTCGCATGCTTATGACCCAAGATGATTGCTTAAACTCTGGCTATCATGTCACCTTTCCAGACAGTAAGAGAGAAAAACAGGGCAAATGACAGTGCACCATTTTCCCCTTTCAGAAGTCACACAGGAAACTTTCTACTGGACTTGCCGAGGGATAACTTCATTGACTGTGTGGATGCCTGACCACTGTGCTATACACCTGAAGCTTCTATAGAATAATATTGAATTTCAACTACAATTTTATATATATATATATATATATATATATATATATATATATATATATATATATATATACACATATATATATAGTCACGGGATGTAAAGTACAGCATAGGGAAGATAGTAGATGGTATTGTAACAGCTATATACGATGTCAGAGGGGTAGTAGATTGAGGGGGTTATCACTTTATGAGGGGTGTAAATGTCTAATAAAAATAATAGAAATTCTGGTAACAGGTGCATAAGATTAAAAAAAGAAAGAAAGTTTCACCAGTGGCCAGAATTTTGCCACGAGACCACACTGAGGCACAAGGGAGGTTGCAAAATGTAGTATTAAACATGTGTTCTGCTAAAACTCAAAATTCTCTTACAAATGTAGAGAATAGATATCAAAGGTCAGCTAGCTGTATCTGTCCCGAATGCTGTGTGTGTTGGAGGTAGGGAGAGAATAACTGAATCATGCTTTTTTCCCTGCTATCATGTATCAACAACTCTCCATTTCCCCTTACCTCAACCAATCCAAAATGTTTATAGCAAACTAAACAACAACAACAACAACAACAACAAATCTAGAAATATCCAAGAGAAGGGGAAGGGGCTTATGTAACATCATCATTTCTCCCCCAAATGATTTCAAAGCATTTCATTTCACTTGTTCATTTTATATGGCATGCAATCCGGGCATCAGCTCTGTCTCATGTTTACTCTGGTAATCTACGAATGTGATTTTTTTTTTTTGCAGTGCATTTGCAACTCTCACTAAAGCATACCAGTTGAGCTATTAATGTTTTTAAATAAAAATAACTTACCTGTAATTTTGGATACTCTGGAAGGTACCTACCTACCTATCTACCTGTCACACCTACCATTCCAGATGTGTGGTTGTCCGCGAGAAGTCTCATGGCAACTGGAAGCATCAAGGTGTCCCTAACCATGTACCTTGGATTCCAGACCCAGTTCAGGGTCACTGGATTCCCCTGGAATTGAACATGGTCCTTTTTTAAAAAAAAAAAAAAATCTTTATTAGAAACTGAGAATTCCTGTTTGTTTGGGAAGGTTTACTGAACACATCTTCAGAAATGAAGAAATCTCTAATAAGGCTGATTCTCAACCTGTGGATTAGCCATGCTTAATGATTCATCCCAGACAGGCTTCACACAACTCTCTATTATATGCTTCTTGGCTCTCTCTTTGCTCATTTATGTGTGCTGGGGGAATGCAAATTTAAGTTTAACAGGAGTCTAAGCAAAATCTAATTGAGAAGGTAACTTTCTCGAAATAATATACAAGGTAAAATAGAAATGATTTAAAAATTATCAGCGTCATATTCATTGATGTGGATAATCGAGAAATGACTATACAGTAAAGCCTCATTATTTTGGGCCCCATTAATTCAGAATTTGTGATTAAATTTCTGCCCAGTTCCTGCTCAAATTACCATTGCACTATCTTTGAATGAATAGTTAGCTAAGCAAAGTAATAGTGTAAACAAGATTGCAAACAGGCATGTTTCACCTGAGAGGAATCGATCTCTTTTTAAGGGCTTTGACACATTAATTATTTGCATGCAAATGACTGCTGCTCATTACAAATAAGTCTTATCTAGTAATTAAAACTCATAACAGGACTTCATTTGGAAACATTTTGTTACCAGTTAGTTTGTTACCATGTATTATGGCAAATAATAAAACTACATCTAATTTTTTAAAATACATAACTTAGACCCTTCACAAATTGAGATGAACTGTCCTGTATTTGGCCTGTATCGCTGAGGCCTGTAGGCTGAAACCCATAGATTAGCGCCTATTACTGTAAATGGGCCAACTAGCCCTGCCCACATGAGAAAAACATTCAGGATCATTTAAAACTACCTGATTTACCAACTCTGAACAATCTTAGGCTTTGATACTAGTCCAATTACATCAAAAGACAGCCAATGATCTTAAAAGTATTAGAATGGCACTGAAAGTCTTTCTTCATTTTTGTTGATCTGATCAGCATAGTCACAAATCAGAGTAACTTTAAAACAACAAAATATCATTTATAATACATTTATAATCCATCAGTGGCTTTTTGGTAAAGCAGATCATATAATCCAGCTAATCGATTTGTTATTAAAATCTCCAGACTTAGTCCTTTGGTTTAACAAACAGGTTCACTGGGGAAGCAGCATTTTATTTCAGTTAAGAGCACTAGAGAACATAGCTCAGACCCCAGTATTCCTGCTTTTATCTTAAGTATTTTGTTAGTCAGTCTTCTCACTTGTAAAATGGGGACTATATTCCCTACCTTGAAAAAGTAAGGGCTTACCACTTTTGATATGATGGGCTTACCACTTTATTAATGATATTGGGAAATATCATTACTATAGCTGTCATTCATGTTAGTGATAATATTTACTGAATTTATGCAGCAAGATAACAGAACTGAAGAATTTTAAAGAGGACAGATAGTCCCATTGGTTGTTAGTTTCAACAGGCTTATCCAATGAGGTTCCGCCGTCACTGGCCTTTAGCTATTGTACAGTGTCTAAACCTCAGTTAACCTTTTTATGCATTGACGCTGCTTGAAAACCCATTATGAACTGTGTGTTAGTGTAACTGAAAAGGTCACTGTGGGATCAGTAGTACCTTCCAAACTAAGCGCATGTGAAGTCTGTCCTCTGATTAGTGAGTGTGGCCACCATCCAAATTGCCTGCCACCTAGATGTTCCATATGCCACAGCATATTGTATACACGTAAGAAATTCCCAGGCTCACTGCATTTCAATGATTTTGAAGACATACTCATAGATCACAGTTGCCCAACAGAAAAGCTACATACAGCCTCAGCTGAATATAACAAAACAGGAAAATGAATGAAAGTCTGTCTAGAGACAATCAGAAAGCACATTCTAAGTGTTCTTTTACTGAATGGCAAACCTCTCACAAAGCACTATTTATTTCTCCTCAGCATCTCAATCTAACAGCACTGTATAAACTATTCTCCAATCTCTATGCCTTCAGAGATATTTATCATTATATTATCTGCAGGACCAGACCCAGGTATATGTGGGGGATTAAAAGAACGCGATCTGTCCTTCCTCAGACTCTAGCCATACAAATTAAGAGGTAGAATTTGTCAGATGAGAAAGGGTGGAACTGGAAGCTGCACTCACTGGTGTGTATCCTGGGAGGAGTTAGGTATGTCACAACTGATTTGATGAAAATAGTAAAGTACTGATAGTTGGGTATGATTTAATTTTTTTAAAAAAACAGTGAAATCAAAGTGATCTTCTAATGATTTTATTTTCATTTAGTACTTACATCTTATTAATGCTTTCTTGAACAGCAGCTAAAGGGGAAGGGTTACACACACAAAAAAACAGGGTATTGCCCATAACACTGGGCATATTCAAAAGTAGGTGACTACACATGAGCGTCCTGTGTCTTGTATGTTGCAACTCGGAGAAGAAAGGTGGCTAACCACTGTCTCGGCGTGCACTCGAAGGCACCTGCTGCCACTAGGCTTGGTCTTACCAGGAGCTCCTTAGTTCGTTGTGTTTTTTCACCCTTCTTCTCATAGCCACGCCCAACTCCTTCAGGTCTAGAGACTTTATTCTTAGGGTTTATTTATTACCAAGCAGAGCATTAAAATACCATTCAGTTTTTTAAACTCCTCTTTTCTATGTAGGGCCATGTGTTTTGGGAAGGCTCCTGGCCCCACAATGAGATGTATAGATGAATTGATGTTAGCCCAACAACTTATGTCATGTTGTGGTAAGGAAAATTTTGGACAAAAATTATAAAAATTAGCTTAGGTAAATTGTCCAGCTCAAGTACACACATGTAGAGTGACATCTCCACCTATCCCCCAGGTCACATTGTCACTGTGTAATAATGGTTACTTGTAGGAGTCTAAGTTGCTCCACTTAAGAGATTAGTTAGATAACAGTGACCTCCCTTTTTATTCATGGATTCTGACGGCTATGAAGTTAGCACTTTTTAAAGGGGGTTAAATAAGTGCTAAGCAGTAGTATGAACACATTTTACTTAAAATAATGAATAATAGAATCTAAGCTTCATTTATTATTTCTGGCAATACAAATATATCAGAGGAAGTCAGTCATTTTTTTTTCAGCTTTCATGGCAAATGTGCAATTCAGAAATAATTATTTGGGTTCTTTATGCTTTTCTGCTAAGTCTATCATTGAGAGTTGTGATGGGTACCGGCTTGTTGGTTTTGTGTTTCCTCCGCAGCAATCTGTGGGGACCTAATGGTAAATAAAATGATACTCTGATGAAACAATGTGCGCCTGAGGTTGTGACTGGAGGTTAGAGTGCAGAGGTGAAGGAATGGATGCTGCGAGTTCAGGCTGGAAATGCAATTCGTAAGCCTACAATGGGAACTTCTGGGTCTAAATAAACCCCAATTTAATATTTGTTCCACTTTTCAGAATATACATATAGTCTTCCATCTATGCATGACAAAGGCTCTGGTACCCGTGCAATAATCACAAAGTCAACTTTTAATTTTTCTTATTGGGTAGAATATCCAATCAAGAAGGATGCTGTGTTTTCATGTTATGGCGGGTTGGTTGTGTTACAGGATAAGAAAGCCCTCTTAAATGAAGAAATAGATCAGCATCACAAATTCCTTTTCAAAAGGTTTTGGCCCGCGTAGTTTAAATGGAATTTGCCCATATTAACAACATTACTCCCACATCTTTAATATAAATATTCAATATATGTATAAAATAATGCTTATGGAATATTAATAAATTAGAAAGACTAGTGATACAATAAACTTGTGCTTCCACTACTCACCTAATTAAAAATTTAAACTATGACCATCAACTTCAGTCTCTTGAAAGCCCTTCTCAGATCCTATCCCTCAGAGGTAGATAATCACTACCCTGAAACCTGTGTTTATCAAGCCCTTGCATTTTTTCATAGTTTTGTCACATATATTTACGTCGCTATGTAATATCTTGTTTCATTTTGTACAGTTTAGAACTTAATTTTAAGAAAGGAAGAACATATGTTTTCTTCTGCCACTTGCTTTTTTCATGAAATATTCTGAGAATCGTCCATGTGGTTGTGTGAAGCTGTACTTTAATAATTTTCAAATACATAACACAATTTGTCAATTTGTTCCACTGTTGATGGACCTTTGGTTTGTTCCAATTTGGGGCTACTAGGGACAACGGCGCTATCGATATTCTTGTACATGTCTCCAGCCGTGTGTTTTACCCCTTTCACTGTCATCTTGTTTCTTTTCGATTTGTAGGATACATACAAATGTGTGTTTTTGTGTATGTATAATCTAGATACTAATCCTTTGTTCATCATGTGTTCTGCGAATGTCTTCTTCCAGATTATAGTTTGTCTTTACTTTCTTTAGGATGACTTTTGATGAATGGAAGTCCTTGCGTGGTTTTAATGGAGTTAAATTTCAAGTCTTGTCCCCTATGGTTTGTGCTTTCCATATCTTATTTAAGCATGCTTTTCCTACTCTGAAGGAATAGAAATATCCTCCTATATGTGCCTTTCAAAATAGTTTCTTTTTGCCCTTTACATTTAAGTCTTTAATTTACCTGAAAAAGATTTTGTGTATATGGTATAAGATAGGAATCTATTTTTGTTATCTATTGCTGTACAACAAAGCACCCCACAGCTTAATGGATGAAAACAACCATTTGTTATTATCTCCCATGGTTCTGGGGATTGAGGTACATCTGGGTTGTTCTCACTTGGGGTCCCTTTTACAGTTAGATAGTTGAGTCTGAAGTAAACTGAAGGCTTCATCATTCATATGTCTGATGTCTCCACTGGTCTCACGTCTTCTCTTCACATGGTTTCTCCGGGTAGCTGGCTTGGCTTCTTCACAGAATGACAGTCTCAAGGCAGTCAGTCTTCTTATATGTGGGCTAGCTTTTCCCACAGCAAGGGTTCCAAGAAACAGAAAGTGGATATTGCCAGTTTTTAAAGGCCCAAGCCCAGAAACGGGCACATATACTATTGTTCTGTAATATTCTATTGTTCAGAAAAGTCACACAGCCTACCCAATTTCAACGGAAGCAGAAACAGACCCCATCACTGGATGACAGTAGTTTCAAAGAATTTGAGACAATTTTCAATTGGCCACAGGATACAATTTTATTTTTTCCTGTATAGATAACCAATTGACACACTAAAACCTGCATGGAGTCACTACCAACAAAAGACCACTTTAAACTTAATTTTCAAGGGAGATTTTTGCCCTGCCATCCAACGCCCAGTTTTGAGATAGGTGATTTTCTTTAGAATCCCTTAGTGTGTAAACAGGAGTATATTTCTAGTTTACCTTTGTACTGGGGACATAGCTCTTTGGAATCCTAGTTTTATATGAGGACAGAGATGTTATAGTATCTTTCCCACCTGGTCAGCGCTGGTCTTTATTTCTGGTCGCCCTCACCCCAAAGTCATAAAAAACTGAAAGCTCCAGTTCGGTTTTGTTAATGCCCTCCAAGCAAAAGCAAACTTACCTCTCTGGGTTCTTGTTTTTGTTTTGTTTAGTTTTATTTTTACCTCCTCTGCATATTCCTTACTTACTTGACAACTCACTTATGATTAAACACACACACACACACACACACACACACAAATAGCATTGTTGAGCAAAATCAGCAATTAATGAATGCTAGTGTTATGGAAATGAAAAGGGCTGGAGGAGATGAGAAAATAACCTTAGAAGCTGTACTCCAGCAGTGCACAATTCAGTGGAAGCTCTCATTGCTTCCTTAATCACTGCAATGTGCTGATTTGTTTTGTTTGGATTGGTTTTTGCATTGTTATTGTTAGAGAAAGTGAGATTTCTCTAGCTCACCTCAGGGGGACAGGAGCTAGAACAAACTCATCCCATCTAGGTAGATAGTGAACCATAAGTGAATCACTACTATCTTATTAAATTTACAAACAGCATTCTTCTAACAAGGTTAACAGTTTCATTGAGTAGTATTTCTGAAACTGCATTTGTTTTCCAGTCGTCATTACCAGATAGATGTGAAAATTGAGAAAGAGATGAATAGATAAGGATTTGTGGCAATTTGAAATGGTGGTGTTTTGTATTGTATTTTTGTTGCTGTTGTTCTGTGTGTTTGTTTTACTTGGGGACATTTTTATGTATCTTAAAAAGAAAACCATTAAATTATATGTTTCAAAGAAAGTTTTATTAGCAAGAAAGTTCTTAAAACAAAACACTGGGCCTTCGCACATGCCTGAACCTGGGATGAGACGATATAATATATTATTTGCTATGGTCTGATGGCCCACGGTGACATGGGAGACTTTTGGTGGTAGACGGTCAGCCCCAACTGTCAGTGTAGCCTTTCTCGGGCTGCTCACAGGGTTCTGCAAGCCCAAGATGAACAACGGCTGGCCGCAGTGATCTCAGTGCATTTTGCAGAGTGGCCACAGGCTCAGCACTGGTGCAAGAACTGAATCTGAATTTACTTTGAGAACCACTGGCCACACCCCATGACTCTCTGGGATGCCGCCACACCCACGTCAGGAGGCATACTGGGGGGACTATCAAAACCAGGTCAACCAGCCCGACCCGGGCACCAAAGGATGCTCTTATAATGGCTGAGTCTTATGGGCAGCCAGCAGATGGCAACAAGCCTAGAGTGGGCCCTTTAACCAGACTCATCAAGAAAAAAAGGAGGACCCAAATAAATAAAATCAGAAATAAAAGAGAAGTGACAATGGGCACCAAAAAAAAAAAAAAAAAAAAAAACTCTTAAAAAATACTCAGAGCAATTATATGCCAACAAATTGGACAACCTGGAAGAAATGGATAAATTCCTAGAACCATACAGTCTTCCAAGGCTGAATCAAGAAGAAACAGAAAATCTGAGCAAACCAGAATTACTGCTAATGAAATCAAATCAATAATCAACACACTCCCAACAAACAATAGTCTGGGAGCAGATGGCTTCACAGGGGAATCTTACCAAACATTCAGAAAAGATTGACACCTATTTTTGTCAAACTGTTCCAAAAAATTCAAGAAGGATGGCTCCCAAGCTCATTTTACAAGGCCACCATTACCGTGATTCCAAAACTAGGCAAAAACATTACATAAAAAGAAAAGTATAGGACAATATCCTTGATGAACATAGATGCAAAAATCCTCAACAAAATGTTAGCACACCAATTCAGCAATACATTAAAAAAATCCTACACCACGATCAAGTGGGATTTATTCCTGGTATACAAGGTTGGTTCAACATCCACAAATCAATCAACATGAAACACCATATAAACAAAAAGAAAAACAAAAATCATACAGTTATATCAATAGATGCGAAAAAAGCATTTGACAAAATCCAGCATCCTTTTATGATAAAATCTCTCAGTAATTTGAATAAAGGGAAAGTATCTCAACATGATAAAGGCCATATGACAAACCCACAGCTAACGTAGTCAATGAGGAAAAGCTAAAGTATTGTCCTTAAGATCAAGAACAAGACAAGGAGGTACACTTTCACCACTCTTATTCAACATAATACTGGAAGTACTAGCCATAACACTCAAACAAAGAAAAGAAATAAAAGACATCCAAATTGGAAAGGAAGAAGTAAAACTGTCATTATTTGCAGATAACAATACTATACATGGAGAACACCAAAGATTCCACCAAAAAACTATGGGAACAGATAAGTAAATTTTGTAAAGTAGCAGCCTACAAAATTAATATTCAGAAATTGGTTGCATTTTTATACACCAATAGCAAACTATCAGAAAGAGAAATTAAGAAACAATCCCATTTACAATTGCATCAAAAAATTACCTAGGAATAAATTTAACCAAGCAAATAAAAGACCTGTACTCAGAAAATTATAAGACATTGAAGAGAGAAATTAAAGAAGATATAAATAAGCAGAAGCTTATACCATGCTCATGGATAGGAAGAATTAATATAGTTAAAATGTACATGCTACCCAAAGCAATCTACATATTCTTCACAGAGCTGGAACAAATAATCCTAATATTTATATGAAATCATTAAAGACCCTAAATAGCCAACAACTATCTTGAGAAAATAGAACAAAGCTGGTGGTATCACGCTACCTCATATCAAATTACAATACAAGGTCATAGTAATCAAAACAGCATAGTACTGGCATTAAAACAGATACATAGATCAATGGAACAGAATAGAGAGCCCAGAAATAAATCCATGCCTATATGGTCATTTAATCTATGACAAAGGAAGCAGGAATATACACTGGGGTACAGACAATCTATTCAATAAATGCTGCTGGGAAACCAGACAGACACGTGCAAAACAGTGAAACTAAACCACCTGCAGCTCATATTAAAAATGGGCAGAGTAGCTGAAATAACATTCCTCCAAAGAGAACATAGAGATGGCCAATAAACATATAAAAAGATGCTCCACATCACTAATCATCAGAGAAATGCAAGTAAAAACTACAATGAGATATCACCTCACACCTATCAGAATGGCCATCATCAATAAGTCAATGAACAAGTGTCTGCGAGGATGTGGAGAAAAGGGAACCTTTGTGCACTATTGGGACTGCAAACTGGTGCAGCCGCTATGGAAAACAGTATGGAGGTTCCACAAAAAATTGAAAATAGGAATGCCTTATGACCTAGCAATTCCACTCCTGGGTATTTATCCAAAGAAATCCAAAACACTAATTCGAAAAGATATATGCACTCCTATGTTCACTGCAATGTTATTTACAATAGCCAAGATATGGAAAGAACCAAAATGCCCATCATAGATGATTGGACGAAGCAACTGTGGTATAGTTTTACAATGGAATATTACTCTGTCATAAAAAAGAATGAAATCTTACCATTTGCAACAACATGGTTGGACGTAGAGGGTATTATGTTAAGTGAAATAAGTCAGACTGAGAAAGACAAACACCATATGATCTCACTTATATCTGGAATCTAAAGAACAAAATAAATGAAAAAAGAAAACAGAAATAGACCCATAGAGACAGAGAACAAACTGATGGTTACTTTTTGGGAGGAGTTTGGAGGACTGGGTGAGAAAAGTGAAGGGATTAAGAAGTACAAATTCGTAGGGGAATATAGTCAATAATATTGTAAAAACTATGTGTAGTGTTAGATGGGTACTAGACTTATCGGGGAGATCACTTCATGAATTCTATAAATGTCTAACTACTATGCAGTACACCTGAAACTAATATAAAATAATATAGAATGTCACCTATAATTTAAAAAAGAAGTCACGCAGAGAAATAGTATAGTATAGGGACTATAGTCCATAATATTCTAATAACTAGGTACAGTGTCAGATGGGTAATAGACTTATTGGGGTTATTACTTTGTGAGGTATATAAATTTCTAATCACCATGTTGTTTTGTACACCTGAAACTAATAAAAAAATTTAATTACCACTTTCATTTGAATAGACAAAGAAGAAAGAAAGAAAGTCATTTATTTGGTAGTAATTTTTCCTCATTATGCAAAAGTCTTTCCTTACTTCTCAGTAACATAATAATAATAACAGCCAGATTAAACAGTGATTTGGCACATAATAACTCGTTCTGCTCCTTAAAAGCCAAAGTATAAATCCCAAATGGCCGAATATAGCATATAAGCATAGGGCTAAAAAGAGTTGATTTTCAGTATTTTTTTTAAGAACAAAGAAAATGGATCTTGGTAAAAGTTGACACAAGGGAGCTATTTCTCCTCTCTCATTGTGTCGTTGTAATAGCGTGGTGGACCAGAGCAACACTATCTATGACCACGATATAGTCGTCCTCCTGTTGTCTTCCTGCCCTTTTCCAGACTTGAACATTTACTCCCATACTTGATCTCCTTACTGTATTCTTGAAAGTGACTTGTTGTAATGACAGATTTGGGTGAATAATTCTGTCTTTCTGGATGAAAGAGAAAGAACAACATATGATATGCATTAGTTTTGTTTTGTGGTTTGACTCCCAGCTGCTCCTGAGCAGTTCCCAGAGAACTAACATGGGTTTGATTAGAGAAATCTGGGGTATTGGAAAGGTCACACAATTTCTGGCAGCTTCCTTGTAAACTAAATCCAAGTAATTTACTCATGATGGTATCTATTTCAATTGTGGAAAGACAGAGTGAAAGAAAACATAGTCTGAACAGTGATTTGGTAAACAGAAATTCTTGGGCTTTGCTCCCAGTCTTAATGTCAACTACCTCTAGCCTGGGTGCTTGTCCCAGAAGGGTGCTCCAAGTATTAATTAGCTTCTTAAATACTTTGAATGTGAAAATGTGCTAAATAAACATATGGCAGATTGAACTCACCAGAGGAAAAGAGAGACCTGAATTGGGAGGATGGTGAGAACAGTTATAGAATGACAGATTATTGAATGTTGGTTCATTCTTGCTTTGGAACAATAAAAAGAAAAAATCCTTAAGGAGTATATTGCCTTACACAAACTGAAGGAGGTGAAGAATAAAGTTAAAAAATCACCAGAAGCTAATAGAATACTGTGATCCATAACCAGTGACTAGAGGTGGGAGGCTGAATGAGGACGAGGGTGAACCATTGAATAATATAGAGCAAGGCTCTGGGGCTAGAAAAAAAGCTAATCTTTGGAGAAAGGAAATAGGACACTGATCTTACGAGGCAGAGAGCATTGTGGTACAGAAAGTGAGAGACAAGACTGGATAATTAGATGAACTTGTCCCCGAGGAAATAAGTCAGGAGGAAGGGGAAGTAGGTAATATTAATGTTGTAGGCGGATGGACACTATAATACCAAACCAAGGTTGCTGATCCAAACATAGGAGCAGACATGATGTAGTCAAAACTGCAGGAAATGATTGAAAATGAGATAGAAATTTTACAGCTGTAAGATAATAAGCTAGTCATAGGGTGCTGCTTATCAGGTTGAAAAGAAAAACAGCACAGGGAAATGCTGAGGTGAATGGTGAGCCGACATACTGTGGTCCAAAATGCCGTTTCAGTCAGGTATTAGAATATGAAAGAAAAGAGAAATGGAACAATTACACGAAGAAAGAAAGGGGTACTGAGAATATGAGGGTACTGGGTGAGACTGAGGGGTGAGGCCATTCCAGGAAGAGATTTGTAGTGTAATAAGACTGAGAATGTATGGGTCTTAGACAGGCATGCTATCTAGGATTTCAATAAAGAAGAGTTCACATGCTGGAATAGAACTATTTATATATATGGTCGGCTCATTGAACCCCAGTATCTCTTCCCCGTAATTACCTCGGATATCCAGTTTGCATTTGCTCCTGCAGAATGTATGTGTATACCTACTCAGAACACTCTGCAACCATATTAGCCTGTCCTCTAAGAAAATAACAATCCCAGCTCACATACCAAATTAAGAGGTTCAAATTCCACCATTCCCCTTGTTTCCTTTTAGGGCAGAATTTCCATCCAGAAAGTTTGCTAGAACTGTCATCAGTCCAGACCTTTGGGAAAATCCACTTCATTGACATCCATCATTTAACTCAAGCTTTAAATTTTTAACTGGAATTTCAAAGTTAAAATCTTGTTATGAGCTTTTTTTTTTTTTGCTTATCTTCATTTTACACAAAGTTGGACCCCAAAATGCTTAAATGGCGTTTCTTAAAATCCAGATTGCAAAATGATTGGTGATTTAGCTAGTTACCTCTTCTGAATTGGCTAGATAAAAGCCATAAACCTTAATTACATAATAAAGTTTCCTTCTAAATATCAAAAGTCCTGAGAGAACAATCATTTGCAGTATCCAGACCAAGATTTTGTGTGCAAGATCACCGAGTACCCCACATGGGTTTTAGGCACAGGCTGTTACTGTTTCATGGCTGCATTGCCAGCTCAGCTTCACTGACTTAATCCTCTGCCTGCCCTGCTTTATGTTACCCAAGCTAATTGATCCACAAAAGATAAAGGGGCCTCAGTTTGGAACACAGTTGCTTCTTTAAGTATTTTTCAAGTGCTTCATCATAAACTAGGGTAGGGGCCCTACCCATAGGTTACCCCAATTAGGCACTCAAGATTGACGCCTCTATTTATTGCAACAACTTGCTTGATATGTTGTTTCTTACAATGCCCAATAACTTCTTTGATATAAAAGTTAATAAACGCTCACTGCAGAAAATTAAATACATGGAAAACCACACACACAACAAAAGCAGAGGCAGAGAACCTGCATGGGCGTTTCTCCACAGAAGACATACAAACGGCCAAAAAGTAAATGAAAAGATGCTCAATATCACCAATCATCAGGGAAATACAAATTAAAACTATAGTGAGATGTCATCTTATACCCATTAGGATGGCCACTATAAAAAAAAAAAAAGGAAATAACAAGTATTGGTGAGGATGTGGAGAAAATGGAACCCTTGAGCACTATTAGTATACAATGTAAAATAGTGGAAAGCATTATGGAAGTTCTTCAAGGAGAACTGACTCTGGGTGGTGAGCACACAATGTAATATATAGATGATATATTATAGAATTGTGCACTTGAAACCTATATAATTTTACTAACCAATGTCACCCCAATAAATTTAATAATAAAAAAGAAACAAAAAGTTAAAAATGGAATTACCATATGATCCAGCAATCTCATTTCTGGTTATCAATGGAAAAGAGTTGAAAGTAGGATCTCAAAGAGATATTTGCACACACATGTTCATTGCAGCATTATTCATAATAGCCAAGAGGCAGAAACAATCCAAATATTCATCAGTGTATGAATGAATAAAGAAAATGTGGGCCGAATAAGGATAAACAATGGCAGCGTGAAGTGAGCCTCTTGAAATATGCCCTGAAATTTACAACAAATTGAACAACTGTAATTCCACAGAGGACTCCCTGTGCAGCAGACAGGCAAGACTAAAAGACGCGCAACTGAAATCATCTAAACGTGGGCAAATTGGGTGAGCGGGAAAGACGGGAAGTGGGAAGTACAGAGACATGGACCGCACAGGTGCAGGACACAGACTAGAGCTTCAAGCTCCCTGCATTCCAGAGCTACCGCAGTCATGGGAGAGGGAAGAATTCAGACTGCTAGTGCTCCCCTTATGGCCCACAGTCCCGCCTCAGAGATCAGCATATAACACAGCTGAACCCAATGCTCACAGCAAGAGACCTCAGAGCAAAGACTGAGGACAGAAGGGTGAAAATGGCAGTTTAAGCCCTCACTGCCAAGCAGAGGATGGAAGGCATAGGAACAAAGCCCAGCCACCCCCTTCCCACTCTCCCAGAGCTCGGCCCACCCCCATCCTCCCAGTGCTAGAAGTGGAACAGCAGCAGTGTCAGATCAAAAGAACAGAATATTTGTAGTTCTGAGAACTGCAGCCCGCAGCCACGGACTCCCAGCACAAATATGGTAGTTCCGGCAAGGAAAAGGAGCCTTGGGTACAGGATGAGCTATGCTGATGGTTGCTACCATTGCTCTGAGCCACTTCTCACAACCCACCCTGCCCCTGTCCCCACCTATATGGGTGGATCCCTAAAGGGGTAAACAGAGCCACTGAAACACACAGGCTCTGAAACTTGCGCAGGAAGAGCTTTGGAACTTCAGACTCTCCACGAACCCCTATGGAGATGGTGCCATGTGACCCAAGCAACCTATTCACAGAGGATAAACCCTCCTTCCAGGGAATCCTCCAATTCTGTGAGAAGCCAGAGCAGTGCAGAGAAAATATAATGCTACACTGTGAGAGAGATAAAAGTCTGCAGTCGGAGAGAAAATAAAACATTCTACCAAAGCCCACTGGAAAACATAAGAAAGACCTCTCTTATCAACCTGTTGCAGAACCCACTCTTATAGATGCCTCGGATGGGAAATCATAATTCATTAATGGCCACGAATAACCGAGGTAAAAAGGTAGCTCAGAAAGAAAATGAAAAGTCTCCAGAAAATGAACTTAAAAACATGAAAATGTGTGACTTAAATGACAGAGAATTCAAGATAACAGTTCTAAAAAAACTCAACGAGGTACAAGGAAACACAGACAGGCAATTGAATGAACTCAGAAACACAATCAAAGAACAAAATGAACATTTTACCAAAGAGATTGAAATTTAAAAAAAGAACCAAATAGAATTTCTGGAGATTAAGAACTCAATAAAAGAAATAAAGACTGACATTGCCAACTTACGTAATAGAGCTGACCAGGTAGAGAAAAGAATCAGTGACATCAAATATAGAAATCTGGAAATGACACAGATGGAAGAAGAGAGAAAATTGACAGTTAAAAGAAATGAAAGAACGCTACAAGAGCTTTCTGACTCCATCAGAAAGAGCAACATAAGACAATGGGCATACCACAAATAAGAAAGGGAGAAGGGAACAGAGAGTATATTCAAACAAACAGTCAATGAGAACTTCCCAAATTTGTGGAAAGAACTGGATGTTTGTATCCAAGAAGCAAAAGGACACCTAATTATCTGAATCCCAACAGGCCTTCTCCAAGGCACATTGTATTGAAGCTGTCAAAAATCAACAACAAAGAAAGAATCCTCAAGGCAGCCAGGGAAAAGAAGACGGTAACCTACAAAGAAAAGCCCATTAGATTATCATCAGATTTTCAGCAGAAACTCTACAAGCCAAAACAAAGTGGACTCAAATATTCACACTATTGAAAGAGAAAAATTATGAGCCAAGAATAATATACCCAGCAAAGATACCCATTAGATGTAAAGGAGGAATAAAGACCTTTTCAGACATACAGAAGCTGAGAGAATTTTCTAACACATGACCTGCACTACAAGAAATAATGAAGGAGGCTATTTGACCTGAAATAAAAAGCAAAAGAATACAAAACCATGAGTAGTATTACCAACAGATAGACAGAAGCAGGAAATGGCAACCCTACACCAAATAAGACACTATACACTTAAACATAATATACAAGGTAAAGAAGGAGAAAAAAACACTTAAGAAAAAGAGAGAAAAGACAACTTACTATTGCAGCACAGGAATCAACTCACAGCATAAAGAGGAATATTTTGTGACAACAAAAACATAAAAGGGGGGAGAGCAAAGGTCTGAACCGGCATAAGGGAATGGAGAAAGTAAGCATGCTGATGAAAATGGAATACTCTAAATGTTAAACTTTCTTTTATAAAAACTTAATGATAACCACTAAAAAAAAAATCGAGAACTAAAATACAAAACATAATAAAGGAACAAATAGAGGGGAAAAAATCATAGAATACCACCACACACTGAAATAATAGACAGCAACAAAAAGGCAGAGAAACAGTGGAGACACATTCCTACCAGAAAACCAAAGATAGAATGATAGGAAATCCTCATATATCAATAATCACCCTAAATGTAAGTGAATTGAAGTAATAAATCCACTCTGTGCCAATAAAAAGGCACAGAGTAGTAGATTGGATCAAAAAACTGAGCCCACCACATGCTGCCTCGAAGAGACACATCTCAGCTACAAGGACAAATATAGACTCACAGTAAAAGGGTAAAAATTGACCCTCCAAACAAATGATATCCAGAGAAAATCAGGTGTAGCCATACTGACATCAGATGAAACAGACTTCAGGGTGAAAAAGGTAACAAGAGACAAAGATGGACATTTCATAATGGTAAAAGGGACTATACAACGAGAAGACATAACAGTCTTCAATATTTATGCCCCCAATCAGGGAGCACCAAAATATACCAAGCAACTACTAACAGAACTAAAGGGAGAAACTGAGCAAAACACAATTATCCTGGGGGACTTAAATACATCACTGACAGCTCTGGAGAGTCATCGAAACAGAAAATAAATAACGAAATAGCAGCCCTAAATGACACATTAGATGAAATGGACATAATTGACAATTATAGAGCCCCTCATCCTAGAATATCAGACTATACATTCTTTTCTAGTGTACATGGAACATTCTCAAGGATAGACCATATACTGTGACATAAAACTAGCCTCAGCAAATTTAAGAAGGTTGAAATCATACCAAGCATATTTTCTGATCACAAGGCTTTAAAATTGGATATCAAAAGCAAAAACAAAGCAGAAAAAAACCACAAATATGTGAAGAGTAAACAACGTACTTTTATAGAACAACTGGCTCAAAGAAGAAATAAGTGGAGAGATCAAATGATACATAGAAACAAATGAGAATGAAAATACATCCTGCCAAAATTTGGGGATGCAGCAAAAGCAGTTTTAAGAGGGAAACGTATATCATTATAGGCCTATCTCAAGAAACAAGAAAAATCCCAGATAAATAACCTTGCATTACACCTTAAAGAACTAGAAAAAGAAGAACAAATGAAACCCAAAGTCAGCAGAAGGAAGGAAATAATAAAAACCAGAGCAGAACAAAATGAAATAGAGAACAAGCAGGCAATAGAAAAAATTAGTATAACAAAGAGCTTGTTCTCTGAAAAGATTAATAAAATTGACAAACCTTTGGCTAAACTCACTAAGATAAAAAGAGAAAAGACACACATAGAATCAGAAATGAAAGAGGGGAAGTTACCACAGATGTCACAGAAATACAAAGGATCATCCAACAATACTATGAAGGACTACATGCCACCAAATTCAATAATCTAGAAGAAACGGACAAGTTCTTAGAAACATACAGCCAGGCTGAGCCACAAAGAATTGCAAAAATCTAAATAAACTGATCACCAGTAAGGAAATTGAATCAGTCATCTGAAACCTTCCCAAAAGCAAAAGTCTGGGATCAGATGGCTTCACTAGTGAATTCTACCAAACCTTCAAAGAGGATCTAATACCAATCCTGCTCAAACTCTTCCAAAAAAATTGAAGAAGAGACAGTACTCCCTAACTCATTTTATGAGGCCAACATTACCCTGATACCAAAATCTGGTATGGATAACACAAAAAAAGAAAATTACACCCAATATCTCGGGTGAATATAGATGCAAATCTTAAACAAAATTCTAGCACATTGAATGCAGCAATGCATTACAAAGATTACACATCACAACCAAGTGGAGTTCATCGCAGGAGCACAAGGATGGTTCAACATATGCAAATTAATCAATGTGCTACACCACATAAACAAAATAAAGGACAAAAATAATGTATCAGTAGATGCAGGAAAAGTGTCTGACAAGATACTACATCCATCTATGATTAAAAAACGTAATAAAATGGGTATAGAAGGAAAATACCTGAACATAATAAAGGCCATGTATGACAAAACCTCAACTAATATCGTAATTAATGGTGAAAAACTGAAGCCCTTTTCTCTATGTTCAGGAACATGTCATCGCTATCTCCTTTGCTTTTCAACATAGTGTTGGAGTCCTTTCCAGAGCAGTCAGGCAAGAGAAAGAAAGAAAAGGCATCCAAATCGTGAATGAAGAAGTTAACTTGTCACTTTTTGCAGATGACATGATGCTATATATAGAAAACCCTAAAGACTCCACCAAAAAGCTATTAGAAACAATAAACAAATATAGTAAAGTTCCTGGCTACAAAATCAACGTACAAAAAGTCCATTGCTTTCCTATATACTAACAATGAAATCTCAGAAAAAGAAATAAAAAAAGGAATTCCTTTTGCAATTGCAACAAAAAGAATAAAATACCTTGGAATAAACTTAACCAAGGATGTGGAAGACCTGTATACTGAAAACTATAAGACATTTTTAATAGAAATTGAAGAAGACATAAAGAAGTAAAAAGACATTCTATGTTCATGGATTGGAAGAATCAACATAGTTAAAATGGCCATATTACTCAAAGCAATATACAGATTTAATGCAATCCCCATCAAAATCCCAGTAGCATTTTTTAAAGAAATAGAACAAAAAATCATCGGGTTTGTATGGAACCACAAATACTTGAATAGCCAAAGCAATCCCAAGAAATAAGAACAATACTGGAGGTATCACACTCCCTGACTTTGGCTTTTACTACAGGCAACAATAATCAAAACAGTATGGTATTGGCAGAAAAACAGACACACAGACCAATGGAATAGATTTGAGAACCCAAGAAGAAACCCACATAAATATGGACAGATAATTTTCGACAAAGAAGCCAAAAACCTACAATGGAGAAAAGACAGCCTCTTCAATAAATGGTGCTGGGAGAATTGGAAAGCCACGTGCAAAAGAATGACACTAGACTCCTATCTGTCACCATGTACCAAAATTAACTCAAAATGGATCAAAGTCTGAACATAAGACTTGAACAATAGAACGCATAGAGTAAAACATGGGTACTAAACTTATGGACCTTGGATTTAAAGAGCATTTTATGAATTTGACTCGAAAGGCAAGGGATGTAAAAGCTAAAATAAATGAATGGGACTATATCAAACTAAAAAGCTTCTGCACAGCAAAAGACACCATCGACAAAATAAAGAGGCGACCAATCAAATGGGAGAAGATTTTTGAAACAACACCTCCAATAAGGGGCTAATATTTGAAATATGTAATGAACTCATGCAACTCAACAACAACAACAACAATCCTATTAAAATATGTTCAGAGGGTCTGAAGAGACATTTCTCCAAAGAAGACATACAAATGGCTAATAGACATATGAAAAAATGCTCGACATCAGTAATCATCAGAGAAATGCAAATAAAAACCACAATAAGATATCACCTCACCCCAGTCAGAATGGCTATCATCAACAAGACAAGTAGTAACAAGTGTTGGAGAGGCTGTGGAGGAAAAGGAACCCGCATACACTGTTGGTGAAAATGGAGATTGGTGCAGCCCTTATGGAAGGCAGTGTGGAGGTTCCTCAAAAAATTAATAATAGAATTTCCATATGACCCAGCAATTCCTCTTCTGGGTATCTACCCAAAAAATCTGAAAATATTTATTTGTAAAGATATACGTGCTCCATTGTTCATTGCAGCTTTATTTATGGTGGCCAAGACATGGAAACAACAAAAGTGTCCTTTGATAGATGAATGGATAAAGAAGTTATGGTATATATACACAATGGAATACTATTCGGCGGTAAGAAAAGATGATATAGGAACATTTGTCACAACATGGATAGATCTCGAGATTATTATGCTGTGTGAAATAAGTCAGACAGAAGAAGTCGAGAACCATATGATTTCACTGGTATGTGGGATATAAAACTGAAAACAACAAAAGAACAGGACAAATGAAGAAACAAAAACTCATAGACACAGACAATAGTTCAGTGGTTACCAGAGGGTAAGGGGAGAGGGGGGTGGTAGATGAAGGTAAAGGGGATCCAATATATGGTGATGAAAGCAGAGCTGACTCTGGGTGGTGAACACACAGTGGGATTTATAGATGATGTAATACAGAATTGTACACCTGAAATCTATGTAACTTTACTAGCAGTTTTCACCCCTATAAACTTTAATTACAAAAAAAGAGAAAATGTGGTATATCCATACAATGGAATATTATTCAGCCTTAAAGAAGGAAATCCTGCCACATGCTACAACATGGATGAAGCTTGAGGACATTATTCTTAGTGAAATAACCCAGTAACAAAAAGACCAATACCGTACAGGGGCTTGGAGGAGAGGAAAAGGGGAGTTGTTGTTCAGTGGATATAGCGGTTTACTTTTGCAATACAAAAACATTTTAGAGATCTGTTGTACAACAATATGAATATAGTTGACAGTACTGAACATACACTTAAAAATGGTTAAGGTGGTAAATTTTATGTGTTTTTAAACCACAACTAAACTTTTTAAAAGAAGAAGGAGGAAAAAGAAGATGCTTGAGAAGCACTTGTGTGTTGGTGCTTACAGACTTGCTGAGCCAGCAACATTACCCTGATGTGCATGAGCCAGGGGTAGTGTACGGGAAGATACAAGATCCCATCTCAGCAGATAGTAAACAGCCACCAGACAGCTCACCAGACACCAGCCAACCCGGCAGCCAATCACAGACACATGCATGAGCCACAGCAAAGACCAGTTAGGAGAGCTTGACCCAGGTCTACAGAAGCACCTAACTGAAAACAGCCCAAATTGTTGGCCTGCATATGTTTGAGGTAAATAAATGGTTGTTGTTTGGGGTGAAAAATAAAACAAAATAGAAATCACTCAAAATTCTTCCTTTTAGAGGGGATCCAATTGTAAATTTACGTAAGTTGTGCATATGCGTTTATGCACATAATACCGTGTTTCCCCAAAAATAAGACCAGGTCTTATATTAATTTTTGCTCCAAAAGACGCATTAGGGCTTATGTTCAGGGGACGTCATCCTGAAAAATCATGCTAGGGCTTACTTTCCGGTTAGGTCTTATTTTCAGGAAAGCAGAGCAGGATTCTATCATATGTTTGCACCTTTATTTCTTTAATCCCAATGCCTTCTTGTGGAGCATTTAGCTTGTATTCAATATTGTGATATTGAAAATAGCCCTGAGATGAGTGCTTTTTTGTATATATTTTGTGTCCAAGCATGATTATTTTCTTAGGATGAATTCTTAAACATTGGCTGTCTGGGTGAGAGCTATATAAATTAAATTATTCAGCTGTCTTAAAGGCATTAACTGAATCCTTTTTAAAATGGGGGGGGGGAGGCGGATTTTCTTCTTGCAGCTGATCACTAAGTTCCAGCACTTTAAATCCAGCATTGTCTAACTGTAAAAATCATTTGATTAACTACTTTGGTGAGCAGCTCAAGAAAGAAATCTATAGGCAATGAAAACAGATATTAGTGGGTAAATTCTTATTACAGATGAGAGACACACAAATGCAACACACACAAAAAAAATTATTGCTACTATTTGGATGTCTGCCTGTTCTATAAAATGTACCAGATTTTTCAGTGCCTGTGGTGAAATGCAGCACACATTTGAATGAGAAACCAGACATATTAAGATCTATTTGCTGTCCATCTTCATTTTTTAATTTTATTTATTTATTTTTTATGATAAATGAGCTAGTATTTTATTTATTTATTTCCCTCTTAAAACTTTTGTTCTTAGAATGAAAATGATGTTATTTACTTTTTGTACATTTTACATACCGTTTTTTAAAAAGCATAAAAAGGTGCCAAGAAAAAAATTTAAACTACTCAAACCTCTACAACTCAGATAAAATTGCTATTAGTAATCTGCTAGATATTCTAGACATCTCAGTATACCCCCCTACACACACACACACACACACACACACACACACTCACACACTCATGCAATCACCTAGTTTTACATTAAAAAATTAATATATGACACTATTTCTTGTATTTTAGGGCTAGTCATTATTTTCTATCCACTTTTTTGTTGTTTTTGTTTTCATATCAATAAATAGATATGTACGTCATAGGTTACATGCCATATATATTTTAAAACTAATCTCCTATTGATAGATACTAAGATTGGATCTTTCCCCCCTCTGTTACGTATTTAGTTAAAATCCTTGCACATTAATTATTTTGCGCCTGCACAATTATATTGTTTTTTAAGCCAGAATGTGTATTTTAATATGAAAAAGAAACATACTTTAATATCAGAAAGATGATTTCTCTGTTCAAAAACTTCCAAAAGTACAAAATTCTTGCAAAATTACATTACTCCCTTGGCATTCAAGCCAACTACAATATTGCCCCAACTTATTTTCATATGCATGCTTCCTAATAGTCCCTATGCTGTAGTCAGTCTTGACAATCCACTGCTCCCCTAAATATTACTCATGGCTTCCTGTCTTTGATCATGCCACTTAGATATTTGACCTTCCATTTACCACTCTGCAAGGTCTCCATGAAATGCTACTGACTCTCTGCACCTGTCTGTAATCTCTACTTCTGCAGCGCCTCACTTTTTTCTTTTCATGTTCAATATTATTTTATATTATTTTCAGGTGTACAGCATAGTGGTTAGGCATTTATATAATGTAAGAAATGATCCCCCAGACGAGTCTAGAAACCACCTGGCACTATACATAGTTATTACCATATCATTGACTATATTCCCTGTGCTTTACTTAACATCCCCATGACTATTTTGTAACTATTAATTTGTACTTCTTTATCCCTTCACCTTTTTCACCCTGCCCCCCAACCCCCTTCCATCTACCACCCCAACAAATATAGTACCAACAAATCTAGCTCAACACAGGAAAGATGGCACCCACCTGCCGGCTGTTTAAGAGAAAAGCCCCACACAGGGAAAATGGCAACTGTCCTCCAGCACTTGTCCAGAGGCCACACACCTCAGTCTGCCAGCCCCCTCCCCATGCCTCAACTCCCCCGAGTCGCTGTCCCTCCTCTGGAGCCCAGGATGAATGCTATGAGCCAGTGAGTCTATGCAAAAGCCCTTTAAGAGGATGTCTGGGTTTCCCCCAGCCTTTCATCCCACCCAGATGGTAGGAATCCCCACTGTTTGTCATAGCCTGATGTTGTGGGGGCTCCTTTTCCCGGCACTTGTACTCCAGGCTGGGGAACCTGGAGTGGGGCTGGGGTCCTTCGCTCCTCTGGGAAGAACCTCCACCGTCAAAGTATCCCTCCCAATTTTCATCTGCTATATGGAGGTTTGGGACCAGCCCATCTCTCGCTTCCACCTCTCCTACGACTTTCAACGTGAGTTTTTCTTTATATTTTTAGTTATAAAATTTCTGTTCAGCCCGACTTCAGATGGTTCTCCAGGCTGATTGTTCTATAATTTAGTTGTAATTTTTAACACAAGGAAGCACGCACAGGGTTTATGTATTCCACCATCTTGGATTTCATCCTCCATCTTCACCCATTTTAAATGCCAGCCAACCTGTGAGTGATTCATATCATAAGGCCATTGTGGAGACAGAGTCCCAGAGAGCAATTTCCAGGCTCTTGGCCTCGCATGGGGAGGTACTGGCTGGGTGGTGAATGGCCATTGATTGTGATTGGTTGGCCATCAGCTGTAACCGGTTAGCCAATTGGCTACTGATGTAACTGTGTGGCTGAGTTGATTGGTTGGTAGGTTGGCAGGCAGAGAAGTGAATAGCGGACTGCGGATCGTGTGGCTACTACTGTGTGTGTTTTGCCAGGCTGCCAGAGAGAACATAGTGGTATAACTCCCCTACCTATGGCTCCGTGGGTGTTCTTTTTTGGCCTCACCGTATCCTGTGTCCTTATGTGGGGAGTGGGACCAGAGGCCCCGCAGGCCGCCCAGCAGGCCGCCCTGCACAACAAATGGCACAGTGAGCAATGTCCCCCACACGACCGCCATTCAGCTGAAGACTCATTAAAATGACATGAATCAACATTCTTTTTTTATTAAGTAAGGCTTCATCCTGGCTGAATATTTTGAAACTCAAGAAAAAAAAAGTCCTTGTCCTTTTCAACTAGGGATTAAATAGATTTTGAGTCCCTCTTACACCCTACAAAGCAAGTGCGACCTGGTTCTTACATATGCCTGTCCATAGTGGAAAAAAAGAAATATTTCCTTAGGCAGACTAGAGTGCTTAGCTTATGCCCAACATGATGAGTATACACTAGGACATTTGGGTAAAGTTCAATAATGGATGACTTTGTAGGTGACTGATATTTGGAGGCTGATATCCTCCAAGCACAGAAGCTTTAGTTGCCATCAGTAACATGCTTTGTGGAGTTTTGACAGTCCTTGGCAACTCTCTGCACATATTCCTTTGAGCATTAGCAGAACTTTGAAATATTACATAGGCAACAAACAACTAGCTCTGTAGGTTGATCTCTGGGCCTCAGATCTTCCAAGGTGTCGCTTAGGATGTAGCTAGTTCTATAAAGTTAGAGAAACTTGACAGTGACTGACACCATCCTTTCACACAAAGCTTCCCTTTCCAGTTCCTGGAGTGTGTATGTATGTTGGAGGAGGGTCAATATGTGTGACTAGGAGAGAATCTCCAATATTATAACAGTTGGGGGAAACAGTCACACTGAACCCCAAGAAAACTGTCTCCATGGCTGATCCCTGAACTTCATACACAAAGCAAATGATGGGAATGAATCTTATGAAGTTCTAACAAAGGAGCCAAGTCAATGTGAAATTGAGCATTAAGGACAAATTTTAAAAGATGCTGTCATTGGGTTTTGGTAATTGTTAAAATAATTTATTTTGGTAGTGGCCGTTGGGATATGGATCCTG
Organism: Rhinolophus hipposideros; assembly: GCF_964194185.1. Lineage (NCBI taxonomy): Eukaryota > Metazoa > Chordata > Mammalia > Chiroptera > Rhinolophidae > Rhinolophus > Rhinolophus hipposideros. The sequence goes on from NC_138046.1 coordinate 60,279,289, forward strand.
CTCCTTCCCCCCATACCTCCCACTTTGAAATGCAAAACAAAGGCTTGTTGATGTAGTGCTATGAGGAATGGTTTGATTCTTGGAAGAGTAGGAGCATTTACTTTTTCTCTTCTATTCTAGAATGTTCAATGAGTTTTGCAAACAGCACTAATGAAAGAAATGGTTCAAATCCCTGTTTGGTCTGGTCCTGACACACATTTCCGTGCGCGCGCGCACACACACACACTCTTCCTGGCAATAAGTTCAAGTAAACATGATTTCTTCCCACTTTAGAAAAAGAATTTTAAAGAGACATTTGTGGTTTTAGTATTTATACCTTAAATATGGCATTTAGCGAGACACAAAAACCTTTCTTGCTAGCTTTCTCTCTCAGACACACACACACACACACACACACACACACACACACGTACACGTACACGTGCACCTTTTGGAAGAAGAGAAACTTAAGCAGTGAATAATGAGCTTGAAGTAGGAAAGTGGAATGATCATATTTGAATTTTAGATATTTTTATATTAAGTAATTTCATGGAAGAACACAGTATTTCTTTCCATTTGCCTAGCCCTGATTTCAAATATTGGCATATGAAACCATATATTCATTATAGCATCATTTACAATAGCCAAGATATGGAAGCAAGCAATCTAAGTGTCCATCAATAGATAAATGGATAAAGAAGAAGTGGTGTGTATGTATGTATATATATAATGGAGTATTACTCAACCATAAAAAAGAATGAAATCTTGTCATTTGCAAGAACATGAATGGACCTAAAGGGTATTACGCTGAGTGGAGTAAGTCAGACAGAGAAAGACAAATGCCGTATGATTTCACTTGTTCATTGGATCTGAAGAACACAATAAATGAACAAACAAAACAGAAACAAAGTCATAGATATAGAGAACATTTTGATGCTTGCCAGATGGGAGTGCTGTTGGGGGAGATGGAAGGAAAAGAGGAAGGAATTAAGAAGTAAAAACTAGTAGTTACAAAATAGTCATGGGAATGTAAAGTATAGCATAAAGAATATAGTCAATAATATTGTAATGACTATGTATGGTGTCATATGGGTACTAGATTTATTGGGGTGATCACTTTGTAAGTTATATAAATGTCTAATCACTATGTTGTACACCTGAAACTAAGATGATATTGCATGTCAACTGTAATTGAAAAATAAAACATTATTTTAAAAAGAAAATAAAAGCATAACAGTTGCTGTGGTGTGTAGCCTAGAAATTGTAAATTTAGGGTATTATAAACCCAAGATCTATGACTGAATTCTATCTCCCCCACCCCCAAACCATGGGTTAGGTGTTTTCTTTTTAACCAAAGACTCTTTTTTATCTTTGAATTTCTCACTTGAGGAACATAGAGCCTGGATATCCCTGAGATATCTTATTTGTAGATACAGAAAACAGAGTGAGATTGTGTGCAAGCAACTCTTTCAAGCACATAAATGGAAAATAAAAGTAAGATAGCACAGTAATTAACACAGATGAAAAGAGTTCGTATTCTTTCCTAGAATTCTTGTGCGTGATAAATCGCCTTTGCTGGAAACTCTATTTTCAAGTTGTAAATCTTCATATGACTAATGACTTCCCTGTGCCTTACAGTGAAATTAGAGAACAAATATCAAGATGTAATCTTTATTTATCTATAAAATTATACCAGAGCAACAGCATGAGACTGTACATGAAATTATGGCCACAAGTCATCACTTGATGTCCATTTCCCCCCATTAAATTATATGGATAGCAATAGGTAGAGAGAAATGCAGGATAACTAAAGTTCATAGCCTGCATTTTGTCAAGTGGTTAAAAGATTTCCATTGAAGGGACCAATTCATGCTGGAAATATTTATTTTAATTTGAATCTCTTTCATATATTAAAAATTCAGTTGACTGAAAAGGAAGATCAGAGCTATCTTGCAAACGTCTTTGAAGAGTTCAGTTGCCACATCTAAATTGATATGTTTACTATAGAATTTTTTAGTAAGTGGATATGTCCCACATGTCACAAGTGCTTCAGCCAACTGTTAAACTAGAGAATGGTACATCAGAAAAGCATTGCTTCTATTGCCTGCCCTGGGCATCCAGTGTAAGCTGCTCCTTCAGTCTAAAAATTACTTGAAGGAATTTAGCTAAGACCATAGAATAACACTCAATCATGTCCATGAATTCCTGGGTACCGTTCACATTTAAAACAAACAAACAAACAAAAATGAAAAACTACCTCCATAGTCCAAGGCCTACCACTAACCCAATCCCAGCAGAGGTGGGAAAAGACCAGCTTCGATCCACAGTTCAGCAGTTGTTAAATCTTGAGTCTAATTATATCAGCCACCTCATGATATGGAAGAAGTACTTGAAGTCAAAGAACATTAACATGTTATAGAAAATTTACAAAGTGAGAAGCTTTTAATTTTTGGAATTTAATCAGACTCTGAATATGCCTACCCATCTGAAATGCTGTGAGGGAGATTTCTTTATCGGGTATGTCCTCTGAGGTACATTCTAACTTTCTGATTTTATAACTTGGAGGTAGGATTTATTAAATATGAATATTTGGGGCATGATCTTATCCTGATGATTATAATACTTTTCTTACATAGACACTTGTGTGAATTAGAAGATGTTCCCTTAGGTAAGGTGACAAGGTGTAACCAGACTCTACAATAAAGCACCTGGGTGAACAAACTGAGTGTAAATGGCCATTAATTTGCCCATTTTATCAACTGGTTTATTATAATTCATATTCTATTTTATTAAAACTGAGCCTGGCAAGTTCTGGTGATGGAAGAGTAGCTTGGATCACCTAAAACTCCTACAGACAACAATTATAAATTTGGAAAAATAGAAAAATAACTGCTATTTGAAGGAACTACAGAAAAAGCAAAGCCTTCAGAAATTGTAGAGTTCTCTGATGCTTGAAAAAAGGAAATTGTACTGTTTGAGGATCACTTTCATACATCTTCTCCCCTGAGAACAATCCCTAACCTAACATCCTGAGGGTAGAGGGGAGATTTGCAACTTCCCTCCATCTATGGCTCCCTCCTTTCCAGGATGTCCTCGTCAAATTCCAATCACTGTAGCAGTCACAGACTCCATCCTCTAACACAGGAGAGAGACAAGCAACCTTTTTGTGTAAAGGGCCAGATAGTATTTACTTAAGGCTTCGTAGGCCACATATAATCTCTGTAGCATATTCTCCTTTGTTTTCCTATTTGTTTTTTACAAACTTTTACAAATGTAAAAACTATTCTTAGTTCCCATTTTTTAGCTTCAGTCCCCCCCCCCAAATAGGCCAGAATTCACTGGGAGGCAGTAATTTGCCTACGTTGATCTATTACATCAGGCAAATAAGAATGCAGTATCTGACATGCACGTAGTATTTAGATTCCCAGAAGGAGAAGAGAGAGAATGGAGCAAAAGAGCGTTTGAATATATAATCCTGAAAAATTTCCAAATTTAGAGAAAAGCCATCAATGTATAAATTTCAGAAGCTCGGTGAACCCCAAGAAGTATAAATACATAAAACAAACAAAAAAATGAAGTACATCCAGCATTAGGAATAGAGACAGTGGAAATGTAGTGACATGTGCGATGTCAGAGGGATAGTGGATGGGGGCAGGGGGGTTGTCACTGTGTGAGGGATATAAATGATAAATGTCTAACTATTACATTGTGCACCTGAAACTAATAAAAAGTGTTATATATCAATGAAGTGCATCATAGTTAAATTACCCCAAAACATAAGACTTCTTGAAAATAGCTCTTTTTACAAAATTAGCTCTAAGTAGACTGTGAAATGTTAAGGATGCACATCATAATCCTTAGAGAAAACACTCAAAAATAATACAAAAAAGCAAAGTTAAAAAATCATAAGAGGAATTTAAATGGAAAAAAAATTTTTGATTAACCCCAAAAAAAGACAGGAAAGGAGGAACAGAGAAAAAAAAAAGTCAGGTAGGACCAATAGAAAACAAATTGAAAAGCAAAACATAGACTTAAACTGAACCATATTAATAACTTTACATGTAAGCAGACTAATCTCTTCAACTAAAAGGCACAGATTTATAAACTCTTTTATTTTTTCAATTACAGTTGACATTCAATATTCTATTAGTTTCAGGTGTGCAACATAGTGGTTAAACATTTACATAACTTATGAAGCGATCGAAACCTCCCGATAAATCTAGTACCCACCTGGCACGATACATAGTTATCGCAATATTATTGACCATATTTTCTGTGCTGTACTTTACATCCTCATGACTATTTTGTAACTGCCAATTTGTACTTCCTAATGCCTTCACCTTTTTCACCCTGACCCCTCAACCCCCCTCTCATCTATCACCCAGATAAATCTAGTACCCAACTGACACCACACATAGTTATTACAATATTATGGACTATATTCCTTATGCTATACCCTACATCCCCATCACTACAGTGTAACAACCAATTTGTACTTCTAATCCCTTCCCTTTTTTCACCCACCCCCAACCCCACTCCGATCTGGCAAATGTGACCTTACCCTATGCTGCAACAGACACTGTGTTTTGATGTAATGACATAGACAGGTTGAAAATAAAAGTTTAAAAATTGTTATATGGTACAAAGAAGCATAAGAAAGCTTGTGTGTCTGTGTTATTATTAGATTAAGGAGACTTCAAGACAGGGAATATTACCTGAAATAAAGAGCAAAGGTTCACACTATAAAAGGGTTGCTATATGAGAAAGACATGCAATAAAATCTATTTGTATTGCTAATAATATTGCTTCAGCAAAAGCTGACAAAGCTAAAGGGAGAAATAGGAAAATCCACAACCATAGTTGGACATGTTAATACCTTTTCGGAGTACCTGATAGAAACACTGGAGGAAAAAATTAAGGCTATAAAAGGTTTAAACATTATCAACCAATTTGACTTAATTAATCTTTTAGAACAATACATAAAGAACACACATTTCCAAATATCTGCAAAATATATATTTACCAAGATATATGTTCACCCACTATATACTGGGTCACAAAATAAGCCAATAAATTTCGAAAAATTCAATCTTACATAATATATTCGTTAACCATAATGGACTTAAATTAGAAATCAATAACAATAAGATATACAGAATGAATGCCCAAATAGTTGAAACTTGAAAATTTAAAAATACACTTGACCCTCGTCTACCACCCCCCACCCCTTACCCTCTGGTAACCACTAAACTATGAATTTTTGTTTCTCATTTGCTTGTCTTATCCTTTTGTTGTTTTTGGTTTATACACCATATATCAGCGAAATCATATGGTTCTCTGCTTTTTCTGCCTGACTTATTTCGCTTAGCATTGTAATCTCAAGATCCATCCATGTTGTCACAAATGGTCCTAATATATGGTGATGGGAGAACTGACTCTGGGTGGTAAACACACAATGTGATTTATAGATGATGTAATACAGAATTGTACACCTGAAATTTATGTAACATTACTAACAATTGTCATCCCAATAAACTTTAATTTAAGAAAATTCACTTGAGTTTACAGCACTTACCCATGTTTCAAAACAAAACACATGGGAAGTTAGAAAATATTTCAAACTGTGTTACAATGAAAATGTGTCAAGTAATCATTTATGGGATGAAGCTAAAATAGTACTTCAAGAAAACCTTAGAGCCTTAAAGTCTTATATTATAAAGGAGAAGTTTATCTAAGCTCCCATCTTAAGCTAGAAAAAGAAGGACTAAATTAATCCAAAATAAATAGAGGGAAGAAAATAAAACTTATTTCTTAAAAAAGGAAAACAGAGGGAAATTAGTAGATTAGAAAATAATATAAAATTTGGTTCTTTGAGAAGATTAATATAATTAATAAAGCCCTGTCAAAATCGATCAACATAAAATAAAGAACACATTTCCAATATCAAGAATATAAGACGGGATGTCTCTGTAGATCCCACTGGCATTAAAATGATAATAAAAGTATATTATTAATTTTTTAGATGCAATGGATAAAATTCTTGAAAAACACAGCTTGCCAAAATTGATGTAAGAAAAATGGATGATCTCAACTGAGGCAAGTCATTTATTCTAGGAGTAAGTACTGTCTCTCCTTGCAAAAACCACTTCCCAGTGTGCCGAAAAGCAAAATTTGCTATGTGTATAAATTTCTTTGTAAAGATATGCGGTTACTTTGCAAAGACCACTGCCCATCCACCCCCCTCAAAAAAACCCATATATTTTGTGTTTTGTAAAATGTTTAAGTGATACTTATGTGGGCATGTTTGAGCAGGTCTCTGCTAGGATTACAAAGTGTTTATGTTTTTTATGGAAGTACGGTTGCTTAATAGATGGTTTCTCTTACGGTGGAAATACCAGTCAGGATACCTCTACTTCAGCAACTGTTAAGAGTTCATTTTAGAAGCCTCTGGCTGTGCAAAATTCTATCCAATGAATAAGGGAGGAGTTTTGACACACATGCTTTCTTCTCTCTAGTTTATACAGAGTTAGGTTCTTTGTGTGGTAAAACATGCAATTTGCTCAGCAGATAACACCACTTTGCTTTCTCTGGGAGGGTCTTCATTATATTACCCAAAAGTGGTAAGTACATGTTTTGTCAGTGTTTCTCCTAAAATCTTTTTTTAAATGCCATTTCAATAAAGACTCTCCCAAAAGGGTCAAGTATTGTCAAACACCCTTTCCTCAAACCACATTCACCAATATTTCTTTAAATGAAAGTCCTTAATTTGAAAAATCTCAATAGGTAGACATCACTCGTTCCATAAATATTCACTGAGCACCAATTATATGCAGGGAGTGAGGTGGAGAGAAGAACTTCCATGCCTGTCCTCAGAAAGCTCACACTCCAGGAATAAGAAGGTTTTTTTTCATGAGTATTAGTTTGTACCATGTAATGTTGCCATTTTTGTAGGTGTAAACCAATAGGGTCATGGCAATTTCATATGGATCAACCTAATAAAATCCGAAGGAAAAAATGTTCAGTCCAATGCAGTCTAGAAGAAAGGAGAGGTCACTTTCACATGGGGTTGTAAGGGAGTGGCAAAGAGGTGAAAAGAGGGAAGTTGCTGTCTTTTTGTGACTCATTTATTTGTTCCCTTGGAGGTGGTCATCATGAAAATGTGCTGTCTTTACGTTGTTTTATATGCAGGAAACTAATTAAAAATTTGTTTTTGGAGAAAAAAAGGAAAATGCATTGCCTGCCAATCCAGACTAGATAAATTCTTCATTTGTGCCTCAAGGTGGAGAAATGTAAAAACAAGAGAGATGGTATATAAAGGCGACGCTGGTGTCCCCACTCACAGTCTTGATCTGTGAGTAATACTGTGATACTGAATGTGATACTGAAATGTGTCTAGTGAGAGCGCTTGTCCCTGGGGTGGGGGGTGGGGTGCTCTGCCTCTGAACACTGGGGAAGTCTCTGGGGGTGCACAGAACCCTTGGAATTGTAAACAAAAGTCTTTGTGTTTTTAGATGGGGATATTGCATGCATTTTTCTGGGGCTTGGATGACATGAAAAAAGAGTCTATAATGTTCATCAGATTCTCAAAAGTTATGTAACTCACAAGAGGTTAATTACCATAAAGATAGGTGCACACAGATTTTGGACATGAGTGAATACCCATGGAGGGAGTTTGTGACCAGTATCTTGATGCCCAGAGGAGGAAGAAAGGTCCCTTTCAGTGGGAGGGACCCATGAAAGTTCTGAAAGGGAAGTTTGACATCCAAGATTAAGACATTTTCTGCAATGAATTAGTTGAGAACTAATGACATCTAGAACCGTGGCAGCGTCATGGAGGATGAAGAAGAGAGGGGTAGTGCAATAGCTGCAGAGATAGAATTGGCAAGATTTGGCAGCTGATTAACTGAATGGCAAAGAGAGATGAAGGATTTGAAGTTGGTGTTAAACTTTTAAGCCTGGGTAAATTGGAGGATCAATTTCTCACGTAAAGAAATCTGAAAGTGTGAAATATTTTTTTACAGAAAACACGTCTCTGTTTTCTTCTCCTTTTTGAAAAAGCTGGATTGACACTTTAGCTTCTCAACTCTTTATAATGGAAAATTTCAAATATATACAACAGCATAGATAAATGCATATTCGACACCCTTGTACCCATCACCCAATTTCAATAATTAAAAATATCAAAAGCCATGTGTGAGATTAAACAACATACTTTTAAAAAACGACTGGGTCAAAGAAGAAATTAGAGGAGAGATCAAAAGATACATAGAAACAAATGACAATGAAAATACATCCTACCAAAATTTTTGGGATGCCGCGAAAGCAGTTTTAAGAGGGAAATTTATATCCTTACAGGCCTATCTCAAAAAACAAGAAAAATCCCAAATAAATAACCTCACGTTACACCTTAAAGAACTAGAAAAAGAAGAACAAGTGAAACCCAAGGTCAGCAGAAGAAAGGAAATAACAAAAATCTGAGCAGCACTAAATGAAATAGAGAACAAAAGGACAATAGAAAAAATTAATGTGACAAAGAGCTGGTTCTTTGAAAAGATTAACAAAATTGACAAACCCTTGGCTAGACTCACTAAGATAAAAAGAGAGAAGACACTAATTAACAAAATCAGAAATGAAAAAGGGGAAGTTATCACGGACACCACAGAAATACAAAGGATCGTCCAAGAATACTATGAAGGACTATATGCCACCAAATTCAATAACCTGGAAGAAATGGACAAGTTCTTAGAAACATATAGCCTTCCTAGGCTGAATCATGAAGAACTGGAAAATCTAAACAGACCGATCACCAGTAACGAACTTGAATCAGTCATCCAAAACCTTCCCAAAAGCAAAAGTCCGGGACCAGATGGCTTCACTAGTGAATTCTACCAAACCTTCAAACAGGATCTAATACCAATCCTGCTCAAACTCTTTCAAAAAAATTGAAGAAGAGACAGTACTCCCTAACTCATTTTATGAGGCCAGCATTACCCTGCTACCAAAACCTGGCAAGGACAACACACAAAAAAAACAACTACAAAACGATATCTCTGATGAACACAGATGCAAAAATCCGAAACAAAATTCTAACAAATTGAATACAACAATGCATTAAAAAGATTATTCATCACGACCAAGTGGGGTTCATCCCCGGGGCACAAGGATGGTTCAACATCTGCAAATCCATCAATGGGATACATCACATAAACAAAATAAAGGACAAAAATCTTATGATTATATCAATTGATGCAGAAAAAGCATTTGACAAGATACAACATCCATTTATGATTAAAACACTTTATAAAATAGGTATAGAAGGAAAATACCTTAACATAATAAAGGCCATATATGACAAGCCCTCAGCTAATCTCATAATTAATGGTGAAAAACTGAAGCCCTTTGCTGTACGTTCAGGAACACGACAGGGCTGTCCCCTATCACCTCTGCTTTTCAACATAGTGTTGGAAGTCCTTGCCAGAGCCATCAGGCAAGAGAAAGAAATAAAAGGCATCCAAATTGGGAATGAAGAAGTTAAAATATCACTCTTTGCAGATGACATGCTGCTATATATAGAAAGCCCTAAAGACGCCACCAAAAAGCTATTAGAAACAATCAATGAATACAGTAAAGTTGCTGGCTACAAAATCAACATACAAAAGTCCATTGCATTCCTATATATTAACAATGAAATCTCAGAAAAAGAATTACAAAAAACAATTCCCTTTGCAATTGCAGCAAAAAGAATAAAATACCTTGGAATAAACTTAACCAAGGATGTGAAGGACCTATATGCTGAAAACTATAAGACATTTTTTAAAAAAATTGAAGAAGACACAAAGAAATGGAAAGACATTCCATGCTCATGGATTGGAAGAATCAACATAGTTAAAATGGCCATATTACCTAAAGCAGTATACAGCTTTAATGCAATCCCCATCAAAATCCCAATGGCATTTTTTAAAGAAATATAACAAAAAAATCATCAGATTTGTTTGGAACCACCAAAGACCCCGAATAGCCAAAGCAATCTTAAGAAAAAACAACAACACTGGAGGTATCACACTCCCTGAGTTTAGCTTGTACTACAGGGCTACAATAATCAAAACAGCATGGTATTGGCAGAAAAACAGACACATAGACCAATAGAATACAATTGAGAACCCAGAAATAAAACCACTTAAATATGGACAGATAATTTTTGACAAAGAAGCTAAAAACATACAATGGAGGAAAGACAGCCTCTTCAATAAATGGTGCTGGCAGAATTGGATAGCCACGTGCAAAAGAATGAAACTGGACTGCTATCTGTCACCATGTACCAAAATTAATTCAAAATGGATCAAAGACTTAAGCATAAGACCTGACACAATAAACTGCATAGAAGAAAACATAGGTACTAAACTTATGGACCTTGGGTTCAAAGAGCATTTTATGAATTTGACTCCAAAGGCAATGGAAGTAAAAATTAAAATAAACGAATGGGACTATATGAAACTTAAAAGCTTCTGCACAGCAAGAGAAACCATCGACAAAGTAAAGAGGCAAACAACTGAATGGGAGAAGGTTTTTGCAAACAGTGCCCCGATAAGAGGCTAATATCCAAAATATACAAGGAACTCATGAAACTCAACAACAAAACAAACAACCCAATTGAAAAATGGGCAGAGGACCTGAAGAGACATTTCTCCAAAGAGGACATACAAATGGCAAAAAGACATATGAAAAAATGCTCAACATCACTAATTATCAGAAAAATGCAAATGAAAACCACAATGAGATATCACCTCACCCCAGTCAGAATGGCTATCATCAACAAGACAAATAGTAACAAGTGTTGGAGAGGCTGTGGAGAAAAAGGAACCCTCATCCACTGTTGGTGGGAATGCAGACTGGTGCAGCCATTATGGAAGGCAGTGTGGAGGTTCCTCAAAAAATTACGAATAGAATTACCATATGACCCAGCAATCTCTCTCCTGGGTATCTACCCCAAAAAATCTGAAAACATTTATCCATAAAGACACATGTGCTCCAATGTTCATTGCAGCTTGGTTTACGGTGGCCAAGACATGGAAATAACAAAATGTCCTTTGATAGATGAATGGATAAAGAAGGTGTGGTATATATACACAATGGAATACTATTCGGCGGTAAGAAAAGATGAAATAGGACCATTTGTGACAACATGGATGGATCTTGAGAGTATGATGCTAAGAGAAATAAGTCAGACAGAAAATCAGAGAACCCTATGATTTCACTGATATATGGTATATAAACCAAAAACAACAAAAGAACAAGACAAACAAATGAGAAACAAAAACTCATAGACACAGACAATAGTTTAGTGGTTCCCAGAGGGTAAGGGGGTGGGGGGTGGGAGATGAGGTAAGGGGGATCAAATATATGGTGATGGAAGGAGAACTGACTCTGGGTGGTGAACACACAATGGGATTTATAGATGATGTAATACAGAATTGTACACCTGAAATCTATGTAATTTTACTAACAATTGTCACCCCAATAAATTAAAAACAAACAAACATGTGTTTGGTTTAGAAACAACACAGCTGAAAATTAAATTCTCCAGTAGCCCAATTCTCCATGGATGGGATTTCTTCTGTGATCCCCCCAAAAGCGCAGGTAAAACTGTGCATGTCTCTGTGCATTCATAGATCCGCACAGAGAATGGATCCGGGGCTTCCAATAGGTTCTATGACATGGCCTCATCCCATGCTTCCCCCCTCAAACCCCCATCCCAAAGGAAGCCTTCCTTATAAAAAAAAGAGTATTTATTTAAGACATGACCTCTGGAAAGTTGGATACCAGTTAAACATTACTCTTGATGAGTTAGTCTGACTCTTCAAAACTAGAGTGTTAAGGAGATAAGACACCAAATAAGTACATTCTTCTTTGGGGCCAGTGATTCTGAAACATGGAACTATGCCCACAGAGGATATGTCTAGATGGATGAGATCTTTACACCTACCTGTGAGCAATGGTTGCTTAGGTATGGATTGAAGTTGGAGGAACCTAGAGAAGAAAGCCTAACGAGGAGATGCTTGCTGATTATATGCAGTCTTCATTTATTCCTTTTGCAAGTATTTATGGACTATCTGTTATGTACCAGGCACCACGTTTGGCCTCAAACAGTCTCTGCTTTTGTTAACTTACCTTCTGGTTGGGAACACAGATGCCAGCCCAATTATCATAAAAATAAACATATATCAATAAAACATGGTAAGTGCTAAAAATGAAAGACACATGGAATAGCATGTGCAAATGCCTAATGTTGGGAATGAGTGTGAAACTGGGTCTGCACCCTAAATCGTGGCCACCCTTAGCAGGAGGACTTTAAATCTTAAGTGTAGCTGATGCTCAGATCGGGAGGAAAATCAGAGTGAGTGAGGAAATTTGAGGTAGGCAGAGGACAGGCCCTGTGGATGTTGTAGAACGTAGTAAGGACTTTTGTTTTTGAAGGCTACGGGAAGTTTTTACAATTTTCAGCTCAGGTACTGGGAGGAGGGAAAGTAAGTTGACATAATTAGATCTGCATTTAGAAAAGATGCTGCTGCTTAGTATGTGAATATTAGATTTCAGAAACGGGTACAAGTTCATGGTGAGTGACCAGTTCAGTGGCTGTTGTAAAAGTTTAGGTGAGAAATGATGGCTTACATCAGGGGGCTGGTGATGAAGATGGAAAGAATTGGATGCTGTAGAGTACTTTAGCCCACTAAACAGTTTTAACACGATCCATTGCGATGGAAAGTTTGAGTTTCGCTATCCATACGAGATCAAACAATTAAGTTCATGAACTTTGTCGCAACGATGTTGCTAACCTTTTTTGATATCAGAGGGATTATTCATTATCAATTTGTATCAACTGGACAAACAGTTAACCAAGTTTACTATTTGGAAGTGCTGAAAAGGCTGCTGGAAAAACTTAGATGACCTGAACTTTTTGCCAACAATTCACGGCTCTTGCATCACAACAATGCACCAGCTCACGCGGCACTGTCTGTGATCGAGTTTTGAGCCAGTAAACAAATAACTGTATTGGAACACACTCCCTACTCACCTGATCAGGCCCCCAGTGACTTCTTTCTTTTCCCAAAGATAAAAGAAATATTGAAGGGAAGACATTTTGATGACATTCAGGACATCAAGGGTAATATGACGACAGGTCTGATGGCCATTCCAGAAAAAGAGTTCCAGAATTGCTCAGAAGGGTGACTAGGCACTGGCATCGGTGCAGAGCTTCCCAAGGGGAGCACTTCTAAGGTGACCATAGAGATATTCAGCAATGAGGTACGTAGCACTTTTCCTAGGATGAATTTGCAAACTTTATTTTCTGACCTTGTATGTACACAATTTATCACATGAGCCTCAGTTTACAGTTGCCCTCTGATTGGTCTGGCTAATCCTGCTCTGCGGACTCTCCAGAATGCCTGGTACCTTGAATGGGCTCACTGACGCCGTCTTGCTGACCTCTCAGGTCACCACCCAGCTGCCTGTCTTCCATCTCCATCCTTTACTGAATCTTGTCACCCTCCCATTCAGTGTCCTCCATCTTTACCACAGCCCATTTATGAGTTTACATCAAGTTTCTTAAGATGGCCTAGTGTTCTTCATGCAACATCATTGGAAAGCCTTGGAAGAACGCTCTCAACCAGTGGTTCTCGATCCTGGCTGTTTGTCAGAATCGCTAAGTGTGACTTTTTACAAATTGGGATTCCTTAGTCTGATTTTGTGTTAGACTCTGAAGGGTGAGTCCCAGGAATAGGCATGTTTAGAAAGCCTCCCAGGTATTTTGGATGCAGTAGAGGAATGTTTTGGAAGCCCTGCAAACTCTTTGGCTTGTGTTCCTTTTAGAGGTTTCAGATTCCCAGAGAGGGAAAGATGGGTCAGCATGTTGTCCTTTATGCTCCTCTCAAGAATTTACCATTCCCTCGAACATGATATTGAATTAGAATAATAGTAGTTCTAGCCCTACTTGATAAAAAAGAGACATCATTTTCCATTCATAATGTCTACCATTTATTGAAATCTCATTATGTATTAGTCACTATGTTACATGTTTTTCACAATTTTCAAAATTTCATCTTTTCTTTAAAATCCCATGGGGATTGAGCATTATTCAGATGAGAAAAATGACACTCTGAGGAGTTAAGCAACTTGCCCAAGAGGAAGTGGCCAAGTTAAGGTTTGAACCCAGGGCTGTCTGATGGCAGCATTCATGCTCTTAGCCCCATGACCATCATCTCACGATAAACAGGTGGCAGAACTGAGAACTAAATGAAGGTCTCCCTCCACTTCTATGTTCTCTGGAACCCACTATAAGGTATTCCACAGTGCGGGCCAGACGTCTCCCCGGTTGTTGCTGGGGGAGTTAGGGCAGATAAGACCCGTAGTAGCTGCCCATAAAGAAGAATTTGATCTCACTGGTGAGTCTCATGAAAACGGTTGTAATAACACACCTGAGGCAAAAATCATACGTGTTTTGTACATCCCGGCTGTTCGCAGTTTCTTTCAGCTGTACCATTCCATTTGAAGTCTCAGCTACTTCCCTTGTTTTGCCGTGATGCTGTTACTCGCTGTGACACGCCCAGCCGACTTGAGATTGCCAATACTGCTGCAGGTGAGTCTGCTGGCAGCAGCAGAGGTCTTTTGTCTTCCTGCCCGTGATGATTCCCACTGTCTCCTCCCCCTTGGTAAGCATGACTCTGTGTTCACTAGCACAGCCGACTGCTTTTGTTCAGACCAGAAGGAGTGGAACAAACACAAAACGGCACCCTCTCTCTTGTAGCTGTTAAACCACTGCAATCGGGGCAAAGTGTTCTGCTTGTCACAAGAAGTTGATGGATCTGTGGCAGAGTTCTAAGAAGTGGACAAGAAACAAAAGGCTTTGGGAACAGCTGGGATTCCTGTTGAGTTACTAACATTTGTGTCACAGGTTTTGTTTATGCTACATTCACCAGGGACAAATAACATTAGTTTTGATCCTGCTATTCAGAAGGAAGCTATAAGGTGACTAGTACAAAGGCCGCCCATTCTAAAAGTCCTATTGGAATGCAGCACACTATTAATTGTTCTAAGATTCCTCATAACGAAAACGAAGTAGTTGCCATTGTTCTTTTATTTAAATGCATAACTGTGTTTTAAACATAACATGTGTGTAATGTTTGCACCAAATACTTACAGTAAAATTCGTTTGGGATATTTCCTTTCTCATTGATCAATATACTACATTTCATTTTAAATTGTGTTCCACAGTATTAGACCGCTGATAGAACACACAATGAACACTTGCCAGTCAATAGAAAGGATTTACCCATTTCTGATTATCTATGGAAATCAGATTATGCACAGTGTTTCCTGCACAATCACATCTTAATGTGAGGGGTAGAGCTACAACACATACAGACAATGGAGACTGTTTGGTGGGATGGGCCATTCAGCCGCAGAATGGCTCCATGCAAAGATGAGAGGCCGCTCGTTTGCCAGCATCTGAAATGCCTCCTTGATCCACTTGGCACAAGTAGAGAGATCCTGAAATAATTTGACACTGCCAAAGTGTCTGTCAGCTCTCTGAAGTGACAAATGAGGCATAGTGAGTTTTCTTTGTCAAATCTAGAGATACAAAAGTGGGAGGGGCAATTTCCAGTTAATCTTTCAGGAGACTCCAGATACAGAGGCTGATCCATTCCAAGCTGCTTCTGTTTAGAGTGCAGCAGCTGGAAAAGATGTCATATTATATATAGTCGCGCCTGTCAAGAAACACAGGTCTCTGATTGCCCTCTTCCTGCCATCTAAGTGTACAGATGGACATTACAAATCAAGTCAGGCTTTGAAAAAAGAAAATTCTATACAGGCAACACCCCACAACCTTGCCTTCTATTTTGTCCCAAATCTGAAAACCAACTGTCTCAAAATTTTTCTCTCTGTTTTCAGATTTAGCCACAATTCTTCTCATGACCATATTAAGAAAGCTTCTGGAAATACTACCTAACCACCTACCAGACGTTTCTTCTCTGAGCTCAATTTTATAGCCACATGAAAATAGGCACATGGGACTTAGGTGGAGGGACCCAACCGCAAAACTTGACTGCAGGCTAAATCCAAAATTCCGACAACCTCTGTAAAAGAAGACATGAATTCTCAGCACATTATTCAACTTGAAAAAATGTGTATTTTGTGACTCCTTAGGCTTTTTGTTTAGACTCAAAGTCATCCCAGGAACCGAGAACTTTAGAGACCGAAATGATGTCAGTGTGATGATCACAGAATAACTTTTCAAGGCCCCTTTTTATTCTAAGTAGATGCTACCATCAGTCATGCCAGTCCCCTGATGCAGGGTAGGCTGTCTCCTTTGGGCTGTACGCAGGGCATGCACTTTGGACTGTATTTAAAATGGCGTCTTCCTGAAGTGCGTCAGTGTTTCCTAGAAGCATTTGCCTAATGAGCTCTTTTAACTGACTCTTACTGAAGAGAGTACTGGATACTAGTCCCCCAAAACTTACGTTGTGTCCAGTTATCAGCATAGGTACCATTAGCGGAAGTCTATGACAATTAGTTTCTACTGTTGATCGCCCAGCTGTCTGTTCGAACATCAACTCCTCCACCATCTGTTGGGGAATTTCTGACAGGAGAAAGTGAATCTAGCAAAGCAAACGTTTTCAGCCTGTCTTTGGACAAAGGCATACCTTTTGTGTGGTTGTTTCCCCCTTCTTTTCTCCCCAAGTTTGCACACAGCACAATGCTTTTAAAAGTGGAATCCACACAAAAAATCAAGAATTGGGCTGAAGAATCAGTATTTAGGATGTTGTGCGCATTCAAGCAGATAGAGCTTTAATCAAAGCCAAATATTGCATTATCAGTGGCAATGAAATTTGCTCACTAAGCTGGGCTCATCAGTGTTTCCACTCCCAACTATCTTTTTCCTCCCACCTCCCTTATTTTTTTCCCCTTCTGTTGGCTCCTTAGAGCTGCAGTAAATCATGCTGTGAAATAAGATGAGTTTGAATAGAGAGAGCATTAAGATTTCACATTCTGCAGCATAACAATGAACTGCCTTATGTTAGAATTCAAGCTTATTAGTAAGGCTCACAAATATTATCATCTCCTGTGGTGGCAATTTCCTATCCATCCAGGAAAATGGGTTTCACTACCAGAGCCAACATCCACCATGCCTTGTGGGCTGCAGATAGGGTCTCTTCACCGCAGTTCCACTTCTGCACTGTATGACACGCAATTCATACTTGGACGCGAAGGTGTCAGCATCTATGATGGATTGTATGGTGGCGTCATATTGATCACACAAAGGAAAAAGTAGTTCAAACAGGCATTTATGTATTTATTTATTTATTTTGGAGAGGCAATCCTTTTCCAAGGAATAGGGCCAGTGCCCAGGCACAAGCCTGTGGGCGCTGTCAACTGCGGAGTGCAGCGATGCAATGGCCAGGTCTGAAAGGCAGGCAGGCAGGAGACCTTTCCAGATAATCACGACTCAACAGCCTGCCTGCTCAGTAGCCTGGGTGGCTGCTGCTTATCTCTGTCCCATGCTCCAGTCCAGGCCTGGGAGTTTGGGGAGAGTGAAGCATACATGGTCAATTGGGTGGGTAGGAAACACTTGGACGATGATGGAAATTTGTTTTGAGGCTACCAAACAAAACAGTTGCTGTCTTTGAGTGCCATCAATCTCTCCCTCCCTCCTCCCCACTCTCCTCTTTACCTAGAGGAACTTAGAGTCTTTGAAAAAGCCAGAGAAGAAACATATTATCCTACTTCCTAACAAATGAAGCCAAATGAGAAATCTTTAGGGGGTAAACTGTCCATGCTTGGAATGAAATGGGAAATATTTTTTTTTGTTTATTTTTTTAATATTAAAGTTCCTAAGACAAATTTGGTCAGTAATCTGAGTCTACAGAAAAGGTTACCACTAAGCAAGTAGATTTTTAAAAATCAATTATCATAATTAAACTGTAAATGCTTGAAAGCCTGAAATTTGGCACATTTCATGTCTTTATTGAGGGTTAATTGCTACGCCTAGTTAGGATACAGATGAAGAAAACGTCTTAAAATTGGCAAAGAGATCAGAGGGGAGATAATATACTGATGAGAAACATGTTTGCATTTTCCAAACTCAAAAATAGCTTTCTAATTAGGGTTTTGACAGGAAAAGTTAACCTCTGCAGGGCTCTGGAATAGAAGTAGATACTTTGATTTCTAATCATGACCTGGAATGAATGTTGACTGTGAATTCCTGCTCTTGGAGGAGTGAAACCTAAGGTAATACGGGAATGAAAGCAAAATGTGTTTTTATCTTCCTGGAAAACATAAATACTAGCAACAGGAACAATGCTTTTGAATGGTTTCTCCTCCCAGGAGGAGACAGGGGATTGCTAGGAATATCTCTAAATGAATCCTGCAGCAAGAGTCCTGGTGGGACATCTCATCTATTTACTCACCACAGGAACTCTGAGAAGGCAAGAAATAACACCAGAACTGTTGTTTGCAGCCAGGTCCTTTGGTCCCATGTGAGAAGTGAGGAATGCATTCCACAACCGAGTGTCTTCCAGAAAATTAGGGACGAAGATTCTTGTGTTGCCCTAGAATTCATTCCCCCAAAAGAAGGAATTTGCAGACAATGTTAGTTTCATGTCATAGTCAATGAGGAGAAACCGGTACATCACTTTGAGTAGAGAAGCACTCAGAAGCAACAACAATATTTTTCTTCGGAGCCTGTTTACCCCTCTTGATGCCAGTCTGCTTTTCCCCTCCCTTGTCAGCCAAATCCCTCAGAAGAGGGTCTAGTCTACACTCACTGTCTCCTTTTGCTTGCCTCCCAGTCACTTCTTAAACCACTGCTTTCTGGTTTTCCTTCCAACCCCTAGAACCGACCCCACCACCCACCCAACGACCACGACTCTGTTGAGGGTGTCCTAAGCATGGTAGGCAGTAGCCTGTATGTCATAACATCCAAGTGCTCATTTTGTTCTATCTGGTTTGACCTCCCATCAGCATCTGATGTTGGACCTTCCTTCTTATAGGTCTCTGTCAGTTTCTGTTACACTGGTCTCTTCTCATTTTGTTTCTACTGATCTGACCACTCCTTCTCAGACATTTTGCAAGCTTCTCTGCCCAATCTTTAATGGCAGGCATTCCTAAAAACTATCTTCGAGGTGTTAAGCTTTTTTACTCTCCATGCACCCTGTGGGCTAGCTCAGATACTCCCAGGCCCTCACAAATATGGCTTCATGCCTGGCCTCTCTTTTGTGCTTCAGTTCCCTCTATCTGACTGTCTAACAGGCATCCCCACTAGGATGTATTAATGATGGCTCAAATTCCAAACTTTAACATTGGAATCATCTTTCTCCCCAAACCAGCCACTTGTTTTGTATCTCCTACCCTAATACGTTATATCACCTCTGTCCCCCCGGTAAGTTACCCAAACCAGAAACCAGATGCCATCCCTGATTCTTTTTTTTCCCATTTCCCTATACGTTAGTTGAATATAGTCTACCTCTCAAATGTGCCCTGTCCTATCCCCATGCCACTACCACAGTGCAGGCCGCTAACACCTGTAGCCTGCCCCCTACAACAACAGACTCTTAGCTCTTTTCCCTTGACCCCTCCTTGCCCTTTTGCAACTGGTTCTGTCACACTACAGTGAGAGGGGTCATTCCCAATTGCAACCCTGATCGTGTCACTCCCTTGTTTATATCCATACATGACTTCCTGTTACCACATGATAAAGTCTAAAGATTTTTAGAATGTTTTACAAAGTTTCCCATCATCTAGACTTTTCTTACTTAGACAGTCCAATCTCTGACCACACTGTCCTCTGTGCTCTGCATTCCAGCTAGGCGTAAGTTTGGTTTTTTTCTTTTTCATTTTTTTTCCCCCAAAATTGCCAGGTTCTCTCATTCTCCTGGACTTTCATACTTCTATCTGGAAATGATCTCCACCCCTACTCTACCTCTTTTCCTCCTGGCAAACACCTTCGTGATTCATCTGAAGTGCCATTTACTCAGAAGGGCTGTTAGGTTCTACTGCAAATCTGCTTTCCTGTGCATAATACGTACTACACTTTTATGTAATTACTTGCTTGTTCTTCTGCTAAACTGTAACCTCTGGGAGGGTAGGAACCTTATATGTCTTATTCATTGCTTTATTCCCAGTACCTGGCACAAATGCTCAACCGACATTTGGTGAATGATTGATTTATTATTCGAGGGAGTTACAGGAAAAGAGGTAGGAGAAAACTGTTGACATATTTGTTATCTTGGAAAAGTGGTTAATAGTCAATGAGAAATGCAAAGAATTACTCCAATACTTCATGGTCCTTTCTGGGGGGAATTGTTCTAATATTTAGAGAATTAAAAACTGGAAAGAGTAAGACTACTTTGGATTAGGAATACAAAATCATTGTAATAATTGATCATCCAGGCTACCCAAGGACATTGAGTGGTAGAAAGAGTCTCCTCCAGACTCCAGGGCAGCAGAACAAGGAGGCAGGTAGTAGAAGTAGACCATGAGTGAGGGAATAGTGTCACTGTTGAGTGCCTCTGTAACAGGGTGAGAACACCAGCTGTAGCGGTGGCAGAGAAATCAATGATGAGCTCAATAATCCTCAAAAACAAGAATTGCAGATGATAATGTCATGGCAGTAGAAACTATAAAGCTACTAGGAGCCTTTGGGAAAAGGCTGCTGATTTTTGGAAATGCTTGCATTCTTCCAGAATGAAAATTTTGTTTTTGTGACAAGAAAACAGTAGGAGTCTCTTTGTACTTAGGATTCTGCTTAGGGCATTCTTAATTCCATTCCCCATGCACAAATAGAGTGACCACTTCCTCTGAGTCAAGAGAGGTAGGAAGATGGGCAAGCCTCCCTTGCTGGCCTATTTTCTTTCTTTCATTGAGCTATCATGCATATGCTAGCTGTAACCCACTCGCTTCCCATCATAGGCTTATATCTATAACTAATACAAGCTTTTCAAAGATAAATCACCCAGTACCTTTCCCCAGATACAGTGATTCCTCACCTGCTGCTTACTTTCTAAACTCCAAATGGAGAAGAGGACAGAAAAAAACAAAACAAAACCACACACACAAAAAAACCTTCAGGTTGCAAAATACATGCTGAAAATGGTAAATGTGCAGAAAAGAAATCAAACTTGGCACCTACACACTTCTGACTGAGCAACATACTTTCCCTTTATCTGAAGATATTTGATTTTGGAGCAACAAAGTTCTAGAGAATTCAAAATAGCATATTGAGCATGTGTAAAGCCATATTGTCTTCTGTACCTTTACAAAGACATGCTGAGATGTGTTCCTTTGAATGTTCACACATGTGGCGATTTGAATGTATGATTCAAAAGGAAGAGGAAAAAGAAACAGAAGGGGAAAGACCTCGAGGTGATATTAAGCATCACGAAGCAAAATTGATCTTCCTCTACCGTGTTTCTTCCAGAAAGCTGGTGTGCTCAACAGCATTGCCCAGAGCAGGAGCCAAATCACCTGCATTTAATGGTTGGGCTCATCAGCTGCGAAGGGCGTTCCAAAAGTTTCATAAAAACAAGAAAATGAGTTCAAATAATAACAAAAAGTGGAAGGGAGGAGGACACATTTTAGTCCTGCAATGGCAGCCATTTGAGACTCTATTTTTATATACACTTGAGGAAAAAAAGCTGCCTTACTTCTCAATGCGGTATTATGATACTACCCTTAATTATTAACTATATTAATGATACATCTGCCTACTTTTCGAATTATATCAATATTTCCCCTGAAAAACAGCCATTCGTAAGTAGCAAATGTCATCAAGAATGAACAAATGGGGTGTTCATGCCCTACGCATTCAGCTTCCCCACAGCCACGAGCTAGCCTTCTGAGAAAGTATATGTACACTGGGTGTTTTGTGTTACCACGATGCCATGTTAAAGAGGGACTGACAATCCTCCAGTGTGGGTGATTGTAACTGTTTTTGTAATCTGGATTTGCATCTCCCTCTCTGTGCCTTTTCTGCTTTCTCTGTCTTCTCAATCTCTTTGTTAATATAACTGCCTGTGCGTCTCTTTTTTTTCATCCTCCTCCTTAGAGCTGTCTATTTCTGTCTTATTCTGAAACTGTCCCTTAGAGTAGGTAACCGTCTCAGTCTTTCTCTGGCTGTATTAGTATCTTCTCTGCTAGCCTCTATGTGTTTATCTTTTTTCTGTTTCTCTTCTTGGTGAATTTTTACTCACCCTTTGAGGACTGAAGGATAACATACGTTCTCTGTAAAGCTTTCTATAACCCTTCCTACTCCTTTTTGACCCCCGATCCCTTTGCTTGCCTCTCTTGTAACCCTTTCACATTGGATTGTAATCTGTGGTGAGAAGGGACACTATGGCTGACCGAGTCTCTTCTGAGAGCCGGTCACACTTAATATCTAATGTGATTGATGAATACTAGAAGGAACCCTTGATTAAAATGACCTCTATTCCAGGACTTCAATATGCAGAATTTTACTGTTGGCCTAGGCCTATTGCTACTAAAATGAGAAGGAAGGTGTGTTTCTTTCTGTCCACGGTCTTGGAACGATGGTTCTTAACCAGTGGTCCATGTGACGGCATAATAGTTGCTCTGGTAACTTGCTGGGTAGAGGTATATACCTTTCTCTGAGTACACCCATCCCCTGCTTCCTGACACTGCACTTATATGGTAGAACAACGTGCCTTAAACTTTGCTGTGTGTCAGAATTCCCTGGGGAAGCTTGTTAAACATACAAATGCCTAGATCCTACCCCAGAATCAAACTTGGGAGGGAGATGCTGGGTATTTGTATTTATAATAAGCTCCCCAGGGCATTCTGATGCTCAGTCAAGGTTGAAAATCAATCATTAGAGAAGAATTTCTGTAGGTTAAGCATTGATCTCCTCCAGGACCTCATTTAAAGTAAAAATAGATTCTAGAAGAGCAATACAGTAAGAAACAAATGCCTTGGTATAAATGAGTTTACCATGAGGATCTTATAGGCATGAAGGAAAGCAATGACATGTTTAGCACACACTGTGTGCTTGGCACTGTGCTCCATCCATATTGTATGGCTGTTACAAGTACCCTCCACTCCCATGGCCTTCTGGGTAATGCTCCTTCTCACTAGAGCAACACTCTTGAATTCTCTTCTTGCCCTTACTCACTTTCCTCCCATGGGTAGGGTTGCCAGGTAAAACATGGGATGCCCCATTAAATTTGAATTTCCAACAAACAGTGGATAATGTTGGTGGCATAAGTATGCCCTAAACAATGCATGGGACATGCTTATACTAAAAGTTATTCATTCAAATTTAACTGTGTTCTGTATTTTCATATGCTAAATCTGACAATCCTACCCATGGGAGGAAGAATGGATTATCTGAATAGAAACATTGGTCCATATTTTGCAATTCAGTAGAACTAATAGGACATTCTGGGTAACTTTGTCTGCTCTGCAGACCCAAACTCTCCTTCAGGTAAGTCATCTCGAAGACTAGAGGCAGAGAGGAAAGAACTACTAGGACCATTTGGCTACATATCAAAGTTATATCCTTGAGTTCAGCATTAAGTAATAAAGCTGATTTTTGTATCTTCGTTTGCCTTAGGCCTGTGTCTTATTTCTCACTCGGGTTTGAAATCAAATATTAATTATTTCCTCCCCCTGACAATCACAATGATTATCTTATTTACTTTAATCTTAACAATTATCTCTGTGAGGTAGGTGCTGCAATCCTATTTTACAGTTAAAAAATGATGGGTCACTGACGTAGGCAATGGAAGGAGCAAAATTCAAACTTCCCAACACATAACTTGGCCTCAGGCACTTGATTGGGGCAGATATTTTCATAGCGTTATAGTGAAACTGACATCTGAATCTGTGTTTGATTTGGCTATTTATAATATACTAGTCTTAAATTATGACATGAGAGAAAGAAAATCCCTTCAGTGCTAGTGGTGTCTTTATCCAATTTGACAAAAGGAAGAGGGAAGTATTATCTTTTAACTCTTATCCTATGCCTTATGAATGCACAAATACATATATATATAATTTATATATATATATATATATATACACACGTATATATAAACAACAGAGCCACTGACCAAGACAAAAGGCAGCATACCTAAGGGAAAAAATTCCCTCACCTCAAACATCAATTAGAAAGGTTTATTAGTGGTATTTGATTGACAGTTCACATTTATTTCCAAGAAGAGAGAATGAATCCTCTTTAGGCTAAAATGCTTAAAAGGCTGCAGGTAGGATGCAGTGCTTCAGAGTAATTGCTAAAGACAAGTGACCTTTGGAATCTAGCATTAGTCAGTTTCGGGAAGAGAAAGAAACCATAGACAAAAGACCTGTTCAAACTTATCTTTGGATTTATTCAATGGCCTTTATTTTAAGCCATGAATATAGACTATGCATAAGTATTAGCTTTCTAAATACATTAAGGGAAGGTAAGAATGAGCAGTAACTTGAAAAATGATTGTATGTTGACTCTTGAATGTGGATCTGAAAATGAGTCTGTGTGTACCCCCCTCTCTCTCTCATATATATGCATGTTAAGTTGGTGCAAAAGTAATGCGGTTTAAAAGGTTAAAAATAATTGCAAAGACTGGTGCAGCCGCTATGGAAGGCAGTGTGGAGGTTCCTCAAGAAATTACGAATAGAATTACCATACGACCCAGCAATCGCTCTCCTGGGTATCTACCCCAAAAATATAAAAGCATTTCTCTATAGAGACACCTGTGCTCCAATGTTCATTGCAGCTTTGTTTACGGTGGCCAAGACATGGAAACAACCAAAATGTCCTTCAATAGATGAATGGATAAAGAAGTTGTGGTACATATACACAATGGAATACTATTCGGCGTTAAGGAAAGATGATATAGGAGCATTTGTGACAACATGGATGGATCTCGAGAGAATAATGCTAAGTGAAATAAGTCAGACAGAAAAAGCAGAGAACCCTATGATTTCACTGATATGTGGTATATAAACCAAAAAGAACAAAAGAACAAGACAAACAAATGAGAAACAAAAACTCATAGACACAGACAATAGTTTAGCGGTTACCAGAGGGTAAGGGGGTGGGGGGTGGGTGATGAGGGTAAAGGGGATCAAATATATGGTGATGGAAGGAGAACTGACTCTGGGCGGTGAACACACAACGGGATTTATAGATGATGGAATACAGAATTGTACACCTGAAATCTATGTAAATTTACTAAAAATTGTCACCCCAATAAATCTAATTAAAAAAATAATAATAATTGCAAAAACCGCAATTACTTTTGCACCAAACTTAAAATGTGTATACATTTTAAGACTATATTAAAATTGTAATCCTTAATATATACTGATAACAAAAGATGAATACAAGTCATGTGTATACAATTGTTTGGCACCCCCGGTACATATCTGGATCTTTGCGTGACAATGGTGTGTGTGTTCAGATGTTTCTATACATACTTGCTACGCTTGACCCCGTAGCTTGTGAGCTTTCTCTCTCCTCCTCTAGTACAATACAAATAAAACAAAGACCCCTGGTGTCAGGTCTGCCTGGCTGGAGTCACTCATGCAAGTTATCTTCAGGTTCAGCCCAGGCAAATTATTAAGCTAACCCTGACCACCAGGGTAGAAAATATAGAACATTGGAAAACATTAGCAAGTTTTAGCCATACTCATTGGTGAGGGTTAAAGGTAGTGTGGTTATCCGACACCCATTATCTTTTGTGCGGAGCATGACCCTGGGACATGTGTGTGCTGCTTCCCTACCCTCACCTTTCAGATTAGCCCTCTTCACTGTCAATTCCTGCTGCACCACAGCCAAGGTCACTATTCCTCTCTGGATATTTTACGTTGGCGTCTCAGTTGTCTTCAGAGGTAAGCCCTGTACCCTCCTCTTCCATTGCCATCTTGTAGCTCTTCTTCATTTTCTGTGTATTGAATTCTTTTCAAATGGGATTTCCAGATGATCATTTGCCATTCCCAGGCCTGTTCATCCTCACGGCAGAGAGTTCTCACCCTCTCTGCCCACAGTTGTGCAGACGTTAGTCCTTGAAGTACACGGCCTTTTTGCCTCAGCTACGGGAAGGTCACTCATCATACATCTGTTGCTCTAACTATTCTACAGGTCCATGTGATGTGAACATTCTGGCTTGCATAGATTCTGACAGCATTTGCTGCTGTAGTACGAGGGCTTCTTCTTATGGTCAACTGTGGTTTTAAGCAGAAATAGGAATATCTTCTTGGCTAGGGAAGATTTCTTGTCTAGAGAAGGTTTCGTCCATTCCTCAAATGTCCTTTGGTGGGTTGCTTTTAACCCTCCCATAGGCTTGGGGGACCCAAGGCATAATGTTTCTTTGCCATCACATAATACAACATAAGTCTTGGGCAAATTGTGAAATATCTTTCTGTGTTGCCATCTGCCCTCCTTTCTGGATAAAAATAGACATAAAGATAACTAAATCTATATATTTCTTTCTCAGATCCAGCCACCATGCTAAGCTTGCCATGTGCATTATCTCATTTAAGCCTCAGAACAATCCTAAAATGTAGACTTTAAGTTCAGGGGTACAGAAACCCTGTCTGGCTTGTTTTCTGTGGGATTCCCGGTGGCAACACAGAGCCTAACCCAGAGAAGTCCGTCACATTTGTTGAATGAATAAACAAAGTAGGGGGCGCAGGCCGGATGGCTCCGTTGGTTAGAGTGCGAGCTCTCTACGACAAGGTTGCCGGCTAGATTTCCCCTGTGGGATGGTGGGCTGTGCCCCCTGCAACTAGATTGAAAACAGCGACTGGACTTGGAGCTGAGCTGCGCCCTCCACAACTAGATTGAAGCTCCATGACTTGACTTGGAGCTGAGGGGCCCTGGAAAAAACACACTGTTCCCCAATAAAGTTTTTAAAAAACAAAAACAAAAAACAAAGTATGTTCTATTATTGCCTTCCCTGTTTTACAAGTGACGGAAATGAGGCTCAGGTAAGTTAAGCAACTATGCCAATGTCATACAACCAGTAAACAGTAGGTCCACCTCACTTGAAAACCTGAACTCTTAGCCACTATATTAGGCTGTGCCCCCTTTCAGGAAACCTGTTCCCACCCGTTGGGTACCACAGCTCGACAAGCTCCACTCGAAAAGCCCAGTTGGGCTACCCACCTGAAGCAATGCCCATGCTCCCTTTATGACATCACAAATATCTGCATCACCAATGCCATCATCCCTGTTAGCTCACTCAAGCTAAGGAATTCCTGCATTAGCATTCCTGTTGGAACCTTAGGCTTTCAATCCAGTCCCTTCAAGAGGTAAATAGGAGCGACAATTCCAGGCAATGTGACAAAGCACATATTCTGGTCCAGGGTATTTCAACAGGACTTTTTTGAATCCCAACACATGCATGTCCTTGTATTTAAGGACATTGTGAGGCACCATCATGGTTTCACTACATTTAACACATTAGTATAGAAACGTGCTGAACAAATCCCCGCAGTGAGTAAGGTAAGATGTAATGCACTGTAGTAAACGATCACATATGATGGGACATCATGCAGGCTTCTGTCAGGGGGTGGAGAGGATGGTGGTACCAAGTCAGATCAGGTAAGGTCCCTTCCCTTTGTAAGCTTCCAATTTGGTTGAAGAGTTAAGGCAATGTAATAGTGAAATCAGTTCCATAATTTATGAGCTGACACAAAGCTGTCTGTGATTGACTTCCAAATGAGTAGTCCAGTCAGTCAGGACTGGGCTGAAAGCTTAGCTGATATCTCAGAAGGTTGCTTTCTTGCCTCCTGGCATCTGGCCCATTATTTTCAAAGCACTCACCACTCAAACAGCATCTTTTCTGAATGGGATTCTGAATATTTATTCAAAACAGTGGCCTGTCTCTGTGACAGACCAATAACCTTCAGCTAGTGATTTCCCCAGTCTAGATTCAATTTCTCTATATATTAAAAGGAGAATCAAATGCAGCTGTTGCCAAATGTGTTTCAGGTTCACCTGTTACAAATACAGATCCCTGGACGTGGTTCCAAACCCACTGAATCAGAATCCTAGGAATTTGTATTTGAAAACATATGTGTGTGTGTGTGTGTGTATACATATATATATATACATATATACATATATGTATATATGTATATATATATGTGTGTGTGTATATACATATATATATGTATGTGTATATATATATATATATATATATATATATATATATATATATATATATATTGCTGTTGAAAATATTGGACCAGGAATATATATATATAGGCTTCCAGGCGATTGTATTGATGTGCCACGTTTTATCATTCTCATTTTACAAGTGCGGCCACAGAGGTTCAAATTTGAGTCAAAGTTTCTTTTAAGCTGCTTTGATTCTTTAGATTAGTTGAAAACTATCAATATTTGCTGTAGGGGGCGGGTGCCTATAAGGCACCATCACATAACTGAGAAGCATGAGATAGAGGAAGTTACTTGGGTAACACCCACATTCTGTAGGATGTGTCCGGATGGCTTAACACTGCTAGCCTGCAGCAACCCTTCTTATGTTAAAGCCCCTCCACCCAGCAAAAGAATGTATATAACCCCTGATTGAGCTGCAATAAAGAGAGACTTGATCAGAACTCCTGTCTTGTCTCCGGTCTTTGTGTCTCCCATTTTCCTCCCTTCTAGGTGCTTCGGGGTCCCTCGTGTAGTGTCCCGCGGGTCGGGACAATTTGCAGTCTTAGAACAGCTTTCACCCGTCTAGACACTTTGTAGTATACAAAAATTTTGCTAGGGTGGAGTGTGTCAAGTTTGAAAAATCAGCATCAGATATTAGATTTCTTTGGTTAATACAGGTAAATTTTCTGTCCCTTGGAATGATAACTGCTGAGTCTTGGGTACTATCCCCTAAAGTAAGGGAAATGGTAGCGCTGTTCCAGATTCACCAGAAAAGGTACATTTAAAAACATCTGAACATACAAACACATCTAAAGGCTTCTTTTGAAACATTTGAGAAAAAGCATTTCCCATTTGAAGGGTTAAGAGTTAAGTGTGGTCTTGGGTGTGAGCCTCCCTCACAGGGCTGTGAACGACCGCATGGCGCTCTTCTTCAGCTAATTCCTAGGAGTGCCATTTATCAATCAAATACCGTGTTTCCCCGAAAATAAGACCTAGCTGGACAATCATCTCTAATGCCTCTTTTGGAGTAAAACTTAATATAAGACCCAGTCTTGGGGTGGCCGATTAGCTCAGTTGGTTGGAGCGTGGTGCTGGTAGCACCAAGGTTGTCGGTTCGATCCTCGCATGAGCCAATGTGAGCTGCACCCTCCTTAAAAATAAATAAATAAATAATTCTGGCATTAAGAAAATAAATACCCGGTCTTATTTTACTATAATATAAAACCCGGTATAATATAATATAATGTAATGTAATATAATATAATATAGTATAATATTATATTACAATATAATATACAATACAATATGATATACAATTATATTGTATATCATATTGTATACAAGTACAATATAATATTGTATAATATAACATAATTAATATAATTAATATAATTAATATAATATATAATAATACAATACAATACAATATAATATAATATAATGTAATATAACATAATATAAAATACCAGGTGTCGTATTATTTTTTGCTCCAAAAGACGCATGAGAGCTGATTGTCCGACTATGTCTTATTTTCGAAGAAACACGGTATTAGGTTCGTGCAAAAATAATTGCGGGTTTTGCAATTATTTTTAACCTTTTAAACCACAATTGCTTTTGCACCAACCTAGTATTTTATACATATCAACCTGGAAATTTACCTGGCATCTCACAGAATCATTACCAGCCATTCCCACCATAAGACAGCATCGTACTGTTGATGCAGTTGACAGCATCAACTAGAATTAACTTTTCAATTAATTGAGGTCTAAGGCTGTTCTGATTGGAAATAAAGTTGATCCTGCCAACAGTATTAGACTGGGAATGAGAAGACCTGAGTTCTTATCTTAGCTCAGCCTCAGTTTGATCTATATTGACGACTTGACTTCAGAAAATTTTAAAAGTCAATCCAAATGTTAGACACAGTCAGGTTACAAAGAATTGTGCCAAGCTCACCATATCTCAGTCACTGAAAGTTTATTGTAAATAAACAAGTCGCACATGCCATGCAAAGAACTTGACCATCGTTCATCATATAACACTAAGCTCCCCTCTCACAAGGAATGTTCTGTTACTCCATCTTCTACTTCTCTGCTGTGAGGATAGTGCAGCTATTCTGTCTCTGCTTCCACTTTCCTACTGCCGAGCAATGGACTGACTCTGAGTCTCTAGTTGAAATTCCCCATGAGTAAGGATCTGGTTAGAATCCTATGTCAGTCCACATCATAAGCCACTGGTCAGCCCCCAAATACTGCTTTTGGGTCTAGTGTTGATCCACAATCCAGTCATCTATGTAGCAAAGGTTGCAAGGCCATGTTGTAACTCATCATCTAATCTCATTTATTACCTCATTTTTGGAAAATCTTCACACATGTTTTTGATGGAAATTGGGAAAAGAGAGTAGTCAAGGAATAATTATATCTAGTGGACGCTATCCAAACATTCCCAAATGAATTTTTAGCAAACGGAAATTATTTTGTACAACAGATGGTTTTATTGAGAAACCTAAAATCATATATTGAACAAAAACTTTGAGTATCACCAAAGAAGGAAATTTTCCAATAGGTTTCTTAATCATAAAGACTAATGGAAATATGTGCAGAGGATGTGTTAAGATTATCTGAAAAGCACATTGACAGGGTATTTCCTTTTTACATTTTGAGATTAACCCTACTTTTGTTTGGCTTTATTCCATTTGTCAGTTGGAACTAAAAAGGAAAAGTCGTAAAATGCACACACACACACACACTCATTTGAAAAACATTATATTAATTATATTAAGGTGGTTTTGTAAAGCCTGACGAAAGCTACCCAAATTACTCAGGATTACAGGTCCTGCCAGCAGCATCTCAGATTTTGAAGAATATCCCTCATGGCATCAGTTAAAAAGACAGTTGAAATAGCGACCATTGAAAAAACAAATCTAAATAGCAGAACAGTTGAGAAGATAGAGTCATTGTGGGGCCAGTCACTTTTATGCTCTTCCTGTGGCATGCCTCTTCTCAGATAGACGACAGGAACAACATGTGATATTAGAATCCTTGGAGAATTATGACCAATTAGAAAATCGTTTGAATTGTCCAGTTGTTCTGTAGTTAAGGTTTTCCCGAGGAAGCATTAGCATGTTATGCCGCCATGCAGTCAGGATGCTGTGTGGGGTTTACCTATGCTGGGAGCTAAGGCAACCTATGACTCAGTCTGAGATTTTTAAAATCTAGGTCTTCAATGATCCCCTATCCCAAATGTCCTGAATTGTTTTTGTGTCTATGATTTTACTGGTTGACTCGTATGCCTAGAGACAAGGAGTTAACATCTGTCAACTCTTGGACCTAGGTGTGATTTGCGCTGAAGCTTTCCAGGTTGTTATGGTGGTTCCTCGGTCCAGTGCTGGCTGCACTCACGTGAAATTCTGGACAGCATCTGTTGCTAAGAAATGACACATAACACACTATACTAGCCCCCCCATTCTCCATTACCACACCAGCCATTTCTTGTTACTGCTCCTCCTTAATTTCTCTTTAAGAACTATAATTACATGCATACCAGCAGGAGTAGGATGGCTACTTTAATTGAAGTACAATTGTGAAATATTTAGTGTGGAGGGCATTTGCTGGTTACGGTGCTAGCTAATAAGATTTGACCACGCTGAACTGTAACTTAACGACTTGAACATAGATCCCATCATTACCATCTGACGCCTTGGTGGCTTCTAGAACAAGCTAACTATTTAATGCAGAAGCCCATAGGCAGGGGTATTCAGTGTCATGCTTATGTGGTCCCCTGGCTGAGGGAGCTGACATGAAGCTTAGGGATTAAGTGGGTTTGAATCCTATTACCTTGATTGGGGTCTTCTCTCTTGGGGTGTTTGAACTCATGCCACTCTCATACTCCTACACACAGAGTCAAGATGGTGCTGCTTTGGGAGGAAAGTAGAGAAGTGTGCACTGTTGTGGTCTGTTCTTGGAAGGAACAGAAGGGATTCACCCCATCCATTGACTTAAATATATTAATGCTCACTATATATGCCAGCCACTATGCTCGATGCTGAGGATATAGTGCTGTGCTTTGGGCCCCCAGAGGATGTGTTAAGATTATCTGAAAAGTATAGGGAGCTTACCATCTAGAAGACGAGATGGGCTTTAATCAAATGATTACACCAATAGCAGCGATTGTATCATCACAAACTGAGACAAGTATTTTAAGGGAAAGAAAATTATTCTCTGAAAGCATCTAGCAAAGGAAACTGACCTAGAGTAGGGAGGTTGGGAGGTTTTTCTGTGGTCGAGACATTTGAGCCAAGATCCAAAGATGAGTAGGGGTTAACTAAGTGCGTGTTTGTGCGGCTGTGAGGGGTAGGGAGGGGACAGTGGGAAGAACATTCCAAATCCATGGAAGAGCATACCGCATACCGAGCATTGACAATTAAGTTCGTGAACTCACCCTAGAAAAAGTGCTACATATCTTATTGCTGAATATCACTATGGTCACCTTCGAAGTGCTCCCCTTGGGAAGCTATGCGCCGATGCCTGTGCCTAGTCCACCCTTCAAAGCAGTTTTGGAACTCTTTTTCTGGAATGGCCATCACAGCTGTCGTCGTATTACCCTTGGTGTCCTGAATGTCATCCAAATGTCTTCCTTTCAATATTTCCTTTATCTTCGGGTAAAGAAAGAAGTCATTGGGGGCCAGATCAGGTGAGTAGGGAGGGTGTTCCAATACAGTTATTTGTTTACTGGCTGAAAACTCCCTCACAGACAGTGCCCTGTGAGCTGGTGCATTGTCGTGACACAAGTGTTGCAAAAAGTTCAGGTCGTCTAACTTTTCCACACAGACTTTTCAACACTTCCAAATGGTAAACTTGGTTAACTGTTGGTCCAATTGGTAAAAATTCATAATGAATAATCCCTCTGCTATCAAAAAAGGTTAGCAACGTCATTGTAACAAGTTCGCGAACTTAATTGTCAGTTCTTCGTATGCGCAGGCTCTGCAGCAGGAGGAAGTGGGGTCTGGTCACAGAACTGAAGGAAAGCCAGCATGTCTAAAGCACAGAGAGGAAGGGGGTGAGTGAGGCCGGAGAGGTACGCAGGGCCAGACTATGTAGAGCCTTGTAGACCCTGATAAAGAGTTTGGTCTCTATTCTGAGATCAACAGGAAACCACTGAAAGGTTTTATTTAGGCGGGTGATACAAGCAGAATTTTATTTTTAAGATCCTGCAGGTATATACATGGAGAATGGACTACTGGGTAGCAAGAGTAGAAGTGGGGAGACCAGGTAAGAGGCTAGGGCATCATCCAGATGAGAGAAGAATGGTAGATGAAGTCCTGAATGTAATAATCAAGGAACTTTCAGTCAATGAATAAATCAGCAAGGAATTACTCGGCACCTATCTAAATATGCATGGCTAGCTCTACTCATCATCTTGAAGGGAGATTCATCTTCAGCCTCCCACCTCTCTTTTTGGCAGCCTGGCTTCTGTCCAATTATCAAGAATTCCAATTTAATGGAGCTGAGTTAAAAAGGTGTTACTTTATTAAAAGTATTAGCATTTAAGGAAATCTGGAGAATTGATTCAAGTGCTATTAACTAGTGTTCTTATATAGAACACTATTTCTCAAGCTGTGGTCCAAACAAGTTAACGTCTCAGAGTCCCCTAGGGGTTGGAGGAGTGGGAAGGGGGACGCCTTATAAAAAGCCAAGCTCCTGGGCCCTAACCTAGAAGTACAAAATCAGAAATTTAGGGTGAAGCCGCCTTTCAGGAGAAGGCATGCTTGACAGGCTCCCCAGGCGCTTCTCATGACCATTGAAGTTTGAGAAATGCTTCTGGGGGCTAATTTGGAGATTGACTCTGAACAAGGCAAATGCCTGTGACACTGAAGAAAGGAGTGAGCATTCCAGGTCAAGGATGGTCCCGAGAAAGTGTCGAGAAGTGAGAATCAGCCAGTGGAGGGCAAGGAAAGAGTAGGGAGTAGACTGACTTCACCAGGGTACAGAAGCCTTCCCTCTTGGGAGCACCAAGAATCACGCTGAGTAGGAGAAGGAAGAAGAGAAGGGACAACATGCCTGACAGAGCAGTCCTGCCAAGCCTGAGTCACCGGATGAGGGGCCTGTGGGACGGCAAATTTGGGATTTCACTCTCCCATGAAGTGAGGGGAACATTAATAGCACTTATTGGGCAGATAGCAATAATAGCCAACCTCACCGCACCTGCACCACTTGCCACGCATTTCACAAAGTACTTGAAAAGCATCACATCATTGAATACTCACAACATCCCCATGAGGTAGATACTGTAATTATCCCCATTTCATAGATGAAGAAACTGAGGCACAGGAGGTAAAATAACTTGCTCACGGACACACAGCTGGTGAGTGGCTAAGCCAGAATTCTAACCCACGTCTATCTCCCGAGATTGCACCTTTAGTAACAGGGCTGCGTCACTCACATGAATTCTAACTTATGCCCACAAGGTTGATAGTCCTCTAAATAAGGGCACATTCATTTCTGTGGACCGTCATCTGCAATCATTATGCATGATGGAGGCGTGGCTCCAGGGTCCAAAAGCAATTCAGGCCATAATAAGGCTGGGCTGAAGCCTGGATAAGTACAGTCTCATGCCGTGATTGACGATGCTGTGGTCCACGATGAGTTAAGTGTAGCTGTCGGGAGTAAGCATTTGAGAACCTTATAGCAACTTGACAGAACACTTTTAAGTTTGTTGATGCTAACAGCAAAAAACTAGGGGCTTTTATTTTGCATGCCTTTTTAAGTAATATGTTTTCTAGTAATTTATTTTTATTGTGTTTTATAAAAGTACCTATAGATTGAAAATTAAAAACCAATAGAACAAAAATCATGGTTCTTCACTCCAAATGGTTTGTGACACGTGGGTCTCGTGGATATAAGAGGAAGGTAAACAACTAACAATATGAAGGTATTTTCAAGTTCAGGTGTGGGTGGTAGGTTGACCAGTGGAGCTGATCTGAACCTTTATTTTGACATGTCGGCCTCTTCTAAGTTACAGATTCAACCCTCTGAAGGATTATTATGACAGAGTACGGTGTGAAACCAGCCCCTTTTTTTAGTAGACTTAGATTCTTAGAGGTCATGCATTCAATTCTGGGCAATTACTGTCAGTTTAAGCAGTCAAGATGAAAGAAGGAAGTACATAATTAATCAAGCAGAGGCATATAGAACCTGAGCAGGAAAGCTTTGATGGGATAATAGACAGAATGGAGGGAATAAAGAAGGGAAGCCTTGCCATTTTCATTGACACTATTCACGGAATCGGATGTTAAAGAATCGTAAACACTTCCAACTTGTACTTTTGCTAAAAACAAAACAAGACACTGGGAAAATGATCCAGCAGCATTGAGTAAACCGTCTCCTGGCACTGTTTATTCATTCGTTCATTCAACAAACATGTTTTTGTGCACCAATTACCCGTCACTCTGTTTGGCACTTATGGATACAAAGAACAGCCAGATTACATCCCTATCCTCAAGGAAGTCACGGTCTAGTGGGACAGACACAGAAACTGTTATAAATATAATAAAACTTGGTAAGTAATCATAGAGCAGTGATTATCAAGGAGCTATATGTTTCAGAATCAGGGTGGGAGAGAAATAGTTTGAAAGATCATATGTAGCAGAGAAAAAACATAGCACATTGGGTCTTAAGACAGAAGATAAAGATCGGTAAAAATTTGGGTTCTGGTAGACATAAGATGATAGTTATCCAAACCAAGAGTCTGGACTCTCAATGGGGTATGAATAGGTACGCTGGTGTCTTCACAAAGAGCAGGAGAAAAGACATAAATGGCAGGACATGCAAGATGTTTCTCCAAAATGGGCAAAGGTTTAAAAGGCCGAGAAGCGCTTTTGAATCTAGGTGTAAAGAAAGACTTTATGGGAACTATGGAGGCTACCATAGTACCTGGGGTTGGTGGGAAGAAGGCAGATGTAGAAACAATGTATTTCAGGCCGCAATGTTTCTATGAGGAGTCAGAGCAGAAATAAGGAATGCATGAGCCGGAGGAAAAAGAGCCCGGGCTGTCCCCTCCTGAAGCACATAGCTAACCCCCCCTCCCCCGACATCCTTGGCAGTTCAAGAGCAGCATGTGCCACCTATTGCCATGGCGGTGCTGAAAGCTGCTGCCCTTGAGGCATCTGGGATGTAGTGCATTGCAGCCAGAAGCTCTGGCTTTCCAATGCTGCTTTCACAAACAGGGCTTGCTAACCTCCGTAGACCTCACAGACCCGGTGTGAGCCCCAAACAAGATGCTAGCTGTAAAAGCATTTTGTGAATTCTTCAAGAGTTATGTGCGTCCGTGTTCACGCCCCATGGATCACACCTCACGACTGAGTGAGATAATCGATGTAGAAGGCACGAAGGCCCTCAGAAGGAAGTTAGTGTATGAAAATATTAATAATGATGATCTGCATCTGCTTCCTGCTGGTAATTCCTTTCCTTAAAGGCTTGACAACCAAGAGAGCCCCCACACAATGCCCTCTACGCATACTCTTGAAAGTGGGCTGCATTGCCATGTTGTTAGCTGCCAAGTATTGTTTCCAATTCAAAATCAATGATTTTTTTTTTAAATTCAGTGCTTCCTGCCAAAATCGTGAGACAGATACTTATATAAATGTTGTGTGCATGCAATGATCATCATTTCCCTATTGTGTGACGCAATATACCAGACATCAGACCATGATGAGCTATTGGTTACATCTGGCGGAGTCCTTCAGGAAAC
Source organism: Rhinolophus hipposideros (assembly GCF_964194185.1). Lineage (NCBI taxonomy): Eukaryota > Metazoa > Chordata > Mammalia > Chiroptera > Rhinolophidae > Rhinolophus > Rhinolophus hipposideros. The sequence continues at coordinate 60,316,181 of NC_138046.1, forward strand.
TTTGAGATTGAAATCACTGGTGGAGCAGAGCTCCCTGAGAGAGCAAAAGATGAAGAGTGTCGTTTTGCTAAAAGTAAAATAGTGGGACGATAACTTTCAGCCCAATGTCTGAGAACCCGGCCAGTCCCATCAAAGAGAGAAGTGGGCAACCTCAAGGCCGGCGGGGCTGGGCAGCAGTGGGCAAGGAGCAGCAGGAACAACAAGAAATACTGTGTTTCCCCGAAACTAAGACCCAACTGGACCATCAGCTCTAATGCATCTTTTGGAGTAAAAATTAATATAAGACCTGGTATTATATTATATTAAAGACCCACTCTTATATTATAGTAAAATAAGACCGGGTCTTGCATTAATTTTTGCTCCAAGAGATGCATTAGAGCTGATTGTCCGGCTAGGTCTTATTTTTGGGGAAACACGGTATCTCACATCACGTTAAGTGACACTGCTCTTCCTATTGCACGTGCTTCCTGGGGATGTGTAGGGTGAATCCACAGCAAAAGTTCGAGATGCCAGCCAGTAGGGCTGTCCTGAACAGTCACCAGGAAATAAGCAAAGCTGACTTCCATATATGTCAACTGCCCTGTCCCCATCCCGAGCCCTCTCCTGGCCTTCCCATCTACCCAGGTTTCAACCCATTCCCTCTTCTCCTTCATACCCCCTTGTCTTGTGTCCTGTTCCTAAAGGCCTTCCCTAATTCAGTTCTGGTCTGGTCAATTTATTAGAGCTAAGAAATTAATAGCTGCTAATGACTTTGCTTCTGAACATGGGCTCTCTATTTTAAACTGAAGGAGTGAGTAGAGCGGCAAGTAGGTATTGGGGGTGGGGGGGGGCGAGGAGCTACTTCTGGAGTCTCTCCCCAGCAACTGCATGGATAATGCAGGGATAGGCTTGCGCTACAGGGCAGCATCTCCAGTCATTTAGAGGTACAATGTAGAACATGATGACTTATTTTTTCTTGACCTTAGATGAAGAGAACTGAAAGAGTTAGACACTACAATTCAATATACCGAGATTAAAGCCATTATTGTGAATTAGCTTAATCATTCCTCCATATGTCTTCGGAGGCAAGGTTTTATTGTTTTGTTTTCTTTCCTTTTCTTTTTATCCTTTTGTCACTACCAAATAAATGGAGGCTTGTAAATACAGATAAACTTAATTTTTAAAGGATTATCTATGCTCAAAGGTTTTGATGCTTTTAATTAAATCTTCCTCATTATGTGAAGGAAAGTGTCTGTGTTGTGGCAGCGTGAGACACCAGGAGAGCACAAATGAAATATGGGAAGGAAATGATGGCTAACATGTGGCTGTCTTTTCATTACACTCACAGATTTTTTTTTTACTCTAAAGACAGCAAAATCTACGCTTAGCATGGCCTCTGACTGACTTAAATAATACCCTTCCTTTCAAGCCATAGATTTTAGACTTCTGTTTCTGGAGCACTCCAGCAAGGAATCACTAAGGGAGTACTCTAGAAGATGGAGAGCAGTGCTTCTCAAGCTTTATTGTGCACACGAATCACCTGAGAATCTGTTAAAATGCAGATTCAGATGCAGCAGTCTGGAGTGAAGCCTGAGATGTTTCATTTCTAACAAGTTCTCTGGGGATGCTGATGCGGCTTGTCCATGGAGCAGATTTTGAGGCGCAAGGAACAGTCTAGATACAGAGTCTATAGACTGAGCCCTCTTTGTTTCGTAAGCAGTGAAAGCAGGAAGAGGCTCCGTGGAAGAGCAGCCCAGTTCTGTCTGGCCCAAGTGAAGTACGCAGAAAACAAAAGGGAGGCACTTATTGCACTCACACTCCTCAGGGGTTGAAATAGATGGGTTTTAAGCCACACACCAGAAAGGCAGTTGCCTTTTCAAGCTAAGGGAGAAAATATGCCTAGTGGTTGAGAGCATGTGTTCCAAAGTCATATTCCCTGAGTTCAAGTTCTACCAACGTTGCTTCCTAATAAAGACCTTGCTCATGCCACCTTACCTCCCTGAGCCTCAGTTTACTCCTCTGTAAGATTTAAAGAATAAGAACCTATCTCAGGATGGTTGTGAGGGTTCAGTGAAATGAAGAGCATAAAGCCTTAAAACAGCACCTGCTATAGTGTGTGCAAGAGTGGCAGCTATCGTCAGGGTTCCCATCTTTGAGCCAATCGTGTCTCGGTACTCCTGAGCTTCACTGACGTGTTAGCCAGCCATGGTGGTGCCATATCTGCTTTCCATGTGACTCTCAAAGCAGCTTCAGTTGTTTGAGACTTTTAAAAAGTTAGTGATTTTGGATTTAAATAAATGGACTTCGTTACGAAAGTATGAAAATGGGAAGAAAAACTGCCTGACTAGAACTATGCATATTTTGTGCTTTCACCCTTGTCACCGCTTCTGCCTACTTCTCTGGCTTGAGAATCACTAAAATGACGAAGAATGATTTACGAATAAAAATGGATTAGAGAAACAAGCTGTCTTCTGTCTCTGGCGAAAGCAAATGTGGAATCTGGGAGATTATCATCAAGCCGAGGGCAGCCCAGGTGCGAGGGGAGGGAAGGGAGAAAAGAAAGCCCAAAGAAGGCCATTTCCAAGTCCTTCAAGTATACACACAGCGTCGCCGAGTTGTAAGTGCTGTCCTAGGATACATAAGGGCAATAAGGGCTGTCCTAGGAAATATGTTTCATGGGCTTATGATCTAGTTGGGAAGATATTCGAGTAAAACACACACACACACACACACACACACACACGCACGCACACACACACACAGATGAACAACCATACATGTCAACCTGTGGCAAAGCTCTAGTAAGGACACCTGTTGGTTAAAGCAAAGCGTGTGTCTCTGGGGAGTCAAGATTAGTCTAGAAGAGAAGGTTGGGTCAGACTGAAAGTCCTTGAATGTGAAGCATGTGCTGTAGGCAATTAGAAGTTAATGATGTTTTGAAGGAGGTGGGAGATACCATATGCAAAAGAGCGTTTTAGGAAGATTAATCTGGTAGCAGTACGAGCAATTCAATTTAACAAACATTTACTGAGTAACATATAGAGCTGCCGAGTGCAAGGTGCAGAGCTCTGCAAGGATACAGGGAAAAATAAAAGACAAAATCTACATCGTTTAAGAATTAAAAGCCTCGTCAGGGAGACAGATACGCTTGATGTACTAATATGGAATAATGTCCAATATACACAATCGAGTACAAAAATGGAAGGTACATGACAGTACGTTTAGTATGCTGCCATTTGTTTAAAAAAGATGGAAGGATGAAGTGAATGTTTACATATGTATTTGAATATGTATAAGATATATCTGCAAGGTGACACGAAAGTCTAATAACTTCAGTTGCCTCTAGGGGAGGGAATTAGGGTGGCTGGTGGGGGGAGGTGTCATTGTATGCACCCCCCCTGGTACCACTCTCTAAGTTTTGAAACAAATGAATGTATTATCTACTTATAACTCTTAAAGATCTATAATAAAATGATGGGTGAGATAGTATGGAAGAGGGCAAAGATGAATTTCAGTTGAGCGAGTCTGGTAGGACTTCTTAGAGCATGTGGGCTATGAAGCTGGGTCTTTGGAAGGTAGCATTTCCACAGGTGATGGTTTGAGTGGGAGGTATTTCAAGAAGAGGACAGAACTTTCCTTGAGCCATAGGCTAGATCTGTACCATCCAATAGCCACATGTGGTGACTGAGCACTGGAAATGTGGCTAGCGCATGCGAACTGAGATGCGCTACAGTTGTAAACTACTCATGTGTTTTTGAAGACGTAGTATGAGAAAGAATGGAAAGTGTTTCATTAATAATTTTTATATTGATTACATGTTGAAAGGATAATATTTTGGATATATTGGATTAAATTAAATACACAGCAGGTCCTCGAATAACATTGTTTTGTTCAATGTTGTCTCATTATAACATCAATGAAAAAAAAAATTGATGCCCAGCTGGGGCCACTTTCTGTGTGGAGTTTGCATGTTCTCCCCATGTCTGTGTGGCTTTTCTCCAGGCACTCTGGTTTCTTCCCACATCCCAAAGACGTTGATGTTAGCTTAAGTGGCATGTTTACATTGTCCCATTACGAATGAGTGCGAGTGCGACGGAAGCCTGTCCTGTACAGGGTGGGTCCTGCCTTGTACCCTGAGATGCTGGGAGAGGCTTTGGCCACACTCGACCTTGAACTGGAATAAGCGAGTTGAAAACTAATGATCTTACTTGTTTTTGTTAATCTTTCTTGAATGTATGTGTAGCTCACATTTATTTCAATGTTTAATATTAGAAGTGTCTGGGGTCTTTATTTAAAAGTTTGGAGATGTCTTTGTGACCAGAAATATGCCATACGAACTTTTGTTTATATAAATTAGCCTATGGTAACATTGGTTTCTTATACATCCTTTCACTTAAAGTCTCAGTTTCCAAGTTAAGTGAGGATTTAGTGTATTTAAATTAATGTCACTGTTTCTATGTACTTTTTAAATGTAGCTGCTATATAATTTAAAATTATATCTGTGGCTTGTATTACATTTCTACTGGTCAGAGCTGACCTAGATAATGCAGACTTTCAGAGAATGATGAGTTAAGTTGGGATGGCTGAAGCAGAGGGCGTATGGGTGAAAGTAGGAGAGAAGGTTGGAAAAAGTGAGCCAGGCCAAACGGTGGAGGGAGTTGGCTACTCCGCTGAAGAGTATGAACTTTTCATTTTGTATTCACTAGTGAGCCACTACAGGGCTTCGAGTGTGAAAATCAGATGATGAAGTGGCAGCTATAGACAAGGATGAAAGTACAGGTGACCCTTGAACAACAGGGCTTTGAACTGTGTGGGTCCACTTATGTATATAGATAGATGGTTTTTCAATAAATACCTGTACTGTTTTTGGTCCACGATTGGGAATCCGCGGATGTGGAAGGCTGACTCTATGCATTGATCTATGCCATTTTATATTGGGGAGTTGAATATCCATGGATTTTGGTATCTGTGAGAGGTCCTGGAACCGATCTCCTGTGGATACTGAGTGAAAATCTAAGATTTTGGAGGGGGTAAAAAGTTATACTCGGAGTTTTGACTGCACGGTGGGGCAGCGCCCCTAACCCCCACATTGTTCAAGGATCAACTGTATAGGCAGGAAGAGTAGTTAAAACAGTAATAAAGGAGCAAGATATGAGGGTCGGCGATTGGGTGGTAGCTTTGAAGTCAGAAAAAGATCTATGTAAACTATAGAGTGAAGGGAGAATTGATAGAACCGAGTGGAGGAAAAGATAACCAGAAGTTTTCCAAAGCTGCTGAATAAAAGCATGCCACTACCTTGGGGCAGCTGGATGGCTCAGTTGGTTAGAGCACAAGCTCTAAACAACAGGGTTGCAGGTTTGATTTCCGCATGGGATGGTGGGCTGCGCCCCCTGCAACTGGATTGAAAATGGCAACTGGACTTGGAGCTGAGCTGCGCCCTCCACAATTAAGATTGAAGGACAACAACTTGACTTGGAGCTGATGGGTCCTGGGAAAAACACACTGTTCGCCAATAAAGTTCCAGAAATACATACACACTGTTCCCCTTCTCCAATAATATCTTAAAAGAAAAAAAAAAAAAAAGCATGTCAGTGCCAGTGATAAACATAATCAATCCTGAGGAAGAAGTTGGATGAGGATTGCCTGGAAGAGAAGATAATTTTGATTTTTGACTGGGTGAGCCTGAAGTGACTGGCTGAAAAATGAGATTAAGGGTATGAAAGATTTTTGGGTCTAAGTAGAGGTGATCATCGTCGTGGTCAGATAATTATAATGATTTGTATTTGGCATTATATAGCATTATAATATACAAAATGCTCTCACACAGATTACTTTACATTATTCTTACAGTAGTTCCTGTCTCAAAGAGTTTAAGTGACTTGCCCAAGATCACATAGCTACTTAGTGACCAAGATAACATGCTAACACTCTCTATTACTGTAATTGGGGGAAAAAAATGCCAAGGGAAAATGTAGAGAAACCTTAGACTCTAGACTACACATTTTCAGTTTCCCCAAACTGCTACCTAATTTGAGGGCAGGACTGACCCAACCCTAGAAGAAGCATGTTAGGTTCTCTTCAGTTACTGTAAACATAATTTTTAGAGATGAAAAAACTGAGGCCCCAGGAAGTTAAGTAAAATGTCAAAAATGTCTATTACTAAGAGATATAGGTGGGACTCAGACAAGGGCCGAAGGTAGATTGCATTATTGTTTCCAGACATTAATTTTTCCTCCCTGTTCCAGAGCTCATCCCTGCCTCCGGTTATGAGCCCTGCTGAATCGATATGGGCTTGGTCTTAGAATTTGCTCCAGCCAATGGAATGTGAGCCAAAGTGACTTGCCACATATGATCATAAGCAGTTAAGAGCCATGGCATGAGTCAGCCTTTTTCGTCCTTTCTCCTCAGTCATAAGGATGGCACGTCCCAGACAAGAGCTCCTCCTTCAGCCAGCGTCCTAGAATGAAGACAGCATATGAAGCACAGTGTCACATGACCTGTAGCTGCCACATAGACCTTTGCTATGGCAACTGAGGTTTGGGAATTGCTTGTAACCGTGGTACAACCTAGCCAAAGCTGACTATTGCACTACCCCATTACATGCGCTTAATTCCATTACGTTTACTCTACACAAATGCTCACTTTTCACCTGATGAACTTCTACTCACCCTTTTAGGTCTCCAATTACGTATCACTTCTTCAGACAGACTTTTCTTGACTACCTGGTGTCATTTAGACCACCCTTTGCGCCATACACACATACACCATTGTTTTCTCCTAGACGACCAGTATTTTTTCCTTCTTAGGCACTTAACGCAATTGCAATCATAGATCCGTTTACCACTGCGTGCTCCATTTGGCTGCCAATCGACGAAGAGCTGGGTCACGTCTCCTTTGGCTCACTACCGTATGCGGCCTATCACACAGTAGTTGCTCAGTGAATATCTGTGGAACGAGTGATGAACAAATTAATAGCTTAGCGTTAACAGGGTTGGAATCAAGAAGGCTGGGGGACGCTGCCATGAGGGAAGTAATGCTCCTGAAGAACCTGCTGGATGCGAGGATTAAATGCTACTTTATTCTTTCCCGTCCTTCTCTTTCAAGGAAACTTTGGCAACAGCGGTACTTTTCAAAACCCTTAAAAACAGATTCACTCACCAAAGACTTCTATGGCCTTCAGGTTTCGTGCCTAATAGCAGGGAAGCCTGCAGATAGACTAGAACGAGTCCTTTGAAAGAAAAGAGGACTGTTGCCATTAAATCCTTAGTTATATGGAGTTAGAGAGTCCTTTGCCGTTCCCCTTCTGAGTGGTTGATGCAAACGGGAAGGAGGGAAGGAGAGAAGGAGAAAGAGACTACTGGGGAAAAGGAATTCTGCACTGGGTATAGTGGATGCCTTTCTAGCCCAAACCAGAAGAATCAGGCCTACTTCATCTTGCCAAGAAACAACTCAAGAGGTGGCTCTGGACTGTGTCACACCAAGCTGGCAATCAAGAGTTTGAAGACTTTGTGAAAAATTGTCTACTTCTTCATGACAGCGACATACGTACATCCACATGCTCAGGTGGTGGGAGGGAGGAGGAAGCAACAATTCTGCAGTTTCGATCATGAAATCACTTGTACAGAGAAACCCACTTGTATGGAGGTCCCACAACTTTAATTGTTGAAACACACAGTGAAGCCTAATGTTGAGTATCTTGTGTTAGTGGGTGGAGCCAATGACCCACGAGGTCCTTTTGCTGTTAGGGAAACCCCTTAATTCTGTGCCCCTGAAGTTCCTGCCTCTGTGACTGCAGAGCACACAGCCAGGCGAGGTTACTTAGGCAGGGCAGGAGAGGGGAGCTTATAGGAATATACTGAGTTTTTAGAAAGTAAAATAAATGTAGTGAAAAGCGGGCAGCATAATTGCCGTGACTTATACCCCATGACTTTTGATAATAACAAGGTTGGTACATTACAAGTAAGTTCCACATTTACAACTCTGCCTCGATATTTACACTTATTAAATTGTTTAGGGAGGCGGTTCCTGGATGCTGGAGGCCCATATATAAAACATATTAGCATAATTGGAGTACAGCCAAATCCCTCAGTGTACGTTGCAGATACTTGTTAAAAGCTTGACCTTGGAGGAAAAACCTTCCTCCGCGTCTTCCATCAGTCATCAGCTCCTGAAAGCACTCCTCTGAAATCAACTTCCAGTCATCCACAGTTGGGGGAACTTGTCCTCAACGCTGACCTTAGGCGGGCCCTCAGCTCCCAGGACAATGATGAAGGCTGTGTTCTCACCTGGATGAAGAAATTACCTACGAGTTTCCATTACCTGTACCAAACATTCCTTTTCATTTGTTTAATTCACCTAGAGTTGACACTACACATTAATTCATTGAGCAATTGCTTTGTGTAAAGGCCCAGAGATGAATGAGACGGTCACTGCCACCAAGAAACTTACACTTTATTCAAGGACATAGACAACTATTTCCAGTAGAAGACTGAATGAAATAAGGGCCGTAATGGGAGTATGAACAAATTGCTGTGGGAGCATAGATGACACGATTTATTTTAATGAATCAAGGAGACTTAAGGAAGGCTTCAGAAAGGTGGCATTGGTCCTTGAAGGACTAATAGGAGAAAAATGGTGAAGTTGGGTGGTGAGGTCATACCAGACTGAAGTGCATGTACATAAAATGGCATGAAAGGTATATATATATATATATATATATATATATGTTTGGGGGTGTAATCCTGTTTGTTTATCATTGGCAAGTTCCAATGATAAATCCAGCGTTGCGTGGCTGAACGGATGGTGAGGCGGTTTGTAAGTTATGTTTGAGTCTGCTCCTGGGAAATTTGAAGCCCATGCTAGTTTTGTTCATTAAGGGGGACAATCAAACATGTTTGAAGGGGGCCAAGCCTTTTAAGAAGCAATCTCTAGCAATGTGAGGGCTGGGTAGAAGAGGTAAGAGATTAACACAGGAAGGCCACCTTCTGTGCCTGACTGGATATTAGGGGAGAGGGAATAATAATACAAGCCGCTTCTGGCATTTCTGGCCTTAGAGACCGAAAAAAGTGCAGTGCCCATAATGAGACAGGCAACCCGGATTACAGGATCAGTTTGCTGGAGAACATATTTGGTTGGGAATATACTGAGCTCAGTGTGTAAGCTATCCTTTCCAGGGGGAAGGTTCCAGGGTTCAGGAGAGATCTCAGAGTCGGGTGCTGGTAGGGAACTGTTGAAGCCGTGGCGAATGGCTACGATGACCCCGGCGGCAGGAAGATTACAAATGGACACTGTAGATTCTGGGTTTAGGGGTCATGTGAAGACAACCGCTAATAAAGGGGACTGAGGAATTTTCTGAGTGGTGCAAGAAAACAGGGCTAGGTGTACTTTGTGGGAGAGTGGGAGAAAGTAAACAGGATGAGGACTGAGAGGAATTCATAGGATTTGGGACTTCGGTGGTCAATGGGATAGCCTTGAGAGAGAGATTCACAAGAAGGTTGCTGTCGTTTACTTGAATGGAGACTTGAGGATGCTGCTTGCAGACTGAGAGGAAATGAGATGATGGAATAATGGATATGAAAAGTGAAAGTTCTTTCAAAAGTACAAAGCACCACACAATATAAGGTCACAGCAAGTCAGCTTTTCATCTCAGATGCTCTGGAGTCAAAAAGTCATTGACATCTAAAAGTCACTTTCATTTTTATCATTATACTGAATTCTGCTAAGGAGCCTTGCTCGTGACCCCTTTCACTGCCCTTTCCTCCCTCCCCCAAACACCACCATAAATGCTAACAGTTGTTCAGCGAGGTAAAACACTTCTTTACTTGATTTTTGTCGGCAAGTCTAGACCACACTGCTATTGAATGTCATCAGTTTCCAAAAACTTTTCAAAGAGAATATTCATAGTAGTTTCGTATTTTCAACTTAATTACCATTGTGATTCGGGAAAATGGAGGGACAATAACAAAAGGTATTTGTGGGGAGCGATGTGGTGGGGAGATGGAGCAGATTCATAAACCAGTTCCTCTTCCAAAACAAACTATTAGCTAAAATAAAGCCATTCAGTGTCACATGTACCCAGCAGTTGAATGTATTGAGAAGGGAGGCCTTGAGGTTCTTTGAGTGGAAAGGTAGTTAGCATAAAGGGAATAGACTTGGGCACGGTTTGGAAGTTTGAGAGATTCCTGGGAAAATAGTGAAACAGGAGAATTTGCTGTTCTTCTAGAGTAATAATTGTTCAAGAACCTCTTGAATGTATGGCTTAAAATATTAACCAGACACTTAAGAAGGCCTAGCTACGGACCAATCGAAACTTCCCATAAATTGTACTTCATCTAAATGCCTCTCCTGTCGCTAAGAGATCAAAACGGAATCAGCATATTTTAATGTCCACTCAGTCTTTGTCAGTTTTTTGTGTCTTTGAACAGCCATTCAGCATTTTCTTTCAGTATTATTAAAAAGAAGAGAAGGGAATGGGAAAGGGCAAGAAAAGGGGGGTGAGAAGGAAAAGGAAACAATGCAACCTGGAGAACTTCCCCTTGCCCTTATTACCGTAACTATAATATTACTGAATTTGTTCCGGTGCAGAATCATGTTCTCTCGTCTGCTGTGTCTTTACGACTTGATGCTCCTTATATGTAAAGCATGTATGAACCGTTCAACAGTATAGACAATGGGATCGAAACAAATGTCCGAGGTGCTGCTGTGCAGACCCATGGTATCACCACTGCAGAGATGAGCGCTTCTTGTGTTCAATTTTTCTGTTGAAAGGAGCCCATCAGTCACTCAGGTCTGAAGCCTTGCTGTCAGATTTGAATCCTCCCTCTTTTCATACCCTCAACCTCTAATTGATTGCCAGTTCTTCAGAAGCTACTTGGATCTCTCCCACTGATGCTACCCTAATTTAGGCCCTCATTATTTATCAAAAGTAGTTTTTGCAACAGCCTCCAAGAGTCAGTTTTTTGTGACCTACTCCGTCCTACACAGAGCTTCCAGCGTCATCTTCCTTAAGTGCTCTGTATTATTTCTTTCCTCAAAAGTCCCTCAGTATTTCCCTACCATTTATAAAATCAAACCCAAACTACACAGCCACTGCAGCCTTTCACGGCCCTTACGCTCCGGTTAAATTGTTCAGTATTCCTTGCACACGCGTATCAAAATTTGGACTTTTTCTCATGCCTTCCCTCCCTCCTCTAAGAGGTCAACTCCTCGAGATTAGCACCCACATCTATCTGGTTCACTGTTATGTTCTCAGAGCTTAGCATCGTGATTGGCACAAAGTAGGTGCTCATTAAAGTGACTGAATGAATAAAAGCTTCGCATTTCCAAATCAACTTACCCTTTCAAATTCAGTTCAAATGCCACCCCCGCCAAAAACTATACTGACAGCTGCTTCCCACCTTAATATCTACCTCACCTCGCCTCACCTCTCTAAATCTGATTTTTTTTCCCTAAACTCCCTTAGGTCTCATCTATACTACTCTTGTGACACTGATCATTTTCTTTCCACCTTGAATTACAATCATTTTTTTTTTGTATTTGTCCCATCTCCTACTAGACTGTGAGATCCCTGAAGGCATTAGCTATGTATGTTGAATTCATAATTGTGTCCTGAAAAACAACGTCCACTAATGGGCACTGAATGATTAGAATAGCCACACTGGAGGTTATAACAAAGTAGAGAAGTTCAGGGCTTATTACTCTTTCTAATCATATGATAATAGCTCTTGTGTTTGCTCATAAACAACAAAAGGTGAAAATGTTGTCTGGATCTCAATTAGCCAAAATATAGGTAAAAATATCGGCTGCACCTCTATTAGCCAAAATATAAGGTCATCATGGCTAAAGATTGAACTCTGGCCAATTTCCAAAAACTAGGAACAAAGTCATGATTTGCATAATTCATGAATTTGCAAGTTGTTTTTCCCTGCGATGGATACGAACTGTAACAGTATTTTATTTGTGGCTACTGGGACTCTAGACATCTAAATAAATTCAGTCTGTAAATGGGATCTTTGGCTATAGCTTTCTTTGTATTATAAATCAAAACTATACAGTATGTTACGTGCATTGCGTATATATCAATTTCGAGATTTCCACTTTCCTTTGAGCTCTTGGCATTAGCTCAAAACCCCCTAGTTGTGGATACTGTTTGTCAGACTCCCTACTAACGAGTTTGCCTACTTGGATCTCTGGGGGAGAAAATGCCAATGTATTTGTTCCCTGGAGCAAACCAACGGTCTTGTCAGGTACTTTGGATCATATCATTTATAGACCTGGTTATCGCCTTGTGCAACCCTCCATCTTCAAGTCAGCCCAACTATGATGAGATATTTTTTGAGAGCCCTTCAGAGAATAATTATCTATAATCCGTTATTACCGATTCCAGATTTCTACCCCTCTGAGCATTTCAGCCCATTTGCTGTCATTCTATAATCAAGACAAAAACAAAAAGCAAAAAAGCAAACCAAAAAGCTCCCACACCTTTTCTGTAGAAAGTTTCTCTGGAGGATGTAAATCACCCTTCTGACTTACCTGGACTTTTAAATTGTGCAAACATCTCTCCACTACTCTGGCAAGCAGCGCTAAGGAATATTTCAAGACAATCTCATGATTCCCACAGGTATGTGTGACTCTGAATACATCCCATCATTTCCACCTGACCAGGCCTTATAGAAACATTCTTGTACTTCCGTTCAGTTGAAGCCTCTCCTTCTAGAATGTTCTTACATCCTGTTTTCATACTTCACTTTGTGCCTTTTCACTCATCCTTAATATTAATTCTCATAGGCAGCAGCACATTTAACGTGTATCTTAACTTTATTGGATAAGTATGCATTACATATAGATTGCAAGTCATTCTTGGTCCTGTAAAGAGACAGATGTTTATTCCCGAGGCAAAATGAGAGCATGAATCCACAGTTCTGCGGCTACTGAAATACTTCTGGGTGTCCTGGCATGGGCACAGTCTCCCTCAATACCCATTCAAAGTAGGCTTTGCTGTCACCTCTCCCTTCAGCTGAGGGATTCATAACATCTAAAATAAGCTTGTAAAGAACGCTTCTCTGTCAGAAGTAGTTTTATACCTGTGTTATGAATCATACAAGACATTTGGTCAGACTCCATAAAAGGGGCAGAAGAGATACACTAGAGCTCAGAGTTGGAACCAATTATTTTTCCAAGCAAATTGGCCACAGTAGCAAAAGTATCAACTGAATTTTAGAATAGCCTGTTCAGCCATTTAACATCAAAGCATGCAGTAGCCTGTGCAGACAATAGCTGTTAGAGACAACCTTGAATTTGGCTTGAGCACCAAGGATGTATTTTAAAAAGTGAAAAGTACATTTATGTGCAATGACTATGTGCGGTGAACGGAATGGTGGCTCCCAAAAGGTATGTCCACATCCTAATTCCCAGAATCTGTGATGTTACCTTATTTGGAAAAAGGGTCTCCGCAGATATAATTAAGGATCTTGAGATGAGATTATCATGGATAAACCGGGTGGGACCTAAATGGCACCACAAGTGTCCGTATAAGACAGGGGCAGAGATAGACACACAGAGGGAAAGGTGATGTGAAGACAGAGTAGAGATTTGGCCACAAGCCGAAGAATAATGAGACACCAGAAACTGGAAGAGGTAAGAAACAGAATTTCCCCTAAAGCCTCCAGAAGGGCTGCAGCCCTGCCAACACCTCAATTTAGGACTTCTGGCCTCCAAAACAGTAAAGAGAATAAATATCTGTTGTTTGAAGCCACCACATTTGACATAGTATGTTACAGCAACCACAGGAACCCAATACAGATTTTGGTACCGGGAAGCAAGGTCCTGCTATATCAAATACCTAGAAATGCGGACGTGGCTTTGGAATTGGATAATGGGAAGAGGCTGTAAGAATTTTGACGCATATGATAGATAAAACATATGTTGCCTTAAACAGACTGTTGGTAAACACATGAATGTTAAAGGTGCTTCTGGTAAGGGCTCAGAAGGAACTGAGGAACATTTTATTGGAAGCTAGATGAAAGTTTATCCTTGTTACACAGTGGCAGAAGGTTATCTGAATTGTCTCCAACACTTGTGTGGGAAGTAGAATGTATAACTGATGAATTTGGTTATTTAGCTGAGATTTCCAAGGAAAGCATTGGAAGCATGGCCTAGTTTCTTCTTGGGCTTATAGTACAATACAAGAGGAAAGGGAGAAATTGAGGAAAGATCTGTTAGGTATAAAGGAGTCAGCACTTTTGACTCAGGAAATTTTGAGCCTATTCAGATCGTAAAAGATGCTAAAATTAGAAGATTCACCGGGAGGACGGTGTGCTGTGGAGATAAAGCCAACTGTGTGGCTGGAAAACCTTTGTGCTGGAGAGATTAGGCACTAACTCATGGATCCATTCAGCCATCTCAATAGAAGCCAGGAATAGAAATGGGGTGATCTGGCAAAAATCTGTGAGGTCTCTTACCTCACTATTGAATCAATGTGACATACGTGGGAGGCCCACAAAGTTTTTGAGAGTGTTATACCAGCAGAAACACTTCTAGGTTGGCCTGAAAGGGACAGAGATGGGAGAAAAAGGTTTGGTTGTCGAACTACCAAAATTTTACAGGCAGGACACAGGCTGATAAAACTGCAAACATGTGCTACCCTTCAATATAAAGGACCACCCGTAGGACAGGGCTGCAGGTACAGAAGCAGAGGGTCAAGCATGGGAGCAGAGACAGGAAGTGCAAGCCACGGGCAGAAAGGGAGGGACTCAATCCATGAAGCATGAGGACAGAGCTGCAGGCCCGAGACAAGGATTATAGTCAGGCCTTGAAACGTAAGAGGATTTTGCTGGCTGAATTCTGAAGATCATCAGGACGGATGACTCCTTTCTACTTTCTCCCTTTTGGAAGAGGACAGTCCATAACTATTATCCAGTGCCTGTCCCACCTCTGTAATTTAAAAGCAGATGACTTGTTTCGTTTCACTGATCCACAGATGGAGAGGAGTTTTGCCCCAGGAATTTTACCTCTACTTGATTCAGAAGATCTAGGTGATGAGATTTTGTACTTTTGAATGTATGATGTTCAGATGAGATTTTAGACTTGGAGTTGATGCTATAACTGGGTTGAGACTTTTGGGAGTTTTAAGACTGCGTGATTATCTTGCATATGGGACAGACCTCAATTTGGGGCGGGGGGAAGCAGAAGGCAGACTGTAGTGGGCCAAGGGTCACCTCCAAAAAAGAGATATCCACATCCTAATCCCCAGGACCTGTGAATGTGACCTTACTTGGAAAAAAGGGTCTTGCAGATGTAATGAAGTTTAGGATCTTCAGATGAGACAATCCTGGATTATCTGGGTGGGCCCTAGATGCCAACATAATTGTGTCCTTTTACGAGAGAGGCAGTGAAGGTAATGTGAAGATGGAGCAGAGAGAGATGTGGCCATGTCCCAAGGGGTGCCAACAGCCCCCGCAAGCTGGGAGAAGCAAGGGAAGACGTTCCTCTAGAGCCTCTGGAGGGAATATGGCCTTTGGTTTGGAATATCTGGCCACCAGAACCATGAGAGAATCAATTTCTGATGTGTTCAGCCACCAAGTTTGTGGTAATTGGTTATAGCAGCTAAAGGAAACTAATATAACTAGTAAACATGTTAAGGGTTTTGTACTTTTTAAAAACATTCCAGAGAAAATCTTCATAAACTGGTGCTTCTCACATGTGGTAATAGTACACCCAACAAAAGACTTTAGTATAATTTGCCTCTATACTAAAAATGTCACTATGTACTTTTGGAGGTGATACTTTTCTATCTAAAACAAAACTGCAAATGGCTAGAGCAGGATCATTATAAATCTGGGAAGCAATCCCCTGAACTCAATTATCAGAACTTCGTGAAAGACCCTGAAAAGGCATCATAATGTTTGTGAAAGCGTGTGGGATTACTCTAAATACAAATATATAATTTATCAATAATAGTGCTTCATTCTTTTTTCACAAACTAAAAAATAAGGCAGGTTCACATCTGGAAAAGGTGATACACATCAGTATGTCTACCTTGACCAGCCTGACAGTAGGGCATGGCAAATGCCCCTAAATTTCAGTCATAGTTACTATTTCAAAATATCATTTTCCTACAGCCTAAAAAGCTATCAAAAGACTCAAAGAAGCCATACCATGAAGAGTTCAGAAAAGACTTTGGGAAGTCAAAAATACATACATTACGCATTTACATAAATTAGTAGAACCTAAATCTTTGTTGTTGTTAAAAAAAAAACAGTGTGTGAAATGGATATGTCCCTTAAAAACTGTATGTGCCTATGCGCCTGTCTTAATATTTACCATCTCAGATACTGTTATTCTTTTTGATTTCTCTATTGTAGCAGCTTCGGAGCTTTTTAAAGTATAATACCCAAGTAAGAATGCACTGGAGGCAAAGGCAGCAGTTTGAGTCTTTATACATCTATCTAAAGGAAACTGAGCTATTGGTCACTTGTTTATCTCAGGTGGCGGTGACTTGCCCAGCCAGTCCTTTTTTCTTTCTGAATGTCTAGAAGGGGCTTCGGAGGAGTTGAGATAGGATTCTCCATATAAGATATATACATATAAGAAATCTTTTACAATTGTCACAATCATTTTACAATTGTCACAATCATCTGCATGGATTAATCTTAGAATTGCACTCCAGAGAAGTTATACCATATTATTTCAATGTATATTTGAAAATAATACACAAGTAGAACTCGTACTCCCTCACCGATTTAAGAAGAACGCAGAGCCAGCCTATTCTCCCCCTAGAGTTGTTTATGGCGGCATCATTTTGTTGATATAAGTAAGTATGATGATGCCTGAGAAGTTCACTGGGGTGTGGAATTATTGTAGCAGGAGATATAAATATATACACATATATACACATACGTACATACATATAATTTCTTTTTCTTCTTCAGACCGCCAAGGCAGAATTGGAAAGGGGAGTATAAAGGCAGATAAAACAATTGACCTTTTAGTTTTCTGCGGCCTCCTGCAGAGAGAAATCTTTTTCCTCTCAGGTCTTCTAGAACTCTGTTCCCCGTTGTCAAGGGGGTCATGGGAGGAAAAAGCGATGCAGAGAAGAAATAAACCGCAGAGATAAGGAATCAATATTTACCTTTACAAATCTAAATAAAGGTAATAGAATTTTCAGGTTTTTCTCAAAAATAGCCATATAAAATATTTGTATAAAGTATCTCAGGTATATGTGCATAATTAGAAAATACTTCCTTAAATGAAGTTGAAACGACTTTCTCTAAATAAAGTTTAAATCACTTTCTCTAACTTCTTCTGTTAACCTTTGGTGTATTTTTAGCGATAAGTTCCTGCAACATCATACTGAAACTCTCGATGAAGTCTAAGTTTAATTTCAGCCAAAGCAGATGAATCCATCAGCTTTCACTTGAGATCAGATTCTAAATATCTTGACGGGGGTGAAGCAGTTACTTGTTTTGAGTTTCCAAAATGGCTTCTCTGACAGAGTGCAATATTAGTGCCTGTCCAAATTATTAACATTTTCCTTTTCTATATCACAGCAATCAGAAGCGGACCTTGAATAATTCTTTCTATTCCTTTTCTCTTTTCTTCCTTTTTTTGGGGGGTCAGGGGGTGGGAGGGTAGTGACCTGCAAATTTGAGTAACAGTAAATTGTTGACAGACAGAATATTTTTGAAAGCCTTAGAAACTCTTCAATTTCTTAATTTTTCATCATCACCCTCAGGTCACACGCAGTAAGAAACAATACAGATCTTTACACTACAATGGAACACACATTTTATAATCCCAGTAAGTATATTAATATTAGTATAATTGTAGGAGGAGTCTTGCGATAACAGCGTTACAAATGCAGACTGTTTCTTCCGCTTGGCTTGATCTTTGCAGAAATGCACTTCTTTCCTCTCCATCCCCCCTTGTTTTGTTCTTCTCAAAATGCGTAGTTTTGTTTACTTAAGTGTTTTGATATTCTTTGGCATGAGGAATCACTTAGCTGGAATAGCTCCATTGTGGCGAGAGCGTGACCTTTCCAAAGGTACTCGTCTGTTATCTGTAAGACAAAGAGAAAAAGAACCAAAAACACGGTGAGTTTTAGATCTCAGCTATTACACCATGTCAGGTCAAGAGAGGGTTTCAAATAGTCCTGAAAAAACCACTTCAAGCGAATATGTAAACAAGTAACAAGGAGCCCAGATCTGAGGCGTTCAGGCTGCAGCTGCCAGGCTGAGTTCAAGAGTTCTGCAATCAGCACTAAACGGCTTTTCCTGGTAGGTGAAGTCAGAGTGGTACAAGAAATGGAAGAATTTTCTCAAGCATGATCCCCTTGGAAATAGCAGGCGACAACAAAATTCCTTGGTAAAGATGTAAAATTGAAAGGATCTACAGACGGTGTCTTTTGTTAGAAAGCACTTCAATTCCCCATGAGTTTTCCATCTGTATGTTGGATACCTAGAGGACACCAGCGTGGGCAGAGCAGAAAAGAGTTGTTTTTTTTTTAAATTTTTTACAATGATTGCAATATGTGGCAATCAAACCAGCTACGGAGTCTTTGCCTGATTGCATGATGAAAACAAATTCAATACATTATATAGTCATTATGGGAATGAATAATGAATAGGTCCCACTCCCCTCACCCGTCACAGGAAGAATAATCACTGTAGACAGAACCATTGGCACAAAGCTTGGAAAGCAAAGTTTTAAAGCACTGAAAGTTGCTGAAAATCATTTTAGCTTTAATCGGAAAAAGGTTTACAGCTCTGCATTGCGGTGATCACTACTATGTTATTATCACCTGTTTTATGCTCAGCCTAAATGCAATAGATGTGGGTGAAAATCCCTTTCTGACAAAAGCCTAATATACTTAGATTCTCTATTTAGAATGAGTCTAAGTCCCTAGAAATAATGACAACCAGGGGCACTTACATAAATGCTAACACTTTACACTCGTTAATTTGCTAATTCGCACAGTATCACCGGGAGGTAAGCCCATTTCATTCTATCCTATTATCTCTGCTTTGGTGATGAAGTTACACAGCAAATCAATGGTATGATGGGGGATTACAATGCAAAATGAATGTCAGGCTGGCTTTGTTCAGAGGTAAATGTTGGGCCTCCCAAGTTACTACTCATTTCCTCCCTAAGATGGTGGTGTGAAAGGAACACATCCTGCCTGTCCCATGAGGAGAATGGGCTGGGAAGTGCAGAGATTTTGCCATGGTGCCTTTTTCACCTGGGCTGCTGTCTCTTGACGGACTCCCGATAGTCTGTGGTCAAAACACTGAGCAGAGAAAGCTAACTGGCCTCGATGACTTTGGCCTACACACACAGTGGTGTGTATGAGTACACTGAACCAACCGGCTGCTGTAAGCCCATCGTGCCTAATACGCAATAATATCGCTGAGAGGTGAGAAAGAAAGAGGCATTTTCTCTCCTTAGAGATATATCTGAGTGATGGATTATTTGGGTGTCCTCTTAAAGATACTATTAAAAAATCCATGATGTAGTTTGTGATTTGGATCACAATTTAGCTAAAAATGTGAAGATAACACTCCTAGACAAAGGGCTAATTATGTAGATGTCACTGGTTTCCACAAAGATTGGTTTGGGACTTCTTAGAAAACATTTAAACATGAGATTATAATATAACAGTTACCACTGCAGTGCTAGCATGTAAGCATTCAGTGTTAAAGCTATCAGACACGAGAACGATCGTACCATTCATGGACAATATCTCAAAAAAAAGGCCCGCATCTCAGTGGTCTTACACACTAAAGTCAAACTGGCATTCACACTCACTCCCAGAATGCCACTGGCACCTGAAAGCATCACTCACTGCCCACTGGATTCAAGAGAAGTAGCATATGCAAAAACCTTGCCTCACAGCATTAAATGATGTAATGTGAGGATTCATGTCAACCTGCAACTTACAGGCAGCATTTGGCATGAGAAAATAAACTTTCAGGTCAAAGTAAACTGAGGAAAGGACATTGAAGGTTTTGGAAGGCAAGATAAATGCTGGTTCAGGGTCCAAATCCAGCTCTTGGCATACACAAAAGAAAATCATTCTACATTTCCTACCTTTCTCTCTTTTCTCCTCTTCCTTCTCTGTCTGTCTCTCTCTCTCTCTCTCTCTCTCTCTCTCTCTCTCATTTTTTGGTACCTAATCGGTCCCTATGTTCATGAAATAATTATAAGAGGAAGCAAAAAAAAAAAAAAGGTCACCACTTATGTATTGAAAATACCAACCTACAATCTTATTTATGAAAAATGTCATTATAAACAATGGCAACAATGATCTGGATTTTGTGATTTATTTACAATTCTCTGTATTTATGTTAAAAGTCTTTTAGGTACAAAATATATATTTATACTCTAATCTTGCATGGATCACACAATTTAGAGAGTAACATGTTTTATACTTGTATATATAACATGAATATGAATATATATGTGTATATATTCATTTCCCTTTACATTCTAATAGTTTGCAATCTAATAATGATATTTCATGCTTAGATTCATGGCTTCTTTGAAGCAGAGATTGAGAATCACTGAATTTTGTGCACTACAAACTTCCATATTTATAGCATTAAATGCTATTGGGTAAAAATGAGTGGCCTGACCCTCATAATATCAGGGCACATAGTTGGTATCAAATTTATGAAAAAGGAGCAAATGTTAGCTATTACTGCTGTCAGAGGTGATTGAGTAATTTGGGTGGTTGTGAGAATGATTGTATTTCCTATTTGGAAACATGGATCGAGGAAGAAGGTGCCACGTGACAGGATTTGAGAGCTCCAGGAGACTCAGACAGAACCAAATTCACTTTTCTAACCAGTCTGATTTTCCCAACACTATTGATACTAGAATAGCTTACATGGGGAAAACAGGGGCCTTGCCAAAAAGTCAACAGTTTAAAACACGGATTTCCCTGATGTGTAGGGCTTTGTTAGTGGCTTTCCTTTCTAATTTGCCTGTTGTCTTTTTGGAACATGAAGAAAAGAAGATGGGGGAGACATCTATCCGTGTTTACATACTTGTTGGGATATTGTGCAGTGAGATACAGGCAAACACATCTCATTAGAGGATGGGGGGCATGCTTTGTCATAATCTTACTCTGCTTCCATTTTATTAACACAGGAGGTAACATACTACAGTGAATAAGAAAGCCTAGAGATTCTAGTGTATCCTCACGGTCTAGGAATTCATTAAGGGATTCTATTGTTTGTAAACACAAGGATTAATGCAGCAGTAAAGCCTGAGATGTCAGTCCCAAGATGGACCCCCCCACCACAGTTGGGGATGCGTACCCTAACAGATTAGATTCTCTTTGGTCATACAGTCTTTAAAATATGGCCCACATGAAGGTGAAAAGATTCTGCTATTCCAGAGGGTGACCTGGTCATAGTGTGAAGTTGCAGAGAGGGGCATAGTTATAAGGAAATATGCATTCTATGGAGAAGGAGAGGCTAAAATTACAACAATATTCCAATCTGTCACCATAAGAGAAAGAAACACACGGCCCAGCTTTAATATGCTTCTGCATGTTCTGAATGTCAGGGTAAGCAGCTCAAACCAATGTCAAGACTTTCCTCGCTGTCTTAAGAGCAAGAAGCTTTATGCTTTTTCTGAACATAAATTGATTTGGCATTCATCTCAAAATCTTCCCGAGTCCTACAGTGAATGAATTAAACCCATTATTGTACTGCTCTAAAATTGATTTATGCAATCATTTATTCAGCAACTATATACAAAGCACATCATCCATGAAATACCTGAATGTCACAAAGTTTCAGATCCATAGCTAAATCTACACCACTAACTTCCTTCTTACTGAAAACTTTGTCAAGTGAAATAACTGAGGAATAAGTATATCAGAGGTAAGGCTTAGACAAAATGTGACGTGAGGCAGATCAAAGGACTCAAGCGTGTGCTATGTAACCTGGGAATGTGCGATGAATCCTCTAAGGAAGTGAGAGTAGGCCAAAGGTCTAAGGGTGTATCTTGTATATTGCATGAGCAGGTCAGATTAAAACTGAAAAACTGACTCAAAAGGCAATGTCCATTATTCATTTCCCCCCAGGTTAGGTGTCCATGGATGAACTGTTTGCTTCCTGGTGCTTCATAGGCATGTAAATGTATCAATATTGACCTAACATAACCGCACAATACTCTCCCAGCAGGGTAACAGAAAATAAGTGTGCCTGGTATATAACTATCCATGGTGTTACAAAATATCCCATTGTAATGTCAATTAGTTGGCTAGAAAACAAAGCAAAAGAAACTCTCTGTAATATACTGTGAGCTTTGTTTTCTCCAAAGCTTTTCAAATATGGTGGTGTGGCCGACTCACCATCAATGGATAGGCACTGTTGCCAGCAAACTGAGCAAGCAGAGGCCTGCTTTAATGGAGTTTAGGCTAAAAAAAAAACCAAGAAAATTTCAGGTTGCTTCAGGAAATGTCTATTGTGTAGCTGTTTGCATTCCAAACACTGATGAAAGAAAATTTATTTTAAATTGTTATGCTGAAATCTTCTCAGATGAACTTACATTTTTTCCCGTTTGTATCATGATTCCAAAAGCGTATGTTTTTTTTTTTTCCCCCTGTGATTTTGGGGATCCTGAAACAGTATCTCTCTCACTAGAAATGATTAGAAGGTGGCAGCTGAATTAGGTGTACGCCTAATCTCTTGGTAGAGGACAGCCAATTGCTCTATTAATTGACCGGACTGACTCTTACCAGAATAGTGGCTTTTTAAAAGAAAACATATGTTGAGCTCAAACTACATATACAATTTGGTGTTCTAATTTTTCATTTAGCATTGTATTGTAGAAATTTTCCATGTCATGAAACTTCTGAAACATGATACTGAACACGTGATTTTTACTCCACATACTCTTTTTATATTACATGAACACACCACAATTTGGGTAACCGTATCTCTACTGATAGACATTTAAGTTACTCCCATTTTTTCCTATCATAAAAAGCCTCACAATGAACATCCTTATAGCTTTATATACACCATGTGTAGAAGTGGCGTTGTTGAGTGTGTAAAATTAAGTCCAAATTGTATTCCACAATAGTTGTATTAATTTAAATCCAATGGCAGTAAGTACATGCATTTGCCCGTCTTACCTCATTATTGGGTATTAATCATTTTGAAAATGTGCTAATATGAAAAGTGACTAGTAGCATTTGATTTGTTCTTTTTGCATTTCTTCGAATCCCAGTGAGGTGGAACTTTTCATATGTTATCCATTTATATTTCTTCCTTTAAATGCTGGCCATGTCCTGTGTGCATTAATCTTCTGGGGTATTCGGTTTTTGGCTTTTCTCTTATTTGGGATTCTAGATATCAAAGATGGTGGCCAACTGAAGTATTTATTAGAAATATTTTCCTTAGTTTGTTGATTGTTTATTTGGTTTGTGTTCTGGGCTTTCAGGAACACATGGTTTCATTTTTGTTATTTTTCTGTAGCTAAATCTATTGATCTGTTGCATTGTGATCTGCTCCTTCATTTTCAAGCTTAGAAAGTCTTTCTCCAGCCAGAGACATTTGATAAACATTCAACTGTATCTTTTTCTGCTCTTTGAGGTTTGATTTTGTTTTTTACATTTAATTATTTAAATGATCAACTCGGTGTGAGGTCGGGGTGGTGGTGGGTGGGGGGAGGGGGGGGTTCACCGGTGTGAGGGATGTAAAAATAAAATAAAACAAAATAAAACTAAAGAAAAAAATGATCAAGAATCTATTTTGTTGTACAATGTCAGTAAGTTTCCACATTGCTTCCTTTTTTTCTTGCAAAGAGGAAATGGTTGTCCCAGCACCATTTGTTAAATAATCATGAATTTCTACACTGATTCATGATACCTCTTTTATCATAAATTATCTCTACTAGGGTACATTTCTGTTCCATTGACCAAAGTATTTTTCCAACTGTTTTGGTGCCAATACCTCCTGAGTTATTTCAGCCTCATAATATGTTTTAATATCTGGTGGAAATAATCCTCCATAATTTATATTTTCATTTCAAGCACTTGCTTTTAGGGTGCATTTTGGAACTCTACATCACGCTATCATCACAAAATATCTTGAAAACAACACAGCTTGAAAAACAAATCCAATGAGTACTAACTAGGCTGCCCCAGTAAGGCTAGGCAGATGTCTACTTGTTGAATGCCAATGAGTCAAATGACTCTAACGTCCCTAAGGATGTTTTTAACAGTCATCCTTAGGTTCCTCATTTTCTTGAAAGATTTAACAAGCTTCTTTCCCCGTCTTCTGATCACTTTTACTGCTGGCTGACCACTTTTCTTCTGGAATAGTGTAGAGGCCAGCACTAAGAAAAACAGCACCACCAATTCTACCTAGTGATTTTCTAATACTCTTACTCTCATCGTGATGGCCTTGTCAAAAATTGCAATAATTGGAATTAAATGTATAGGTTTGTTGGCTGTTGGTAAAATCTAGTGCATCCAGATCGTGAATTCTCGTGTTTTACAAAATTGGCTTCCACTAGAAAGCACGAATATTAAACTATATCAAAATTATTTTATTCCAACAGAACTATATACAACGGTGCTATGCAAAAATCCATGTCTAGAAGCCAATCAATTACCTCCACCTAAACATTAAATCGTTCTAGCCCTATTTCTAATCTCGATGATATCATAATATTCTTAAAACTAGAAACAGGCCATGTTCTGTAATCTGTATCCTTCATTACATGCAAATAAATCCATGCAAAGAAAACAGAAACCCAGAGTACCGTGGTAGTTCAGGTTGGCAGAAGAGATGAAAGTATTTTAACGAGGACGGTAATGGAAAGCAATAATGTTCAAGTAGTTCAGAGGCTACTGTGACTATAGACACACAGCTCCTATTAAGTGTAATTGGAGTTAAGCACATGTAATGATAACAAAATAGACCCCTAAAGGTCTTTCCAATTGGAAAATAAGCAAATATGTTCCAGGAGACAGTGTGCTTTTGTGTAGAAAATACAGTATTTTAATTGAGATGCACAAATTATTTTCGCATTGCTGTTGCTCCGGGTATGATGCTGGTACTTTTCCTACGCTTAGGGGTATAGATCTGCTAGAGGTAACATCTGGACAAAGAATGCCTTTCCTGATCTTCTTTTTTTTTTTGTGGCTGTGGACGCCTTTTAGGACGGCTTTCTTTGCCTTCAAAGCCTTCGCTTTGGCTTCGGCTTTGGGAGGGGCAGGGGCTTCCTTCTTCACCCTGATCAGGCCTGATGGAGAGAAGAAGGCATATGTTCGGCTGGCTCCTGACTACGATGCTTTGGATGTTGCCAACAAAATTGGGATCATCTAAACTGAGTCCAGCTGGCTAATTCTAAATACAAACGTTTTTCACTGTAAAAAAAAAAAAAAAAAAAAAAAAAAAAAGAATGCCTTTCCTTTTCTCTTCTTAATGCTCAGCATTCATTATGTTATTAAAGGAAAAGTCTCAATAGTTGCAATGGATTTATTAATTCAGTAGCTTGTTATCAGCATGAAACTCTGCTGGGCTAGGGGAAAAACAAATTATATTTTATAAAACTGCAGTAGGGAGATTAAATCACTTTTCTATATTTCACTTTCTTCTGATCCTCCCTGCCAGGTAGTAACTCTACTCTCTATCTCGATTACGAACCTCATATTTTGAAAACTATCAAGTCTTGTAGTAATATAAAGGCATGTTATCAAACAAACTCAATTATAGCAACTTTAGGAAGATTGAAATACGTGATAAAAGTAAAACCACATAGTACAATAGCAATATTACTTCAAGGCATTAAAAACTTAATCCATATTAAGCTACAAATATAGAAAATATGCAATAGTTACTTTTATCTATCATAAACATGATATTTTCATAACATGTACAACCAACCTCTTGGGATTTTAAATGACTAGCATTTACATAATTGGTAACTTGAGCATTTCAAAGGCTTTTAGAAAAGCATGGCTCAGAAACAAAATAAAATCAGTATATTGTTCAGTATTTCAACTGCCACAGACCTTGCCATTGATTATCTTTGGACACAATGTCAAAGCTAGTGAATACATTTTTTTTTCAAATGTCCTTGGTTTTGCACATTAGCGATGCATTATGTTTGCTTCTATACTAGGAAATGCAATTGGGCCCTAAGACAAATTTTCTCTTTACGAGGTTGAAAATCTGATGACAATGCCTGCACTTCTGGAAAATATGGAAAAGGTAAGAAATAAAAATATGAATAACATTAGAAAATAGTTGGAAAAGCTCCCAAGTAAATTACATATGAGAAATTTATATTGAAGAGCAAACCCATAGAGAAACCATACAAATTATACCAGAGCGGCTCAGGTGTCTCTCACAGTGGATTACACATAGCTGTTTCTCAACAACTGTCTGTTGATTAACTAATCATCTAGTCATTAGCAATGAGTCAGGAACTGATCCTTCAATTCACCTTCTGCTATACTGCTCACACACAGGGAACAGAATTTGCCATTAAGTTAAGGAAAGGAAACCCATCCTTCCTTCCTTGTGCCCTCTGTCCCTTCCACCCTTTCATCCACCCACAAATGTTACTGCATTAAGTATCTACAGAGTACCATAACAGACACCCTCGTAAGTTATTAGGGAGGAGAGGATGATGTACAAACAACTGTAACATGAAACTATATGTCTCACAGTATCTATTGTATCTATTACAGTCTAAGTATGATGGAGGACCTGAGTAGAGAAAAATCATATCCCTTGAGTGCAGGAGTTGGGGGTCATGGAAAACATCATCCCAATTAGGCCTTAAAAGAGAGGTGGAATTTCAACGAGAGAAAAATAGAAATATGTGTTAATTTTTGGATTAATTTAAAAAAAGGGAGGAACTATTCTAGTTCCTTATATTACTGACTATTTCATTACGATTTTTTTTTTCCTATTGGGGGGCATGAAAAGCAATGTATATATCAAGGGGGAATCAGAATGTTTCTACATATTTAACCTTTTTTTCTAGGAAAAGGAGGAAAAGAATGAAAGGAAATGCACTAGACTGGCCAGATTCATAGTGATAGCTATTTCCATAAAGTTTAATTTTAATGATATTTTAAAAAACAATCCTGAATGATTTACAGAGAAGACAGCAGTCTGTTTCAAAAACAAAACAAAACCAAAACACCCAGCAGAAATGGGGCTCTCTGGAATCATCTGCTTAGGTTCTGTCGTTGAAGCCTACATAGCACTATCAAGAGTGACAGGAGAATGGCTGATCAAGGCACACACAGATTGCAGTGACCTGGGCCAAGAGCACTTGGCAAGACGAGAGCTTCAGCAACCATTTGAGTTGGTGCAGATAAACTAGCTGTTAAATGACAATGTGGATACAGGGTCAATTCATTCCTACCACCTGTCATCTCTGTGCCTTTCTACTCTCTGTGTGACATAGATCCCTATGACTAAGAATATTAGGCATCAGCCATTTCTCTAACTTTGATCATACGATGAACAATCTTCTGTCATTTCTTGTGGCAGTTGTTTGTGATCTGCCTGGGCTTTGTTGCTGATATGCTGACCTAGAATATACTTACCTGTCATCTGCTTCTGTTTCTGAATCACTCTAAGACTATGTAGCTACTCCCTTTGTTTTTAACATGTGCAACCTATCTCTTGGGTCTAGGCTACCTACTTCTTGCTGATGATGGAACTTTTAGAGTAGTCAGCCCAACTCCACAGTTTCAGCAGCCCCAGGTACTCAGGGTTATGTAAGCTTGCTGGTTCTGCAGTAAGGCAAAAATGGCAGGCTTTCCCATGCACGATGCCTCCATTTCCCAAAGGACCAGATCACAGAAATGTACCACTGACTATGATTTTGAGGAGAAGAGATATTAATCTACAAGTTACAATGTGTGAGCCTATAAACAGGTGCTTCTCATTAGTAGTGTTTCCCCATGCTAGCCTATAGTTAATTACTTAACCAGTTGTATGGACAAAGGCAAACTGTATGGTTAATATCACAGGCACTTTACCAGCTGCCAGTGCCATTGTTTTAAACTATAAACTGTCCCTTAAGGTAGAAGCCAGTCAGCAACAGTTTTAAATATGAGCAATTAGAACAGAGTTAAAACACAGCTTCTCAATGTCATATTCATAACTGACAGAAGTTCCTTTGTAATTTCAGTTTCTAAGGCAATCTGTGTACAACCCAAATGCAGGCCAAGCCTACAGATGAGTAAAAATGGCTACTAACTAGCAACTTACCTATCATATAAGTCTCAAAGAACCTTTTCTGATTTTTAAGTCTACTGGAACAAAGGCAATTCTCATATTATCAGGCAAATGTATAAAATGAATGGCTGTACATTGATGTTCTTTGCAGCACTGTTTATACTAATGAAAATCATAAATAGCTTATATGTCCATCATGGGATTATATTAATAAGATAGGACTCACATACAATAGGATATAATGCAGCCATTCTAAATTATTATACAGATATACATGTGCTTGACAGAAAGAGGTCCACATTACAAAGTGAAAAAGGCAACTTATAAAACACTATATCATGTTATTTTTGAAAAAAATATTTTTCAGAAGTTTGGAAGGATACATACAAAACAACAACAACAAAACAACCCCCAAACCAAAAAAACCTCAAAACAGAACAGTGTTTATCTCTGAAAGAAAGGTAGGATCATATTTATGTATATATATATATATTTTTCCATGTCTGAATTTTTGGTATTGAGTATGATTAACTTGGCAAATTAAGGAAACAAACTAGGTAGGATGTAAAATTTTTAGTTTTCAGATCAAAAGCACATACTGGTCTCAACTTAAAGAAACAGCAGTCTAGGTTTCAATAATCTAGATTAATTCCTTGTTGATTATACCATCACTAAGTACACAATAATGGAAAGGGGGTAAAAACAACAGAAATCAGGTACCATTTTCTACCCTGCTTAAATAAGAGCCATAGAATGTTCTCTCATCAGAAAGTAATGGCTTACAATAACCTCTCCCAAGCACCTCCAAACCCAGTACGAGTGGCAACCAACCACAGATCGCTTTGTAGCTCTTAGCAAGTGGCCCCAAGCCAAACACAAGTGGTGGCTGAACTTGGCCTGCACTGGAGCCCCTCCTAAGACGCTCCAGAACCAACATATCTGGTGGCCAGCTTCAGAAAACACAAGAGCGTCACTCAACTAGCTCCATAAATGACACATCCGAAGGGCGCACTTTGCTGGCAGCAGAATCCTGCTAAAGTGACTCCCGCTCCATGGGGTCAGCCCCCACAAAACAGCTCATCTGCTGTTGTCACTGCCAGCCCTCCCAGGCAGTTAGCCTGAGGGTAAACCCCATCCACAGGCGTGCCAACAGCAATCCAGGCTCAACTAAAACAGAAGGGCACACGCAGCCCACACCAGGGACACACCTGGAGCACGTGGCTCAGGTGAAGAGTGAAACTGTGCCACTGGGCCCCACAGGACATCTACTACATAAAGCCACTCTGCCAAGGCTGGGAGATGTAGCAGATCTACTTAATGCATAGACACAAACACAGGGAATCAGCCAGAATAACGACACAAAGAAACATGTCCCAAATGAAAGAACAGTCCAAAACTCCAGAAAAAGAACTAAATGGAATGGAGACAAACAATCTACTAGATATGGGATTCAAAACACTGGTTTATAAGGATCCTTAACGAACTTAGGTGAAAAATAGATGAACTCAGTGAGAGTTTTAACAAAGAGAGAGAAAACATAAAAAAGAACCAGTCAGAAATGAAGAATACAATAACTAAAATGAAGTATACATTTGAGAGAATCAACAACAGATAAGACGAAGCAGAGGATTAAATCAGTGATTTGGAAGATAAGATAGCAGAAAACACCCAATCAGAATAGCAAAAAGAAAAAAGAATCAGAAAAATGAGAATAGTTTCAGGGACCTCTGGGACAAACCAACATTCGCATAACAGGAGGACCAGAAGGAGAAGAGAGAGCAAGGCATTCAAAACTACTTGAAGAAATAATGACTGAATATGTCACTAATCTAGTGAAGGAAACAGACGTACAAGCCCAGGACACACAGAGCGTCATAAGCAAGATGAACCCAAACAGGCCCACACCAAGACATAATTAAAATGCCAAAGGTTAATGACAAAGACAGAAACAAAGAGAATCTTAAAAGCAGCAAGAGAAAGGCAGTTAGTCACCTACGAGGGAGTTTCCGTAAGACTGTCAGCTGATTCTCAGTGGAAACTTTGCATGCAAGAAGGGAGTGACAAAAAATATTCGAAGTGATAAAAAGCAGAGGCCTACAACCAAAATTATTTTACCCCGCAAAGCTATCATTTAGAATTGAAGGAGAGACAAATTTTTCCAGACATGAAAAAAAGCTAAAGGTTAGTTCATAACCACTAAACCATTTCTACAACAAATGTTAAAGGCACTTTTTAAAGAACAGATAAAAAATATTGATAAGAAGATAGAAGAAAGAAAAAAGTTCTCGCTGACATACACAAACACGTAATAAAAGCAGGGGATCAACCAACTATAAAGCTAGTACCGTGTTTCCCCGAAAATAAGACCTCATCGGATCAGATCTAATGTGTCGTTTAGAGCAAAAATTAATATAAGACCGGGTCTTATACTATATTATATAAGATCCGGTCTTATATTATAGTAAAATAAGACCGTGTCTTACATTAATTTTTGCTCCAAAAGACACATTCGAGCTGACTGTCCGGCTAGGTCTTAATTTCGGGGAAACACAGTACAAAGGTTAAAAGGCAAAAGTAAGAGGATCATGTGTAATTACAATAAACTAAATGATACTCACAAACACACACAGGAAATAAAAAATAATGAGAAAACAAACAAACGTGAAGAGGGTGAGTAAAAATTGTAGTGACTTTAGAATGTGTTCGAACTTAAGCAACCATCAACTTAAAAGAGACTGCTGTAAACACAGCTTGCTATATATGAAGTACATGGGTAACTACCAACCAAAAATCTACAAGGTAATTACGTTCGTGCAAAAGTAATTGCGGCTTTTGCAATTATTGACCTTTTAAACCGCAATTACTTTTGCACCAATGTAATATAAACATGAAATAAAGAGAACAGAACCCATGCATACTATAGAAAGTCATCAGCATACAAGAGAGCAAGATAATAGGAAGGAACAGAAGAACTATGAAAACAATCAGAAAATAAAATGGTAATAACTACATAACTATCAATACTGACTTTAAATGTACATAGACTAATCACTATAATCAAAAGACATAGGGTGTCTAAATGGATTGGGAAAGAAAAAAACCCAAGACTCAGACATATGTTGCCTATAAGAAACCCACTTCAGATCGAAAGACACACACAGGCTGAAAGTAAAGGGATGGAAAAAGACATTTAATGCAAAGGTAAATTTTAAAAAGGAAGGGTAGCAATACTTATGTCGGACAAAATGGACTTTAAAACAAAGCTGGTACAAAGAAGGACATTTCATAATGATAAAGGGAGCAACCCAACAAGAGGATATAACTCTTATAAACATTTACACACCCAACATAGGAGTACTTAAAGGTTTAAAGAAACTATTGATGGACATAAAGGGAGAAAGAAGTACAACTGTCATAACTTGCAGATGACATGATACTATATAGAGAGAACCCTAAAGATACCACCAAAAATTATTAGAATAAATTAATTCAGTAAATTAGCAGGATACAAATTAATAATTAGAAATTTGCTGAATTTTCATATAACAATAGTGAATTATCAGAAAGAGAAAGTAAGAAAACAATCCCATTTATAAGTGCATGAAATGGAATAAAATACTTAGGAATACGTAAATTTAACCAAGGAGATAAAAGACCTGTACTTGGAAAACTATAAAACACTGAAGAAACAAGTTGAAGAAGATACAAATAAATGGAAGAATATATTTCGCTCATGGAGAGAAACAATTAATATTGTTAAAATGTCCATATGACTCAGAGCAATCTATAGATTCAATGCAATTGCTATCAAAATACCAATGGATTTTTTATAGAACTAGAACAAATAATGGTAAAATTTATATGGAATCGCAAAGGAACCTCAATAGCCAAAGCAATCTTGAGAAAGAACAAAGTTGGATGTATCATACTACCTGATTTCAAACTATGCTACAAGGCCATAGGGATCAAAACAGCATGGTATTGGCCTAAAAACAGACACATAGATCAATGGAACAGAACAGAGAGCCCAGAAATAAACCCAGGCCTATATGGTCAATTAATCTTTGACAAAGGAGGCAATAATATCCAATGGGGTAATGACAGTCTCTTCAGTAAATTATGTTGGTAAAACTAGACAGATTCATGCAAAAAAAAAAAAGAAAAGAAAAGAAAGAAAAATAAATGAGACCACTCTCTTACACCATAAACAAGAATAAACTCAGAATGAATTAAAGACTTAAATGTAACACATGAAACCATAAAACTCCTAGAAGAAAACATAGGCAGTAAACTCTATGACATTGCTCTTAGCAATGCTTTTTTTTTTTTTTTTTTTTTTTTGATATGTCTCTTTGGGCAAGGGAAACAAAAGAAAAAAATAAACATATACGATTACATCAAACGAAAAAGTTTTTGCACAGCAAAGGAAACCATCAATAAAACAAAAAGACATCCCACTGAATGGGAGAAGATATTTGCCAATGATATATCTGATAAGGGGTTAATGTCAAAAATTTATAAACAACTCATACAATTCGACACCAAAGAAACCCCCAAACAATCGAATTAAAAAATGAGTAGAGGACCTGAATAGACATTTTTACAAAGAGGACACGCAAGATGGCCAACACAGGTGAGCAGATTCTCAACATCACTAATTATCAGGGAACTGCAAATGTAAACCGCAAGGAGATATCATCTCACACCTGTAAAACTGGATATCATCAATAAATCAACAAATAAGTGTTGTGAGAATGGGGAGAAAAGGGAACACTTGTACTCTGTTGATTGGATTATAAATCGGTGCAGTGACTGGAAAACAGTATAGTGGTTCCTCAAAAAATTAAAAACAGAACTACCATGTGACCCAGCAGTTTCACTTGTGAGTGTTTATTGGAAGAAATTCAAAACTCTAACTCAAAAAGATATATGCAACCTTATGTTCACTGCAGCATTATTCACAATAGCCAAGGCACGGAATCAAGCTAAGTGTCCATTGATACACGACTGGATAAAGAAGAGGTGATAAAATGATACATTACTGAGCAATAAAAGAGTGAAATCTTGCCTTCTGCGACAACATGGATGGACCTAGAGGATATTATGCTAAGTGAAATAAGTCAGACTGAGAAAGACAAATACTGTATGATTTCACTCATATGCAGAGTCTAAAAATGAAATAAACAAAACAGAAACAAACTCATAGATACAGAGAACAAACTGATGGTCCCTAGATGGGAGGGGATGGGAGGGTGAGTGAAAAAGTTGAAGGGATTAAGAAGTACGAATTGGCAGTTATAAAAATCGTCATGGGGATGTAAAGTACAGCTTAGGGAATATAGTCAATATATAATAACCATGTATTGTTTCAGTGGGTACTAGTCTTATGCACGTGATTATTTCGGAAGTTATATAAAAGTCTAGTCACTATGTTGTACATCTAGTGACATAATATCGCATGTGAACTGTAACTGAAAAATTTTAGGAAGAAAAAGTAATAGCTCAAAGTTGACTGCTTTTAGAGCACAAATAAATGTTTTCACACGCTGTGTCATTTATTAAAGTATTTCATGAATCTTAGATTCTAAATTCTAAAAGTTCTAGTCTTAAGAAGTAAACCTAGACATTGTCTCTCTCCAAAAAGATGGGTAAAAATTCAGAAAGATAAGGTGGTGGTATGTTGTGATAGCATCTGAAGAGCTTTAGTGCCACGGTAAAATCAAATAAGACTTAAAAATTGCTTTGCTGCAACATGTTACCTACAAATTAAAAATTAAAAATAAAGTCTGTCCTGTGATCGTAGACAATACTGACCCATTTTCAACAAGACAAGCATATGGGGTATTCTTCTTGGTTAATGCAGGTGCTGCGGGGGTTGAGAGGGGAGTCTAGTCTTGGCATGCAGCACTGTACTCTTTCTTACCACCATTGGTATTGGTGCAACGTTGTGTATGTAACAATGGAGTAAAGCTAATAGGCATATGCAGTCTTCGAAGTTATTAATGTAGATAACTAGACACAGTTGTTTTTTATTTTTTTAAAGAAAACAGGCCATTTTCCCATTTATATATTTGCAAAATGCATCTAAACATCAGTTTCCTCATGTGCAAAATGAGGATACTAGTAGTATTTTACATTGTAAGGTGTAAAGAGAATTAAATGAGGTAATTTAGTACCTGGCCCATATTAATCTTTTGACAGATGTGACACCCGTACACACAAAAATCAGTCAACAATCCACAAGCAAAAAGAGGTTTGTGTCTCTAATGGTTATCCACAATTTGTATTATAGACAGATCAAAATTCTATTGTGTGACCATACAGGTTCAAATCTTTGTTGTCTCACTTAATAGCTATGTTTTCCTAAATAGCTATGTCTTCCCAAACTTAATTTCCCCTCTGTGAACACAAAAATAATATTTAAACACCTAACAGGATAGTTGCAAGGACTAAATGAGGCAGTAATGTAAAAGGACCAGAATGGTACCTGAAACAGAGTAAAAGCTTAATATTTTTTATATTTAACCTACGAGCCACAATCCAAGATTTCACCCTCAAGTTCTTACGATACTCTCTAAAGTCCAGACAGCCTCATTATGGAGACTATGACAGGTTTTAGCCACTTTTGTGACAATGGGATAAGATACAAACAGATGTTTATGAAAGTCTTTTTCAGATTATAAAAACAAAAACTTAATAAAAATCAGTTAGGAAATCAGAATTTATCAAGATTTTGACTTTTTATTAATTTCGCATGTCATCATGGGCTGGGGTATTTTTATACCTTTGGGAAGCAATGAAAATTTTATAGCAATTTATTTATTTTTTCTTATTGTCAATTCATTTATTTTTTCTTATTATCATCCAGTGGGTAGAAAAATGTTGCCAGGCTGCTTTCTATTATTTCTCTGCTTTAGGATTTCAGTTGTCTGGACAGATTTGTTCCTTAGAGTAGGGAGAGATTATTTCTAGAAATTTTAGCCTGGCTTGAATGATGCATCTAGTAAAACCAGTCACTTATTTTTTTTGCCCCCAACACTGTAGATTTACCAGGCAACCCGCTGACTTTGAATTTGGTTTCTTGAGCAGACCTATTCACTGGAAAGACGGAGCCTTCCTTGCCGTCATAACCAGGCTCTGTTCCCATGTCAGGTAGACCTCCCTCTGTCCAAAAACTGGCCTGCTATTTATTTCAACAATTCTTCCGTGCACACTGACTGTGTACCATAGATAAAGGAGCCAGTCTCTTCTGTCCAGGCAGGTACTACGTCGTGATCATGGCCTTTTGGTTTAAAAATTAGTCTGATGAAATGTATTAGGGCTTCTGTAGTCTGCTCCACAGTTCTCAGTGAGCCAGTTTTAGAACTGAGATTATATTATATCCCCTGCTACAAAAATGAGGCATCAGCCCTTTCCCTCAAGACAGTCTCATTTAAGAGTGTAACATATAAATATAATTAGAATACAGTTACCGTGAGTACTATGATTAAAGGAGCACAGAAAAGGAACACTTAGCCAAGCCTTCGGGAAGCATCTCTGGGAAGGCTTTCTAGAGAAGGCAATGTTCTAGTTGATTCATAAAGGATGAGGATGGATTAGCCTGGAGGAGCAGTATGTTCCTGGCAAAGGAGACACTGTGAGAAAAGGGAGACAGGAAACGAGAAGGAAAAAAACGTGCATGGCTGGCTACAAGCCAAAGAGTGTTGATTCAAAGCAGGGGACTTTGGGCTCTGAGGCTTGGAGAAGTAACGGTCAGATCATGGATGGTCTCATGTGCCATTTTAAAGCTCTTCGGCTTTAGACGTGCAGTAGGGAGTGCAATTGTTAAGATAGTTCAAGTTGGTGATCATGTAGTGGAGGGGCTTAAATACAAGAATTAGGGATTAATTGGACATGGAGGATAGAGAAAGAGGTAAAGACAACTCTAAAAGTTCTAGCTTATGCATTTGGGAGAATGGAGGTTCTGTCCACTAAGATAGGGTATACAGGAAGAGGAGTTGCATTCAAGGAGAAGATGATGAGTTCAGTTTGGGATTTGTCAAGTTGGATATGTCTATCCGGGTGGAGCTTTACAGCAGGCAGTTAGATATTACAAGACTGACGTGCAGGGGCGAGGTGTGGAAAGAGTATGAAAGACTTGGGAGATGTATCCTATGGACGGTAACAGAAGCCATCACTCAGAAAAGTGTACAGAGTGAGAAGAGCAGTGGGCTGATGATCGAGGTCACTGAATGGACTACGATGGACACCCTATTCAAACTGAAATTTGGGACTTGCTCAATACCCCGATTTCATTCAATATGGCGTCTGATTGCCTTGAGTTAGATGACAAAGCCTTGGAGTCATTAATACCATTCTTTTCTTTTCTCTAGTAATACACAGGGTGAAATTCTATTCAAAATACAGGGTACATACCATGATAACTGTCGTTAGGGATAGGCCTATTGTGAGTCATTATCACATTCCTGCCTTAAGCGTTAGGATTTTTCTTTGTTTTTATTTTTCTTGACCTCTCTGTAGCACATGGTACTGTCAACAATTATTCCTTCCATGAAACTCTCTCCTACCACTATCTCTTAATTTTCAAATCACGTCTTTGCCTGATTGTTCTCTATCTATTTTATAAGCCACGACTGTTTTCCTTATCCTTTATATGTTAGTATTTTTCAGGGTTTTAGTCTTTGCCCTTTCCCCGTATTACTCTATACATTCCATGAACCACTCTCCCTGGGTATATTCATTCACTTGCAAAACTTCAACTATTCTACTTCCTTTACGCTAATGAATCTCATTTCTACATTTCCTGGGCTTTAGGCTACAGCTTCAGTCACCTTCTAAATATTTCTCTTCATTGTTCCAAAGCTACCATTCACTCAAGATCCACATTGAACTGATTTCCTTTCCTTTGATTCTATTCTCTCCATTTCATGCTTCCTTATTTGGATGAATGGGGCCATGCTACGGGGTTGAATTACCTCCCCCCACCCCATGTTGAAGTCCTAACCCCCTATCACCTTACAATGTGGTCTTAGTTGCAGATAGAATCTTTACAGAGGTAGTCAAATTAAAATGAAGTCATTACAGCGGGCTCTAATCCAACATGACTGGTGTCATAAAAAGGAGAAATTTGGAGACACTCACAAATGGAGAATGACATGTGAAGACGAAGGCAGAGATCACAATGATGATTCTACAAGCTAAAGCATGTCAAATACTGCCAGCAGACCACCAGGAGCTAAGAGGGATGCCTGGACCAGACCCTTCCCTAGCACCTTCATGGGGAGCATGAGCCTGCTGACACCTTGGTCTTAGACTTCTATCCTCCAGAACTGTGAGACACTACATTTCTATTGTTTAAGTCACTCAGTTTGTAGTACATCATTACAGCAGGCCTAGCAAACTAATACAGCCAACATATACCAAGTCATAAAAATAAAAGACAAAAAACAAACCATCAGCCAAATTCTGACTCCTGAATCATTCTCGGATCTATTTTTTCTGTTTTTTCTTCTTTCTATTTTTTCTTCTTCACCATCTCCACTGCCACTGCTCTAGGTAAGGCCTTCTTCCATTGCCTATGCATACATATATATAAAATAAAGCCCTAGTGAATCCCTCCAACGTCTAGCCTCACTCCTACCCAAACTTCCGTGTTGCTAGGAGATTATGCAAAACAAGCTGGATATGGCTCCTCATCACCCATGCAATAAGAAATCCAACTCCTTATTATCCAAGGCCTCTAAGGATGTTTCATTTTATTAGCTTCTCCTATGTATTCTTTAGCAATGTTGAACTGCTTTCTCTTCCTTGCATGTGCTCGCTTATTGCCTCCATAAATGCTGTTCTCTTCCCTGTAACATGCTTCTCTTCCTTTTTCTTTTCCTGCTCACGAAACTCCTACCCATCTGTTACGATTCAGCTTGAGCTGTATCCTGTGACTGTCCCATTCCATCTGGCTCCCCTACTTTACTGTGAGCTCTGGAAACGCAAGAACTTCCATTTGCATCCGTTTCGTTGGTGCCTGGAATATAGCAGGCACTCAATAAATGATTTCTGAATGAATACACAAACGAACATGTTCTTTTGTTTATCCAGAGAGAAAGTAAAAATATTAGAGCACAATACTCATGAATAGGTTTGTGTGTATGTATTAGGTTGGTGCAAAAGTAATCGCGGTTTAAAAGGTTAAAAATAATTGCAAAAACTGCAATTACTTTTGCACCAACGTAATAGTAAGACTATTCTTTACGCAAGTTAATTCAGCTTTGATTGCCTTTTTTCGGTGAAGAAGGTTGTCCAGATCTTTCATAGCTGTTCAGGATATACTGCCAACGTTTTAATTTTCCTGTGTGCTTTGAAGCTTCCAATGACAGAGTTCTATTGAAGATCTGTTAGTTCAACGGTCATTATAGGGCAGAATTAAATTCATCCTTCCACTCTTTAGATCTTTAAAAAAAACCCTTTGGGTCTGTCAACTCTCCTTAGATATCTTGCAGGAGAATCAAAAGCAGTCAATTTGCTGCTATAGTTGTATAGTGACATAGAAATCAAACTGCATTTCTACAGAATGCCTAATTGCTACTGTATACTTCAATAACCAAAATCATGCTTGGTAACACGTTATTTTATGAAGGGAAAGGGTTAAGTGATCCTCATCTCTAGTAGGTTGCATAGGTTAACAACCCCTTCTCCCCCATGGAAACCCCTCTCCCCCCCCACACACACAATCCAGTAAGTTCAGTCATCCAATAGTATTGCCTCCAGGTGGCAAATGCTCGAGTACTCTTTTAGTATCCTTAAGTGGTAAGAAAACTATTTCTAGTTATACATATCTCCCTTTTCTTCCTCCCGAGGTAGGGATAGGGGACCAACATAAACACACAGAGCTTAGTTAACACATCATAAAAAAAACATATTGCCAAAAAATATTCAGTGCTTTCTTGTGAAAACAGTAGCAAGTCCCTTTGGACCATAACATTGAAAGTGTTCCACTAAACCTTTCATGTGGATTTGCTCAATGGGACTGTGCATACAGGTGTAGAACAATTATTAGATTTGATATCTGAATGAGCTCAGGTTCCCATTAGAGCCTGCCTGCTTCAATGACCCCATTATTTTGCTTCCACTGCTCCCAGAACTGATCAACTTAATTATTCTGACTAACGAAACATTTAGGACATGAATTTCTGATTTGTTTTAAACCATATGGGACATCTAAAAGTGCTTCACTTAAAAAAAAAAATCACAATACAGAAGAAATGACTATGAGGATACGTTCGATGCTTGGAAGTAGGGCAAGGCCAAGATCCATGCTGGGCACACAGCTACTGTCTTTCCTGGAATGGCTTCTCTGCTTAGAATACTCCTTGGGGCCAGTTACATCTCAGCAATTTCAGTCTTCTCTGGGATACTCAAAACAGAAGCATTCATTTGGCAAGGCGGGTGAGGGCATGGAGGCAGTTGAAGTTCATTCTTGTGTTCCCTGCCATAATACATTCTTAAAACAGCTAATGTTCAGAAGGGCAAATAAAACGCTTTGCAGAGCAAGCCAATTACAGAGATTCTTTGGCAAGGTGAATAAAGAACAAGAAAAGTCAGAAAATGGGACTAATTTTAGAGTTGATGTGTAAGAAATATGGCCTTTTTCAGGTGGGAAGTTAAGGTCAAACTATATCTCTTAATAAAAAGCATATCACCTTTGAAATATTGGATTTTGACATTAACTTTAGCCAAAGTGGTACATTAGCAATAGCATGTACCTAGGTAAGAAAAAGATACACTTTTTGGTACAGTAATATACTGATTATGATAAGTCACAGTTGCTTCGTAATTGGCATCCTTAAAAGCAACTCCAACATCACCCATTCTTTCAGTTTCTAGTAATGACTATTAAACAGTTATATGTTTACCCCCAGGAAAAGAAGGCATAAAAGTATTACTGGTCTCCAAAATTTTACAGATGCCAGTTTATTTCTCATCAGTGAATGAATCTGTCCTTAAACAGAATGTAAGTGACATCAGAATGGTCCCCTTTGCCCCTTGCCTCCTTTCACTAATATGTAACGGTTGCTGAGCCTGCAATAAATGTGTTTGTGTCCAGTCACATTCCCATCAATTTATAACCCATTCTGGTTCCTTAAAAAAAACAACAACAGGAAGTCACAGGAGACAAGCGGAAGTTCCTGCTTCAAGGCATTCCGTGACATCAGCCTTCACTTGATACTTCTGATCAAAGTGCCTGATTTGACAAAGCGCACAGAATGTCAGGAGACAAGTCTCTTCACCTCCTCTCCAAAACTGTCAGGAGTCAATAATGATTCTTTTACACAGCTATAATCCAACCATTTTAGATGAAAGTCTGAGGGGAAACTTTCTAGCTATTCCTTACAATATTTTATGAAAGAGGGGGTGGAAAAATGCATTTGCCTCAGTGGGGCTATTCTCCTCCAGTTCAACTCAATCCATTTTAACAGTTGGCAGTTTAAATAACAGAACTTACAGGCTGCCATGCACAGACGCTTTGCATGCCACATGAAAGCAAAGGATTCAGAGATGGAAGCAAAAAATGGAAAGAAAAAAAAAAGCTGCCTCTCTTCTCTAAAAGAATTTCTTTAATAACTGCAGCTGGGAAAAATTTCTCTGAGCTTGTGTCCTTCCGCTACTGTTTTATGTCAAGCGGCTACCACACTTTTCTTCTGAGGCTACATCTGACAGACTACCAAAAGCAAACAACCTTCCCCCTTATATTGCAATAATCATTTACCGTATTTTTTATGCACTCAAAACAAATTTTCTTATTACACCATCACAGTGACAATCTCCTCTGTATTCCCAATGTAAAATGATATATTTTAAATCTGAGAATCATAAAAGCAGCCTATTCGTAATTACTATATTTAGGTTAAATAAAATATCAACATTTTTTTATTCATGTTTAGTTAACATTGCAATTCAGCTTTTTTTGTAATATTTAAGTGGGAAAACTTAAAAAAAAAAAAGCACTTTAAAACTGGTTCTTTCTCGAGTGGGTTGTCATCCTTACTGCTTATCCACGACCTCCATCATATAACAGTAAAGAAAAACTAAGACTCAACATTAATCAGATGAGCCCATTATTACCTGTTAGCTGTGTCTCTGAGCCACCATCTGTGACTTACTCAATTCTCAACTTATACTTAATGATTATTTAGAAAGTATATCTATTTTTATACAATGTGCTGTGATTACAAGGATTAATAGATACAACGTAATTCACACGCTTCTGACTGTGAATATACTGATTCTGGTCAGTCACAGTTGCTTCATAATTGGCATCTTTAAAAGCAACTCTAATATCACCCATTCATTCAGTTTGTATTACTGACTACTAAAAAGTTATACCTTTACCTATAAGAAAAGAAAGCAAGAAAGTATTACTGGTCTCAAAAATTTTACAGATGCCGGTTTTTTTCTCATCAGTGAATGTAGCTGTCCTTAAAAAGAATGACAGTGACATCAAAATGGTCCCTTTTGCCACTTTTCCTCCTTTCACATTCGTTAGTGTGGAGGAAGGGGTGGGATCATGTTCTGTCATTATATCTGGACACATGTAAGTGAACTACATATAAATTTGTGCATACAATCTAAGTTTGGGAGCAAAGAGGATGTCGGTATCTTTAAATGCCAATTTTCTACAGGTTAGGTCTGAGGGTTTTCTCCCTTAGGAGAAACAGCTCAGAAGAATAAGTAATTCATTAATAAATACGTTAAGCAGATATATAAAGTGCCTTCCTGCTGAATTGTGAGAAACAGCTCCAATCTTGCTTCGCACCCGCTCATGTTGAGACTCCCTGGATTTAAAGCACCCCAGAGGGGTGGCTAGCTGATATTTTGCATCAAATGGTTACTTTCTTGGAGAATCTCTAGCTTCTTCAGCATTTTCTCATGCAGCATGACATTATCCACTTTGGCATTTCGTACAGTTCGTTCCCTCTTAGTCTATCCTTTACTAAGACAGTGAAAACTGGTCACCGTTTCATCGTAAACCTGAAGACTGATAATCCCCGTATCTTCCCTTTCCTTCGGCTAAACATTTTCCAACACATCGATCTCCCATCATAGGTTAAAGCAGAGACGCGTAGTTCTTTCTTTTAATTGAAAGCTATTTGATATACAATATCATATGGAGTTTAAGGTGTACAACAAGTTGATCTGATACATTTATACGTTGTTATATGGATTGCCATTGTACTGTTAGCTAGCATCTCTATCATG
The DNA here is from genome assembly GCF_964194185.1 of Rhinolophus hipposideros. Taxonomy (NCBI): domain Eukaryota; kingdom Metazoa; phylum Chordata; class Mammalia; order Chiroptera; family Rhinolophidae; genus Rhinolophus; species Rhinolophus hipposideros. Next base: position 60,358,633 of record NC_138046.1, read on the forward strand.
TCACAAAATTATCATCTTTCTTTGTAGTAAGAATAATTAAGATCTAGTCTCTTTGCAAGTTTGATGTTTATAACAGAATATCGTTGTCTATTAACAGTATACTGTGCCTTAGATCTCCAGGACTTTTTTATCTACTAGTTGCACGTTTGTACCCTTAAACAATATCTCTCCTATCCCCCACCCCCCACCAGCCCCTGGTAAACACCACGTTACTCTTTGTTTTTATGAGTTCAGTTTTCCTTAGATTCCACACATAATTGATATCATAAACAGTATTTGTCTTAAGCAGAAAGGAGTTTTTATACCACATCAGATCTCAATTTGTGCAGGTCAATAAAATGTTCTATAAAAGATATCTAGTTTTTAAAAGAGCCCTATGAACTTCTATAATAGTTTGGGGATATTCAATGGAACACAGAATTTGAGAGCTGGAAGGGAATTTATGGATTATTTAAGTGAAGTCTAACCCTTCATTTTATAGATGATGATACTGACTTCCAGAGAAGAAAATTGATTTGTCATAAATACTCTACACAATAAAGATATGAGAGACATAAAACAAGGAATGAGATGTAGGGTAATGAACCATACAACCATAATAGTTCTATCATTCACGTATTGGATAGCATATGATTAAGCTTTTATAAAACGTATATTCATAATGAAAGATTGCAATAACATGACAGACTATGATCTTCTGATGATCCCGTATAATAATCACTCTAAAAAAGTAATTAAGAGAGTAACAATATGCTTCAAACTCCTATAACTCTATTAATACAACATTCAGTAATTTAGTTATGGGATAGGGAAAAGTTCCCTGGAAAAAAATATGTATCTCCTATAATCTGCATTTCGATGGGCCTAAAACATATTTACATCGCACACTATCCATAAAGTCCTTAAAGTACACATTTAAACAAACACCTGAGAAGAAAAGAACATAGTTATCTGGGCTAGTGCCTTGGTGAGATGCACTCTGGGATGGACCGATGGCTATGAACACACACACACACACACACACCCAGATGTATGTATTTATTTGATGTTTGGCACCATGTCTTTATTAAAAGGCACTCGACTTGGGCATAGTTGAGACTGAAATGTGAAAAGTTCTTCTAGTTGTAAATGCAGGTTAGAAAAGTCACTGCAATGCCTTCTGGTAATTTCTTCATGTTCCACATTGTTGAGGGAAGGAGCTCAAAGCTACTGGCATGACATTAATGTTCACTGTCATTGTTTCGGTTAATCTTTGTCTTAAGCTTAATGCTATTTACATACAGTATGTTTTAGTATTTGAGATACTGTCTGTAGTGTTTTACTGTAAGCTGGGTATTTTAATTTAAGTTGATTGGTAATAAAATATAATTCAAAGCCAACTGCCAGGTGAACAAGTGGTAATAAAATATAATTCAAAGCCAACTGCCAGGTGAACAAGTTAAATGAGAGCCGTTTTTCATAATGTCTCTGTTTCTAGTTGTTCTCTGGAAACTGAATGAGCTATACATTGTCAATAGAAGTATTTAGAACTTGACTAGAAAGCAGTATCTGTTTTTGCATTCATTCTTTATGCCATTTACTACTGGGTATCTGTTTTAAAATGCTGCTCCATTCACTGATTTCAACTTTAATTCTTTTTCTGAACCATTACCTCCTCATCAAGGTTCTTTACTCCTGCGAACCATGAACATAGTATGAGTAGAGCGAAAGGAGATGGATCTTTGTGTATACATGGTTTATGTATATGAATCTCATTAAATTATAGCCACATTTCCCATTTTTAGACTTTTTACCTTTCCTGCCAGACTCCTCCTTTTCTTCTGTTCAACAAGACAGTTTTCCAATTCATCTTTCTACATGATTTATACCAGCACCCCTCTGGCCCCCACCTCCAAATATTGATTATCATCTGGTGTACGTTTCCAATCTCGGCCATATTCCAGCTGTCACACAGGAGCTAGCACTGCAATCATCTCCATGTAGTCTTAACGCTATATGAGTCAGGTAAGATACTTCATTACACCAATCACCACTTGATGCTTCCAATCAGTCCTTGTAGTTTATTTATGATTTTTCACACCTTACTTCTAAATGTTCCTTGTTTGCATTATGTGTGTATTATGTAATGCTGTTAATTTCCTGTTGTTAGTGGTCAACATGCCAACCTCATGCATTTCTCTGAATAAAACTTCAGAATTTTTATCAGCTCATAAGTTGTATGTAATTGAAATCATTAAAGTAGAGAATCTTGCTTCATGTTTGGATTCCACTTCAATTGCTGGTATCATTTTGAATGGCTTTGGATCAAATTTTCCAGATGCCCTTATAAAGAAATTTTATAGCCACAGTACACATTTTCTTAAATAACAGCAGCGCACTTCTTCTTTTTTTTTTTTTTTTGAAAAAATAGATCTTCCTTAAAAATATGCTGCTTTCTAAAAAGTTATACATTTAAAACTATACTCTGAGTCATAACACACAGTATGCCTTCTTTTTGTTGGGAACTAGCCACTTAAAAGGCATCATGACAGAAAGAACACTGAAGAGAGCCGCCTACTGAACTGATGCCTAGTTTTTGTCATGCAAGAATAGAGATAATATCTCAGACCTCAGATGCTTACTATCAAGATTAAGTGAAAGCTTCTCTGTAGACTGCCAGGCAACAATGTGTGGTACATGGTAGGCATTAAATCCACTCAGTTTGTTAGCTGTATATAAATCTGAACCTTAGCTGACTGTGCTTAATAAACACATCTCAATGCATCAACCTTGAGGAGGAAAAGAAAACAACTACCAACTGCCAGTAAAGGTAAAGGTCAACAATGAGCTAGTAAGTACTGAGAGGAAGATAGAGAGAATGAGCAATAATAAGCTTATATTTTCTGTATTTACTTAGTGGGGGCAAAGAATTCCTATTGTGAAAGGATTTAAAATGCAGATTGTCAGGATTTATGAGGAAAAGATTTCCTCTTTTCTCATTACTATAATAAACAGTAATCAAAAATGCCTCATCAGACTTACGGTAGATTACGAAGGGAACTACAGCTTCAATTACATCCCTGATTTATAGATCATGTTGCAACATCACAAACAATGAACATCATATTATACCACAGCCTACTTACAAAGATGTGTGCATGTGTACGTGTTTTAGGGGTGTGATGAGGAATCATTTTTCATCCCATTCTTTTCAAATTAGAATGCACTTAAATAACTGTTCTAGAAAAAATGCAAATGAACGTTAAACTACTTCCATTCCTTCAAATTCTCTTCCAATATATGTCAACATACACACATTATTATACATATAATCAGTGTTTATACACTCCCTTGCGATTTAATTTTCACTTAATATTGTTTTGTGTATGCATTTCCATGAATTGTCATGCAACAGCACCACCGAACTGTACCCATTTCCCTATACGTCCTCCAACACCTCACCTAGTGCTTAGACATTCCAGTAGGTACCTATTGCTACCTTAGTGGCATTTTAATTTGAATTTATTTACTTGCTGGTGAAAAGCATGTGTTTCCAAGTGACGATTTACTGTGTATGTATTTCACATGTAAACTTTCTCTCTTCACTGCTTTTCTTTCCCTATGTGAACTGTCTCGTGAACCATGTCTGCAGGCCTCTTACATATTCTGTCCAATATCAACATAACCAAATTTGTTGATGACTCCTCTAAACCTGTCCGACTAAGTAGTATGGCCACCTACCAAATCATCGTCAATCCTCCTATGCTTTGAAACCCAGTATCCAAATGGTCTCCAATTTCTCTGATAGATCTCTACAATCTTTCTCAACCTATTCTTCTCTCTCCCAGACCACTTCAGCTTCCTCAGTTATTTTTAGAACTCAATCCAGAAAGGAACTAAAATACAAATCCAATCAGATAATTCCATCTCCAGTTAATAAATCTCTCTTCACTGCTTACAGTGTAAAAATAAACTTTTTGAGCATAGCCTAGAAGTCCCTTGCAATCTAGCCTAATCTCACTTACAGCCCAGTTTCATTTCTCCATTGTTCCCACAAATTCTATGTTACATCTAAAGGGACTACTCATTGTTCCTGAGTATCTTTCTTGCTTTTCTTCTTCTGTGCCTTTGCTCATGTGATTCTGTTCTCCTAGTAGGCTCTGGTTCCCTTTCTCACTGCCCTACTCCAAATGCCCGGGAATATCTTACACGTCCTTTAGGCTTTGTCTCAAATATAATTGACTTCCTGAAGCCGTTTCTGATATTTCCCAATTGGATATGGCTTCTCCTGTCTGTGAACCCCCCACAACAGTTTACAGCTTTCTTATTTTCCTAGGTACAAGAATTATTCATATATATTTTTGAAACCCCTGGAATAGCTTGTAAGCTGTTCAAGAGAAAGACCGCAACTCACATCTTTTTGTCTGCAAATGCTTTGTACATAGTAGGTGTTCAATACATTTTTCCTGAATTGACTATTCTCCAAGGTCTGAAAATTCTGATAATAGCAAGAACTTTGTTTTCTGCATGTTTGGATCATCCTGGCACTTAACACATATGTAGAATGAATAAAAATAAGAAACTTGAATACTTGTAAAGTCATGTAATTAGATAAATATTTCAAAAAAAATTATATTCTTATTTTCCTAAATGTAAGGTCCGTGACCCTACTCCATGTCTCAGAAGAAAAGGAAACTGTCTCATATTCAAGTCCTCACAAATTCTTTAATTATAAAGGCCCTTTTCTAAATTATTTTAAATAGTAAAGTACTCTTTGCTCCAGTCAAGATGGTGGGGTAGGTCAATGCTGTGCTTCCCTCCTCTCACGGCCACATCAAAATTACAACTAAACTCCAGAACAAGCATCATTGAGAACCTCCTGAAGTCTAGCTGAACCAGAGCCCTACAACTAGGGACATACAGAAGAAGCCACCGCAAGACTGGTAGGAGGGGCAGAGATGCAGAACGTGCTGATCCCACACTCCCGTGTGACCATTAAAAATCGGGAGGGAGAGAGATACAGAGGAAAAACTGAGGGTTTCAAGATGAGGGCAGGGGTAGGGATGAGGGAGAAGGTGAGGGGATCAGAAAGCAGAGTCGGTAACCGCAAGATCGCCACGGGGATAAGAAAGTCAGTTTGGGGAATGTAATCAATAATGTTGTAAAGATTTTGTAGGGTATCCGATGGACACTTGTCTCATTAGGGAGACCACTTCAGGGACGGTGTAGATGCCTGATCACTGCAGTGTACACTTGAAGCTGAAGCTGAATAATAATGAATGTCAACTATAATTTTATATACATATATACATATAGTTACAAGAAGAGGAGTACAGCATTGGGAATAGAGACAGTCGAAATGTAACGGCTGTATGCGATGTAAGAGGGGTAGGAGATGGGGGCGGGTTATCACTTTGTGAGGGATATAAATGTCTATTACATTGTTTTGTACACTTGAAACTGAAAAAAAAATAGAAGTAAAAAAAAAAACTCTTAAAAAGAAAATTGGGAGGGATATCTCAACTGTAGAGGTCCCCCCAAAGGAGCAAGGGGTCCAGCCCCACACCAGGCTCCCTAGCCCAGGGTTCCAGGGCCGGGATAGAAGTCTGCACAACTTCTGGATGTGAAAACAAGTACGGATTGTAGCTGAGTGAGACAGAGGGCTGCTGGAGTCCCAGGTACTCCTCTTAAAGGGACCGAGCATGGACTTACTCTGATGAACTCACTTGCTCTGAGCTCCAGCACTGGGGCAGCAGCTCAAAAGGTGCCAGGGATATATAGCAAGGAACTGAATCATCTGGCTTCATGGCGAGGGTTGGAGGGGCAGCTTTCTAACAGAAATACAGACAGAATCCATTGTTTCTTTGTTGAGCCCTTCCCCCTCTCAGTGTGTGGATACACACATGGGTGGCTCCCATATCTGAATCTTCATCAATCTGGGTAACCCTGCTCACTCTGCCATGGTAAATCCCTGAGACCCCACCACACCCAACTTTCAAGCACAACCAAACTACTTCCAGTAGCTTTTACATCCAAACAGCCTACCTTAGCTCATGCTGTGGAATTTCCTAAAATCTCTCAAAAAGGTTCACAAACCCCAAACAAGCAGCATCTGGCTTCAGCCTGCTCCATACCTCTTGGTGAGCAGCCTTAAGTCTGGCACTAGTGGCAACCGGCCTTGGTTCTCAGCTTGGCCTCTCGAGGTACCTCCAAGCCCAGTGTGGGTGGCGGCCATCTGCATATTGTTTTGTGGTTCCTGACAGGTGGCCCTGGGCAGGGCACAGGAGCCGCTAAACTTGACCTGCTGTGGGGTCCCTCTCAGGAAGTCCTGCAGTTGGCACACCCAGGGGCCTGCTTTGTACCTAGCTGGAGCATCACCTGGTAGCCTCTGAAGATGACACACCCAAAGGGCAGACCGGGCAGGTACCAGAGCCCTGCTAACGTGAACCCTGCTTGGTAGGGTCAGCCCCTGCCCAAAAGCTCCTCCACTGTAGTCTAGCCAGTCTTCACAACCAGTCAGCCTAAGGATCAATTCCTCCCACTGAGGAACAAACAGCAACCAAGGCTCAAATATAACAGGAGGGCACACACAACCCACACAAGGCACACACCTGGAGCACCGAGCTCAGGTGACCAGGGAGACGACACCACTGAGGCCCACAGCACACCTACTAAATAAGGCCACTCTACAAAGACCAGAGACATAGCAGCCCTACCTTATACATAGAAACAAACACAGAGAGGCAGCCAAAATGGGGAGACAAAGAAACATGTCCCAAATGAAAGAACAGAACGGAACTCCAGAAAAAAGAAGTAAACAAAATGGAGACAAGTAATCTACCAGATGCAGAGTTCCAAACACTGGTTATAAGGATGCTCAATGATCTCAGTGAGAACTTCAACAAAGAGATAGGAAACATAAAAATTGAGATAGCAAACATGAAAAAGAACCAGCCAGAAATAAAGACTACAATAACTGAAATAAAGAACATATTAGAATATTTTAGAGGGACTCAACAGTAGATTAGATGAAGCAGAGGATCGAATCAGTGATTTGGAAGATAAGGTAGCAGAAAACACCCAATCAGAACAGCAAAAAGAAAAAAAGAATCCAAGAAATTGAGAATAGCTTAAGGGGCCTCTGGGACAACAACAAGCATACCAACATTCGCATCATAGGGTTACCAGAAGGAGAAGAGAGAGAACAAGGAATTGAAAACCTATTTAAAGAAATAATGACTGAAAACTTCCCTACCTGGCGTTCACACAGACATACAAGCCCAGGAAGTGCAGAGTCTCAAACAAGATAAACCCAAAGAGGGCCACACCAAGACACGTCACAATTAAAATGCCAAAGGTTAAAGACAAAGAGAGAGTTTTAAAAGTAGCAAGAGAAAAGCAGTTAAATTACCTAGAAAGGAGATCCCATTAAGACTTTCAGCTGATTTCTCAACAGAAACTTTGGAGGCCATAAAAAAAAAAAAATGAAATTTTGCCATCTGTAAAAACACGAATGGACCTGTAGGGAATTGGGCTGAGTGGAGTGTCAAACAGAGAAAAATAGATGCAATGTGATTTTACTTATATGTGGAATCTAAAGAACAAAATAAACAAAACAGAAACAAACTTATAGATTCAGAGGACATTCTCATGGCTGCCAGATGGGAGGGGGGGTTTGGAGGGTGGTTGAAAAAAGGGAAGGGATTAGGAAGTACAAATTAGTATGTACAAAGTAGTCATGCGGATGTAAAGTACAGCATAGGGAATATAGTCAATAATATTGTAGTAACTATGTAATGGTGTCAGATGGGTACTAGATTTATTGGGGTGATCCCTTTTTAAGTTATATAAATGTCTAATCACTATGTTGTACACCTGAAATTAATATAATATTGTATGTCAACTGTAATTGAAAACTAAAAAAGTTATTAAAAATCATAAAGTACTCTTTGGAGAAGATAAATTAATCTGGGACAACCACAGTTAATATGAGTTTTAGGTGATTATGGAGGTAAATTTACAGATTTGGGGGATTGGAGACAATGAAATGCAATACAGATCTAAGAGTTGTTTACAGGGCATGACCTTAATTGTTGCCTATCAGTATAAAAAAGCCTTTGAAAAGAAAAGCAATAAAATGCACCTAAGCCATCAAATAAAATAAAATAAAATTCTTTGAAAGATCACTTAAAATTGCAATGCAATAAATACTTAGACAGCATCTCAAAAGTATACACATTTAGAATGAATGGAATAATAAACTGACCTAGTGCTATGGAAATGGATATTTGTGGCTTGGGATAAAAATGACAGTCATGATATCATACACCAATTCAAGTGTTGTATCTCTAGCAACTTAGATGGATATGAATGCAACGTGTCCCAGAAAATTTTTAGGGAACTCAGAAATTGGCTCTCATGCTTATAGAAACACTGATGTCAGAGATATACGTGAAAAAATGTGAACAAAATTATTTTACAAAATGAGATAGTGGGGGGGGAGCAATATTTCTATGGGAAGATATTTTATACCATTACTGTTTCATTTACATTTCTAAAAGACTAGATGCAAAATAGTAAAAAAGAAGCTTTAGAAAATCATTAGGAAACTGGGGCCCCCAATATGCCTTTCCAGCTTTTGAAATCCAGGGTGGGACACATGGCTCACTTAGCCCACACTAACAGGAAGAACTGCAGTTTACTCAGCATCCGCTGGGTGCTGGGCACCGTGTTAAGTGACTTGTGTATATTATATGTCAATGTGTCTTCAAACAGTCCTATAGGGTAGATATGATGAAGCCACTTTGCAAATGAGGAAAGTGTGCCTCTAAGAAAATAAAAGAGCTGCGTTAGGATCATGCAGTTAGCAGGATGGGGATATCGGTGAAGTCTCCAAGTCCACAACCTGAACCACCACGTCGTCCTTTGGCCTCCACAAGCACTGCACCTGAATTTCGAGGTCCATGACTTTGATGGGATGATGCTTTATATAAACAAAGGTCAAGTCAAAAACAGGACAAGAACAAGAAGCTTTGTAATCCATAAATGCATTACCATCTTCAATACTAACCCTTTGAACACATTTTTTAAATTTTTAATACATTTTTAAACTCAAAACCTGAAGAATACCATACTCGTGATTCTATTTCTGGTGAGAGATATCAGGGGAAGCCCTGCAGAAAGAAATGGTTTGTCCTCCTCTGCTTCTCTAACCTTCTCTTCGCTAACCATGTGTCTACAGTGATTAATTGACCTGGATCACTTTACTTTTTTTTTAAAACATGCCAGTTCCTTACAACTTCTGGGGTATCTTATTCCATAAGGCATGTACAGTACGCCCCCTCCGCCATCATTCACGTCTGTAATAGTTCAAGGATACTCCTTAGTTCCAATATTCTTTGATTTGGTAAACAGTTTTGCAAATATTCTATCCAAACCTTTTATGGTTTCATAATTTGATGGGCTCTGAGCCTCACTCAACCATTTTATTTTCCAACAGAAGAGCCCTGATTGTCTTAGCCTTTCGTAACCAGGAATCCCCACCATTAGATAGTACATTACAAATTCAGCAGCGGCAGCTTTTTTAAAGGGAGCAGCAACCAGAATCACCTGTAGTACTTCAGGAAGTCCAAAAGACCCTAATCTTGCACTAAGGAAGTTGAACGTCTTCTGTTTGAATGCCAGTCTGGTTCTCTTTTCATGGATGTTGACCAGGAGAATGTTGGTTGACCTCTGTGGCTACAGCACTGTCTTGAGCTAATTTTTTCAGGGAACAGTTGCCAGTCATTTCTAGGTCTCTTTTTAAGATTGGAACTGAGAAGAGCCTGCCAGCCGGTGAATGCAGCCTGGCTGATTTTGCCTTCATTTTCCCCCTTAATGCGTTACCTTACCCACACGGAAGCTCATCTGCCACTTCTCAGCCCACTTGTGAGCCTCAAGAGAGCTCCCTGCAGTTTATCCCTGGCAGCTTGGCATTTTACTTTCAACGAACTCAGAATAACTGCAAACCCTCCTACTTCAGTTTCCTTAACTTTTTGATAGAATAAACTACTTCCTCGAAGTAATTAAAGTGATCATGTTTGAAACTGAAGGAGAAATATTAAGTGTAAAATTATCCTCCAATTAAAGAAAAAAATGCTCCACACATTGATACCTGTCTTTTTTAAAAAAAAGTTTCACCCTTCTTCACATTGATGATGAAAAGTAGATTGTCATAAAAGCCTCGATTTGGACATGCTACTGGCCTCATATCTCTGAAGTTCTAAAACCGAAGGACTAATCTGCCAAATACCCTAAAATGCATTCGCTTTCATTGTCATAAATCCTTCCAATTGGTCCTCCCAAGTTGCTTTGTAATTCTATATGCCTCTTACATATTTAAACAGCTTAATGTTTATCATTACTTCATTTTAAAAACTTTTATTTCCTACTCTAGGACGTCTTATTAATTTTTATAATACTCCCCTTTCAGATTGTAAGATGAATAAAGTAGATTTCTCAGATATGCCTCAATTGTAGAAGGACTTATTAGGAATTTAAACAATCAATTGGCAGAATTCTAATTTTCCCATAGACATTTCAATAGAAAAGAATGAAGACAAGATTTTCAAATTCTGTTGTAGCTACTTTAGTATGTGAAGGAAACGCAATGCTGAGGTTTGGTTTTTGGGTGTTCTCTTTTTTTTTGGCGGTGGGGGGGGACCAATACAAAACGAATTTGCATACTGCAACTATACTTCCTTTTGGGGGCTGTCTGTGCATGTGCACCACAAAACAGTAGTGTCAGAGTAGGCAATCATAACCTAGTGATCCCCTCAACTGCAGCCTAGACGAACACGGATTGAATAATTATAAAGTTGTCTTAATATCTACCTTAGTTTCAAGTTCTGTCCTGAATGAACACTGGTTGCTTTGTCAATGAAAATTTCTGAATGATCTGCCCGAACTCCATGTTATATAAATAGATACAGCAGAAAGAAAATGGAATTTGGACAGAGAGGTCCTGGGCTCAAATCGTGCTCAGCCTCGTCCAAGCTAGGCAACTACTAGGAATGAGTCACTCAACCTTTCAAATCCTCTCTCTCTTCACCCGCAGAGTAAGGAGAGTAACCCTATCTTACCATGCTCACATGTTTCTTGAGAAGACCAAGCAAGATATTGTGAAATTCAAGTAGTTAATAAACAAGAGCTTACCAGGTAATCATGTAGTTTTATTATAACTGGCTTTATGAAATGCAAGGACTATCTAAAGACAGACGCTTTTTCAAATAGGTCACTTTGTATCTTTTGTACTATTGGCTCTCTCTGTTTTTTTAAATTAAAGTTTATTGGGATGACAATGGCTAGTAAAGTTACATAAGTTTCAGGTGTATAATTCTGTATTACATCATCTATAAATCCCATTGTGTGTTCACCACCAAGGAGAGTCAGTTCTCCTTCCATCACCATATATTTGATCCTTTTTACCCTCTGTTTTATACTATGATCCTTTAAAAAATTTTATGAATGTATTCATAATTTTAAAAATCTAAGTATTTTTCCATGCCATCTTAATAAGCACAGAAGAAATAGCCTTGTTGTTTTCACTTTACCATTTTCTTTTTCCTTCAGGTTCTTCAGCACAAGCTACTCCGATGATTTTTAAAACCAAGATATCAAATGACACTGTCATCATCTGGAAATGTCTGCAAAGTCCAATGGGAAGTCTTAGCAAATGTCAGAGTACCTCTAAGGCAAGGCAGATCCTTGGGATGGATAATGATTCAAGACTTTACTGCTGCACTAAAGATACAGCAGGGTGCTGGGGACAGGCCTGCTTGAGGCTCAAAGGTCAAGCAGCGCACGTTTAACGCTGAGTAAAGTAAAAGGTCACTTAGCATTGGGATTAGTGATGCTGAGTGGGTGCAGGGTGATGTAACTGATATAGTCAACTAACACTCCATTTCAGGAGATGTCAGAATGGATATTTTCATCCATTCCCCTGCCTTTCTGACAAGCAATTACTTAGAAAAGCCACATACATACATACACATATGGTGGGAAGTTCGCTAATTGTCCAACCTCGTCTCTGTGTATGTGTGTGTATGCCGGGGGTACCAAAAAATGTATACACATAACCTATATTCATCTTTTGTTACCAATATATATTGAGTATGACAATTTTAATACAGTTTTTTCCTTTCTTAAAATGTGTATACATTTTTTTTGGCACCCTCTGTATCGTATAATTCTGTATTAGTTCAACTGAAGAGTATACTGACATGACAAGGAGTGCTTTCTAAAACTTATTATTTACAACTTATCAGTGCAAATCAGCATTTTCTATATATGGTAAAGCAATCAATCAGATGTAACTTTGATGCTGAATCTGATGTAATGTAGGAGCTGTAATTTATAAACACCAATATCACACTTTGTTGTTTGAAGCAGTCTGTAGTCATTGGCCTCAGAGTAACCAGATGTTCTACATTTGAACATACATATCTATTCTAATACAATCCCGTCTTATCTTTTATCTATGTTGGATGTAAGATTTTATTTTAAAAAGTTTTCCCTGCATAAGAGAAAAACTGTGTGAAAACCATTGCTCTAGTCTCTTTTCCCAAATTGCTCCCAGAGGTCAGTTTCTAAAACCTAAGGCTGATCATGGCCCTGTCCTGCTTGAAACCCATCAGTGGGTCCTGACTAACTGAGAATTTGTCAGTTGCCCAGGGACTAGGGTTGATGTTTACTTTTGTTTAGCGAACTCCTTCCCCACAGATAATCTAAAATTAATAGTATAAGATTATAAAGAGAATATTTAAAATGCTTAAGAGAACAAACTTTTCAAATCCCCTCAAGTACATGATAAGCATCAATTTACATACAAGCAATTGATATGCTAATTACAATTTAGCCCTATTTGTTCATTAAAACTGGGTCCTTAAGGACCTCTACAAGGAAATGGTTTGAATGACTGAATCTTGTTAATTTAGTTGGAGTTCCTGAACATATTAGAGATAGATAAAAATGCATTTTCCTAAAATTATTCTGTAATTCAAATAATTTTCTCTGAGTCGGAATGGCCTTTCCAATTTTGCAAAATGCTTTATTAACTACTGTTTCACTTCATTTTATGATACTACTTAAATCCATTCATTGTTACTTTAAGGATTAAAAAATATCCACAAGGGGATTGGTAGAGACTTTCTATTATATATGATAACGTTCAAATTCTTTGACATGAAATAGAAGGCCCTCCAATTACCACCTGTTCATTCTCTCCTATGTATCTCACCTGTGTATGCTACCATTCCCTACAACTACACCTACAGCCCAGGTGCACCACCTCCTTGCTTTTCTTGAAGGATGCTAGGCCTTTTAATTACATCATATTTTTATACATGTTGTTGCTTTTCTCTTGAATGCCCTTCGCACACTCACAACCATGAATTCACCCAAGAACTCCAATATCTTATCCCATGCCTTAAAGACAATACCATAATAAAGCTTTTTTAGTGAACTAAGACAATGTTAGTCCCCCTTTCTCTGTGTTCCCACAGCATTTTGTTGAACATATATTATTTATGATACTATAATTATATATTTATGTCTATCCCCATTTGAGTGAAGTCTTTGAGTGCAGAGAGTGCGTGTTATTCATCTTTCTATCCCGGGCATCCAGCATCGTATCTGGTAAAAAGAAGGCACCTTTGTGGGTTGAACCATGTCCTCTAAAAAGATATGCTGTCGTCCTGACCTGCAGCACCTGTGAATGTGACCTTATCTGGAAATAAGTTTTTTGCAGATGTAATCAAATTAAGATGAGGTCATACTGGATGTGGGTAGGCCTTAAATCCAATGACTGGTGTCGTTATTAGGAGAGAGATGTAGTGACACAGAGACACAGAGGACACACAGAGACAAGAAGTTCACGTGACAACAGAGGCCAAGGAATGCCAAGGATTGCTGGCAACAACCAGAAGCTGGGGAAAACGCATGGAACAGATTCTCCCTCAAGTCCCCAAGAGGAACAATCCTGCTGACACTTTTATTTCAAACTTCCAGCCTCTAGAACTGTGAGAATAAATTTCTGTAGCTTTAAACAACACAGTTTATGATAACACATTAGGGCAGCCCTAGAAAACGAATACAGCACCCCATATATTTTTATTGAATGAATAAATGGGTGATGAATGACTTAACAGTGGAGATCCTCTCACTCGGTGGAAGATCTATGTCCAATGAATTCTCCAAAATACCTATCCTTCTCTGCCAACGAACAGTCTCAGCCAGCATATGGAGGGTACCCTCACAACTTCATACATGTTTAATTCCAAAATGATCCTGGACAGAGGGAAGGGGACAGACATAAAACTGTCTACCCTCATTCCCAAGGGGAACAGAGCAGAGATCTCAAAATCACAGCTGAAAGATTTGGATCATGAATGAACCAATGAAATAGCTTCTCTATTGTGGGAAATTCCTTTGGAAATTTTGGCGGGCGTTTTGTGCTCTTAAATGGGCAATGTAGCGCTGGAACCCACGTATAAATATTCCGGAGTCTGTGGTAGAATGGTAGCGTAATGAGGATTGTTGCTGTCACTGCTGTTGCTTACAAAACCTATTTTAGGGTAATTTTACAACAAATATTACAGTAATGCACACAGTGGATCTATCTATAAAATCAGGTAAGATATTACTTCACTAACCATCACTTTAACATAGTCTTTTCCACAGAAACATAAGCATTGCCTACAGTCATGTAAAACTTTACTGATTATAACACGCTTTGACACACAGTCTTATTTAAAATAAAATAAAAACACGGTCATGCTTTTCATTAAAAAATTCCTTTTCTACCTACTATCTTGTTCTTAAACTTACACTGATTTGCTAGTTTTATACCTGAAATCTTTTTCTTCATCTCTTTCTAATTTTCTTAATAAGGCTTTCTCCCATTCACCCTATTTACAAATACAGTCCATTATATTCCTTATGATCTCTTCCTAAAAATATTTCAATTCATATTTGTAGCTATCTCTCTCTTCTTAGCATTCCTCACTTCAAAACTGTAGAGTGAAATAAAACACAAAATTAAAGGTAAAGGGAGATTGCATTAGCTTTTCTTCTTTTTATTATTTATTGAAATATAGTTGACATACAATATTATACTAATTTTAGGTGTACAACAGTGACTCAATATTTACATGCCTTACAAAATAACCATCATGGTAAGTTTAGTAATTATCTGTCACCATGCAAAGTTATTACAACATTATTGAATGTATTTCCTTTGCTGTGTATTACATCCCCATGACTTGTTTATTTTCTAACTAGAAGTTTATACCTCTAAATCACCTTCACCTATTTCGCTTTCCACCCCCAAACCCTCCCCTCTGGCAACCATCAGTTTGTCTCTGTGTCTATGAGTCTGTTTCTATTTTATTTTGTTGTTCCTTTGTTTGTTTTTGGATCCTACATATAAGTGAAATCATCCAGTATTTGTTTTTTCTGTCTGACTTACTTCACTTAGCATAATACCCTCTAGGTCCATCCATGTTGTCACAAGTGGCAAGATTTCATTCTTTCTTATGGCTGAGTAATATTCCATTGTAAATATATACCGTACCTTCATCCATTCATCTATTGATGGACACTTAGGTTGTATCTAGGTATGTACTTACTGCCATTTTGTTAATTGTTTTCTGGCTGTTTTTATAGTTCATCTCTGTTTATTTGTTCTTCTTTTGCTCTCTTCCCTTGTGATTTGATGACTTTCTTTACTGTTATGTTTGGATTCCTTTCTATTTATTTTTTGTGTGTCTATTATAGGTTTTTGGTTACCATGAGATTCATATATAACAAGCTACATATATAGCAGTCTATTTCAAATTGATGGTTGCTTACGTTTGAATGCATACCTGTCAATAATTATTTTAAATGTAAATGGACTAAATGCTCCAATCAAAAGACATAGGATGGCCAATTAAAAAAAAATAAGGCCCATATGCTATATGCTGCCTACAAGAGACTCACTTCAAATCTAAAGACACACAGACTGAAAAGCTATTCCAGGCAAATGAAAACAAACAGAAAACTGGGGTTGCAATACGTATCAGACAAAATAGACTTAAAATAAAAACTGTAATGAAACATAATTACAGAATAACAAAAGGATAAATCCAACAAGAGGATATAACACTTGTAAATATTTATGCACACAACACAGGAGCACCTAAATACCGAAAGCAAATATTAACTGACAAAGAGAGAAATTGACAGTATTACAATAATACTAGGGAACTTTAACAGCCCTCTTACGTCAATGGATAGATTTTCTAAATAGAAAATAATGAAACAATGGCCATAAGTGACACAATAGAGCAGATGGACTTAAGAGATATATACAAAACATTCCATCCAAACCGAGCAGAATACACCTTCTTTTCAAGTGCACATGGATCTTCCTCTAGAATAGATCACATGTTAGGCCACAAAACAAGTCTCAGTAAATTTAAGAAGATGGAAATCATATCAAGCATCTTTTCTGATCACAACAGTATGATACTGAAAATTAATCACAGGAAGGAAACTGGAGAAAACACACGTAAAGGCGAAACAACACACTACCAAACAACCAATGAGTCAACAAAGAAATCAAAGAGGAAATCAAAAAATACCTTCAGACAGTAAAAATGAAAACACAACATTCCAAAATCTCTGGGATTCAGCAAAAGCAGTTGTAAGAGGGAAATTTATAGTGATACAGGCCTATCTGAAGAGACAAGAAAAATCTCAAGTAAGTCATCTAACCTTACACCACTTAAAGGAACTAGAAAAAGAACAAAGCCCTAAATTAGCAGAAGGATGGAAATAATAACGATCAGAGTGAAAATAAATCAAATAGAGACTAAAACAAGAATAGATCTTTTCTGAAGAATTCAGATTTAGTTTGCAGCCAATGGGCGTGGCACTAAAGCTATGACCATAAATAAGCACTAGAACTCAAGGAGACCCATATTCTTCTTTTCCAGTGACTGGTTGAAGTCAAGAGACACAGATGAGTAATGACAGAATGTAAGCCCAGAAAGAGACATATATTAATGATGCGGACACTAGAAACACAGATTGTAAAGCATCAAAGAAACATACCAAATATCCCCCCAGTCTGCATTTTTAAATCTCTTCAGAAGTGGGGCTGAAACCAGTTTATAATATTTTGTCTGCTCCTGAACTCCAACACAAATGCTGAAGACCTACAGCTGCCTTGTTGGGAGAGCTCTACTAAGTTTATAGTGGCTCCTGGTCTGGCAGACCTCTGTGGCACAGACTAGTTTTTGGACCACTGTTTTAAGTAGCTAAGAGACGCCAAACATTTGACTTTACTTATGTCACACACACTTAGAGTTAAGTACTATCGCTTACTTTGTGTCAGGAACTAATTTAAGTACGTTACAAATATAAATTTACTTAACTTTATCACTTTATAAAGTAGATAATCTGATTATCTTCATTTTATAAATAAGGAAAATGTGGCACAGAGAAGTCAAACAACTTGCCCAAGTCATACAACTATTAAGTCGCAGAGCTAGGACCAGATCCAGGTGGGCTGTTGTCTACAGTCCACGTTCTAGAACCCACTGTTCTATCCTGCCTTTCAGTGATTTCTTGAACCTTTTACACTAATGTGGGTCCAGGGTAGGGAACATCTTTAGCCTTTCTCAGTTTCTTGAATTATGGGTTAGTTTCAGGTTCCCATTAGACTTCATAATTTCTGCATTGTCCAAGGTGTGAGAAAGCCCACAGCAGGTACTGCTGAAGTTGCATGAGGGAGGTGTGTAGTCTTTGTCCTCTGAGAGCTTAAAAATGAGTTAAGCATAAGGGCCATAGGCAGACCAAACAAAAACTTCAGGACATTTACAAAACTTTACATGTATCAAGAGATCGCTCAAGTACTGAGAGGAGTGGAAGGAAGGGATTTCGATTCTGGGCAACAATTGCCCTAGAGGTTGGTATCGGGAGGTAATCACTAGATATACTGCTATGGGTCCTATATGTCTAATTATGGAAAAAAATGTCCCATTTGAGACTGATTTCTCCAGCTGCCTATGTTTCTGCTAGTTTATCCACCATGAAAGGAGAACGAGCCGTTAGTTGGACTACATACATCCCAGTAGTATCCCCAACGGAGGCTGGAGAATATGAAAATGAATTTTAATATATATATGTATCATGTATGAGTACATAATATATATATACAAGCACATATATACAGATGTGTGTGTGTGTGTGTATATATATATGTATATATATATACACACACTAACATATAACTAGAAATTGTTGAGAACTTACTATATGCCAGGCTCCGTGCTAAATGCTTTATGTAAATTATTTAGTTAATCATTACATCAAGCAGGTAATAAAGGTATCAGTATTTACCTCCTTTTACAGATGATAAATCTGATAAATCTGAAGTACAAAGAAGTACAGGAAGTTAGTAAATGGGAATTTTCAAGATATAAACGCAGGCTGTCTGGCACAATAGCCATAAAATCAATTGTATATAGTTAGAGTTAGGCCTGTGCTTTCTCTTACTTTCTTAAAACTCTTTGACATTTATATTTTCCCAACCATTTTTTAAAATCTACTCATTACATAAAGTCTTTTAAAGTCAGCTAGAGAATAGAATCAAGAATTTGGTAAAATGTCAAAAGTTGCAATTTTGTGTGTCAGCACTGGGCCACACTGGACTTGAATATGTTCCCTCTTAGGATTTCTATTTTAACTTTAAACAACAACTGCGGCTTATATGATATCACCAGTAAAAAGTCCACTGTGTTTATAATTAAGGGAGTCTTAGAAGTTAAAGGCAATAAAATTTACCAGTGCCACTGCCAAAAACAAAAACAAAAACACAGTGTGGTAAAATTGTCTGGTTTATTGGCTGATCTGTGATATGTGAACAACATCCAATTCTCTGTTATGTTTAACAAGGAAAAAAATCAAATGCTATAATGTTGTGAATATTTAATTATCTTAATTAGGATATATTCTGAAGCCATAAATTTCACATCCTTGGCATACTGTGATACGCTGCTACATGTGCAAGGCAACTGTACAATAAAAATTAAAATATATTCAGTTTACAAAAGTGTAGTAAGAATGATACAAATCCATGTTAATTATTACAAAAATAAACATTGTGTGATGAGTTAAATTGTGTTCTTTCACATGCCTATCTTGAAGCCCTAACCCCCAGTACCCCAGAATGATAGGGCCTTCCAAGCTGGAATTAAGTTAAAATGGGGTTGTTAGGGTGGGCCCTAATCCTATATGACTGGTGTCCTCGCAAAAAGAGGAAATCAGGATACAGACAGCACAGGCAAAGGAATAACCATGTGAGGACACAGTGAGACGACAACCATCTGAAAGCCAAGGAGAGAGGCAACAAAAGAAACCAAACCTGCCAACGCCTTGATCTTGGACTTCTAAGCCTCCAAAATTTCTGTTGTTTACACCACCCAGTCTATGGTGTTTGTTATGGCAACCCTAGCAAACTAATACACATAATAATGATTGTGAAGTCAGCAACTATTTCAATCCCTTCAAAATTCTGAGACTTAGAAGTTCTTTTTCTTTTGGGTTATTCACATAGGAACACATATATTGCTTTTCTGTATGGAGTGGTGTTATTATCGTTGCAACAAACAAACTCTAGCCATCCTGAGATTTTCTTTTTAATTTATCTTATAGGAAAGAAGTTTGTACTTTCAAAACGAAAAGCATAATGAATGAAGAGTGAAATGGATTAGATGTTGTATTTTGAGGCAATGATTCCAAAGCATAAAAACCTCTTTCTAAGAGTAGGTATTCTCAAATATAATTTAGCTCTGACTGTTATGGTTCCATCCATTTGGAAATCCACTATTTAACTGAGGCTGTATTGATTGCTGATTCAATTTATGAACTATCTATTTCCAGTGTTGACTTTGTTATTTTTCATATAAACCTTTCACATTTTTTTTCTAGATAGGTACAAACAAAAGAACTTAGTAGGGTTAAGGTATCTAGCTTTTTCATTTCTATGGAATGTGGTATCTAGTAGGAGCTCAATAAATACTTCATCAATAAGTGAATGCAATTTTTCCCCTTAAGTGGCTTTGTAAATTCCTTTACAGCAGTCCCCCTTATCTGTGGGGGATACATTGCAAGACCCCCAGTGGATGCCTGAAACCACAGATAGTACTGAACCCTATATATACACTATTTTTCGTATACATACACACATACATACATACATACATACATACATACGTATGGTAAAGTTTAATTTATAAATTAGGTACAGGAGGAGATTAACAACAATAATAAAAAAGAACAATTGTCACAATATACTGTAATAAAAGTTATGTGGCATTATTAGGTAAAATAGGGTCACAAGCACTGCGATACCACAACAGTGGATTTGATAACCGATGGCTGCTAAGTGATCAATGGGCAAGTGACATGTACAGAGCGGAGACGCTGGACAAAGGGATGTTTCATGTCCTGGGCAGGACAGAGCGGGACAGCGTGAGATCTCATCACACTACTCACAATGATGCACAAGTTAAAACTTATGAATTATTCTAGCATCTTTCATATAATATTTTCGGACCAAGGTTGACCACAGGGAACTGAAAACGTGGAAAGTGAAACCATACTGTATTCAAAATCACTGAGTTTATGGCTGGGGAGAGAACGTAGAGATCATCTAGTTCAGTGGCCTCGTTTCATGCAGGGGCGACTGCTAAGGCCCAGGGAGCCTCAGTGACCAGACCAAGGTTATACATGCGTGGACTAAAATGAGTCTTCCCGCTAAGTCTGTACTCTTGCCATGATCACTAGCTGAGTCACCGCGACTTTCGCGAATCACTAAGTCAGGAATGTTTCATACACAACTATGGAACATTTGACTTATTTTCCAGACTTCGTGCTATAATGTGTTGGCTTTTACCTTCAGAATGTCATTTCTGGAGGATGAAGAGAAGGAAAACAGGCGTTTTAAAAAATTACTTAGGGAGAAAGTCATATGTAGAATAGCCAGTATGGGAGACTTTATGCTTTGGGAATAACCAGAGTAAGGAACGTATCTTGGGCCTTCGAAAAGGAGCCATTAGTATACAAAAATTACGGAGAAAAAAACTTTAGAAAAAAAAATAATAACCTAACATGATACACCTGTTTTACTGAATCACAACAATGCAAATTTTAATTTCAATATTCATACAATCAGACAATAACCAGGAAGTGTTACTGATACTGTTTATCAACATTTGCAGTTGTGACAAACTCCAAAGCAGGCCTGGGCTGCCTAAGTTGGTGTCACCAGGCCAACTGCGAAGGAGGTGGCCTTCCACCTATTTTTCAGCACTCCTTCCCTGCCTCTTAGCGGGTGTTACAGGGCCCTCTTGCTCTTCTTAATTTCCTGAATTCAGGGCCCAAAGAGGCCTTCTCACCACATACTCCTTGTTCTACATTACTTCTTCCATTCTCCCTGATCCTCAATAAAATATTCCCTTCACTCACAATCCTGAAAGTAGTTGGAGTAGAGTAATTAATATGGAGGTGTGATATCCTGAAAGCATTAGAGAGTTTCATTTGTACTTTACAGGAAGATCTCGCTTAATTAAATGCAGCCTGAATTGGGAGAGGATATGTGGGAGTCTTTGGGGGCAGATGAAGCTTCCCAATTCCCCGTATCTGCTCCTCCTCAGAATAAAGGTCCTTAAGAACTTCACATGTCATGCAGATCTCTCTTCTAGACTTTTGGGCTCAAAGTTAAGTGTCATTGTCATAGGGATGGTGGTGGGAGATGGTCAGGAGGAGAGGTAAGCAACAAAAGTACTCAACAAGCAGCTAAGTTGTTCTTAGTTTAAAAGCCCATGGAAGAAATATTGCTCAGAATGAACACACAGTTGTCTGAAATCTGTATGTGAAAGACAGATTTTCCCTAACTCATTATATAATGAGTTGTATTATATAACTCACTACTATAACTCACTACTATATAACCACTACTTTTTGAAATGCCGTTCCACGTTTAAAGAAAAATTTAGTCTAAGAGTGTTTTTCTTTGACTTTCCAAAAGAAGTCTTTCTTTGAAACAAGCTTAGGCATTATTTTGAGTTTTTCTTCTTTCTCAGAGGCAATTAAAAGGAGGAAATATGCATATGTATTTCCCTGGAGATGTACCATAGCTTTAAAAAAACTGTAATTTCTGAGGAGTACAGGTCAATTATTGTGTAGAATGTGGATTTGTTTGCTGTTTCCTCATGATTAGATTCAGGTTACGCATTTTGGGCATGGGAACTGTTCTAGATTAAAGGAGGTTAAAAAGACATAACTGAATGTAACATGTGATCTTGGATTGTTTTCTTTTGCTATAAAGGATATTAATGGGAGAATTGATGAAATTTGAATAAAGTCTATAAATTAGATCAGATTTTATCAATGTTAATTTATTGATGTTGATAAATGTACTGTTGTTATATAAAAGTGTTTTAATTTTGGAGATATACACACTTAAGTATTTAGGAGTAAAGGGGCATCATACTGCAACTTACTCTCAAACATTCAGAAAAAAATAATGTATTTGTGCATGTGTGTGTACAGAACGAGAAAGAACGATAAAGCAAATGTGACAAAATATTAATATTTGGGGAATCTGGGTAAAGGATATATCAAAATATTTGGACTAGTTTTGTAATTTTCCTGTAACTCTAAAACTATTCAAAATAAAAAAAAGTTAAAAGCTACAGAATATTTTGAATGTGTTTATGCACATGTTAGGTTATTTTCTCATTTAACTTAGGCAAGAAGGTCTGAAAGGCAAATTTTAACCTGAAACTTTAATTTCTAAGATCTACTTTAAGGTAAATTCAAACCCAAGTACTGACGTCGTTTAGCAAGCCAGCCTAGCAACAAATTGGATCACAGTAAGGTGAATACAAGCAAACAAATCGAATAAAAAGCAAGTTAAAATCACAAGACAAAACATGTTAGAAGTGTTTTTAAATTAGTGTTTTTTTCTTTTTCTTTTAAAATTTAGATAAAGTATTTTCTCAGCACTTGGGAAAATCATTTTATAAATGGGCAGGTTTCTTGATATGGACTTTAATGTACAAATAACTCACCAAATTTCCAAAATATTCTCTTTTAAAATAAAACATATGATTCCTTTCACTTTATTTCAGCTGCAGGTAAGTTAGTACTGTGCAGGTAAGTTTTTACTGTGAGAAGAAAAAACTTTCAAAGCAACATAAACGTTTAGAGTCATTTTGGTCAATTAATTAAATTAGACCATATTCCAGAAGACCAAGTTACATTAGTCTTTTTACAGATCTCTCACTCTCTCTCTCTCTTTCTCTCTCTCTCTCTCTATATATATATATGTGTGTGTGTGTGTGTGTGTGTGTGTGTGTGTATATATATATATATATACACACACACACACACATATATATTTTTTTATTTTTCCCCTTTCTTTATAAAGGATCATCTTGCACAGAGGATATAAGCAGAATTCTATATGGCATACACGCACACACAAAAAAAACATTTACAAGAAATGAGCACAATTTTATCACTTTGCTTTAATGGCATTGTGAACATTGGATAGATGTGGACTTTTATTTAATCCCCAATGCCCATGCCAGTGTACATTCAATTAAATTAGTTTAGAAAACTGGGCCATGTCACTAAATAGTGGTGCCTTTTCATGATTAAGCAAAGCAATGTGGCTCACAGAGCCCTCCAGACATGCCATTCTCTCCAGCCATAGGCCATCCGTGTTCTTTAGAGCACATTGAAAAAGGAGGCCCCAAATGAGAATTCATAACAAAGGGCCTCAGGGAGAAAATCATGCAGAGTGAGTTATGCTGTTGCGGGCAGGCTGTATCGCCATGTAATCATGAAAGAAGAGAGGAACAAATTCTCCAGATTAAAACTGACCTTAAAATCGTGTGTCCATAAAATATTGTATAGGGATGGAGGGAGAGAAAGAGAGAGGCATGAATGAACAAATGACTAGGGAGCTTGGTTTTCGATTGCACAAAGTACTATGGCATCCTCAGGTCTGTTCTTTTCCCTAGAAGAGAGTGGTTTCTGTTGTCAGGTATTAGAGCACGGGTTTGAATTTAGACCCTATTACAATAGCCACTTGAGCATTTCCATCTGTTTAGCCCAGATCAGTTCACAAGAACTGATGCTAAACTTACTGCAACTTAGTTCCAACAGGATAAATATTTACGGAGGGCAATTATATCCATCAAATTCTTAATTAGGGAGACAACATGGAGCACCAGAAAGATGAAAGGATTCAGAATTAGGCAGATGTGGGGGCAATTCCTAACTATCATTTGGCAGCTGTTTGACCTTAGGCAACTTACCTAACTTCCAACCTCTATTGCTGAAGCCTCTATTGCTTCGTCTATAAAATGGTGACAATGATATCTATCCTGAAAAGCTTCTTTGAGGATTAAATGAGGGATAGTTCTTGCCCCACGTTGGTATAAAAATGTTAGTTGCGTGGGAGTAAATGTTGGAATCTTTAAGCTGACATGAAGCATGGAAAAACGAAAAGTCCCCTCAGAGGAGATCCTGGGGCTTGAATTACTTTGAAGAAGCAAGGGTTCTAAGCATCTGATCTGAAGGCTAATTTTAAGCACAGGCTTGGGAAGAATTCAATCAACAGCACCTATGCAAAGTAAGAGCCTGCTGGTCATGCTTCAACAGCTTTTGAAGCAAAAGCTTCGAAATTTGCTGATAACTCTCAGTTATCCATAGGTGATTATCTAGATTGTGAAGCCTTTATTCCCCGGCTTCTTTCTATTTCTCATTATACGAATCTTGTTCTGCTTGTTGACATACATTTCTTGCTCTAGGACAGCGAAAGCTAGAAGAGGAGGTCTATTCAAGTTCACTGGGGAAAACCTTCCACACCCTAAGTGGAGTTTGAGCTAGAAAAGTAATGTATCTGAGCTAGAAAGAAGACAATTGCTTGTCAAGTTTTACCATCAGTCCAAGCAGTGATACCATGGATCTCTAACAAGGGGAGGGGAAGCAGGGAGAAAGGATGAGGCATTCACAGGCATTCAGCTCTTTCTGATTTGGGTCCTCACAATCTGACCTCATTTTTTCACATGAAGTATAATGACTGTTATGAACGTAAGCCACATCTGCATTCAAATGCTTACGGTAGTACAGAACAGAGTTGCGAGTGGAAATAATTGGGAGTTGTGTATGTTCCTGCTTCCTCTTAACTTGCATGAAAAACACAGTTAACTTCAAGCTAACTGTTACCTGGTAGTTGAGAAAAAGCAGAAGTGAGTGACACATGCGAGGTCATATAGTCATACGACACAGACAGAAATACATTCCCCTTATTGCCTCACTGAGAACATGGATAGAATTTTGCACTGTCTAGTAGATGGACCTCTTCTATCAGCAGCCTTATGACAGCTAAATGTACTGCTGGATGGCACCGGATGTGACTTGGGATAGAAAAAAGAGTGTTTGAAGGAAAAGAAAATGTAAACCCCACCAGGATTTAAGTCTACTTATCAATGCCTCTCAACCTTCAGTAATTTTAATGGACTTTCAATGTAAGGTCAGGTACAGACATGTGTAGCTGAGACTAAAAATTAAGAGCTAGATTTCATTAGTTTAATGTAAATTAACATGTGGATGGCAATAATAGGGCAGTTTGCTTTTAGAGATAGAGCTGTGATTTTAATAATTGCTAATACCAGTATTTGACAATACATTTCATTTGGGGAGGAAGAGAGGGATGCTTTGCTTTTAGGAAAAAAAAAAAAACACACTATTTAAATCTCATACAAATCAATTTCTGTGTTATTTTACTGAATTTTCCTTTGATTTCCAGAGAACCACCTTATAGATTTAGCTATATGGATTATCCATATATTAAGTCTCATCCGAATTTGAGAAACCTCTCTAAAGTGAATGAAAATAGATTTTCCCCTCACCACCGAGAAAGAACCATACCCTTCCATTTTAACTCAGTTAAAAAGGGGAGAAAATATTAAAAAGGGAAAAAAAAACCAGCTTCTGAATTCAATTTATTCTTTTTTTCCTATTAAGACTAAGTTGGAAATTGGATATCCAATTTACGACTGAGAAGTTATTCAAATATTTCTGTTCAATCCCTCATTGCTTCTAAATTCACTCAAAGGCAAGATTATTAATTCCTCCTGACAGAAAATCAAGATTTAATGAGTAGCTGACAGCCCTTAGGAATTACTGGGGAAATTTAATACGACAGTTTTTGACTAAATAATGTGCTTTTACATATATGAGATACACATTATGCAGAGTAACAAACGTACAGTAAATGTTAGTTTAGCTGTTAAATTTTGGACAAGTGATTAATTTTATGGGAATATATATTTTTATCAAACTTCCAAGAAAAAAAGCTACCTCTACTCCCACAGTGTTATACATTTTGGCAGATGGCCACAATATTTTCTTGCATTCATTATTAATTCAGCTGCACGGCTATTTTGCCTCTTACTAAGTGCTAGGTACCGGAGGAGATAGAGCAAAACAGTGTTTCTACTTTCAGGATTTCAAATCTAGTGGAGATAGCCTACAGAGACACCGTAACACAGAGAAGAATTAAGAGCAGTGACAGAAGGAACAGGAGATAAAAGGAGAGGAAGATTTGATTTGGGGGTGAGTGGCTGGTAGTGGTGCGTGTGTTCAGGAGGAAAGTCTTCATAAAGCAATTTGTGTTTGAAATGAGCCTTGAAGAGTGGGTAGGGTGAAAATGATGAGGACAGCCGTAGAAGTGGGCAAAATATAGTCAGAGAAAAAAAGAATCACTCAGTCGGGCTCGAGTACAGGGTAGATGAGGGAAGTAGCGGGCATCACAGACAGAAAAGGTCCACTGAAGACTATATATACCAAACTGAGTCCATATTAAGTGTTCATGTTGGTCTCACAAGTTAATTGTAAGTACCTCAGGCGCAGACGCTGCTTCAGTATGCCCTTGCTATTCTGCTCCAGTATGTCCTTGCTATTTCCACAGCAGCCAGGTACAGCATGCTGGGATGCAGAGTTGGTCTGCAATAAATATTCAAGGAATTGAATGGGTAGTAAGATTCTTTTTCGGTGGAGTTTTACATTTTACTTTTTCTTAAGCCTTCTTTTTAACCCTCCTTTAAAACTGGACTTGAAATTACTTTTCCAAGATGAAAACATGAAGAGAATGTTAGTCCAATGATTGAGCCAGCCATTAGAGTCCCGCGTAAAATGCAGCTGCGGGAGCTCAGACAGGCGGTATAGCCTGGTGCCCCTTGAACCAAAACCACTAAAGTAATACCTTCTGGTACATTTTATAGGAAAACAGACTTCTGGTCAGTCAAAATAACAAGGCCTAAGTTATTTTTATTTAAGATTTTAGCTTTCAGATAAGTCTCCATAGGGAAATAACAACACTAAAATTGGTGAGGAAAATGGAGATGCAAAAACCTTGCATCTTGCCTACGGATTTTACTTCTGGTCTCCTCTCTCTTTACAGGAAAACGTGACAACAAACTAAAAAGAAGCTAGTAACAACCCATGTGTAAATTTCATCTTGTTGCCTGTAATGAAAATTGAATCACTGTGGTTTTAAACACTACATCATGGTTCACTATCACATAAAATAATATTTAAGTATGTACATTATCGATTTAATATTTTACCAGCTTTCATTTCTTAGGAGGAGGGTACGTTTTGTATACTTGGATTGCAATTGAAATAAACCTTACTAGTTTTCCCTCTTCCCTTTCCAGCTACAATTTCATGTGATACTATTTGAATCTCTGGGACTCCTCCAATTGGAGGAGTTTGATAGGGAAGGGTACTTCTTATGTTTTTGATAAATAATTATAATGCGAATTAATCTTTTTTTCTATCACGGGTCAGAGTGCACTTACAAAGAAAGTTCAACAATTACTATGATACAGCAGTAAAGAATCGATTTACATCTAAGGCTGCTGATGAATCTGAATGACACATAAATCATGGTGCCTGACACCAACGGGTACTCAACGTTGACTGAATCAATAAAATAAAAAGATTTCTCATTACTGTTAGCTTTCAAGAGATTCAAGAACAAAATATGTAGAAACATTTAAAACATGTTAAACAGAGGCTCCACAAGAAGTACTGCAAAATGGTGGACATTCAAACTGATTCCACTTAAGAATACGCTAGACTTGCCATGAATGTTTTTCATACTCCTTTCAATTCTGTGATAGATTAAATGTGAACACATATTACATGCAGCTTCTTCCATCTTTGGGACTTGCTCTGACCATTAGAATGCAGTACAAGGGACACTGTGCGACTTCCGACCCAGGCCTCAGGAGACTGTGTAGCTCGCGTTCTTGACCTCTTGGAACAGAGCTCGCAGCAGAACTGCCCTGCTAAGGCCAGCGCAGACTGCAGCATCATGAATAATGGTTTTAAGCCATTACATTCTGGGTGGTTTGTTTTACAGCAGTTGATGATCGATATACCTTCGAATATTAATACTTATTATTCCTGGAGCCCCTTATTCTTTCGACTTTATCTTGCTTGCTCTTTTCATTTTTTATCTTGATCTCAGCCTATTTGTTCAGGATTTCTTGGCTTTTACAAATGTCTCCTTGTCATTTTCTCCACCATATATTGGCTATTTATTTTTGCCACGGAGGTTAGCATATATGTTTAAGACCAGTAAGCAGAGTCTTGAGTTCCAGGATACAGAATGATACAACCACTACCCAGAGCTCTGTCAGTTAAGGGAACTCTGTCTCCTTTGGCTGTGGTATCACAGATATGCACGACGGTATGAAAGGACAACAGGTAGAACCAGCAGCTTTGAATAATAAAGTACAGTACCATCAAGAAAGACCTCCTCAGAAGGCCTGTTTCTTCATGCTTACCAGGTAATAGTGAATCACCCTTTTCTGAGCTGATACCCAGAAAGAATTGCCTTTGCTTAGAACCAAATCAGAATATGGGATTCATTAAATTATCAAACCCATGTCTAATATTTACTTACACATAATACAAGTAATATATCCATAACATATTGGAGTTCTCCAAATAAACACTTTAGCCCGATATTCTGGGTCTCTAGCACCTGTGACTCAACTATTATATAAACCTCAGCTAGGGACCTGGCCTACCCTCACCCAGCCCTCTACTTGGAGCCTGAACAACTTACGGAGGGCCTTGGTTACCATATGACTGTGTTAGAAATTAATAATGCTGTGACTGCACTTCCAAGATGCCTAGCAATCTGCTAAATATCATGCTTATCAGATAAAAGAACACATTTCGAATCAGCTCTCGGCTGATTAAGTTGAAGTCATTTCGGCCCACATTGTGCTTTGTGTCAAAACTACGAGGAAAACTGATCCTTGACTATTTTCTCAACACGTTCTAGAAGCAGATTTCTCGATCTCCCTTTATAACACTCTTTCACAGTCCTTACAGAGTAAAACAATGTTTTAAAGTCCAAAGGATCCTAATTGGTAATTTAAATACAATGCGTTTTATTTCTCCTGAGAGGAAATAGAAAAATGCCTCCGCTTTAGAATTATAGAACCACATTTATCTTTGTTTTTATGATTCTGTTCCCTTGTCTGCCTTCCAGTCCAGGGTATATAATGGAAAGAAAATTCTAGAAAGCAATCAGTGAAGCCAGATTATCTTGGCATGTGCAGACATGCACGCATACATAAACAAGCATGTATGAACACTGGGAAAGAGAACCATCACTCTAGGTTTGTCCTCCCTTTCCCAGCTCAAGTGTATCACGGCATAGCAATGTAGAAATATTTGTATTTTCTTGGGATATGGCAGAAGTGGATAGAGTTACAAAAAGTTATTTTAGATCATCGTATCTTCCTATTGAGTGCTTCAGTAATCTGCCCACTTATACACATTACATGTGGTATGCAGGCAATGTTGACTGCAAAGATGACTTGAGAGAATGAAAGT
Source organism: Rhinolophus hipposideros (assembly GCF_964194185.1). Taxonomy (NCBI): domain Eukaryota; kingdom Metazoa; phylum Chordata; class Mammalia; order Chiroptera; family Rhinolophidae; genus Rhinolophus; species Rhinolophus hipposideros. The sequence goes on from NC_138046.1 coordinate 60,388,633, forward strand.
TTGTTTTCCTCTGTGATATAAATTTGTCTTCCCTTCTCCCAGCTTCAGTTATGATATTACAGTACTTCACTGTGACCTCATAATGATTCCTCTAATATCTATACAACTCACTTCATCCCATTTGAAAAGTGCTACACGCAAATGCCGCAGTGAAAAACTGCTGAGTACCCTGCGACTGCGTTTCCCTGAAAATAAGACCTAGCGGGACCTTCAGCTCTAATGCATCTTTTGGAGCAAAAATTAAATAATATTATTATTTAAACATAAGACCGGGTCTTAAATAATATAATATAATAATATAATATAATATAATATAATATAATATAATATAATACCAAGTCTTATATTAATTTTTGCTCCAAAAGACGCATTAGAGCTGATGGTCCAACTAGGTCTTATTTTCGGGGAAACACGGTAAGTATGTGAGTGGATTGGGACCCCTGCTGAATATAATTAACCTCTCTTTTCTTTATTTTCTTGCGTCAATTTTTCTTTAATTTCCTTGGCTTCAGAAACAGAATTCTAGTTTGGCATTTAATATTTGGGAGGAAATGTCATGGTCAGTTGGGGAATTAGGTTACCCATGAGGAATGGGCAATTTTTACTGTGCCTGTAAGTACTAGGTAGTTTCTTTTTTCTTTTTTCCCTACTCACGCTCTTTCACTTCTTTTCTCTTGCTCTCTCGCTTTTTTTCTCCTGAGAGAGCTCAAGAGAGATACATGAATATATGTATATATCCACTCTAGTCAGTTCAATGCACTTGTATGAACAATTATTAACAAAGTTACAGAATTATTAAAAATATACAAATTTAAGCATCCATAACTGATGATTAGCAAAGGCACTGAAGGTCATGCATCTTCACTTCTAGAAAAAAGTTTGCGACAAGGCTGCTAAACCACTATTTTGCTTCTAGACTATCTTGACAGCTAATTGTCATTTGTTAAGCACTTATCTTTACAGTTTTAATATTCTGCAGTAACTATCATTTTATACATGATGGGTTTATATATTTATATTTTCTAATCAGTTGCATAATGATCAGTTCCCTATTAATAACTTGGAGATATTGTTATTTAAACTTTCTTTGTACTTTTAACAACTTATTTTTTTAAAAAAAAAACATGCAAGGGGGCCGGCCCGGTGGCTCAGGCGGTTAGAGCTCCATGCTCCTAACTCCGAAGGCTAGCGGTTCGATTCCCACATGGGCCAGTGGGCTCTCAACCACAGGGTTGCTGGTTTGATTCTTCGAGTCCCGCAAGGGATGGTGGGCAGTGCCCCCTGCAACTAAGATTGAACAGGCACCTTGAGCTGAGCTGCCACTGAGCTCCCAGATGGCTCAGTTGGTTGGAGCGCATCCTCTCAACCACAGGGTTGCCAGTTCGATTCCTCAAGTCCCGCAAGGGATGGTGGGCTGCGCCCCCTGCAACTAGTAACGGCAACTGGACCTGGAGCTGAGCTGCGCCCTCCACAACTAAGACTGAAAGGACAACAACTTGACTTGGAAAAAACTACTGGAAGTACACACTGTTCCCCAATAAAGTCCTGTTCCCTTTCCCCCAATACAATCTTAAAAAATAAAAAATAAAAAAATAAAATTAAAATTAAAAAAACAGGCAAAATAATTAAACATGTTCCATTAAACCATTCAGAAGTTAACTATTTCACTTCATCTCAGCAAGATGCTAATTACCAGAAAATTCTGCAGATTTTGCGAATCAATTCAAAACCATTCAAATGTGGTATGCATTTCTGCATAAGGGTAAAGGACATAATATTTTATCTAAGCTCCTATTAGGTGTCCATTTCCAGTTGACATTTCCAACGTCTAGAACCCTTTAATTACACACACACACACACACACACACAGACACACAGACACACTTGGAGTGAGAGTGGCAAACAGAACAAAGATAAACAACACAACAGTTAACTGTGTCCATTCCTCCAAGCCTTAAAGAAATGTAAAGATTTTTCACTCAGATCCTATCAGTGACTCATTGCAGCTCATGTATTTCTCTCTTCTGGATCCTGAGTTGAGCCATTTTGGGCAAATATTTGTTAATGCCAACATCGTACTGAGTACGACAAGGATAGAAGACAAGCATTGTCTTTAGGGATCTTTCACTGCTAGCGCAGATGGATAATCATGGGCCAATCACTTAAATTAATGCGTTTGGAAAGCAAACTACTTTGTTATCCAGTGGCATTTCCTTGTGCGTGTGTTTCATCTGTAAATTCAGCATAATCCTAAATTATCTATAATGGAGTAAACATGTAGCCCACTTCTTAATTTGCGGGTACTGCATCCTTATAATAGGGTGGGGATAGTACTTGAAGTTTAAATTTGTATATATTTCCTCCTCTATTTTGTTTTCTCATCCTCTGTAGTACCGCCCAGTAGGATAGGGAATCAAGATAGAATCAGTTGCAAAAAAAAAACAAAGAAAATTACATTTCTTATGTACCTGAGTTTGTGAATTTCAGATTCATACTTGCTATGCATATATTTTCTCTAAGATTTCTGGGCTCTTTTAAAAATTAAAGGAATAAATAAATAAAATAACCTATCAAAAGGAGTTATGATATACATCTGCCCATACCAAGGGAGTCAGTCTTTAATGCAATTGCCAGGTCACCTGTTTCTTCTTCTTAGGCTATTCCTTTAAATCTAAAGCATTCTGCTTTCAGAAAATGACACAGACTGGTATCTGACTCAAAGCTAATGAAACTCAAGTGAATTCCAATTTTGAGCTGCAATTTCTTCCAGGATTTGGCTTTTAAAGACCCCAATACATTTGAAGGTCAGTATGAAGCAAGGAGAGGAAGGACTATATTGTTTTAAGTCGGGACTTAGTCACTGCTTTTACCCTTTAGAGAAACTTGGACCTTCTATAGAGACCTCTCTGGAAGACCTACTCTAATAATAATTGAAAATCTGACTGCATGTTTTTCAGGCTACGACGCCTCCCTGCCAGGATTATAGCTAAGGCACCATAGAGAGTGGGAAGGACTGGAATCATTCTAACTGCTGAGACAAATATTTCTGTCTATTGATAGATTTTTTTGGTAACCGATATTGAAGCTATTGAATCTTTTTAATTGGGTTACAAAACCAGTTGTCTTAATGCAATGATCCAGGTGTTATTTCTTTCTCTCTCTTTTTTCTAAATATGTAGCATTCAGAAAATGAAAATGGTCAGGGGGTTATAAACGCAAAAACTAAAGACAGATGGAGTATATGCAATTCAAATTAATCTTGTAGGACCAAGGTACTGTAAGTGTAGAATCTTAGTGGAGGCGTGAGTCCACGTATAGGTACAACTTTCTTTATCAGTGTTTTAGAGATAGATCTACTTAGCTAGAGATCAACCACAAGGGAAAAGTCAATTTAGTTTATCTTCACTTTTGACTTTATTTAGGAAGGACTTTCTGGCTAGCATCCTTTTCAATTTGTTTCAGTATAATGTGAAGCAGGTTCCCTTTGATTAATGAACTGATTAGCAACTTGTTTAATTATTTTCCAGTAGGGTGTTGTTGTTTTTTTCTCATTATCAAAGCTGCAGTGAACACTTAAAAGTTACCATCCTCTAACTCTGGTACTCTGAAAACTTTAAAAACAAATTTGCTTTCCTAAAAAGGATGAACAGAAAATACGAGAAATGTCTAATTTCAAAATAGGTTTCTAAGACCTCTCTTACATATAAATCCTTTATCTTTCATTTCTCTAAAAGCTGTAAATGTTAAGGGATCACCAAAGTATTTGGGAATGAGCATTTTACACACAGCCTAAACAACTAGAATTATTACCAGGGGTGGGGGGAGGGACTTTTACAACAAATATAATAGTGAAGATTATGCAAAGCAATACGGAGAATATTCTGGACGTTCTTAATAACCCAGTAATCTTTAAGCCATACTATGTACAGAAAACGCAGAAATGAAATTATTTGATAATTTAGTACAAAAACAAGATTGGCTAGATGTTGAATTTGACCTACTATTCCTACCTAACAAATTAACCCCAAATTTAGTGGAACAAATAAACATTTATTATCTCACAGTTGGTTCATGTTGAGAATCTGGGCTTAGTTTAAGTGGTGCCTCTGGCACAAAGCCTTTTACGCAGTTTCAGTCAAGCCATTGGCCAGGGCTTCGATTTTACCTGAAGGCTCAAAAGGAAAGAGTGAGGCAGGGCCTTCTTCCAAGCTCACTCACAAGACTGCTGGCAGACAGCAATTCCAGGACATGTGGCCCTTTCCTTAGACTGCCCCGGTGTCCTCACAACATGGCAGCTAGTGAATCATGAGACCGACAGACAGCGTCCAAGATGGAAGCCAGGTGCTTTCGTAACCTAATCTCAGAAGTGACAGACCCTCAGTTTTCCATATTTTGTTGTGACAAACAAGACACTAGGCCCAGCCCACACTCACAGGGCATCAACACCAGAAGGCGGGATCATGGGAAGCTCCTCAGAGGCTATTTATCACACATACTAACCTGTTAAAATTAAGGTTAACAAATCTCCTTAAATAAACTGGAGCCTTATTATTGAATCCCCTAAGTGGTCTCTGCCCCTTCCAATCTATCCTTCATATTATTGCCCAATACATTAGTCAAATATCAGGTGTGATTTTAAAATTCTTCCGCTCAAAAACTCTTAATGGTTCCTCAGTGCACATAGAAGAATGCTGTTGAAACTCCCCAGTCACCTGTTTGGTCTTCCATCATCTGACTTCCAACTCTATTCTCATTGGACTACTTGTAAACACTGTAAACTTTTCCACTCTCGTGGTCCCCCTGAAATACCTCCCACCCTATGCTCACTTCCCTCGCCTATCCTATTTTTACGTGTCAAAATTTAACTCATTCAGAACGTAGGACCCGGTTCAAATACTTTTTGTGCCACAAATGTTTCCAGGAGGCCCCTAGTAAAATTCAATCCTTCCTTCCTCCATATTTCCATATAATTTAGTTTTTACCTCTATTATAGAATTATGACTATGTACCACATTAAAATTATTTGCATATATATTTGTCTCCTCCAATGAACTGTATGCTCCTTGAAGACAAGGATCATGGCTCATTCAGGTTTTCTTTACAACCTTTACAGCACCTAGCACAGTGCCTCAGCAGGAATAAGTGTATTTTGGCCTAACCACTTGTATATACTTTTTGTGTCATTTTCGTACAAGCAGGCCTCTATTGGATCCCACTGCATCTGATGGCTTATTCTTTGGCAACACAGTTTTACATGGTGGTGGGGTATATGATTCTCTATCCAATATTTAAACATACTTGAAATGAGTGCAACTGGGCTACTGGACTGACGGAGGAGAGGGTGTGGAGCCAAATGCCACTGAAAGAAGAGGTAAATAATCCAGTGCAGAAATTCTATAAATAGGTATTTCTAGTGTGAAATATTTGAAGGCCTTGGTAATTTACTATGCTCTGGTACAAATATTAAATGGTTATTTGTCTTGTAGGACATTTGTCATACCTCCACAATATTCGATTTAAAAATAGTGGATCAAAATGTTGAAGATAATTTTCATGGCATTGTAATGTGTTAAGATCAGACCAATAGAATTTTTTTTTTTTAATTAAAAGATGACTCATACAATACTTTCATCCTAAAGAGCCAGAAGTGCTAATGTGGCTTTATATGGTCAATAATACATCTGAATACTTTGATAACTGGGGTTTTGATTCATGGAAAATTTTACATGGAATATTCAAGGTAAAAAATGGTATTGTTTTCAAAGACATTTATTTTGTCTTTGTCCATAAAATGCCACATATTTCAATAGCTGAGCCTAAGTTGCCATTAATACATTTGAAAACGTGTCCTCTTTATGATTCACTTAACTGCATTTTCTTCTAATTTCTCATTTCTTAAACTCCTTGAAATTCTTAGAATTCCTTGGTATTACAAATGTTTTGTTTGTATGGCAGCTCCATGAAGTGAAAGCAATGATCTCATTTAGATAGTGCTTTCCCTAAGGGTGCATAAGGGATTGGAACGAACACACTATTCTCTGTTGTTTTTTATAAATTATGTTCACCTATATTACTATGTACAGGAACCACAGTCTTTTAATCATCTTCTACTATTTTAATATTTTCTGTAACATATAATACTTGAAATACTGTTTAATAATAATTGCTGTACCAGTAAATATCAAATTATATTTGCACACTCTGTTATTTTAAAAATATAAAGCTGGACAATAGTGACCTTGGGTATTATCTATTCTTTACCCAGTTTATGGTATTTTATATTTTCAGGAACTTTCTGCTGATTTTAGAATTTCTAACTTCACATCTCATATCAAATATAATATTCCCAATGACCCCATTTTTTTTACATAAAATGTTGAGAATAATTTTAGATTTACAGAAAAATTGCAAAGATAGTAGTTTCCAGACACCCCCATGCCCAAGTTCCCCTATTGTGTGGTACGTTTGTCATGAACCAACTAATGAACCAACACTGATACATCGTCCGTAGCTAAAGTTCATACTTTATTTGGATTTCCTTACTTTTTACTTAATGTCCTTTTTCTGTCCCAGGATCTCATTCAAGATACCACATCACATTTAGTCATCACATTTCTTTAAGCTCCTCTAAACTATGACAGTTTCTTAGGCTTTCCTTGTTTTCGATGGCCTTGACAGTTTTTAGGAGTAATGGTCAAGTAGAATATCACTCAATTTGGGTTTGTTTGGTGTTTTCCTCATGATTAGCCTGAGGTCACGTGTTTTCGAGAGGAAGGCCATAGAGGTAAAATGCCATTCTTATCACATGAAGGGAACATATTATCTACATGTCTTATCACTAATGGCTGAGGTATCCAAAATATACTATGTTTTTTTACTTATCCAAAGTATATCAGAGACTTAAGGAAGTAACTAGAAAGTTGTCAGATAAACAATTTACTTCACCTATTTTAATCACTAAGTAGTCAGGGTTAATGAGGATGCTGATTTTTTTTTTCTTCATTGAAATACTAAAATTGTTGGCTATTTATGGCAAATGATAAACAGAAAATATGAAAATTTTAAATAAATTCTATATTAAAAGATTTAAATTAGGGTTGTGACACTGAATAGAATTTGCCTTTTGTACAGTTCATTAAATATATAAAACATCAATTAGCAGCTATTATACAACCATTTTATAATATAATATTGATGTAATGTAACTGTAATCACTTTCATTGTGATGTCTGAAAAGTCTCATCTCCAATTGTAGAACATGGCTAAGATACTTATTAAATAAATGATATGCATAATTTATAAGAATAGATATGAATTAAAACCAGGTTGAAAATGTAAGTACTCCCAATGTACTCCCAAGAAGAATAGGAATACATAAATTAGATGGAACATGGCGAAATGGATGAGGTGACAATTTGTTGAAGAGATGGAAAAGCAAAGGCTGAAAATTTGAAGAGTACATAAAACAAATTCTAGAAAAACTAAGGTAGCAGGAAACTACAGGATTCTGTGAGTTAAGCCAATTCAAAACACTTTCTTAACTTTCAAGAAGCAATGAAATTGTGTTTATATATACCTAGAGTACAGTTTAGGAGAGTCTATTCTATATCTTGTTGGGGAGCATATGTACATTTATATTGATTCTAGAGCACAAATCATTTGATTATAATTTCTGCTCATTTTAATTGAGTTAGACTGAATAGACTACTCTGCAATTCCATAGAGAACAATTGCCTTTATTAGAACATTGTTGAAGGAAATCAGTTGGATTCTTCTGAAAATTACCAGCATAAAGTGTTGTGTGCCCCCCCCACCCCCCGTTCCAGAAGAAATTCATGCGAGACGACTTACAACCTTGTGGTAAAGATTGGTTCAAGCTAGAATCATCAACAGTTGTTCATTCTAGTGGGGGAGTTTGATGTAGACCAATATATTTACATGGTCTTAAAGGGTCTCCCCACTGATTGCTTATTAGTTGAAACAGAGAAAATAATACCTACTATGTAGAGACACCGGGCAACACATCGACCGACAATCAAAATGAACATCACCAACGAGGCACAGAAACATTCTGTGTGCCTCCAGGTGTGAAATCCTAAGGACCTACTTTGCTTATGTAATATTCTGAATGGGACTGCATAACCTGAATCCAGTCATGAGAGAAATCCAAATTGAGGAATATTTGGTGCAATAAGTGACTAGTATTCTTCATATTGAACAAGGTGACGCAATGTCTGAGGAACTGTTCCACAGTAAAGGAGACTAAAAAGACAACTAAATGCAATGTGCGATCCTGGACTAGAGGAAAAAATGACACATAAAGACATCATTGGGATGACTGAAACAATTGGAATACGGATTATACTGTTAATTAGATGAAAGTATTATATTAATGATACATTTCCTGAGCTTGACGATTTTACTGTGGTTACCGAAGAGAATAATCTTGCTCTTAGGAAACAGTCACTGAAGTGTTAAGGAGTAAGGGGGCATAACGAAACAACTGTGGGCAAATGTTTACAACGGTGAATCTGAGTAAAGGGTACACAGGGATTTTCAGTACTATTCTCGCAACTTTTCTGGGAATTTGAAATTATTGCAAAATAAAAAATTAGAGAAAAAAAGGTTAAGTTTTGGGAACTCAATCCAGAGGGCTTGTGCACTGAGATAAAAATTGACTAACTACTCTACATATTAAATACCATTGGCAAAAGCAGACTTTTCCATGTTACTTTCCAGGCACGGGGCTAGCTCGCGCTGTTGTAAGTCAACTGCCATGTCCTTAGGACGGTCACACAGTCTATGATGTGGAGGAACAAATGTCTTAAGATGGATTTGATTTTATGCTAAGTGAGGGAAAGGAATATTTGCCAGTTTAGAATTGTTTCTACAGTATGCTAGTGATTTTTACTTATATAAATTAATACATTTCTTCAAACAGGATCACAAGGGAAAACGGGTGCAGAGTTAAAGCGGCCTGTACTTTTGGATTTTAGATTTACTTCTCGGATTCTGTTCACCCATTTCTAACTCTTTGTCATTCTTAATATTTGCCTGCTAGCGCAGCCACTTCCTTTCATTTCAAATTGTGTGTGGGGGAAAGCCTCTTTCTGGACCTGATACTGCACCACAATTCAACACGGAACCAGATTTAGTGCCAGTTAAGATTTGGCCTGGACTAGAATGCAAAATGAATTGCAGAAGTTTTACAACTCACCAAACTGCATCTGCATTCACCCAGAAAAAAAGTGTTCCAAAGTGTTCAAGCTGGCTTTTCAGAAATAGTACAGTTGTAAAATCTGTGACACCAGTAATAGTTGGGCCAAGCATGGGTTTTATTTTAGTAAAATGTTTACCTAGGCCAATGTTTAAGTGTACTTCTGTGCAAAAAGATGTGGATAATAGTTCTCTTTATAGAAAAATCAATGCACCCAAAGAGTAATAAAATATAACAGTGTGTACATGAACATGCATTATGCAAGCACAAATAGATCTACACGGGGCCAGATGTGATCTAATCATTCTGGAAGTTCTGTTTAGGTATATGATATTTTAAAAATGCTGAACAGGCCTTTTCCCTCAGAGTGCAGCCATACATTTCATGTTACTACTAGCAAATTATATTTGGCATGTAATGTTAAAATGAAGTTACTCGAATCTAAAGTAATAGTGCAACAACAGGAATAAGCACTGAAGCCTTTCATAAGATAAAATGGATTTTAAAATTCTAGAGTTTTAGTGACAAGTAATTAGAAATGCAATTTAAAACACTTAAGATGTATTTCTTTCAATGGTTAATTACATTAGAACAGCTATTGTTCCAAATGGTGATTGGCTAATAAATTGCAATAATCACCTCTCTAAAAATTGGATTGCAATGTTTTAAAAAGCAGTCTATATGACTAGAGAAGCCTATTTTTACAACCCTGGAAATTTACTTCAGTAAAGTACTGTGTTGGCACATACATCGATGGGTATGGATACATGCACCTAACAGATAAATATATGTATATAGTATGTATACACACATATAATTATGGTCTTGTAAAACAGAATAAGACTCAAAAAGGCATTTTAACTGTAATGTATGCTATGTCTGTAAAAATTCAGGTAGCAGAGCAGATTTTACTAGAGTACACATCACTTCCATTCTTTCCACCTTTCATTCATGGTCATAAGAGTTCCCACAGCTTCAGACATCCTATAAGCATTCAAAGCAGGAAGAGTGGGGAAAAGGAAATGCCAGCTCTGTGTGTTGCTTTTATCAGGAAAACTTTCACCAGTATCTCAGGGCCAAGAATTGTTGTGCTACACGTCTTGCTGCAAAAGACGCTGATAAAGTAGGTATTTTGTTTATTCACCTCTAAAGGTGAGGGAGAAGAACATAATTGGCAACGGTTGTTGGGTTAGCCAACCACTAGTATCTGTAACAAAACGAGACACACTATGGGATCTAGGCTGAAGAGGGAAAGACAGAAGTTAGAAAAGGAACGGGCTGATAGGTGAAAACAAGGTAAAGGGGTCCAGAAATAAGAAATGCCTTTTCAATGGAAGAACCGGTATAGTGAGAGTCATTATGTGAAAGAGCTGGAAGCATAGGAGGTTGTGGTCAGAGAAGAAGATGCATGAAGTTATTACTTATCGTTTCTGAGGTGGAGTTAGTTGAATTGGTTTTAGTTACTACCTTGACTGAGATGGATGTCTGGAGTCAATGACTGAAACAGATGTGTGGGGGGAGGTGTGGGGGTTGTAAGGAGTACCCATGGAGGGTATGTGGGGTACTGACCAGATGAGTACAAAAATAATCTTCAGAAACATAAAATAAATATTCATTAAGATTTCATTAAATTTCATAACAAATTCATGTTCATGTCCTTAACACCATCTATTTTTTTTAATTAAAGTTTATTGGGGTGACAACTGTTAGTCAAGTTACATAGATTTCAGGTGTACAATTCTGTAATATATCATCTATACATCACATTGTGTGTTCAGAGTCAGTTCTCTTTCCATCACCATATATTTGATTCCCTTTACCCTCTTCTACCACCCTCGTTCCCCCCTTCCCCTCTGGTAACCACTAAACTATTGTCTGTGTCTATGAGTTTTAGTCTTTTTAACATAGAGCTACCATTTGCTTTTGATCTTGATTTAGAAGTGATGTGTAGTCTAGTAAAAAAACAAAACCCTAACACATTTAAGCCACTGAACAAAGGGGAGGAGCCATTTACTCCCACATTTGTTATATGAGAATAAATGCTTATTTGTTTAAGCCACTCTAAGTTGGGTTAGCTGTTACTTCCAACCGAAAGCATTCTTAACTCCTTTCTTGCTAATTCCTCAATTCCCTTGCCCCACTCTACTTCTCTCAAATGTTGCTGACAAAACTCCAACTCTGAATCAAACTAGTCCAACTGATCCCTATATTTCTACCCAGGGTGATGAATGTTACCAGAGAAAATTACAGAGCCATATAGATTGATGTCAGTATAAATTCGTGGACCACAACTTTAACTAACCCATCATGGCTTCTCTGTTGGCACAGTCACCTTCCCTACTGACTCAAATCTATGACCTTATTACCATCATGGCTTCTATACCCACCACTCCACTGAAACTGTGTGCATCCAAGGTCGCCAGCAACCTACTTATAAAATCCAAAGGACTTCTCAATACTTACTGTCCTTGATACCACATCAAAAGATCTGTCTGCAGCATCAATCAGTGTCAACCATTCCCTTCTGATGGAAACAGTCTTCACTAATTTTTTATGACACTCTCCTCCTACTCCTCTGACAATTCTTGTATTACTTTAAATGGATTCTAGTTCCCCGGTGAAATTCTCCATATTATCATCTATTTTCTTGAACAGATGAGTCACAGTGACTATTTTAATCACAGTAATTTTAAAGCCCATGAGAACACTAATACCTAGATCATTTGTAGGTCTATTTCTATTGTCTGATTTTTCCCTTGGTCCAGTTTCTTCATTCGCCTATTAATGTTTCATTGACTATAGACATTGTGTGTGAAAACAAGCTGTTGGAGCTCTGTATGGTATTTTCCTCCAGAGAGGATTCACCCTCTCCTTTGTTGGTGGCTAGAGTAAAGGCAGACCATCTGAATCTAATCAAGGAGCAGCATGACTGGAAGTTGAGTTACAGTCTTTTGAAGGTTCAGTCTACCTGTAGTTCATCCCCAATTCCTTGAGGGAAGGTTCTTCAGGGGTCCCCATTGAAATCCTGAGTGTTTCCTGGGGTTCCTCCCACATGGAAGGTTGTGAACATTAATTGCTGTTCTTCAGCAACTATGGAACTGGGGAAAACTTCCCTCTGCTTTTCAGGTACTTTCTGCTCAATTAGGCTTTCTCATGCCATGAACAGCTTGAGAATTTGGCAAATGCCTAGAGGTTAAAAAACTAATGAATGCAAAGTTCACTTCTTTACACATTCCTTCTCTTCAAGGTTTTGGCCCCTCTAGTGCTAACTGCATGGACAGCACCCTAGTTTTCTTCTCTCCCCAGCACTAAGAGATAGCTGAGACCTCTGATGACTGCTTTGTATCATACACCAAAAAGTGGCAAATGCACCGAAAGGAAATATAGCGAACTTCTCTACGGTCTTCCTTACTCAAGATTTTAACTTGGGCCCTGGCTGCCCTGACAGCTTTCCTCTGCGTGCAAACACAATTTTTGTTTCGCATCTGCCTTACATAGATATCCTTGGTAGAGCGCTGTTCAGGCTCAAGTTACCACATCATTGTCAGAAGTGGGACTCTTTCTTTGGCTGTTTGGGTTTTTTTTTTTTTGTCCCTTCTCTAGCTAGGCTCCTTGCCATATGATTAAGTCTTAAATATTTCTTCTGCTGGGAACATTTGTCTCTCATCTCCTCTTTTCCTGTTTCACTCCTATCGATCTTTTATGTGTCCGTTTAGAATGCTCTAGGAAGTGTTTCCTAATTGTCAAAGTATGAGTTAGATGACATTTCTATATATGCCCTTCATACGCAATAGTATTTCTCATTAGCATTTCAAACAATTCATTATAATTTCCTATTTACTTATCCGTACCTGCCCCCCATGTTAGAGCAGAACTGTATCAAAATAAAAAGTTTCTGCACAGCAAAATAAACCATCAACAAAATAAAAAGCCAACCAACTGAATGGGAGAAGATTTTTCCAAACAATGCCTCTGATAAGGGGCTAATATCCAAAATATACAAGGAACTTATACAACTCAACAACAACAAAAATAAATAATCCAATTAAAAAATTGGCAGAGGACCTGAAGAGACATTTCTCCAAAGAGGACATACAGATGGCCAATAGACATATGAAAAGATGCTCAACATCACTAATCGTCAGAGAGATGCAAATAAAGACAAAAATGAGATATCACCTCACCCCAGTCAGAATGGCTACCATCAACAAGACAAATGGTAACGATTATTAGAGAGGCTGTGGAGAAAAAGGAACCCTCATACACTGTTGGTGGGAATGCAGACTGGTGCAGCCGCTATGGAAGGCAGTGTGCAGGTTCCTCAAAAAATTAAGAATAGAATTACCATATGACCCAGCAGTCTCTCTCCTGGGTATTTACCCAAAATATCTGAAAACATTTATCCATAAAGATATATGTGCTCTGATGTTCATTGCAGCTTTGTTTACGGTGGCCAAGACATGAAAACAACCAAAATGTCCTTCGATAGATGACTGCATAAAGAAGTGGTATATATACACAATGGAATACTGTTCTTCCTCAAGAAAAGATGAAATAGTGCCATTTGTGACAACATGGATGGATTTTGATTATTATGCTAAGAGAAATAAGTCAGAAAAGGTTGAGAACCACATGATTGTGATATAAAACTGAAAGCAATAGAGGAACAAGACAAACAAACAAAGAAACAAAAGCTGATAGACACAGACAATAGTTTAGTGGTAACAAGAGGGTAAGGGGGGTGGGGGGAGGGAGATGAGGGTAAGGGGGATCAAATATATGGTGATGGAAGGAGAACTGACTCTGGGTGGTGAACACACAATGGGATTTATAGATGATGTATTACAGAATTGTACACCTGAAACCTGTGTAACTTTACTAACCATTGTCACCCCAATAAACTTTAATTAAAAAAAAGAAACCCTAAAAAACAAAGACAATATCATATTTAGCACCAGATTCCCAGTCCTTTTCCCTGTCCGACCAATCACTTAGCACAGGGCCTCCTAGCACATAGGCACTACGTTAAATGAATTATCCGGAACTCAATGTCCTTCCTCTATCACCTGTCTCCTCTTTCTTCAGGGTAATCATGCTCTGAGGAGTTCCTTGTCTCCTTTTTCTCCAGGACAGCTCAATTAATGTAATTTTGGGAGATCTATCACACCTGTGTAACCTAAATAAAGCCAAGCTGCCCCCACAGTTCTCTACCGGCATGGAGCTGTGTGCAAGTAAAAATCAATCCGAATAAAACATGATTGGAAAACAATGTAAATAGTTACTGAATTTTCTCCAAGGATAAGAAAGGAGGATTCCATTTATAATGTGCAACAAAACTGGAAAAATTTTTTTCTATATATCTGTCATGCAGGGTGGCAGGCGGGGTCTCAGCTCCCGCTCCCCACATAAGAACGCAGGATATGGTGAGGCCAAGAAGGAACACCCACGGAGACATAGATAGGGGAGTCATACCACTATAGTCTCGCTGGCGGCTGGGTTGGAGACACAGGAGGCAGGAGCCACACGATCGGCAACCTGCCGTCCGCTTCTCTCTGCCAACCAACCTCACTTGCTAGCTGCAATCCGCGCTTGCTAGCTCAGCCACCATCTTCTTGCTAGCCCCCATTTTCCTGCTAGCGTAGCCACGGCAGTTATATTAGTGGCCAGTGGCTCACTGGTTACAGCTGACGGCCAACTAGCCACAGCTGATGGCCATCCAATCACAGTTGATGGCCACTTACTACCCGAGTGAGCACCTTTCCACCTGAGGGCCAGAGCCTGGAAACTGCACTCCTGGCTCTGGCCCCACAATCTCTCTCTCTCTGAGTCAACCTTTCACGTTCAAGGCAGCACATTCCCAAAGTTTCTTCCGCCATTCCAACATCTATCCTATACAACTGGGCGGGGGGAGGGAGGGAGGATCAAACAAATACCATTCTCCCTACCCCAGCTCATGCAAGTTCTGTGGTTTACTCTTCCCTCCCTGTATCATCTCTTTATAGCGTGGCTCAACTTAGCCTCTCTAGCATATTTAAACTTTTCTGTCCACCTGTTTACCTATACTATATAAAGGATGGCCTGAGAATTCACTAGATAAGCAAGAACGCCTTTTCCGTGGGATGGTGGTGAGTGTGGATCCAAAGTGTATCTTTTTTTTTTTTTTTAATCTTTCATATTTGTATATGTCTCTTTTTTCAAAATTTCCCCTTGGCACCTTATCTTCCTTCTCCCCACCCATTGTTTTGTTTTAATCTCTAGTCAGTAACTGACCTCAGTCATAGTATAGTAATCCCAGTATAAAACCTCTACAACCAAAGAAAAGAGTAAGCAAAAGTTCACAAGTTTTAAAATTCAACTAGGCTTGCTAAAGAACATGTCATTTAAAGTCTTTAAAAATTCTCGTGAGTCCTATCCTGAGACTTTACACAGTTTCGATCTATTTCTTCATCCTCTTATAATGAAATCTGTTTTTCCTCAAATGCTACCATTCATGGCAAAAATATAAAATTATCTTATTCAACGCTATTACTTTTGTTTAATTATTAGTATCACAAAAGTGTTTGCTACTGTTCCACTGCAAATGTATAGAATTTCAGTGACATTATGACTATCCTGGGGGAGCCCAACCATCATTTATAACATTGCTTCTGTGGGAAAATGCTTTCTGGATTCTAAACAACTGACATCTAAACAAAGTATTCCCACTTGAGTAATCTGGATTCAAACAATAATATGTCCTACATCTGTCTACAAGCCATTTGTAAGATTGGGACTGCCTGTATTTGAAAAACACATGCTGGTATGTTGCTCTTAATCAGGGGGAAAATATTAGGATGATGAGATTCTATTCCTGAATTTTCCTTCCTAGTTTTCAATTACATTCCTCCATTCAATCAGATTAGATGCATGTAAATCCTAAAGAAAGTTCTGTCAGTGTAACAGGTGCTCTATTTTTAGTCCTTTTAGAATAATTTTCAATATGTAAAACACTAGTTAAGCATTCAGGTTACACAAACCTCTCACTAATCACAAGAAATCAGAGTTTTTCAGAACCAAGTAGATATACCGGGACACATGTTTTGTTTTCAAAATTCTATCTAATGAATTTAAATGTTTTGTTTTACTATCAATAGACCCGATCTGCACACTACCATTGAATGTTATTCCCTATGGCATAAATTAGCCTGAGGGCAATAGAGGAGAAAATGGTCAATGGCTATTCCCAAGGTTAGGGATTGTAAAGCCAGGAGCAACTGAAGAATTGGGTAATGAGCGAATGAGGAGTACTGCTGAGTATGGTGGTAAAATGGCTGCTGACAGAGTCATAGTTGCATAGATATGGAAATGAGGGAAACCTGAAATGGGACAAAGGCTTCTGAAACACCCCATGGAAAAGCATAAGTACAGTGGGTTTGATGGATGAGGACAGATGGAAGAAGAAGTGGGTGTGTTCAAATGAGAGCATTTTAGAGTACCTATTGGTATAAGAATTTCAAGTGTTAAAATTTAAATTGGTGATCATTACATGTAGGGGACCAGTGAAAGGCTGGAGTCAAAGTTGACTCAAAGGGTTTGAACCTAGGTAACTGGGGTCATCATTGTTAGAGGTGGGGAAGGTAGAAGGGGTAACATGCTTTGGAAGGAAGACATACTTAGCACTGTGCTGGGATGAACAGTGAAAATGGTATCATATTAAACGCCTATTCTTAGCGTTTTAACAAGTGACAAATGGATATGATGACACTGGCTTTTGTGTGGCCTTCCTTCTTCTCAAGTGGCCTGATCACAAAACTATCTATTCCCACGGATTCAAGAATAAGGGATTCTATTTTAAGACCTCACGAGTAGTGCATTTTACCCTCCCGTTTGATGGGTCACTTTAGAATAACCATTCAAATCCCTCATGTTCAGTGTCACAATCATCTGTATAAAGCAACCTCTGCATGACTGCTTCAAAGACATTTGTGGAGGCTACAATCTGCTCAGGGGAAGAAAAGCTTTCTCAGAGAGAAACTACACACTCCTGCTTGAGGTCATTTTTGTTAAGAAACAGGTCTGACAAGGCTCCACTGATACTAACTCAACCTGCCATGCCAGGGTATAGTTATCTAAAGACGACGAGGAACTTCTCTGGACAGTCAGAACTGTGAAGTGATTGCCAGAGGCCTGGTTTGCTGACATTGATCAAGGTCAGATTTATGTATTTGAAGTAGGAACGATGAAGCATTTTTCATTTATAGCAGTCATGCAAATTGGTCTACAGTTAAGGCGCTTACATGGAACGAAGCCATGAGCAAAAGGGCTTCTATCAAAATATTCAACATACATTTCAGAGCACCAGCAGTTTATCTGGGCCCAGATACTCTCTGTAACATCACTTTCAAAACAGGCCAAGTTAGATGGAACAGTAGTGGAATATAAGACGGTGCGGGGGCTGGTAGATTACAGCTCTTGCACATTTTGATTTTTCCTAATCAATTTACAAGATTGATATCTAAAGTAGAAAGAATATCATTTTATATTCTTTGATATCCCAATATTGCACCTCAAAGCCACCCTTTGTCTGCCTGTTTGTTCTTTTGTTCATTCATCTTTCATTGATTCAAATATTTCTGAAGGGCCTATTAAGTTCCAAGAGACATGCTTAATGCTAGAGCTACAAATATGAATAAGACAAAGTGCCCCCAAAGAGCTCACAGTCTAATGGGAGAGACAGGCAGCTGAAGGAAGCAACATAAAGCAGTGTGGGAGTTCAGTGAGGGGGACGTGATGGAAGTATCACGGGAGGACTGAGGAAGTATCGAGAGCCCTCGTGGTGGGAGGACCACACTGAGTTTGAAAGGATGAGCAGGAGTAAATCAGGTGAAAAGAACAAGGGAGGGCAGTCTAGGCAGAGGGACACAGTGAGCAAAGTTATGAAAGGATGGGTGGGTGAGACGGTGGGAAAGACTGGACGCTGGAGTACCATTTAGAAGGTTGCGGCAGTCGTCTCGGCAAAGTGTAGTGAGAGATGGAAAAGGGGCAATGGCAGTTAGGATGGCACAGGGGCGACGCAGTCAAAAAGTATTTTGGAAGAAAAGAGGCAGGATGTGGAGATTGTGAGAAGTGGACACTTGCAGAAAAGGAGTCAGATTCATGCCCAGTTCCTAGCCAGAGTGACTGGCTGGATGGCGGGGCTGCCAATGAAGAATCAAAAAAAGAAAGGGATTTTAGTGGGAAAAGCAGAGTTAAGATGTGGACGGACATGTCAAACTGAAGGTGCCTGTGAGACATCGGATGGAATTGTCCAACAGGTGTTTGGCTATGCTAGTCTGAAGTTGCAGGGAGAAGTGTGGGCCACAACTACAGATTTGGGAACCACACTCATACGCAGGATAGATAAAAACGTGAGAGCGGGTAGTTCATGCAGAGAGACTCTCACGGACAGCAAGATGAGCAAGGCCTGAGGGGTGGAACCTTGATCAACAAGGGCGTTTAACATGCAGGTAGAAAAGGAAACAACAGTGATGGAGGAGAAATAGACAGGTTTCAGAAGACCCAGGAAAAGGATGGTGTCGCGAAAACAACACTGACATCCACTTTTGTGGAGAAATCCACGAACAGCTATGGAGATGGCAGGGACTCTGAAATTTTGTCTGGGGTTGTGTTCTAATGGAATTATGGCAAGGGTGCAATATCTTAATTATCTGCGTATGTGTCTTTCTGGACTAGTTTCTGGCTCAGTGTAAGTTCTCGATGGATATTTATTGAATGAATGAATGAATGTCTGCTAATGTGAAGACCATATATTGTTAAGTGAAATATAAAGGCACATGAGACGGAAAGCATTTAAGCCGTTTTTATTACTACATCTGGAGTACTATCTTGTTGGTCAGTAAATGACAAATGAAGATAATGGTAAGGATCCAGACTGGGGGAAGATTTTTCAGGTATAAGAGAATATTCATCACCGCGCTTGAAATGAACAAGCTGTGCAGCTCATGCGTACTAATCATTCAATTAAGAAATACTGAACAACTACTATAAATATTTGTCAGACACTGTTCTGGGCACCGGGGACTCTTTGGATAACTGGAAGAGTCAAAATTTTCTTCTCTCATGGAATGTACATTTCAGTGGAGGAAAAAAGAGACAACGAACAAAAAACTAGATGGCAGGTGGTGATAAACATGAAGTGGCAAAAAGTGGGGGTACTAGTTTACAGTTCACACTAAAATCTAGTTATTGCTTATTTCTATCATAAAGATGAGAAATTTTATGAAAAACAATATGGAAAATGAATTTAAGAACCAAGTACATTTGGGGAAATTGTAATAATAGCAATAGTTTAAAATATTTGTAAGGAACTTAGAAAACAGAAATGAGATGAGTCATAAAAAAATTACAAAAGAAACTAACAGCTGCTATGTATTTCAAACAATGTTTTTAACGAGCAAATCTGGTTTTGATACTGCTCTGAATTTACTTGAATGAGTTCTCCCCCGACCCCAGATCTTTTTCTTTTTTTCTAACTATTGCCCAAAAGGGTGGCAGCGGGGGTGGACAAGAGAAATTCTGTTGAGACACAGCTTCCACAGAGTGAACCTTGGGAGTTGTGGAAGCAGAGGAAGTAATTTCCCTTGGCAGGCTGCAGTATTCTCAGTACTGGCATCCTTTGGCTAACTGGAATTCCAAAGGACAAAGATAACTACTTAAATAAAATAGGGTTATGAATTGGAATTGATATGAATGAGATGTACAATCCATTTAATCTTGGTCATTATCTCAGGCTTGTATCTGAGTTTGGTTAGAATTCTTTCAAATGCCATTCTATACAAATTAGGAAGGGACAGCATTCTAGAGAGAAGCCAGGGACAAAGGAATCCTCTTCATCAATCTATTTGTCTCTCTCTGGTCTCAAAAATTCCACGGGGCTTGGGGACCTGGGAGGTGGGAGCTATGGAGGTGCAGAGGGACAGGGAAAGGAAAACAGTCAAGTGTTCAACTAATTTGATTTCAAAATGTATAGGCAATAAGAACAAAAGGCTCATAAGAATAGACATCCTCTGCCTCTAGGCTGAAATGAATTGCCACTGTTTGTGAAAGCCCTGTGAGACAACAGAGGTTTTACTCAGCAAGCTGCTCTTTTTCTGGGATCTCCAAAGGAATGAAAGGGAACAGCACTGCCTTCGATAATAAAAACAGGCACGCCCTGCCTGAATCTGTTCTATAAAGGGTTAAAAAGCCTTCCATTCAGTGCCTGTGATCACGAGGTCCACTTTCTCGCGCCCTCAGTGCAGCCCTGCCGCTGTTGAACACAGAGGGCCCTAGGGAGGCCATTAAGTAGTGAACAATCAAAATCTTCACCTGTTCCTCCAAACAGGGAATGGAGGCGGCACGGGCAGAAGGGAAATGCATTTACTGTTTGTGGTAATGCAGTGATGGTATTTGTTCTCCTACCGAAAACAAGAGCATACAGAATATTCACAATGAAAGTGAGGACAAAAAAGTCAGGGTTCCACTCGCCTAAAAGGCATATTGTGCGTCCATTATCACTAAAACCCAGTTCCTGGTTTTGCCTCTCTGAAATACAGAATTAGGCTAATTAAAGTGCTAACGAGAGCAGTCATAATTTTTAACCAAATGGACCTCAAATTATAAACTATATAGTTCAGAAGTATTTGTTGAGTGAATGGATCAAAGACTCATTAGTCTGCTACATAAACAGTTTCGTTATGAAACTCAGAAACTGAGAGTCTACATAATAATCAGGGATATAAGGTCTGTATAGAGTGGGAAAAGATTATATGAGGCTCGGGTTTGTCACCGATGGGGACGTGACAGTAATTTGAAGCCCATCTAATCCTGCAATTTTATGTTATGGTATAGTAGAAAAAGTGCTAGAATAGTCATCATTGGATGGGAGTTCTAGTGTGAACTTTTCTACTAATGAGGTATGTGAAGCTGCACCAGTCTAACCTTTATGTGAAAGGAAAGAGTTGGTGAATGCACTTTAAGATCATTTCCACCGTTAAAGTTCTATGACTGTATACTCAAATAACTTCTATTGGCAGATATGCAACTAGTTATTAATCACAAACTTCTTCTGTAAGGGCTATTTGGTTAAATAGTTCAACTGTTAACAGTTCCTGTACATTTGAAATTGTTTGTAACTTGAAAAGAGAGATACACAAAGTTGGTGTTCAATAAATGCTTGTAAGTGGAATTCAGATTTTATAACTTCTTAGAAATAAATCAAATGTTCCTGTCCAGGAACTATCACCAGTCACTTAACTTTGGGGTGAGGCAAGGTAAGGCATGTGTATACGGGGAAAGGGGAGTGAGGAGAGGGGAGAACTTAGTACGGAATAACTGTTTTGTACATCTTGCAAATGTACCCCACAAATGCAGTGACATTTAATTGTTCTTCATAAATGAACACAGTCAAAGGTAATACGGAAGTGTCTTGTTGAGCCTCTAGAACCATCTGAACACTAGCTGAACAGAACCCCTATAACTAAGGATATAAAGAAGAGGCCACATGGAGACTGGTAGAAGGAACAGAGCCACGGAACGAGCTGGCCCTAAACCCACAGGTAGTGGTTGAGCACTAGAAGCAACACGTCAGCGGTGGAGGGCCCCCTTGCAGAGTGAAGGGATCTGGCCCCACACCAGGCTCCCCAGCCCAGAGTCCCAGTATCAGGAAGAGGCGTCCCCACAACATTACTGTGAAAATCAGCAAGGATTCCGCCCATCCAGGTGAGACAGAAGGCTGCTGGAAACCCAGATGTCCTCTTAAAGGGCCCACACACAGACTCACTTGCTTGCAGGTATTTACCCCGGGCTCTGGCAGGGGAACAGCAACTCCAGAGGTGCCAGAGGCATACAGGAAAAGACGGTGTTGAGTGGCTTACAGGTGAAGTCTAGAGGGACAGCCTCCACTATCCCTGGGTTGAGCCCACCTCTCATGTACCCTACAGTCGGGCACCATCTTTCCTGTGTTGAGCTCTTCCCCACGTGGCCAAATCTGAAACTGCACTGGCTTCATGAACTCCACCCGTTCCACCCAAGGTGATCTCCTGGGACCCAGCCCTGCCCAACTTGCATCACCAGAAGAAGTTTAGGCACCTGGACAATCAGCAGCTGAGCCTTACAGGCAGGTAGAGTCAGGCCTTGGGGTACCCGGGGCCTGTTGCTAAGCTTCCCCAGGCTTGGTACTGGTGGCAGCTGGCGTCTGTTCTCAGCATGGCCTCGCCCACATGCCTCCAGGTCCAGTACCGGCAGGGGACAACCATGGATAGTTTTGTAGCTCTGACCAGGTAGCTGCAGGCTGGTCACAGGCAGGGGCTGACCTTGGTCTGCAGGGAAGCCTCTCCTAAGAGGCCCCCAAAACAGCACACACAGAGGCTGGGTTCCGACCACAACAGAGCGCTACCCGATTAGCCCCACAAGCAGCACACACAAAGGGTTGTCTCAACACGCACATGAGTGTACTGGGCAAATCTCCCTCTGTGGGGTCAGTTCCTACACAGCAGATCATATGCTATGGGCGTGTGGCCAATCCTCACAGCGTGTCAGCCTGAGAGTCCATTCCACCAAGTGACACGCCAACAGCAATCAAGGCTCAACTACAAGAGGAGGGCACACACAACCCCATACGGGACACTCTTGGAGGACATGGTGCAGGTGATCAGAGACAGCACCACTGGGACATACAGGACATCTACTACTAAGGCCACCTGGCGAAGACGGAGAGACCCAGGAGATCCACCTCATACATACAAACAAACATAGAGAGGCAGCCAAAATGAGGAAACAAAAAAACATGGCCCAATGAAAAAAACAGGAGAAAACTCCAGAAAAAGAACTAAATGAAATGGAGGTAAGCAGCCTACCAGAGACATAGTTTAAAATACTGGCTATAAAGATGCTCAAGAAACTTAGTGAGAATGTCAACAAAGAGAAAGTAAGCATAAAAAAGGACATAGAAATCATAAAAAAGAACCAGTCAGAAATAAAGAATACAATAACGGGAATGAAGAAGACACTAGAAGGAATCAACAGCAGATTACATGAAGCAGAGCATCAAATCAGCGACTTGAAAGACAAAGTAGCAGAAAACACTCAATTGGAATAACAAAAAGAAAAAGGAATTTAAAAATTAGGATAGTTTAAGGGATCTCTGGGACAACATCATGTGTAACAACAGTCACATCAGAGGAATACCAGAAGGAGAAGAGAGAGAGCAAGGGATTGAGAACCTATTTGAAGAAATAATGACTGAAAACTTCCCTAATCTGGTAAAGGAACTAGACACAGAAGCCCAGGAAGAGCAGAGTGTCCCAAACAAGATGAACCCGAAGAGGCCCACACCAAGACACAGGATAATTAAAACGACAAAGGTTAAAGACAAAGAGAGAATCCTAAAAGCTGAAAGAGAAAGGCACCCAGTGACTTGCAAGGAGCTCCCATGAGACTGTCAGATGATTTCTCAACAGACGTTTTTCAGGCCAGAAGGGATTGGCAAGAAACATTCAAAGTGATGAAAAGCAAGGACCTACAGCTAAGACTACTCTACCCAGCAAGGTTAACACCTAAAATTGAAGGAGAGATAAAGACCTTCCCAGACAAGAAAAAGATAAAGGAAGTCATCATCACCAAGCCAATATTACAAGATATGTTAAATAGACTTCTTTAAGAAGAGTGGGAGAAAAAAGAATATAAATGTGAATAGTAAAACGGCAATAACCACACACCTATCATCATTTTAAATGTAAATGGATTAAATGCTTCAATGAGAATACATAGGGTAGCTGAATGGATGAGAAAACAAGACACATACATATGCTGTCTGTAAGAAACCCACTTCAAATCAAAAGACACACACAGACTGAAAGTAAAGAGATGGAAAAAGATATTTCATGCAAATGGAAACGAAACAAAAGCTAAGGTAGCAATACTTATACTAGACAAAACACTTTAAAACAAAGACTATAAGAGACAAAGAAGGACATTACATTATGATAAAGGGATCAACCCAACAAGAGGACATAAACTTAGAAAACATCTATGATGCACACAACATAGGAGTACCTAAATATATAAAGCAAATATTGACTGAAATAAAATGAGAGCTCAGTAGTAATACAGTCATAGTAGGGGACTTTACACCCCATTGACACCAACGGACAGGTCTTCCACACAGAAAGACAACAGGGAAATAGTGGCATTAAATGACACACTAGACCAGATGGATTTAATTTATTTTTTTTAGAGCATTCCACCCAAAAGCAGAATTTACATTCTGTTCAAGGGCACACGGAACACTTTCCAAGATAGACCATATATCAGGCCACAAAACAAGTCTCAATAAACTGAAGATTGAAATCACATCAAGTGTCTTCTCTGATAACAATGATATGAAACTAGAAATCAGTTACAAGTAAAAAACTGAAAAACACACAAACACATTGTGACTAAATAACATGCTACTAAACAATGAATGGGTTAACAATGAGATCAAGGAAGAAATCAAAAGATACCTTGAGACAAATGAAAATGAAAACACAATGACCCCAAATAATTGAGACACAGGGAAAGCAGTGTTCAGAGGGAAATTCGTAGCACTCAGGCCTACCACAAGAAACAAGAAGAATCTCCAGTCTAACCTCACACTTAAAGGAACTCGTAAAAGAACAACAAACAATGTTCAAAGTCCTTAGAAGGAAGGAAATAATAAAGATCAGAGTGGAAATACATGAAATAGAGGCTAAAACAACAATACAAAAGATCAATGAATCCAAGAGCTGGTACTTGAGAAGATAAACAAAATTTATAAACCTTTAACAAGACTCACCAAGAAAAAAAAGAGATGACCTAGATAAATAAAATCATAAATGAAAGAGAAGTGACAACTGACAACACAGAAAAACAAAGGAGTATAGACAAATTATTATGAACAATTATGCACCAACAAATTGGACACTCTGGAAGAAATGGATAAATTCCTAGAATCACAGAATCTTCCAAGACTGATCAGAAGTAATAAATGAATTCAATAAAGTTGCAAGATACAAAATTAATATTCAGAAATTGGCAGCATTTTTATACACAAATAATGAACTCTCAGAAAGAAAAACTTAAGAAAACAATCCCATTTACAATTGCATCAAAAAACTACCTAGGAATAAATTTAACCAAGGAGGTAAAAGACCTGTACTTAGAAAATGATAATACACTGAAGAACGAAACTGAAGATACAAATAACTGTAAGCATATACTGTGCTCGTGGATAGGAAGAATTAACATTGTGAAAATGTCCATACTACACCAAGCAATCTATAGACTCCATGCAATCCCTATCAAAATACCAATGACATTTTTCACAGAACTTGAACAAATAATTGTAAAATTTATATCAAACCTTAAAATACCCCAAATAGTTATGGCAATCTTGAGAAAAAAAAGAACAAAGTTGGGGGCATCATGCTACCTGCTATCAAACTACAAGGCTATCACAGTCAAAACAGCATGGTACTGGAATAAAAACAGACACATAGATCAATGGAACAGAACAGAGAGCCCAGAAATCAGCCCATGCCCATGTGGCCATTCATTGAACGACAAAGGAGGCAGGACTACACAATGAGGTAAAGACAGTCTATTCAATACATGGTGCTAGGAAAACTGGACAGATACATGCAAAACATGAAACTGGACCCCATTCTTACATCATGTATAAGAATAAACTCAAAATGGATTAAAGATTTAAGTGTAAGACTCCAAACTGTAAAACTCCTAGAAGGAAACCTAGGCAGTAAACTCTCTGACACTGATCTTGGTAGTTTTTTCTGATATATCTCCCCGGGCAAGGAAAACAAAAGAAAAAACAAACAAATGGGACTACATCGAACTAAAACATTTTTGCACAACAAAGGAAACTTTCAACAAAACGAAAAGACATCCTACTGAATGGGAGAAGATATTCGCACGTGACACATCTGATAAGGGGTTAATATCCAAAATAGATAAAGAACCCATACAACTCAGTATCAAAAAACCCAAACAATCCAATTAAAACATGGACAGAGCACCTGAAGAGGACACGCATGTGGCCAAGAGACATATGAAAAGATGCTCCTCATCACTAATCATCAGAGAAATGCAAGTAAAAACCGCCATGAGATACCACCTCACACCTGTCAGGATGGGAATCATCAATAAATCAACAAACAAGTGTTGGTGAAAATGTGGAGAAAAGGGAACCCTTTTGCACTGTTGGTGAGATTGCAAACGGGTGCAGCCACTATGGAAAACAGGATGGAGGTTCCTCAGAAATTTGAAAATAGAACTGCCTTCTGACCCAGCAATTCCACTCCTGGATATTCCTTTGGATATCCCAAGGAACCCAAAACAAGAATTCGAAGAGACAGATACACCCCATGTTCACTGCAGCGCTATTCACAGTAGCCAAGATGTGGAAACAACCGAAATGCCCATCAATAGGTGATTGGATAAAAAAAAAGTGTGATACATCTATACAGTGGCATATTACTCAGCCATAAAAAAGAACGGAAGACTACCATTTGCAACAACATGGATGGAACTAGAGGGTATTATGCTAAGTGAAACAACTCAGATAGAGAAAGACAAATACCACCTCATCTCACTCATACGTGGAATCTAAAGAACAAAATAAGTGAACAAACAAAACAGCAGGAAACTCATAGATACAGAGAACAAACTGATGGTTACCACGTGTGGGGGGGCGGGGTTGGGAGGCTGGGTGAAACAGGGGAAGGGATTAAGAAGTACAAATTGGTAGTTATAAAAGTCACAGGAATGTGAAGTACAGCATAGGGAATATAGTCAATAATTTTTCAATAACTATGTATAATGCCAGGTGGTACTAGCCTAATTGGGGGGATCATTTCATAAATTATATAGATGTCTAACCACTATGCTATACACTTGAAACTAATAACAAAATAATATTGAATGTCAACTATAATTGAAAAAAAAAAAAAAAAAGAAAGTGGCTTGCTGATGAAGCCAATGACCGTGAGGGACATTTTTGTATCATCTCTATCTAATTTGTATCCCCTACTGCTATCGAAGACAATGGTGTTATTTGTTTTTCATTTTAAACTTCTTCATTTTGTCATAATGGGGTCTATAATAAATATCACGTTTTTCTTTCTGTCTTGGCTTCTAGGAAGTTCAGAGATAAATTTCATAGTCAATAATAGCATCCTTAATTTAGGTATTTGGAGTTAATTGTCTAAAAGTTTTCCTCTAATTTTTAATCTTACTTTCATGGCCTTTTATTGTAAACTACTTGAAATCTTTCTGGGAAGTAGATGAGGGATGAATACCTTAATGCACAAAGAAAGGAAAGGAAGGAAGGAAAGCAGGAAGGGAGGGAGGGAAAGGAAGGCCAATTTAGATGGGAGGAGGAGGGCTGAATCACACTAGTCCCCCAGAATTTAAATCTGGGATAATAACTTGGCAAAATGGAACAAAGGGAGCTACCTGCTTAGGATGCAGTCAACATGTATCTCTGTTCTATCTAGAGGGGGAAAACATTTGTATACAGGGAAATTAGAGTATACTTTAAAATCATAGTCTGAAAAACTTCATTAGAAATAAATCAGCTTTGAGTAATTAATTCCATAAAAGACCTGTGATAACTGCTAACTAGATGTGGAGCAGAGACTTATATAGAATGTAAAAGCCAATGACTTCAGCCCTCACTTCGACTGTACAGAGTAACAGGAAGTTAAAAAAAAAAAAAAACACCAAAAAACAAAACAAGATAAAACATTTTTGAAAATGCAACATTTGGAAATTCTTTGAAGTTGTACAATTTTAATAGTCCCTCTCGCCAAAAAAAAAAAGAAAAACACGAAGAAAAGAAAGTCTAAGGACAGCTAAAAGTAAAGTAAATGACATTCCTGTTATCCATATTGGGCAGGTGAATTTCTTGATTTGCTTTTAGAATGGAACATTGGGGAAGGGGGAAGGATGAATGTGTAGAAAGAAGAAAAACAAGTTAAGGGGCTGTAGAAAAATGAATAACAAGCTATTTGACAAAGATTGACAGATGGATATATCTGGGCCACAGTTTAAACAGTAACCTCTGTTGAAAATTCCTGGCAGCCTTATCCATCAGTCACAAGTGTAATACATCTTTTTAGGCTCACGGAGGGCTATGCACAGACTACTGTCCCCTTAAACACTGAAAAAGCATTTTAAAGGCATCTACGTATTTTTTAAAGGAAAGTCAGAACATTTAGCTGGTGAACAATAATGTGGCAATGGCTATCTTCCAGCCGTTTTCACAGATCCAGGTGACTTACAATATATTTGTTCCAGGAAAGCTATCCATAAATTTGATTTTCTTTTCCCTTTAAAATAGAGATATTTTAAATGCTATCAGGAAAGTGACTAACTAAAGTAACCCTGCAGTGAACCTCTTCTTTAAAGTAAGAAATCCCTGAAGGGGAAAAATAAATCACCTTTCTTAGCTTATCAGTTGTGTAAAAGAATATTTTCATTTATTGAGTTTTCTTAAACAGTGGCTTGTCTGTATACTGCTGTCTCAAAATTGAAGCAGCCTGGCTGGGCTTTGCACAGATGAAATTGCAGCCATTAAAATGTACTGTGCAGAATGTTCAATTCTTTTTATAGGGATCAGGTAATATATAGCCAACTCTCAATTATCTAGGCTAATGGAGAGGAACAGTGGTGTGGCTAATTTAAAATAGCAAATAATCTAGAAATTATTTATGCAGATTTGGAAACCCATTTTAAATCCAAAATTAACCTTTGAGATCTGAGACACTATTCGGAAAGGTGAGAAACGGAGCCGGCATCGGAATCCTGAGGGCCGAACAAACTTCCTTTATGGATTCTCAAGGCTTTCTTATCCCTGCTTCTGGAAGTGGAAGAGCTCCTTAGCAGGCATGCAGCTATTATCCTCTGCTGTAGACAAAAGCTTAAGCACAGGAAGGACAGGAAGTTCCTGGAGGATGAGGGCGGAAGGAATTTTCTTGGAAAATCTGACATTTTCTCATTCGGGAGTTTCCTAGCTCACTTAAGGAGCGAAGCGGGATTCACCGGCATTCTGAGACACAGAATCCAATACATGGTGAAACCCCTGGCTTGCGAAACCAGCCTGATTAAATGGACACTGCTGAGAGAAAACGAGATGGAAAAAAAATAGAGACTTTAAAACAATTGGAAGGACTTTTTATTAAATTTTGCAGATGTTTTCCTGCAGAGATTAATAAAATGTCAAGCTGTTCTGGGAATTCTTCCTCATCCTAGTTTTTCAACATAGCCCTATGCTATTCCTTTATCTCCTCCAGTTTCAGAGCTTCATGTAAATAAGCTACAGACTTCAGATCTAGATGAGAAATTAATATCAAAATCAAGAACTCACTGTTTATGAGTTTATCTCATACTGCCAGTTCCGCGTACCAAAAATAAGAAGAGAATAAAACAAAATAAAATTGCCTACTGGGCACTTCGAATCCATGCCAGTTTCCATGGCAATGAGCAGGTCTTTGCATCCATTTAAAGTTTAGGAAGCGCTAGATAGCATTCTGGCCCCAAGACTTCTACTCATTTGATTTGCCGTACAAGAGTGCATTCCCTGTGCCAGGGTCAGCAGGCACTGGCCCAATACGACAATGCCATTCATTTTCAGAGCTACCTGATTTTTCAGGCGAGCAGTTCTATCTCCACTGAGTTCCACTTCTGTGGCTAACATCTTGCTTACTCCATAACAAACACCTATTCGGGGGTCTGATGAGCATCAGCATTGGAAGTCTCCATTCAGCGTTTGGCTCTCTGCACACTGTTTTGCTAATTTTGACATTGCCCATATGTCCAACCTTGGAGAAATTACATTTTCGCCTGTAGGGTTTCCTCTAATAAAAACAGGGCTAGAGAAATGTGAAGATAATGTTTGTAACTAGATTTTAAAAAAATCGAAAAAGCTATCGGTTTATGAGAAACTAACAATATGTCTGACTAAAGCCTTAGCTGCTCAAATGTTTATTAGCAATACGTTTTAATGGCAATTGCTATCTTCCCTCCAGTCCCCCCCGCCACCAAATCCCTGCATATAATTTTTTTTAAAAAGCTACAGAAAACTATCATCACTTTATTCAGAAATATGTCCTGTCCCCTCCCCCCTCCCTTTTGGTCCTGTCAGTGATTCTCAGCCTTACAGATGAAAGATACATAAATTATACATCATTGCCGTGCTTTCTGAAAGTTGTGAGAGAGATGGTCTGAATTGCTCGTTTTTATTATTTCATTGAACAGAAAAAAAAAAAGACAAGAATCAAGATAGACTGCTGAGGTCTTTTAAGTAATTTTCTTCTTCAAACCATGGAACAAACGTTTATAAAATGACAATAGAATTATACTTGCTGCCTGACCACACTGAATGGGTTCAAATGCTGCGTTTACTGGGTTCAAATGTTCTGCAGTAATTTATTCCGCGTTACTGTGAACTGCCACAGTGAGATGTGTTTGAATGGGGACCGAGGCGTGGGGCAGGGAAGCAGTGTTGAAACACCACAATCACTGATCAAAGGATGTGGAATTGTTTCCAGTTTGGGGTTATTATGAATGAATGAAAAGGAAGACAAAGGAAAAAAAATCAAGTGGTAAGAAATTCAAGGAGAAATGGCAAAAAGTTTAATTAGAAATTCTCCGAAAAGGAATGATGTAATATTTGTAAGATAAACAAATGGCCCTGCTGCCTCTGTGAAGCCGTCTTGGACTATTTCAAACTGTAGTGATCGTGTCCTTCTCTGAGGTCCTATTGTCACTGTGGCTATTTTTGGCACTAAAACTGTGAATACATGATGTGATTGATCATGAATTGAGATGATTTTGAAAATCTAGGATATACCAGAACCTATACAAAACATTTTAGTACATGTATATTATTATGTATAATTGTTCTCTTTTTGTGAGTCTTCATTCCCCAAGGAAAGGGAGCATGTTTTCTACTTTTATACTTCCCACAATACTAAGCTCATGATATTTCATCAGTAAATACTATTGATTGAATACATTCATGGCTTGACGGGTTATTTTATGTGCATGGGTATGATTCTTCACAAGTACAGTTCAACGATCTAGAACCTTTCCAGAGTGAGAAGGTCCCTTCTTTGTTTTGCTACATAAAGGAAGCAGACTCGAACTGGTATTATGAAAGACTGCTTTGCACAGAGACAAGTCCTGTGCCAAAACTGGATTTAACAAATGTTGCTTTTCCAGCATCACCCAGCATTCCGGCCCCCTCCAAAGGAAGCTTAAGCTCTGTTAATTAAAAACTGTGCTGGGTATGGGCTATCCGCATGTAGAGAACAAATCCATGGTCTCGTATGTTTGTTACTTCAGAATGTAATGACTTCCCGCGTATTAACCAGAGTTATGAGAGGTTGGGGGTGGGCTAGTGGTGGGAAGCAGTAGGTGCACCTAAAGAGACAGCACAGGCAGATTTGCTGGGATAATTCTGCTTTTCACAGAATTCCTAACAATGCAAATTAGGCAGCTCTATTATAATTTTTATTCATTCTCTATACTAGATATGTAATCTCATTAGTCTTGACAAAGGTCAAACAACTGAAAGTAAATCAGTACATACAGTAGTATGCTTCAATTTCCTTCATTTATAATTAAGATTCTCCATTACAGCATTTTAAACTCTCATTTTGTCAACTCTAAGTCTATGCAAGGAATGAGGAATAAGTAATTCCTTAACAAAGCGAAGTATGTATGTATGTTATGTATTTATTGTTATCCAAAGTAGTTGCACCATTTTATTTAGTTTTTGTATTAGTGTCAGGTGTACAAAACATAATGATTAGAAATTTACACCCCCTCATAAAGTGATAACCCCCCAATCTACTACCCCTCTGACACCGTGTATAGCTTTTACAATACCACTGACTTTATTCCCCACGCTGTACTGCACATCCCGTGACTATGTATGTATATGTGTATATATATATATATATATATATATATATATATATATATATATATATATATATAATAGTTGAAATTCAATATTATTTTACTTCAGCTTCAGGTGTATAGCACAGTTGGTCAGGCATCTACATAATCTATGAAGTGATCCCGTGATAAGTCTGGCACCCTACGTAGTTTTTACAACATTATTGATTATATTCCCCACACTATACTTCACATCCCTCTGACTATTTTGTGACCACTAATTTGTACTTTCTAATGCCTTCACCTTCTCCCTCATCCCTCAAACCCCCTCCTATCTAGCAACCGTCAGTTTGTTCTCTGTATCTCTGAGTCTATTTGTTTTGTTTGCTCATTTATCCTGTTCTTTAGATTCCACATATAAATGAGATCATATGGTATTTGTCTTTCTCAGTCTCACTTATGTCACTTAGCATAATATTCTCGAAGTCCATCCATGTTGCTGCAAACGGTTAAGATTTCATTCTTTTTTATGGCAGAGTAATACGCCATTGTATAAATGTACCACAATTTCTTTATCCCATCGTCTATTGATGGGCATTTCAGTTGTTTCCATATGTTGGCTATTGTGAATAGTGCTACAGTAAACATAGGGGGTGCATGTATTTTTTCGAATTTGTGTTTTGGATTTCTTTGGGTCAATACCCAGGAGTGGGACTGCAAATTGGTGCAGTCACTGTGGAAAACAGTATGGAGGTTCCTCAAAGAATTAAAAATAGAACTACCTTATGACCCAGCAATTCCACTCCTGGGTAAAGCAAAGTGTTTAGATTAACAGCAGTGTGGTATCTAAGAGGAAGTCTGCAGGATACTAGGAGCAAGGGCAGTTCAGATTAAAGGGCCAGTGGGAATAAAGATTTTTCTTTTTCTTTTTCTTTTTAGAGCTGGAACCTCATCTACTCGTAATTTTAAACGTTTAAAAGACAGAGGAGAGTATAGGAAATTACTTGTGGTAGCGATGGTTTGGGGTGGGGATAGGTGGGAGTTACAACAGATGACTACTGATCACGTGGGGGTGCGGGGATGGAGAAATAGTGCTGAGTGGAAAACTTTGCCACTAGGGGCTGGCAAAGGCACTTACATTATCCTTTTAACCACCACCATCCTCTGCTGGCTCCACGACTCCCACCCTTTCCACTTCTGGCTTCCTCTCACTGGCCCCTTCTTCCCTTCCATTTCCTCTCAGCACTCCTCAAGTCCTCCCTAGTATGCAACCATCAGTTTCTAAGGGCTGCATACTCTCTGTTGGAGAATTAGTGGCATCTATAGCCAGACTTAATGAAAAGTTGCCACAATATTAGTCAACTGTGAATCGAAAGCAAAACACTGCCTTTTCTAAGGTGGAGTGAAATGGTTTCACTTGAATTTCAGCTCTCCGACACCACAAACACAGAGATTTCAAGGATGGAGACTCCCTGGAAGACAAACTCATTATTCGAACTGTCATGTACACAACATGATCTCTTATGAAACACCCACCATTTTAGAAAGCTTTCAGAATCAAATACAATTATGATTACCTCTCATAACGGGGCTAGATAATCAGGACCTCATCAGGAATAAAGTTGCATTAAGATGGGAGACCATTTTATTAAGAACCAGAATAAAGTGTTTGCGACACATAAGTAGTGTTCCAGGTTTTTTCTCTAAAATCTATCCAGAAACAAATTCTTAATATAAAGATGTGTAAAACGCATTTAATTTGCACTGCACAGAAATGTTTGTCTCTGTGACGTGATACTAGAGGGCTGATTCCATGTATGCCTCATTCATTCATTTCACAAATATTCACTGACTACGTACTACAGTTGACCCTTGAACAATGCGGGGGTTAGGGGCACTGACCCCCTCCCCCCAGTCAAAAATCCACATACAACTTTTGACTCCCCCAATACTTGTCTTCCCTCAGTACCCAGTGGGGATTGGTGCCAGGACCCCCCACGGATACCAAAATCCATGGGTGCTCAAGTCCCTTATATAAAACGGCGGAGAACAGTGCACACGGTCAGAGCGCGGCATCCGTGCGGATTCCCAACTGTGGAGCGAAAACAGTACAGACATTTATTGCGAAAAATCCAAATGTAAGTTGACCTGCACAATTCGAATTTGTGTTGTTCAAGGGTCAAATGTATATATAAGTATTGTAATGATAACAAAGATGGATTCCTATTCTCTATAAAATGGATATATAAATAGAATTTAGGCTCCCTGAAAGTAGGAATTTGGGGTGGGGGGGTTTGTTCGTTGCTGTATCCCCAGCACCAAGACCAAGGGCCAGCAACCTTTTTCTTGTCAAGGACCAAATAGTAACTATTTTAGGCTTTGCTAGCCACATATGGTCACTATCACATTTCTTCGTTGTTTTTTGCTTTTGTTTTTGTTTTTAGGACCCTTTGGAAGTGGGTCTTAAAGTGTAAAAGTGTAAAAATCATTCTTAACTCCAGTCCCACGGGCTGGATTTGGCCCACTACCTATAGTTTGCCAACCTCTGATGTAGATCATTGCCCAGCACTAGGAAGAGCACATTGAATATTTGTTTCAAAAAATGAATGAATGTATTAAATGAATGACTGTATAGGCAGTGGAGAAATAACCAAGATAGTACGGTCGATGCCCTTCAAGAGCTAATGGGTAAGGAAAGGAGACAATTGGACAGAAGTATATATAGAACTAATGATAGTCAGGGTTAGCAGACTCAGAGGAGGAGAATTGGAACGACTAAAGAACGTGACATTTGAGCTGACTCTTGGATAGGACTTTTAATGAAAACGAGTTCAAATGAGTTCTAGGTGGAAATCAGTTCTGATGACTTCTTTTAGAGAGGCAATTTTGGAACTCTTGAAGGAATAGAGGTAGTCATTTCTGTACCTTTCAGAAAGTATAAACCAAGAGTTATGTCACATGCTGAGGTTACAATTTTATTTCCTTCTAGTTCACCACCTACACAAAAATGCCATTAGCTACCCAGAAACATTATGCAGAAAATCAAGGAAGCTATTTTTCTTCGAATGAGGATGATGAATTCAGTGGTGTACTTTCAGTGCCACTGTTAATGCTATGAGGTGAGCAAAGCACTGTCGCCACAACAAAGCTTGCCGGGCTGGTTGTTAACTATAATCAAAGTAGTACCTTACCTAAAATAAGAGACAATTGGCAGATATAGCAAGACACGGCAACTCAACAATCCATTTAGAGTCTGATGAATAGAAAGGACAGCGACAAACCAGAGACACTATTAGTGAAACTGCACACCAGTATTTATTCACGAATTATTTGACATTTTTAATATGTTAGTAGCGGTATGGAGTTGGCTTTAGACTACTGTTCCTTTAGGCTGTAACAGATGCAGGAGATTTTTTAAAAAGCAGCAACTTCCTGAAAAGATGAATTTGAATATTGTAGGATTGATGAGTTAAAAACAGAAAAAAGTCCTACCTCATTTGCTGCATTATATTTCAGTGATCACTATGGCAGAACTGACCTTTCTTTATTAAGTACTGCATATGTTCATTCTTAACATGCCATCCAAATGGATTCAAAATGCAGTGAGGCTACGGGCTTCATTACTGCAAACTCCACCATGCTCTTTTACACAAAGGAGGTCATTTGATTCTTTTTTCCCCCCTCCATCCAGGGCTAATCTCCACGATCTGGGATGTTTGTAATCCTACTCAAATGGTCCCCTGCATCCAGCTGTCTTTGCTAACACTGCTTCTAAGTCTCAGGGTTTTCTCTCTGTGCTATGTGATGATGCATGCCCTTTCTGTGGCGACTTGTCCCTGCTGAAAGTTAGCACTGTCAGCAGCATGGCTTAACATGACTAGTGTCATACCCCATAACGATGATGACTCCAAAGCAGACATGAAACAGAAAAGAAAGAGCAGCAGCAGCCACAGAAGAGAAGGCCTGCTCTGCAATGTAGGCATCACAAGCTCTTTAATTGCAAAATAATAACGAGGACTTGTAAAGATTGTAATTGTCCATCGATGTTTGAACTGATAACGATGACGATTTTATACCTCCAGATTTCCAATTAGGACAGACAATATATGAAGAGTTTCCTGGCATTGGACTAATTGCACCATAATTCTGACCTATGTTTATTACAGCCCCGTAGCTTCTACTGGCCTATGTTTATTACAGCCATGTGATACCTTTTATATTATGTCAATGTGTCTATTAGTGATTCACTCTTAGAGACCCACATAAAAATCCAGTTTAGGTTGCGAGAAAGAATGTAGTAGATCTCAAGCTCACCCTTTGGGAACACTAATCCCTGAAAAACTTCAAATCAGTATAGTTTTTTCTGTTTCTAAATCTATCTGGGTTTCAACGGAAATGCACTGAACTTGGATTTCTCTTCTCTGTTATTACCTGGCATCGCTTCGGACACAGAAACTGAGGAAGTAATAGTCAATTAGGTTGACTGCTGTCACTGTGTATGCGAGAGCAACAGTAAGTGCAGATTCTGCTTCACAAAGGCAGCTCCTTTGAGCAATGACTTATTTATCAGAGACATTCATATGGATGCTAGAAAAGGGATCCAGGATGTTTGCCTGGCAGCTGACTTACATGAAAAGGGCATGTGAGAGCCAATGAAAACATTATAATCTTCCTTTACCACCACATAAAAAGACTTGTAAGGTAGCGGAAAGTAAAATAATCTATTTACACAACATGCACTTTCAAAAGCATCATTGGACCCAGATGGTCAACAAAGGGGCAGGGCAGCCGGAAAGTGTGACAGGCTGTCTATCCCACATTTCATCAGAAGAGGAGCACGAGAAGTAAAAAAGCCCAAAAAGCCTAAGGGAAAAAAAAAATCTGGGAAGACAAGTAGGACAACACGGGCTCTTTCTCATTCCAGTAAAATCTCTACTACGTGGCTTAGCTAAGATATGAAGTGCTGCGATGAACTTAACACAATTTCATCGATAATTACCAGAGATAGTATTATAAACATATTCCCCATTTTCCAAGAACTTGAATATAAAGTACGGTTAACAATGAAAGTAGGCTGAACATAACAGGAATATTTTTGATGGTTCAAACGGTACTCTGGGGCATTACACCGCCTCAGGGTCATCATTATGCACATCAGTCATCACTACTTTGCAGCTGTACAAATGTGCTGGGTAACAGAGTTCTTCAGTTTAATAAGAGGCTACCTAACATAGCTGACTCTATTTATTGTGAAAAAGAAACATCCGGAAGCAGACTAAATGCATAAAGTTAGACCTGTAGCATTTTAGCCCGTTATTCCATGAAAAATAATCGCTAATGGAGAATTATTTCAGTCCTCCTTTCTTTGTGATTTTCTCATTCTTGTTGCTATTGGGCTTCTCTTCATTTTCTTTCCACTTGTTCTGTATTTGTTCCCTACCTCACGTTAACCAGTTATTCTTTCCTTTTTCTTTTTTACCCACCTGGCACTATACAGAGTTATTGCCACATTATTGACTATACTCCCTATGCTGTACTTTACATCCCTGTGACTATTTTGTAACTGCCAATTTGTACTTTTTAATGCCTTCACCTTTTTCACTCTGCCCCCCAGCCCCCTCTCATGTACCACCCTGATGAATCTAGTACCCACCTGATAGCATACGTAGTTACTACAATATTATTGACTATAATCCTTATGCAATACCCAACATCGCCACTTTTAACCAATTTTTTACCCCGTCTTCCATTTTCTTTATTGACTTCATGAATATTCTACCCAGGGCTTCTTTCGTGATTTGGGGGGATTTCACTTCTCCATAGACTTCCCATGCCATTGCTTTTATCATTAAATTAAAGGGGGAAGTCGGGAGAGAACGTAAAGAAAGAAATTTTTGTTTGTCCCCTCGTGAAAGACTGGACTGAGAACCAAGAGACCTGAGTTCTAGCTCCCACTGTCACTAACTTGCTGTAACCTGGAGTGAATCACTTCCCACGCTCTGGGCCTGGTTTGCCTCCTCCGGAAAAATGAGAAATTTAGACTAGATGATCTATCTCTAGGAGACTTTCTGGTTCTACCATTCCCCGTATA
Source organism: Rhinolophus hipposideros (assembly GCF_964194185.1). Taxonomy (NCBI): domain Eukaryota; kingdom Metazoa; phylum Chordata; class Mammalia; order Chiroptera; family Rhinolophidae; genus Rhinolophus; species Rhinolophus hipposideros. The sequence continues at coordinate 60,426,900 of NC_138046.1, forward strand.
TGTTTTTATCAGCAATTACACAGGATAACAGTTATACAGGGCAGTTTAAATACACGTAGCTTTTGACTATAGACCTCAGTCTGCAAGTTGATCAGTTTAGACCATAATATGTCAACTCATTGTCAATTCCTTTGCTGTTGGCCCTTCGGGGTGTTTCTACTTGATGTATAAGTTCTTGAGGAAAGGGTCCATTTCTTATTCCTCACAGTATGCCCAGCACTCAGAACAGTGCCGGACACTTAGTCACAGTTAATAGATGTTCCTTCTACTTGGTGTTTCCTCATCTCACAGAATTTTCTGTCCATAAGTGTTTGTATTCTAGAAGTGTCTTGCACTTAAACTATTCAGCGTCTATGTTTGCTGTCTATTTCGTTACCCAATAACATCCAGTTCTTTGGAATATAACATTACCCTGTAAAATGGCAGGGCTAATGGGAACAACAATATTTTCAGAGAGAGACTGGACTGACTCATAAGGGAATCAATGTTCGCCTCCTAAATAATTCACTAAAAAAACTCACTGCTAGGACTCTGCACTGGGATACTACTCGTGTTCCTAGAATTTCAGTTCCTATTCGGAATTGTGACTCTCAGAGTAAAAAGCTGAAAAAGCCACGACTTTTGAAAATGCACTTGAAAAGGCAGCTGCAGAAATAATAAAAAGTTTTAATAACACATTTCTGCTGCTCCAATTCTAGAGGCCTAAAGTGGTATAATAAAAATTACTGTCATAACTTACACTTAACGTCAATAATAGGATTTTAGTGAGGGAACCCTAGTAAAAGAAGTTCTCAGAGTCATACGTTGATGTTGCAAAAACAGGAAACGAAAATCTGTAGACCAGTTACAGAGGCCAAATTAAAATACTGCTGTTTGTTTGGATCACTTTGTCTAAAAAGTATGCTTTCTTTGCATCTGAAATTGTACATTTCTAATATTTAACGATGATTAATTGTAAAGGACACATGTAAGACTATAATGCAGCTGAATGATGCATTTGTAAGTCATGTGAAACAACATAATTAGTTCTCCAAGGGTTCATCAATATATTATTCTACTAAACAAAATACTTGAAAGTCCCACTTGAGTTTTAAATGCAATATGAAGCCTTTATTTTAAGCATGGCTTCCTCTGTGTAATATTCTCATAATTATTTTCCAGCAACAAGAAATATTAGGTTGGTTGTTTTTATTCTCGCTGTTAGCTCCTCATGCTGCGAAGAAAGCAACTTCATGAATTCATTTGTTTCAATACAAAACTGACAGATTTAGGGAGGTACGTTTAAAGTAAGAAAAAGAAGAAAAGATCTCAGTTCAAAAATGTTATGTTCTCAAATATATGGTGATGGAAGGAGAACTGACCGTGGGTGGCGAACGCACAATACGGTATATAGATGATGCATTAACAGAATTGTACACCTGAAACCTATGTAACTTTACTAACCATTGTCACCACAATAAACTTTAATTAAAAAAACATGTTATGTTCTAAGAGGTGAAAAGTTGAATAAAGTGATCATTTAAAAAGCTTACATTTAGTAAAAGCCACAAAATATTTCCATTTCTCACCTGCCCCGTCCCCAAGGAAAACCTCTATCACACAACATAATATAAATAAATAGAAGTGAGCTTTAAGTACAGAATTTGGTTCATGGAAATAAATTACCATCTTTCAATATGTAGAAACATTTTTGTAAATACTAAGAAAAAAACCCAAAAGGCCATATTCTTTATTTTTTTATTTGATACGTGCCCCTATGTGCAAGACAAACTCCTTAACCCAAACTTGTCTTTTAAAAACAGTATCAGTGTATGTTGGCTAAACTTTTGGCTATGGGTTAATGCAAGTCATATACCTTATACATCTAATGGAAGTTCTGCTTTTTCTTGCCCCTATGATCTGTTAATTGTCTCTAGAAACTCTGAAACTTGAAAAATGCACAGTGCTTTTGAAAACAGGTTGGATGAGGTTATTCAATGCCTCTTCCTTCTAGGCTCCCAGGCAATCTGATTTTTAGCCGCTGTTCTCAGTTTATTTAGAAAATCCATGACTTCAAAGAACAGTATTTATCTTTGTACAGTGGCCTGTCAATGCACCTTGCTCTATAGAAGAACCCAAATTAACAGGCACAAAGCCATAGGGGAGCAGTCACTTAAGTGCTGCCAAAAGGACCCATGAGACTTTCATTCCTCACGCTGGGTTTTGTAGGGGGCTCAGTGAGGGAGTGTCTGCTAAATTAGTTTCAGACAATAGCAGCCTGCAGCAGTTCCCGTGCATTAGCCATTTTCTTTATTGAGGGGTAGAAAATAGAAGGTTGGAGTAAAAAGCAAAGGAAAGAAAGGAATAGAAGAGTGGGTTCAAGAAGAGCCGCATATGCGCAGGGGCGGAAGGAGAGGATCTAAGAACACATGTGTCAGGATCTCTAGAAGACACCTGCAAGGATTCAGACTCACATATATTAGCAAAGGACCAATGCAGGCCATTTCGGCACTTGCATACTGTTTAATCATACTTCACCTCTTCCGCCAAATAATACCACTGAGTGGCCACAGTGGCCGAGTATACTTACAGACAACTGTTATCCTGGTCTACAATATGTGTAACAAGTGGTATTGAAATAATGGATAGAAATGTACTATGTAAAAGAGGAGCGAGCTTTTCATTATTAAGCGAAGCTCATTCTCCGGATAGGTCAAGTCCAGGATAATGAGTGTGGCCCTGCCAGGGGTGCTATAAGAATGATATTGGAGACTTAAATTCTTTCTCCCAGAACATAACTGAGAGTCTAGTTTGGTCTCAGAAACCACAGTGGCCCCCTATGAAATGCTCCTTATGAAGTGTCTAGTGCAGTGCCACACATCACTAGGCACTTGCCATACTCTTGAGTCATATTTGCTCCTGTTCACGGTTTCCAAGGAGTCCTGAGGGGGTGAGCTGGGACCACAGTAGTTGGAAGGATACAGGAAAAGGTCAGTTTATCTTAGGCACTGGGGTCTCAGAAGGTGAAAGGGCCCCAAGAGACCAACCTGACGGTCACACTAACTGTGCTGGGCTTGAACACCTGTGCAACCTCTGAGCGGCACCCGGAGATCCAGCAAGAGACAGTTCTCGGCTCGCTATTTTACCCCAATTTATTGTATCCAGCATTTTCCCACAATCCTTTGTACACAAGATATACAGCAACATCCGACAGAAGAATTGTTCAGTGGAAACACGGTCCTAACAAACAGCTGTCTCACATCTCATATCTACAGACCCAGAGTAAACCTATCCATGAATGCTTGGAGATCTCCGCGGAACCGTTAGAGCAGTTCCAGCGACCAGCGCCGCTAGGAGCTTTCCCAGCACGTCGGAGCAGTCACCGGCGACCTCAGCCGTTAGGGCCTTTCCCGCCAGAGCAGTAGCGGCGATCGCAGCCGTTAGACACCTCCCAGGACCCCCGTTAGACACCTCCCCCAGCACCCCCGTTAGACACCTCCCCGGCGCCAGCTCGAACCAATCCCCGATCGCCGCAACAACAACCGCGCAACCCCCCCCCAAACCCGGAAGCCTGATGCTATATAACCCAACGCCGACCCCGCGAGGGCTCAGTCTTTGGGAGCGATCCCACGGAGCCTGCCGGGGAAATAAAGCTGCCTTCTCCCTCATCTCTGCGCGCCGCTGGCGTGTCTCGGTCCTCGCCGTTTTTGCGCAACAGATCGATCTCCTTTAGATAACCTCCCGCACCACCCCCAGCCAGTTGCGGGAGAGCAAGGGGTATTTGGTAAGGACTTTCTTCCATGCTAATCACATTAATGGGGGACTCTGCTCTATTAACATAGTGGAAACTAAAAGATAGCCATGTTGATTCATAATCATGATTACAGCTATATTACTCTCCCAATAACAAACCAGGAATCAACAACTAGAGGTTATTCATTAATGTATCACAATTGTGTGCTTAACTCTTCCTGGCCACGCTATTTTAGGCACCCCACAGACAACATACAGCACTTGTTTTATGAAATGACCCCCCTTCCAGAGATCTAGCTCATGTACAAGTAATAAACAAAGGTGTTTTAGAAGACAAAAGAAACAGCTGAATGGATCCCAGAGTATAAGTGGGGAGAAATGGACCTCCCTCATCTATCCATGCCATTGAAATCACATGGGAACATACTCTTCTTTCCGCTTGGATCCACCTTCTGGTGTCTGTCACATCCCTGACCCAAACCACACTCAGGATCAGTCACTGCCCTCCTCTCCACTTGCAGACAGATACCTGGCCGTCTCTTCTCTAGACATGACCTTCTTGTTTCCCAGATTCGCGACCCAACCCCTAGCCTTTAGCGTTTACCCTACTCTAGGGGCCAATCCTCAGAGACCTTCTCTGGGGGCTCACCTGACTCACTTTGATCCCATGACAATCTCACATACATGACAGACACCATGTTTCACCTTTTGAAAAAGCACACTTTCTCTCGGAAACAGCACTGAGACTGGGCTGCATCTAACAATCAGTGGTGTGTTGTGGTTTAATTGGCAGCAATTTCTTCCTTTCTCAACAGGACCTAAACTAATATATATCTTATAACTGATATCATTTTAGACTTAGTGATCTATGGTGTAAGTCAAATCTAGTACCTCAAGTCCCCTTAGGTGATGGCTCAACATACACAATATTCTGTGCATGATGCCTGCCAGTCGCCCTGCTCTCTTCAGAGAGAAGTTACAGACCCCTTCTAAAGACGTACCTTACGTATAGGCCACAATGCTTGGGATCGTATGACCCCAATCACAGTAGGTTACATAATGGATAAGTGCCAAAGGAGAGCTCTCTCTAGAAAGAATCCTCTGTTCTGAACCAAACCAAGCAAATACTTCTTGGGGAAATTCAATGAGACATACAGAGAAAGGAATATAAATGGCAGACAGCAGCAGAAGCTAAGAGAGATAGAGGATGTTAAGCAAAAGTGACATGGCAATAGAAGCCATGAATAAGCGGACGTCTTGATGTAGAAAGGAGAAGAGAGTACATTCATTGTCAGGGAGCACAAAGAAGAATTAGATAGACAGAGAAACAAAAATGGAATAGCTGAGTCACCATAACAGCAAAGCATGAGAGTAGACGGATTAGTAAGGCACAAGTGGAGTTAAGCACATCAGACACCTGCTCCTAAAGAAAGACTACCAGCAGAGTGGTCATTGTGTCACCAGAGATGCTGTCAGACTGCCAGAGCCACCGTTGTAATGGGGACATTCTAGTTTTGATGAGGCACGGCTGAGCAACCACCGTGTTATTTCTTCCCCATGTTTCCTTAACATTATATCACCTAAGAAAACCTCAGCATGCCTGTTTCTTGCAATAGAAAAAGCCCTTTATACAATATTAAACAAGTGCGAGAAAGCAGAAGATAAAGTACAAAGAAGATGTGGGAAGGAATGTGGTAAGAGTTACAAAGTGACTGAGCCAGAGAAAGGAGTTGGAGTTTAGCCTGGATGAGCTCAAAAACTTGAGGGGCCGGTGCAGGCCTGAGGTGCAGGGCCAGCTCTATTCCATCTCTTCTTGTACTCTCGGAAGGTGGGTTACCGCACATCAGAGTTCCTCCTCAGTGACACATAGTATCTTATTGGGCTCTGGCCAAATCCTACAGACGTGGCTCTCATTCTCCTCTTCAGCAATAACGCTCAGGTTCACCTCCCTTCCTGAAATCACCTTGAACTAATCAGACTCGGGCTTCGTTCCAGCCAGCAGATCGAACAATATTCCTACGATTATTTGAATGAATTCAGTTAAGCCAACATCTGTTAGGGCACTATCTTCCTGTCCAACGTACCTGAAGTGGGTCCAAGCTCTTTGGATTGAGGACCGAAAACAACTACAACTCCAAGTGGTATTTTTATCTTGATGTTGGAGTTTTCGAATATGAAAAAAGTATCGGTTTTACAACTTCATTTATGGAATACAAATTGTAAGAATTATTTTCTCCCTTTGTAAGAGAAAACTATCAATCGAAAGCTTCTCCTAATTCAGGATCACAAGAAACTACCTACCCATGGGATGTACCAATTTCTACAAGGGTGTTAAATGGGATTATTTTCATTCATTGTCTTACCACCTGAGAAAGCTGCGAACTAAAACATGATTATGCTTTCTTTTCAACATTTGAAAGAATTTAAGACTTGAAATGGTAGTAATTCAAATCCAATTTGTTCCTCTTAATCTTTGTAAAGGTGTAATTCTATTATTGTCTTGAGTATCTGAATTCTAGCAATAACCTTCTGGGATAGTTTCTGCCCCTTTAAGTGTAATGCTTTTCTTGCACTTCTTTGGTTTTGAAAAGACCAGAGCTTGTTTCATTTGGGTGTCTTTGTTGCTGTTCTGTGATTTGACAATACGGAGTGAGCTGTAATTCTCTTATATTTTAGCTACCGAATAGGCAACGATTTCCTGCACTCTCCAGGACTGGTCACCACGATGGATATGGCTGTGTAAGGGAAGAGATAAAATGAAACAAAACAGTAATCTGGGCTCAGACATGTATTTGTCACCAGGACAGGAAAAATTTCAAACTGTGTAATTAATATGTGACAGCATTCCTTTGAAAACATGCTTCCAAAGACTTTATCACTCTATCGTTCTTACCCTTTCATCACCATGAATACATTTTTAGTCACCTTCTAAGATCTTACTTTCTATGAAATTCATTAATAAACCTAACTGTGGGAATTCCTGACTCTTCTCCTTTAGACCGGTGGCCTATAAGGAGTATTTGGCTTTATATTGGGTCTCAAACTCCCCACAGGGATCCGGTCAGTTAGGCGGGTATCACTTAAATTCTTTTTTGTTTTGCCAGTGCCAAAGTAGAGGGGGGATTCCAGAAGGCTTTTTGTAACTTAGTCATTTGAGGGGATATGCATAGATCAACATGCATTCAATTGTATTGCTCACCTAAGTAAAAGAAACTGCCTATTTAAATAAGTCTGTTGTTTCTGAGGGGGAAAAGAAAGTGACTGCCTACTGACACTGGGCTAAGCGCATATGCAGTATATGAGTAGGCCAGGCTAAACAGTGTGTGTAAAATCAAGCTCTACAATGACCGGGTAATGTGTACAATGGCCACAAGCAATGTCCCACGAAATGGCTAGGAAGTTTCCCCACAGCCTCGCCAATTTTATAAGCCCGTTACAACACACATACTGTTTAGGTAACTGATCAGCTCTAGGTTGAGTTTGCCTTCGTTTTCTTATAGCTCTCTCAGTTTCTCTAGCTGCAGAGTCCAAAAGGGCCCCAGAGCACACTGGTGAAAAGAAGGGCATATTCACACCAAACATTACTCTCTTGTTCTATGTTCTAGACTCTAGAGCAACCGCAGAGAAGACAGTTCTAGGCAACGCTTTAAAGCGATAGCTGAACTGCAAGTTCCATGAATGGCTCTCAAAAGCTATTTTTCAATAGTTGAAACTACTCATTTGCTTAAGTGAAAGCGTATGTAACATTGCTGCAAAATGATAATTGTGAAAGACATCACCATTTCCATCAACTTTTTGTTTTAAATTACTCAGAGTATTTTGAGTACATTTTTTTTTTTTTTGGTAGAAAAGCACAAATTAGATTTAGATGCAGTTTATTTTTCTTGAAAAGAAATGCTGACTTCTATTCAGAGCCTGCTAATAGCATTATTTCTCCTTCTCTTTCTGTACACACAGAGGAAGGGAGGGGAAGGGTACTGGGGGGAGGGAGTGTTATAATAAAGACCTTTCTGTAGAAGTGTTTTTTGCACCTTCAATTACCTCATGGCAGGTGCAATGACCACTTTGTGCTCTCTTGAGAACAAAAGTGGCAATTTGTACTTACAAATACATAACCGTATCAGTAAAAACGAGGCCATGCTGAAAATCCGCTCTGAGATGTTTAAAGGACACTGAGTTTTGACTCAAATTTACACATAAGTCAATGCCAAATGACAAATTTCAAGCTTCACAAGTTCAGACATTGATCAGGGAATTGGAGCTTCAAAGCCACAAAGCTGAAAGCTTTTGGACCAAGGAATATTCAACAAACGCTGTATAAAAATGCATCAATGAAATTTAATCACCTCAAGCAAAAACCAGCAAGGCACAACAAGTATTTGATGACTGAAGAATTCTAATTTCATCTATTCTTTGGACTTCCCTGGAAAATGAGAATGCAATTACTGTCAAATGTTGATAACTGCATTTTCAAAATGGACTTTCGGTCCATTTGAAAAAGTGTGAAATTGTGCCATACATTTGTACAGAACTTAGTTTACTAATGGTTCCTACATACATTACCACATTTCGTTCTCACTTCAAAGCTTCGTGGTAGGGCACATATAATTGATCCCCATTTTATACATTTAGCTACTGAGGGTAAGAGGTGTGTCTGAGGTAACAGAGTTTTAGGGACTTCATGTGTGTGTTCCCCCCTCCGAACTCATATGTTGAGGCCTAATCCTCAATGTGGTGGTATTTGGAGGTGACGCCTTTGCAAGGTGATCAGGTCATAAGAGGGCAGCCCTCAGAAATGGGATTAGTGTCCATATAAGGAGAGGCATGAGAGAGACGATCTCTCTCTCTCCCCGCTCTCTTTCTCCCCTTCCCTTTCTCTGTCATGTGAAGACACAGTGAGAAGGCTGGCTATCTACAGGCCAGGAATTGGGCCCTCACCAGATGGGAATATGCTGGCTCCCTGATCTTACACTTCCTAGCCTCCAGGAATGTGAAAAATAAATAAGTAAATGTTTTCTGTTGAAGCCACCCAGTCCATGGTATTTTCGTTTAGAGTGGTCTGAACTGATTAAGGTACAGAATTAGGAAGCGCTGGAATTACATATTAAAAAAGAGAAAATCTAGTGATCTTTTTCTTTCTCTATTCGAGGCTATGAGGACAAAGACTCTCCCTGTTTAGACATGACAATATGTGATTATCTTTGGGGGTGCTGCTGGTCACACTGGGAATTGCTTTTGGTATTCACAGGACCACGCTGATATCCTAGGCGGCTTCCCTCCTCCCCACCCTCGCTCACTAAGTTCAGTACCTTAATGTTCTTTCATTACAGACTGACATAGGAACAGTGTGCATGTCTAGCTGCCTACATACAGTTAATATTAATAAGGCTATTCTACTCTAGGAGGAGAGTAAGTGTGTGCCGTTAATTTGGTCTAAGATAGTTTTGTTTCCCCATTGGGTAAGATGAAGTGATGGGTGCGAGTAATCTTATAAACTCTTTGAGGCATGAAAAAGTCTCATACAGGTTGATATAATATTGAGGTAGAACTTAATATTTAAATAGGGACACTAGGAACAACTCATAGGAAAGAATCTATTTCTAAATCATAAAAGATAAACAATAGACAATACTGACTACATATTGGTATTATGATCACCAGCTACTGTGCTGTTTTCAATTAACTATTGTGTTTAATCCTCAGAGCAACCCTATTAGGTGTGCACTGTTACGTACATTTGATGGGTGAGAAAACCGAGTTTTAGAGAAGCGAGGTAATTTGCCTAAATTCACACAACTAGTAATGGTGGAAAATGGAGCACAATCCAGTTGATCTGATGAAACACTGCTCTTCTTAACCGTTATGCCTCTGGTGTTCAAACTTCAGCAGTATGCAGAATAATCATCTGGGGTACTTGTCACAATATAGAATTTTGGGCGTCATACACTATTGATTCAGCAGATTTGGGGTGGGGTGTGAGAATCCAAATTTTAATAAGCTCGCCAGGTAATTCTCAAGCTACTGATTTTTTTTTTTTTTATAGACTTCAAGGAATACTGACATACATTATACTGACATAGCTAACATTGCTTTCTCCGTATTAATTTCATGAGTCTTTTAAAAACAAGTCATATGTTTGAGGTTTTTTTCTTTTTCTAAAACTCATAATGCTCACTGTCTCACTGTAACTGAGAAACTTATCGGGAAAACCGAAATTGCGATGTGATATGACGTGAGGATACTGGTATTTGCATAATGGCTGCACGTGTAAGAAATCGATTTGGTCCGATTCAGTGAGGCCAGACAACAGGCTTTCTTCTCTGCAGGTTTAAGTAAAGGCATATAGATAGGTAAGTAGGAGAAGAAGAGAGAAAGGAGAAATGAAGGTAAAGGGAGAGAGGTAATTAAAGAGACAAAGGGAACAAAGTAAAGGACTGAGCTACTTTTGAACATAAATAACTACATTTCTCTCAAAAGACAAACAGGTTCTGATTAAAATTTGTGTTTTGACTGAAGTGTCTTTAATCCGGTTTTGTTTAGGTCCTTAATTGATGACAGGGCAGACAATCCAATCGGCAGTTGTGATTAAGAGGTCAGGCGGTGAACTCAGTACTTGAAAAAAATCTCCCTCGCTCCCGTTCTTCACCCCCCTCCCCTCAACCCGCACTTCAGTCTCTGAATTTATTCATATCAGCAGGAAGCAATGGCTGAACACCACCCTCCTCTTAGAAATCTAAGGACAAGCTGCATTATTACCTTTCGCTTCACAGAAATAAATGCAATGACGGTTAGGTAATCCAGACATATATATCGCTTTTCAGTCTCAATTATTGTTTTCTTTTTCTGAACTATTAATCTAGTATGAAAAAGCTTAAAAAATTAAAAGGCTTTTCAGAAAAGGAATCATTTTAGTCCCTATACAAAAGAACAGCAAAAAAGGTACTCCCAAGGACAGAGTCCGTTAAAAATCAGATTATTTCCACCACGCTCCCCTATTATTCACCTGTCAGTAAAATATGTCCTCTCATTGTCTCGGTTTGAATGCCTATTTTTATCTGACTGGAGCTATACGGTCATTTTTGTATTTACTACTAAGTTCTTTGGGTTTCCTCCCCATTCTACTCTCCCCACCCCAGAGCTTGTTTTTTCAGTTCTTAAAAACTGGGCCACATGCCTCTGAGGAGAAAGTAGTGCATTATTTCCTTCCCACCTTTTCTTCTTTTTTGGCATCTCTGAGGCCTGCTATGCCCTGAAGTGTTTCCACTCAAGCTGGACCATCAAATCAATTATCACAGCAGTCTGCTTCCTAAATATGAATGGCAATGAATGACAACAGGCTCAGCATACTTTCAGCTTTGATTTGTCGTTGGTAATGTAAATCTTTTTTTTTTTCCTTTCAGTCCCTTCCCCTCCTCCTTTTCTCTCTCTGAATTCCTCCCAGTCTCTCCTTCTCAATCTCGCCCTCTCTCATAGATGTTTGAGAGGGCCCAGCCGGTTGGCCAAATTCTCCCCACTGCTGTCTGCAGCTGCATTGTATCAATTCTTCAAATAAAAGCCTCACCTTTGTGAGTCAAAGTCACAAGAGCAAAATGGTACTGGGAGCCATTATTGCTAGAAAATCTCTTCCAGCTAACCTCTGAGCCTGATTATTACTGCATCTGAAGAAACACACCAGTGTTGCATATCCTTATTCATTTGGGCTGTTTCAAATTCCTGCCTCCTCCAGGATTTGAAGCTTCAATTGTTTTGTGCTTAATGTTGCTCATTTCATATCAAGTTCTTGGTTATGTGAAATACTTTAATTTTTAAAATGTTATTATATCCTAGCTGTTTAAAAAGATTGAGAATGCCATAAAGAGAGAGACTGGTTTGAGCAAACTATAACTAGCTCTCATAATGCTGTATGTGGTCATTAATCCATCACTTTTGTGAGGAGCTCTACAATTTCTAGAATACTGTAGTGCCTTAGTTTCTTTCCTGAAACTGGCAGCAATTGTTTCCATTGGCCAATGATGCCGTACTTTTATCAATGACATGCATAAACACTGCTTTTAAAAATGAGTTCAAAGCAATAACGTAACTTGAAAAGAACAGGCAAGAGAATCAATTATGCCCAACACTGTTAACCAGAAATTCTGTGCCAGAATATTAGAATATAGATCATCTTGATTTCGTTAAGTAATGATGAGTTATGTAAAGCTATACCTAGAGCCAGTTAATTGTTGAATTAAGTGGTTGATTCTATCATAATTAGTCTGCCATAATTGAAAAATAGTCATCACAGCCTACTTTACAACGCACAGACCCCGCTCTTTGTGTATTACAGATGTGCAGTAGGGATACCAAGGAGTATGAATTATAATTCCTATCCTCCAGGAACAATATAACTGACCAGCTAAGTCACACACACACATAAACACAAAACTATAATAATGGGTACTATTTGCTAAGCATCAAGGGAATTACATAGAAAGCTAACATTATATAATTGGGGGAAGCACATTACCTCAAAATAGGGTGGTCGATGGTACTTTCAAGAGGTAGATGAGATCTGAGCTACGCATGGTGGAAGCATGGATGAGGTTTTCATAAGTAGAGCTCCCCTATTATTCACCATTGGGCAAGGAAACAGCTTAAATTGATATACTCATTGTCCATTCTCTGAAAAATTATTTTCGAGCTCAAAGATCTTTAGTATACCTAACTGTACAAATGGTTAACTGAAATCGAACACTGGAAACCTGCATAAGGTAGAAAAAGGTATATTAGTAAATGGACGATAATTTTAAGGAATAGTCTTTCTGCAGCTTACCCTTAGGCTTGAGGATATGAAATGCTGGGTCAAAGGTGGCTTTCTCGGGGACCAGTAATAGCTGTAACAAATAGGATTCTAGGTCAGGATGATTGGAGTCTTTTTATAATGATAGATCCTGATCTCTGAAGGAATTCCCAGGCTCTCTAAAAGAGATCTTAATGGTCGATTTCTATTCAGATTTATGAAGAAGTCCTAAACTGAGGTTGTAATGTCCCGCAGTGCTTGCAGCCTAGGACTGGTGGAAAGCAGAGCTGTTTCCTTGGGGACTCTTCCTAGGCTAGTGCCCAAACCTCCTGCATCAGTTTCCTAGGGCTATCACAACGAATTATCATAAACTGGGCAGCTTCAGACAACAGAAATGTATTCTCTTACATCTCTAGAGGCTAGAAGTATGAACTAAGGTGCGGCAGGGTTGGTTCTTTCTGGAGGCTCCGAGGGAGAATCTGCTCCAGGCCTCTCCCCCAGCTCCTGGGGCTGCCAGCACTCCTTGGCACGCCTTGGCTTGCAGCTGCGTCACTCCAATCACCGCTTCTGTCATCACATGGCCTTCACCCCATGAGTCTCTGCGTTGCTGTGTCTCCACACGCCCTTCTTAGAGGGACACCAGTCACTGAATTTAGGGTTTACCCTAATTCAGTCCGACCTCATCTTAACGGCATTACATCTACGAAGATCCTATTTTCAAATAAGGTCACATTTACAGGTACTGGGGGGCTAGGACGTCAACAGATCTTTTGGGGGGACACAATTCAACCCACAACCCCTTCACAGCCAATTATTAAAGTATTATTCCTTTCAATGGGACTACATAATCCCATTCCCATGATTCATTTCCCACAATTTTCTTTGGCAACATGCAAGTTCACAGGGCATCACATCTGCACCTGATCAATAACCTGACTTTCAATTAAAAAGTAATGTCTAATTTCCAATCTAGTTCAGGGCATATTAGAGCTGTCTTCAAAATCTATTCTCTACTTCACAGAACAGGAGCAAGATAGTGAACTCAGTTATATTAGGCCCTGTGGGGAGATAAAAGTATGATAAAAAAAAAAATCGGCTCCTACTCATATAGTTTACAGCCTTGAGGCTTCACAGCATAGAATGTTGGCAATGGAACAGATCACAAAGATCATCTATTCTAAACCACTTGTTTTATAGATGAGGCCTTTGAGGTCCTGAGAGATTAACTAACTTGCCCCGGGCTCCCAAAGTTAATTGGAGGGACAGAACATGCGAAGGTAACAAACGAAGGGCCTAGTTTTAAAGAAACCCCGCGACGCCTAGTATTTTGCTCTCAGTATTTTGCGAGGTGCCATAGAGAGATTAGATCAAAGTTCAGCAGCCCAGCACAGTTCTGGAAGATGCCAAGACACTCGCTCCTCTCCTCTGTCCTGGCCTCTGAAGGCGCTCAGAAAGCAAAAGGCCTCCCTGACCCTTCTTTTCCTGAGGCGTGGGATTGACTCAAGTTTCAGTTGTCTGGGGAAGCAACACCTTTCCAGCGGAAAGGTAAGACATGCTCTTAGGGCTGTGCTGTTCTGCCTGTTGCAATTCTCTGGTGACTATGAACTAATTGGGAAAAAGGGAGTTCCTAAGGAGGGTGGAGGCCAGGAGGAAGGACTCAGGAACTACAGATTTGCCATAGATACGAAAACTTGAATACATGGTTCATTCTTTCCTGTTTCAAAAAGAAAATAAATATGCGGCATTACTAACTGATTTTGAAGAAAAAAGTAAAGGCTGTATTGTCTACTTTAGAGACAACCGATTGTTGGAATAGCTGGCGAGTCACTTTATAATAAGTCAAAGCTCTTCGTTCCGTTCTCCTTTTCCAGAAAAAGTTCGGTATTTAAAAAGTGATTATAGAGAATGAAATTAACAACCACCAGTCACTGGAGTTAAAGAATAAGGAGGTCCCATGGCATTCTATCGTAACCTAACTGAAGAGTTAACAAAACAAGAAAAAAAGAAAAGACAGGAAATCACAGGAAGGAGCCAAGAATTTGTTTATCTTGTTCTTTTTTAACCAGTATTAAATCATCATCAAATGAGTCTAGTTTCTTTGAATTAATGGCACTAGCATTTAATCTGACTTGCCTAACAGAGGGATAAGCTAGCTTCTTGCCCATAAGATGTACAAGATTTAAAATTAAAGTAGATAAGCACCATTCTCCAAGCCAACTTTTTGGGATGCATTGAAAAATTATGTTTCTACTAATTTATTCAATATTTCACTCAAAATATTTTTTACATAATTGCGTTTCTTAGAGCGAACTCTAAGAACTGCAATTTCAAATTAGGTGATTTCAAGTACACCTACATGCCTACATGTGAATTAACACAAATTTTAGCATCATCAGCTTGAAAACAGAGCTGCTGAGAAACCAGGGAACGTGTTACAGATTAACATAAACAAATTTACATAATCAGAGATTCAAAGACCAAGTAGAATGTCACATTTCCTTTGGGATTTTGAAAAAAGAATAACATTTGACAAATAATGCATTATAATTACTGTTTCAATGAGTGTATAACTGTGGAACAGAAGTTTTCACTCTACTAGCAAAAAGCATTAGGAATTAAATGCTTTAAGTGTATGCAAGTCACACTTCCTCAGCCATCGTTGCACAACGGTAACAGTACCCATAGATTCACTCTCATGAAATCTTTCTTGTAAGAAAGATACGATGCAAGCTAACTGTGGAAAAATCCACAAATGAGTAACTAGCTAGAAGAGTCACTCCGCCACGTAGTACTGACTCATACCTACAGAGCTTGAGTTTCTGGCATTTATGATGTAGGGGAGGCGAGGAGCTTTTTAGTGACTTTTCATTAGAAACTTCATGAAGATCTGTAATCGGAAACGTACCCATTACTAAATCTGAATTCTATAATATACACACACACATCAATGTGAGGTTTCAGTAAGACATTTACAGGGACAGTTCACAATATATTTGAAGTCTAAAAGTACTTCCGTTTAGTAATTACTTGTTTGAGTCACCTGAAAACTACAGGGGCAATGCACTTGCGTCATGTTTTCTTTCCAACACAATGGATTATTTAATTTGAAAAGGAGTACGTTTTCAAAATAGTACTATTCATTCAATTGAAAACATTTAGTTTTACAGCCCAGGTTTTTTTTTGAAGTCGTATCTCCTAGTACAAGTTCTGTACAAAAGCACTTTTGAATCTCTTAAATATTGGTTGAATTTCAGAATTTCAATCCTCAGACCCAAGAGACAGACAATTGAATTAGGATTAGGCAAGACGAGGCCATGGACTGTCCACGATGGTGACAAAAAGGGACTTTTGCTTAGAGTATTTATATCTTTGCTCTTTCACTTCTACCAACAGCTGAAGCTGAACTATGCCAGTTTATGCAAATCCTTGGTTAAGGGATGTGGTTTAAGTGTGAACTTACACTTTTACAATATTCATGTGTTAAACCACGGCTCCTCTTGACTCCATGTGAAAAAATACAGCTACATTTTATAAGCAAGTCAACCCACCATAGTAAATTACAGGTACTGTACATATTTTATGACTTAAACCAAAATTTGAATATGACTTTCTCAGTCTTCATGTTAATGTGATGTGACTTATCTCTAAACAGACTGAAATTAATGAGGAAATATGGACATTTCACTTAGAATGAAAGACTTAGATGACAGGAAATCTATCTTAAGTATTAATGTGTTGGGTTCTAACAACACAGAGTAAAGCTACAATTGAGCTAAATTTTACAGGTAATATGGTCCATGTAGGTGGATGTCTAACGTCTTCCTGATGACTCACGTACAGCACTTTATTCTTTGAAGAATGGGTCATGTTGTTCACTTCAGGTTTACAATACTAATGTTATTTTGTGATCGATTTGGGAAGTCCTACAACCTTTACCGAAATGAGTGAGAGATACAGCTTGACAACTGTATTTACTTAGCCAGCATGATAATCAGAATCTAAAACTTGCATTTCAGGATGGCATATCACCTATATGGCACTGACAACAAACCATTTTCTTGGCAAATAACTGATTGATGGCTCATTCTTAGCACGCTTGGAGAAACACATTAATAAAATAACCCATGCCTTTTTTTACTCTCTAATATCTACAGATAATCTCAATTTCAGATGACTCGAAGTAGCTAAACACGAATGAAAAGGAACACCTTTCTGGCTCATTAGGGCAATTGCTCAAGCTGTCTTTAGCACTACCTCTCTGAAAATGCAGTACAGGATGCAGTAGGCCTCATCTGCTGCGGAAACTAATGGCACAGAGCTACTTTTTGACGGCAGGACTAAATTTACATACTTTACATATTCAGTGAGTAAAGGAATAATTCACATTAATCAAATAAGCTACGTTTGGGGGGACCCCCCCTCATTTGAAATATACCTCTGCACGCAGTAGGCCTAGTCACCGACAACTGCATGCTAAATGAATTAATTGTGCTGAAGCAAAAAGGGGCCTTTTCTACTTATTTAACCCTACCCATTTTCTATAGGGCAATCGTAAATTATGCCTCAGAAGATAAATAGCAAGTCATGCCTGGAAAGATGAGATGCTCTGCTTTTCATCGGCGAACATGCTAGGCTGACTATCTGTCAGATAAGGAGGAAGCCAGGATTATGCCTTGAAAAGCTGACAAACCACAGATTTTTATCACTAAGTCAAACCTGCTGGGTTTAAACTCTGTGAACTTTAATTACCTCATATTTAACTAAAAGAACGAGATTAAGCCAAAAGTGGAGGGGTGGGGGCTCTGGCAAAGGAGAATCAGGGAGTTGTTAGGGATGAGACTTCATGTTCAAAGATCAAATTTCTCGTGTCTCATCAAGCCGGCTTTACATGCAGAGGAGACTTCAGGAAGCACTGGGCTCCACAATACCAGAGGTTAGCTAGTCCATCCCGGAATGATAATCATCTACCCTGTTCCTAAGAATCCCCACAGGAAGAGGTTCTGCACGTGCTGGAAAGGTTTCAAACTGCTAAGGGCACTTCTTCAGCTTATCAGAGATAGAAAAAAAGGAAAGTTTTGTACTTCATCAACTGAAAAGCAAGAACGATCTGTGCTCGAAGGGTTGCTTTTAATCTTGTTTTCTTTATTTAAAGTAAGATAACATAATGACCAGTCCTTTCAGAGTTTCTCATTTTGTAATGAAATAGTTATGAAATATTGAATTATTTAAGCAGTAAGTGTTCATTGATGGTCCATTCCAGCAGTTGGCAAACTTTCGCTGTGAAGGGCCAGGTAGGAAGTATTTCAGGCTTTGTGGGGCATAGGGTCTCTGTCACAACTGCTCAGCTCTGCTGCTGTTGTCCCCAAACAGCCATACATAATGCATAAATGAATGAACATGGCTATGTTCCAGAAACTTTTATTTATGGAAGTTGAGCTTCATATAATTTTTATGTCACAAAATATTCTTCTCCTTGTGATTGTTTTCAACTATTTAAAAATATACAAATCATTTCTTAGATTTGGGGCCAGATTTGGCGGGTAGGCCACAGTTTGCCATCTCCTGGCCTACTCTGTGGTTAAGTCATTATAAAGGGGAGAGAAAATAGTGTAAAACATGGCCATTTTTTATAAAGGTTGGAGAAACAAGGACAAAAACATTGAAAGACTGGCAAATAACTACAGTGTGTGAGACAGTCCGTGGAGGCTAAAAAAGTGGGCGTGTGGAGGACACCACTCTGTGGTAGAATAGTCAGAACAGGACCCATTGACTAATTGTACCAGGAAGAACTAGTTGGATTTATATAGGTGGAGAACAGAAGGAAAGATAACTCCAGGTGAGATAAATAATATGAACCAAGACAGAGAAACATCAAGTAGCAGGAAGCATTTGTGGGAAATTACAAAAATGTCCTGTCTAAGCGGTATCGATTGGAAAAATTAATTCATTTATTCAATAGCTAATTATTGGTCACTTCTGTGTCAAGCATTACGCTAAATACTAAAGGTAGTGTGATGAGGAAGACACAATTCCTACCCTCCAACTGCTCCCAGTCTTGTTCCAAGGACAAATAAGCAAACGGTTATAATACTGGATAGAATATGGGATAGGATACTTAAACTAAAGAGTAAAGCTATATGAAAACAATTGTGGTAATTTCTAAAATGACGTCAATTCTCAACATTCCATTCATTTACATTTAGGGTAGAGATCTGCGATTAAAACCGTAAAGGGAATCCAAATGCAAAATGAAAATCTCTTTGTGACTCACCTAAGGCCTAAGCATTTAAATGTGCAGAACTTAACTGCCTCTCCTGGAGAAATGGCAAAAGCACATAAACTTCCTCTGAAGTAACTTCCAGGGACTCTTTGAAGATTATAATTTTAAAAGGGATTATTGTTTTATTGGCTTGATTCGCTGGAACTGGGCCTTATATCATTGGCCCTAACAAGGTGCATACGCCTATCTGGAAGCCTTTTCAGCAGAGAGGTAAATTACTGTGGAAAAGCCTGGAGTGTTTTTCACCAGAGATCTTTAAGAAAAGGATTTATATCTACCTGCACAAGATGGCTCAGGATCAATAAAGCCTAGAGCACAGCATGAATTTTCAACTCTATGATTTGAAAACTCTTGAAAGTATTCCAATGACTATTTTCACTAATCACTTATTCTTTTAAAATGCAGTGGTATTACTAGTCTTATATGAAGCAAGAACTGAAAATTCAGCTACCTGCGTCCCTGCGACATCGTATGACTGGAGAAAATCTGAGATCTCATCAGTGTCTTGCACGGGCCCCCAAGTGAAAGGCAACGTTGTGAGGAAACAGCCGAGCACGTGACTTGGAATAAGGCAAACTGGTGTTTAAATTCTGATGCAACGGCTCACTCGCTGTGACCTTGGCCAAGCTACTTCACCTCTCTAATCCTCCATTCCTCTCCTGTAAACTTGGGAAAAGCAAACCTAGTGTTCAGGAATGTTGTGGAGATGTAGTGAGATGTTACATATGGCACCTAGAGCAGCGCCTAGGCAGAACGAAAAGGGGACTGGGTGAAACGGATATCTTGTTTCTACTGGAAACTTCCACCATTTGATTATCTTAAAAAGTCATCTTGTACAACCACCCAATCTTGTTTAAAACAGCCCCCAGGCCATTTAAGTAGCTGATCCTGGAGCAGTCCTTGTTGCGCGAGGATGGCTTACCATTGCAGAAAATAATAAACAGACAGAAATTTCTCTGAAATGTGCACATAAATACAGCGGTACCTCAGTTTTCGAACGTAATCCGTTCCAGAAGACCGTTTGAGTTCTGAAACGTTCAAAAACCGAGGCAAGGTTTCCCCATAGAAAATAATGCAAAATGGATTAATCCGTTCCAGACCTTTAAAATCAACCCCTAAAACTGCAAACTTAGCATGAATTTTACTATCTAATGATACCACAGATCCTTAAAATTTACGGCGTTCGTAAACCGAAATGTTCATCAACGGAGACATTCGAAAACCGAGGTACCACTGTAAATAGGTATTATGTATATATTCAGAACACTGAATGAGACAAAATCACAAACAGTACATTTCTAATATTGGCTCAAATGAGACTATAGATTACCCACAAATCACATTTTTATTTCATTGGTTATCATGCAGGCCATGATGAGTGTGTCACACAATAAAGGAGTGAACCGGTTATTGCTAACATTCCATCCCAAGCCTGCATTCTTGCTTCTTTCTTTGGAAAGTACTGAGTTAATGAATAGATGGCTACTTTCGATGATACGGATGTGTCCTTCACTATTAGAATCTATTGAATTCAGCACCGAATACATATTCATGAATGTGCACTCTTTCCAAAGTAGGGATTTAGACAGTCTACTCCATTAAACATAAGTTTATTTTTCTTCCAGGTGTCAGCCAGGGAATCAACATTTTGGTCAGTGGCCTTTTCATGACGTTTGTCCTAATGGATGCCACCTGGAAATAAAATCAACTTATGTTTAATGGAATAGGCTTTCTAAATCTCCTGTCTGAGAAGGGTCTTGTTTCATGAAGAAGTAGTTCACTCTGGATATCAGACATGAATATGGATTCATAAATACATCTCTAGCTTAACTGGGTGCTGATTAAAATGAGGGTTAAACAAAAACTATATCATTTACATTTGATTATATATTCATATATTTTGGAAAGACACTGGGGCTGATGAATACAACACAGTATTCTCTACCTCCTTAAGAGTTTTGTGTCCTTTGAGAACCATTCTATCCTAGTCACCCGAGGTGAAGACAATGGTTATGAAGAGGACAGCAGCAGCCACGGTCCTAAGTGATGGTGGCCAGAAGCTGACATGCTATCATCAGAATGGCCTAGTATTCTACTCCCTGGTGTGGACAAAGTAATGGCAGTAGGGGTACAATGTGGAAAAATCCTAAGTGGGAAAATGTTGCTGCTATCTATTTTTTACAAAAGTATTCCCCTGCCAGCTCGGTCTGATTGACAGCTCTTATAGACTGACCCAACGAACCTTCAGCCTGGGAGCCTTCACACGTTTCGTGATAAGCAGTGAACTCCAGTTTTACTGTAGGCATCATCTCCTAAGCCCCAGTGATCCGACTGAAGTGGCATGGCCTCCAAATACCACTGCAAACATTTATTGAAGGCCAATCCCAGCAGGCATGTTGTCAAACTGATTTTTTCAGCTTTTATGGTCCCTCTGCAAATCAGCTCAAATTACATTGTTCCAGGTTTACATTGTGTCTCCTCATAGAAAATACATGGTCTCTGGTAGGATTTTCCAAAAGGGGTAAATTATGATATATGAAAGCACCAGACAGACACCAGGATATATGCAAATTATCTGCTGATTCCCCTGTGGACTGTGAAATACATTTTGAAGTTATTTTAAAGTTTAACAAAATCTGTCATTCATCCTATAGTTATTTAATTGTTCTCTTTCTTCCTGAGCCAGTAGAGCCAGCTTATACCGTGTTTCCCCGAAAATAAGACCTAATAAGCTCTAATGTGTCTTTTGGAGCAAAAATTAATATAAGACCTGATATTATATCATATTAGACCCGGTATTATATTATGTTATATATCATATCATATCATATCATATCATATCATATCATATCACATCATATCATATCAAGACCCAGTCTTATTTTATAGTAAAATAAGAAAGAGTCTTATATTAATTTTTGCTCCAAAAGACGCATTAGAGCTGATGGTCCGGCTAGGTCTTATTTTCAGGGAGACACGGTATATACAACAGGGAAGATGAGACAGAAAGCTAGGACAGGAATGAGTCAGGACTACAATTAACACCAAAAATACGTCCTGCACAAAGGGAGTCCCTGGGTAACATTTAGAAGGGTTCTTCTACACTGTCCATCTCAGGTCTTCAAGTCTAATTTCACAGGAAAAGTATGAAAAACCAGTATACTAGTCAATTAGAAGGAAGACAGTGCACTGGTTTCAAATCTTTGTGTAACACTAGTGAAAGGGAATTTGTCTCACTACTAGTAATTTTCTAGAAATAACAAGTGGTTTGTCTTGGAATTAAATGAAGATCATGGGACTTTAGAGTATGGCAGCTGTGATTACCATTTCCAACTTTGGAAACCACTTTTATGATGGGCTTTTCATATCGGTTATTCTTAAATTGTAAAACGTGTATTGCTCTAAATCTTAGATAAAGGACATGTTCATGACATCATATTGCTTAGACAGAATACTAATTTTAGCCTTAAAATTGTCTTTTATTCCTCTTAGAAGTTAGAGTGACTAATCTAAGACAGACTAACCAAAAAGAGAGAGAAATAAAGATATTTTCATCCACAGGAAAAGAGAAAAAATATACACACTTTTCTCAAATCACTTATAAATAAAGCATATTCAATCCAAGGATTTTGAACTTGGCAGCAGAAATACATACAAACATACCTACCTACACACACACACACACACACACACACACACGCACGCACACACTCAAGCTCCCCAGCCATCACAATAAGACAGTGTCTAACCACCAACACGAAACCAGGCAAGCACCAACAGATTTGGTAAGTCTATTTTGCTGAACTTCAGCTACCCCCTCTGGGGCTTCTGTCTGTACTTGCAGCACTGATTTTACATAACTATGGTAAAACAACAACAAACAAACAAGAATTAAATAAATTTGCTGGTTCAGGAGATCTGTGGCAACGCGTTCTTCTCTTTGTTCTAAAAGCTCTAAATTCTTGCACTTAGTTGTCAGGGTGTCCAAATGACTTCAATTTTTATTTTCGCTATGGGGGCATAACAAAAGTATCCTGATCATGGGTCAGGGTAGTTGAAGTGAATGGGAGACAGAATTATTTTTCTTTTCAACTTCAGCAAAGAGTCCAAATCATTTTTAAGTCTCTTAACTGGCTAAATATAGACTGAACTGGACATTTGTATTTTGTATACTTTCTTATAATTTTGATACGATAAGTAATGTGAATGATTTTTAAAATCACCTACTTGTGTTGCTAAATGAGATCTGTCGCCATCCATGCAGTTGCTTTAGGAGTTATAGAACCAAGCAATGGTTGTGTGAAACATTTAAGAAGCGCCTCTTTGGGATATCTTTAGAGTTAGCTTCACATTCTTTTGAATAGTCTCAGTGACAGCAAATTTTTGATTTTTTACAGTAGACTTGAGTTTTGGAAAACAGATGAGTATTTCAGAGCCAACAAGAATAAATAAGCTTGGCAATTAAGCTGTGTAATACTAATGTTTGGTCAAAAACTAGGTTCAACCATACAGAAATGATACTGAATTTCTTTAGCTCAAATCATGGCACTCTGAACCACATTTATTGGCATAGACAAATTCTTGTTGGTTTGGTAATAAAGGCGATATATTCATTTAAATAGATACGCATAAATAATTGTGGTGTGTGTGTGTGTGTGTGTGTGTGTGTGTGTTTCAGAATTCTAAAGCTGGACAAGATCATCCATTTCACACATAAGTAAAAGGAGGCCCAACACCTAATATACTCCTGGTAAAGTACCCGGTATACAGTAAGGTGCTTATTCAATGGTCGAGTATTTTCTCTGTAGCCAAAATGATGGTCTCTGGAGAGATGTACAATACATTTTCAAACAGTGTTAGAGTGCTGGGATTATGTGTGTAGTGAGCATCAGTTCATTTGCCTGCCCTGCCCATACTTCTTTCTCAGAGAACCTGCTCTTCCATACAGGTCCTGGAAGAGGCAGCAATCTTCTGTACCACGTGATCTTATCCCTGCTCTGGCTGATTGGACATAGGTTGGACACTTGACCTAAGGGGAACAAATCCATTGGCTAGGCAGGGCCAGTTAGATTCTGTCCCAAGAATCTGAACTCAAAGACACCGGTGTCCAATAAAGATAGACGCTTTAAGTAAGGGTCATATTGTCTCACAGCTGCGGCACTCATGTTCACACCAAGGAAACCGATGGAGAAAAAGACGAGACCGAGACGACTGAGACCATGGAAGGACAGAGAAAGAAGCAACTTATATTTCTAACTTTTCAGCTTGGGGTCCAGTCCAAGGCACTCTATGATTCTTTCCTGACCTTGGATGTCCAAAGGGTCACATCTCATATCTGAATAAATCACCTTTTGTTCAAGACAGATGGAGTACATTTCTATTTTTTGTAATCAAGTAAGCCCGAAGACAATGTGTCATGGGCTTTATTCCCCTCCTTGAGCCTTTTCATTTAAAAAAATTAGAAAAATGTTTTTTAAAGTATTCAGGGAACGACTGATGCCCAGGGAGATTCAGTGATTTTCTCCAAGTCATTCATTCACACAGTGGTAGATCAAAGGCTATAAAACAGATCTCCTAACTCAGCACATAGCACCTATCAGTAGACTTTGCTGGTTCACAGCACAGACGCTGGTGCTGTATGAACTTGGAAATATTACTTAACCTCTCCCTGCCTCCATTCTCCCCTCTACAAAAGGGGGTAGAATAATAGTATGTAACCTAGCCACTAGGATTGTTGTGAGAATTAAATTAGTTACCATGCAACACAGACAGTACTAGATGATTGACCCTGGGTAGGAACCTGACCTACAAGGCAGCCGTCTTAAGCTCTGGTGCACCTGGGGCCTGGTGGGGAAAAATTTAAAAAAGGAGGGGGCACCAAATAACATTCCTCTCACAGGAATGTGGAATTGGGACCCAAGAGTCTGTCAGGAGGTAGAAGGGCCAGTTAGGCCAGGGTAAGTAAAGTCACCCTCCAAACACGGAGTAAGCGAAGTACCCTCCAAAAAGGCCCATGAACTTGTGCTGGGGAGGATCCCAGAGCCACCTCAAGTGTAGAACACAGACTCCATTTCCGGAATCTAGGTTGAAGTATTTCCTCTCCTGAATTCCCATGAGCCCCTCTGCATCTCTTCAATAAACACTCAGTTTAAATAGCTTTTTGTTCCTTGCCGTCAAAAGAGTCATAATTAAGTGTTTATTAATATTACCTTAACGTTCAGTGTGAAAATTAGTAGTAAATATATGTATATGTCGGGCTTAGGTGGTAGGGGATGGCCCATATGCTTCCAACCTCACATATTTTCCTAGTGTTTTCTAGCATCATCAACACAATACTCTCATTTCTCTCTTTCCGGGTTAAAGTGCTCTATCACCATCTTATCACCAGGAACTAAATGGCACAGGTCTTAGGAGTGAGTAATTAATCACTCAATATGCATTTAGCATCATTGGATTCATTTTGTTTAACATGACAGATAACAGTTTATGGCTACATTCTTGCAATTAAAATGTGAAAATGTTCTTTACTGAGGTCCTGTACCCTTACATGGCTAACCAAACTCTAGAGCATGTTCTATAATTAGCTCCCTGAAAATGTTTTTTAAAACAGCAACCTGAGCACAAACCAGGAGAAAAAGAAGACTGCTGCAAATTGTAACAAGTTCCAACGATTTATAGGAAGAGAATTCTACAAAGCTTCCTTAATGTCAGGATATAAACAGTTTTTTTGTGCTATTTAGTTAAATGATAATTATAAAACTCATTGAATTGAATGAGAATGAGATTGTCAGACAAATGCTTGCAAGGGGTTAATTAATTCATTTGAACCGCACAGCTCAGCTGAAAATGGGCTCATTATTCTAAGCCACCAACTTTGCGTCTTAGTTCTGTCCTCCTTTCTCCATCAGATTCACCATGTTGCAACCCCATCCCCAGTAGCAAATGTCAGGAGAAAGAAATATTTAAAAGGAAATGCGAGCTAAAGGCATTTTGCCAGGGTACGTTGGGGGTACAAAGATGTCTTCTGGAACACTGAATCGGAAAGATCATTTATTAGTACACCGTGGTTCATAACATCCCAAAGGGTTCAATATTTTCATTACGCACACAAATATACCCCCTCCTCCTTTTCAAATGCCTCATTACAGCTAAGCCTGGAGCTTTCTTCTTAAAAAGCTTTCCTCTGAAATTATTAATAATTTGAACTTCCCTACAGGCCAAGGGTATTATTACAGTCAAAATGCATCAATATGTATATATACTTATATACTCTCTTTTATGCTATTTTAAATAACAAAGTATTTAGTGGCAACAGTAAAGAATTTATAAGCTATATACAGAAAAGCCTAGAGGAAGATGGCAATATCCCAGACTCTACGGAAACGGCTCTTGAAGCTTATTAGGTAGGTGTAGGAGACTGTAATAGGATTATGAGTTTTGGTTTAGCCTGTCCATCATTTCAAAATCCCCATAACTAAAGGGAGTATCTTCATAGGGGTCTGAGTTTAATATTGAAGCTGCTTTATTTAATTCTTCCTATTTTATAATGCTGAGTGCTAATTAGTCCCATCCACTTTCTTCAGGCTTGTCAATACGGCAACTTGGAAGCCAAGAACCTGTTGAATTATGGATTAACCAGTTCTGTAATGGCGTGTTCGAGCAACCTAGTTAGCTACTCCGAAGAGTAATGTTATGGGCACAGAAAGGCACAAAATATTCTTTTGTTATCTGCTGCTTAAAAGTAGAAAAATAACTCCTTACCATTAAAAACTTTATTTTCGATGTGTTAATGAACATTTTCGATACATAAGCTAAAATAAAGAACATTTACTTTCATGTGTCAAACACAGCCTATTAAATTCACAATAGCCACAACATCTACTACGAAAAAAATGACAAAGGAGTCTTAATCTTTTTTTTAATTTTTGGAACACAGAAACAAATTCTTCTTAATTAAAGTTTATTGGGGTGACAATGGTTAATAAAGTTACGTACGTTTCAGGTGTGCAATTCTGTAATGCATCATCTATATAGGACATTGCGTGTTCCCCACCCAGAGTCAGTTCTCCTCCCATAAAGGCAGAAAAGATTGAGAGATTGAGCCTGACTAGCATGCGTTCCCTCATCTACCTTCACTGTTATTAAACCTGCATCCCAACCTCCCTGAGTCTTCCCACCGGTTTCCTACTTTTGGCATTTCAATCGACTCCTTTCTTCTGCAGCTAGACTCTAGAATCAGCCCTTTAGGGTCATAAATTCTGGAGTTAGAAAGGACGTTAGAGATAAACTCCTGCAGCTTTCTCATTTCACAAAGGAATGAACTGAGATGCAAAGGTCAAGTGACCTATTCCGGGGTCATACAAGCCAGATGATAGCAGGTTGAGAAACTCCTGATGCCCTGTTCAGGAGTGTTCCTTCACTTCTACTTAATCATAACCATCCCACTCAACCACGCCCAAACCCGTTGGCCTCATTAGGCTGCTGAGCTATCTCCCTCCAATAACCTGGGATCCCCCTCCCTGGACATTAATTGTCTTAGCCTCGAGGAACGGAGCTAGGATCGGGTACTGACAAAGCCCAATTTGGCTGTGTCTACTGTGTGCTCTCTGGCACACTCCCCAAGCGTGTGCAAATTCCCCTGGCGGCCATAGGCTTCCAGTACTACCTTCTTTTCCTCATTCCTACAGGATGATGGTGCTTTCTGCCTTGTAAGAGTCTGTCTCCCAAGAGTTTCATCATCTGCCTTCACCTAGACATCAATTTTCTTCTATTCTGTCCATCTTTCTGGTAGAAAAAGCTTTCCTTTGCCTCCCCTTCTGAAGGTTAACGCTCCTATGTTTATTCTCTTCCTCATCAGCACCTTTACTCACTCCCTCTTAACTGCTGCCTTTTCCTTTAAACCCAGACTAATAAAAATAACTGACAACAATGGCAGTAATTAACAACTAGCTAGTACACATAACATGCTTATTATGTACCAGGCACCATTTCAGGCACTTTCCAAGTATTAATTCATTACATTCTCATAATAACCTATGAGGTAGGTATTACTATTATACTCATTTTACAGATAATGAAACTGAAGTATAGAGGGGTTAAGTAACTTGCCTAAAACACACAACTAGGAAGTGGTTGTGCCAGGACTAGAACCCAGACAGCTTAGCTCCAAATTCTGTGACAAATCACACTGCTTCTTTAATATGTCACACCTATATCACCACTTATTAGCTCTATTACATTGGGTAACTTACTGAAATACCCGGAGACTCAGTTTCTTTATATGTAAAAGTGATAATTATATTGCTCCTCTTGTAGGATTGACATGAGGATTAAGTGAACTAGAGAATATATGTAATCCACTATGCCTGGCATATATGAATCAGTCAATAAATGACAGTTAATAGAATAATGATGATAAAGTTTCTTATGTGTTTAAGAAATCCTTACCAAGCACTGTTCTATGCACTTCACCAATGTTAACTCTTTTAGTCCTCAAAACAACCATGACGTGAATTCTATTATCATTTCCATTTTATATGTGAGAAAACTGACACAGAGAGAATGAACTTCCCCAAGGTCACAAAGCTAGTAAGTGAGGGAACCAAGATTTGGACTCTGGATCTTGGTTCTGTCACTTACCAGCTTTGTTGCCGGGAAGACTCCCAGTGTAATAGCTTGTTGAAAAAGGGAAAACGTGAGACACCCATGTCATGGGAGAATAGAATAGATGCAGACAGCCACAGTAAATATGAAAAGGTATAATCCAGTGTAGTGTTCCCCAAACGTGTCAACTCAAGAAAATTATCTTGGAGATGAAAAACCAGAATCCTGGGCCCCATCTCAAATCTACTAAGTCAGGCTGTAGGAAGGGAGACTAGTAGAAGTTCATAGAGAAGACAATCAGAGTCGCTTAGGTAGCTTTTTCAAAATCCCCATGCCTAGTGCCTCTCTCTGGAGATCTGCTGCAGTATATCCATGCTGGTTCCCAGTCCTCACGTGTTACCTTTGAGGGACGCTAGGGAGCCAACAAATCATTTTGAAAACTGGTAAATAAGGGAAAAGACAAATATTTATCCTGCTCTCTGTATACAAAATATATCTCAATGTACCCAAAAAGCTGGTTATGGGACATTTGACTTTATAGAAGTATTCCAAATAATAATAAAAAAAGGGGGGAATGATAGACATCACTCTTCTGAATTAATGGATCTAGGCAACGCTCATCAGTGGCTGCTAATAAGAGTCAAACAGCCATCATGTGCTCCATTATGAAAGAACACATTAACAACCATAAGGATGTCTTGCCAAAAACATCAAGTCGTGAATCTGATCTAGCTTCCATATCTAATTTTATAGGAAATATATGGGTAGGGGAACAGGCAAAGATACAGGAAAATAACACCAGTGGGATGCAATAAGCAAAATACAAACTTTATCAGCCAAATGACCTGGTTACTTCAACAACACCAACAGAAAATTAGAATTACAAACAGACATGGAGTGGTGTAGTAGCTAGCCTCCAAGATGACCCCCAAATGATCCCCATCCCTTGATATTCATGCTCTGGTACAGTTCTCTCCCACATTGTTTCTAGGTTGGTTGTGTGACCAACAGAATATGGCAGAAGTGTTGTGTCATTTTCAAGGCGCTGACACAGAAAGCACTGTGGCTTCCTCTTTACTCTCTCCCTTAGATCGCTCACTCTTGGGGAAGCCATTTGCCATGTTGGGAAGAGACTCAAGAAGCTCTACAGAGAGGTGCGCACGGTGAAGAAGTGAGCTTGGAAGCAGATTCTTCAGCCTCCGTCAAGCCCACAGACAACTGCAGCACTGGATGAGTGCCACTTCATGAGACAATGACACAGAATCACTCAGCTAAGCTGCTCTCAAATTCCTCACACACAGAACCTGCAAGATAATACATACTAGTAATTTTAAGCTACTAAGCTTTGAGGGTAATTTGTTATGTAGCAACTGATTAACTAATTGACAACTAATACAAGAGGGACCTCCTAGTTTAAAAGAAACCTAAGAGCACAATAATAATAAGTAGACCTTATTTAGCTCCTGATTCAAACGGGGGTTGGGGGAAGGCAGGAGGCATACTAGGAAATGTGAACACCGGATATTTGTTATGAAGGAGCCTTTTTTGTAAAAATAAGGTACAATACTATTATTGGGTTTTCTTAGAAATAATCCTTATAGTTTGTGGATTACCATAGAACTATTTACAGATTTAAAAAATAGAATGCCTAGGATTTGCTAGAAAACATCCAAGGGCAAGAGTATAGATAGATCAAGACTGACCAGGAATTGATCCCTGTTGAAGCTGGGTTGGGTTCATTATATTAGTATTCTGTTTTGTATACATTTGAAATTTTCAAAATAAAGAGTAAGGGTAAAAAGAGAATTGACTGAACACTAAGGCCTCACCTCAGATGAGGCAATTCCAGTTAAACCACCCAATCAGGAGAGGCAAGTTCCCAATACCCATATAAAGGGAATCTGGGGGTGCCAGTGCATGCAAATGCACATGTTGTACATACATGTAGATACATGCATATCTTATCTCTTTGGTGTGGCAACGTCGTTTTTTCCCAGCTAGACATAGGACAGTAGCTTGGGGACTATTGTGTTTATTATTTGGTTTAGGTATCATTGAGGTTTGCTTTTCAAGCAGACGAAGGACCTGAACATTTCTGTAGAAAAAAAGAAACCAATTTAAAGCAAGACATTAAGAAGAAAAGATGGAGGGGATAACTGATGAAGCTTGATTCTGGGAGAGGTAAGAGGATGGGGTGAACACAATGTGGGCCTCAGGATGGGTTACTGAGGGAAACTTAGGGAACTCGGAAGATAAGGTCATTTATTGGGGCTGATGGATGCCAGTTTCAGTTTGAGAGACTGGGGACAGGAGGACAAATCTGGAACAACCAAGGCCTGTGATTCAGTGACCAATGAATAAGGGGATCGCTAAGCAATAATGAAGACTCAACCAACACTACAGGCGTACTTCATACATAAAAGATGAAGATAATATTTGAGATTCTTCCACAAGGGCAATGAACTCATTTTGAGTATTTATTTTATTTTGTTGTTATTGTTTGATTTTTATTTTTAAGAGGAGAGGATTGAGTAGCAACTGTGCTTCAACTGTAACACAACTAACGGGGAGATATGATTCTAAATACTATATTCTTTATGTTGTATGCCTTTTCTCAGGAAAGTATCCAAAGAGCTTGAATAATTTATGATTTGATTTTAAGACTCTGCAATAGTTGGGAAATATGTAAATATGTCTTGTCTTACTTTGTGAAAGTTTGCAAAAGCAAGGGTCAACTAACAATGGCAACATCGAATAGTGAAAACCTCACACTGGAGAAAAGAAGATATATTTTAACACCTAATTGGGCCATTTACAAAAGAATAAAGACAATCACGTCAACATTTGTTTCTATGGCCATCTGAAAATAATGCCTCAATAAATAGCTATGGACACTTAGGAGAGGAAGCTTAGATACAATAATATTGCATAATTTAATAGGACAAATAGCTGTAGAGCAATTTCATTTTAAAATAGAAAAACTTAAAATGGGATCTCAGCTATCCAGAAGCATCAGAGAATGAGTTCATCTGGATAGCTGAGGGTTTATAAATTTTAGATAGCTACATTTTTTATTTTAGCCATTTTGTATAGGAATGTTTTGAAGATGTGTTATACAGTTTACTGCCTTCATAAAGAGAATCTACTGAAAATACATCTCTGCTGATTCACATGATTATCATGGGCATCAACTGCTTAAATCCAACGAGGTCCTCAGGGCATACTTGAGATGTGTCTATTTGTTTCTTTTTTAACCAGACCAGAACTACTCTGTTCAAAGTTCTATTTCTTCTTAAAAATTTATGTTTAAATTATTTTGTTTACCCTAACGATGTAATCAGCACGTGGTCACAAAAGAGTACTAGGAAAAGTAGGAAGAAAGGAAAAATCACCCATAATGCCATGATATAGCCACAAAGACTGTTACTATTTTTAAGTACTTCATTCTGGTTTTCTAAGCAACTATATACATATAGTTTACTTAGCTGAGATCAAGTACAACCAGTTTTGCATCTTGTGCTTTTGCTTTGTAAGATTTTACCTGCCTTAGTAATTATTAGTTCATCTCCTCCACTGGTATCAGCGTATCAGCTATCACTTGTAATTGATGTCAGTGGGTCTTAACATACCCTCCCCCTCTGAATGCTACTACACTGTTTCCCATTTGCTGGGGGGTGAGGCGGGGGCAGAAAACTAAATTTGATGGAACTGTGTGCAATAGAAGAGTAAATGGATTTGGGTGAGGGACTGGGAAGGAGGCTCTCTTCAGACGCAAGTCCATGTGCTGTTGTTTAAGGGACTTTTAACATTTCTTTTGCCTGCTCAGAGATATTTTTGTTTTTGCTTACTTCCATGCTTATCATCATATTTCGAAGAGAGACACGACATTTCCTGGTAGACACAATTGCTGGAATAGCTGAATTGAAGAGAAGTGAGGAGTTCCTTGTACTGCAATGGTACTGAATACCATAAATCGGGTGCACGAGTCTGATCTCACACCTTTCCAGCACACACCCACACAGACAAGAAAGGCTCCACTAAAATTCACTCTTGCTGAGTAAGAAGCAACAATCTGCCTTATCTCTTGTCAGAAGCATGAACAGCTTACAAATCTGTAAGCTATTGCCCATGCCACCATGTACTTGTTTCAATATTAACCCTTATTATATTGCATTACACTAGGTGGAGGCATATGAAATTAACATTTTCATAGGTCAAAAGTTGACAGTTTCATACGGCTCAACATAACAGTTAATTTCATGTGTCTCTACTTTCCACAGTAGATAGTAAATACTTCTTTGGGAAGGTCCATCTTTGTGCCCTCAGGGTCTGACTATCATAAACACTGAAAATATTTGTTTAAAGAATGTGAAAAATTATCTATCCATCCATCCATCCATCCATCCATATAAAATCAGCAATTATATATTTTATGATCTGACCCAGGTAAATGATGCTTTGAACATGGTAAGTAATAAAGAATTCTCATTTCATTTACTTTCTTTTTCAGACAAATGTAGTCGATTAACTTTATTCCCCCTTCTAATCACTTGTTTTTATGTCTATTGCCTGGAGCTCTTCTTCTCATAAGCCTTCTTTCCAGCTTTATTGAGATACAATTGACCTATAACATGGTGTAGGTTTGAGGTGTACATGATGATTTGATATACAAATATATTGTGAAATGATCCATCACCTCACAGTTACATTGTTTTCGTCTGTGTCAGAACATTTAAAAATTATTCTCTTAGCGATTTTCAAGTATACAATACAGTATGGTTAACTATAGTCACCATGCTGTATGTTAGAGCTTCAGAACATATGTATCTTCTAACTGAAAGTTTTTACTCTTTGAACAGTATCTCCTCATTTCCCCCACCCTCAAGTTCTGGCACCCACCAATCTCCTCTTTCTTTATATGAGTTCAGCTTTTTTAATATTCCATACATAAGTGAGAGCATACAGTATTTGTCTTTCTCTGACTTATTTCACTTAGCATAATGCCCTCCATTTGGTCTACAGTGTTATTCAAGTCCACTATTTCCTTATTGATTTTCTGTCTGCATGATCTATCTAATGTTGAAAGTGGGGTGTTGTAGTCCCCTACTATTATTGTATTGCTGTCTACGTCTACCTTCAGTTCTGTTAACATTTGCTTTAAATATTTAGGTGCTCCAATGTTGGATACATGTATATTTATATAATTGTTACAGCCTCTTGATGAATTGACCCCTTTATCACTATATAGTGACCTTCTTTTGTGATTGATTTTGACAGAACGTCTATTTTATCTGACATAAGTATAATTACTTTTGCTCTGTTTTGGTTATCAGTCGCATGGGAATACCTTTTTCATCCCTTCACTCCCAGCCTATGTGTGTCCTTAAACCTAAAGTGAGCTGCACATAGACAGCATATTGTAGAATATTTTTTAACCATTCAGCCACTCTGTGTCTTTTGACTGGCGAATTTAATCCATTTATGTTTAAAGTAATTACTGACAGCTAAGAATTTACTATTATGTACCACTTTGTTAACTGTTTTCTGACTGCTTTTTAGTTCCTTTCTTCTTGTCTTGCTGTCTTCCTTTGTACTTTATTCTTTTGTCGTAGTATGCTTTAATTCCCTCCTCTTTATCTTTTGGGTATTTATCATAGATTTGTTTTCTCTGTGATACCACGAGGCTTACACAAAACGTCTCATAGATATAACAGTCTATTTTAAACTGACAACTTATCTCCAATTGCATACAAAAGCACCATGCTTTTACTTCTACTCCCCTCACATTTTATGCTATTTATTTCACACTTCACATCTTTTTATATTGTGCATTCATTAAACACTATTATAGCTATAGTTTTTAATACTATTGTCTTAACTTTTATACTATAGATAAAAATGATTTATGCACAACCATTACAGTATTAGGGTATGCTGAATTTGACTATATATTTACTTTACAAATGAGTTTTATACTTCCACATTTTTTCCTTTGTTACCTTGTGTCCTTTCATTTCAACTTGAAAAACACCCTTTAGCATTTCTTGAAAGGCAGGTCTAGTGGTGATGAACTCCCTTAGCTTTTGTCTTTGTCTGGGAATGTCTTTATATCTCCATTTCTGAAAGACAGTTTTGCAAAGTGTAGTATTCTTGGTTGGCATTTATTTTTTCCTTTTAGCACTTTGAATATATCATTCCTCTCCCTCCTGGTCTACAAAGTTTCTGCTGAGAAATCCACTGATAGCCTTATGGGGGTTCCCTTATATGTGATGAGCCATTTTTCCCTTGCTGCTTTCAAAATTCTCTCTCGCTTTGACTTTTAACATTTTGATTATAATGTTTCTCAGGGTAATCTTCTTTGGGATGTTCTTGTTTGTGATCCTTTGAGCTTAATATACCTGGATAACCACATCTCTCCCAAGATTTGGGAAGATTTCAGCTAGTATTTCCTTAAATAAACTCTCTGCCTCTTTCTCCTCCTAAGACTCCCGTGATGTAAATGTTCATTCACTTGACAGTGTCTCCTAATTCATGTAGGTTTCCTTTAGTGTTTTTCATTCTTTTTCTTTTTTTTTTTTTTCGGTTCCTCTGGTTAATTTCAAATGACCTGTCTTCAATTTGCTGATTCTTTCTTCTGCATGACTGAGTCTGCTGTTGAAGTCTCTGTTCAATTTTTCATTTCTGTCGCTATACTCTTCAGCTCCAGGATTTGTTTCTTCTTTTTTACGTTTTCTATTTCTTTATCAAAATTCTCATTTTGTTCATGCATTGTTTTACTGATTTGTATAGTTGTTTATCTGTGTTCTCTGGCATCTCATTATGTTTCTTTAAGATGATTATTTTGAATTATTTGTCGGGCAATTCATAGATCTCCATTTCTTTCAGGTCAGTTACTGGGGCTTGAATTAGTTTCCTTTGATAGTGTCATACTTGCCTGATTCTTCATGATCTATGTAGGCTTGCATTGGTGCATTTGAAGGGACAGACACAGTTGCTATAGACTGATTTTAGCAGGTTAAATTACCTTCTCCTGTCAATTCCCCAGGCTGATGGGATTACCTCCAAAAAAATTGCGGTCATGCTGTGCTGGAGCTAGGTCACAAGGCTGATGCTGGGTGTGTAGTTAGTTAGCAGGCTTTGTTACTAGTGTATGGCGGGGGTGGATCCTGTCTGGTCCTGGGGGGATGGGATAGTCTCCAGTACATTGTTCAGTAAGGTGTTGCTGGGATAGGGGTCTGTTTAGAGGTCCATAGTTGGCTCCTCAGATATTGGGTCTGTTCTCAGGTATGTGGATAGGTGTGGCTCCTACCAGGTACGTGAGAGGAATTATGCCAGGTCATGGGATGGATCCCTGGGCAAGAAGGACTGGCCTTGGTCCATGGCCGATAGGTAGTGGAACCGAGTCCCAGGAGCGCTTCATGGTCCACTGCCAGGATTGAGGTCTGCAGAACTGAGTCTGAAGCATATCTCCCACCAGGTCTCTGGGGAGGTTGGACTGCTCCGTGACCGCAGCTGGCAGGGGACTAGAGCTAGGTACAAGGTGATTTCAGGATCTCCAGAGGTGAAGATAGGAGTGACTTACTGGGTTCCTTGGCTGGCAGGATTGCTCATGAACTGCAGCTAGGAGGTGGAGCGCTCAAATATTAATATTATGTTTCTGCTTCTCACAGAGCTATGATGGCTACAGCCACACTGATCATGAGACTTAAGTATGAATATACATTTGTCTACAGTAATGAATGCAAATCAGAATAACAACAGAAAAGTCTTTATGGGAGATGCTATTAAAAGTATGAACAAGTTGTATTTCTTAGGTGCATATCTGACTATATTGGTTTCTGTTCTTAAGAAAAAGATATTATTTTTGCCGTCCACTTATAACGAAAGTGTTTGAATCTTCAGTCTATCAAAGCAGCATACTGGTGCCATATGTTTAATTTTTTCCTACATTAAAAAATAACCAGGAAAAAATTACTAATTTAACTCCTGGAGTTGCTTGTCCTTGATCCAAAATAAGCTTTCTTTCCAAAATTTTCCCGCACTAGAATAGCTTAGCCAAGAAAATAAAACATTTTCAACGTTATAGATGAAGCCACAGAAATGTAAGTCTAAGATTGAACTATGAAGGCCAGGGTATAGACAATATTTGCATTGCTTTGTAAATTTGCAATAGTACAAGTATTAGGTTTCATCATAGTTATTTAGAACCTGGAATATGAGGAGATGGATACTTTAACATAAGATTTGCTCTAATTGTTCTGTTTAGAAAGTATCAGACTTACTCTATATTGAAAGAGTCCCATAGGCAACGTAACTAAAATTCAATAATATATATTTACTGGTATTAAATACCTCATAAATTCTGGCTTACATTTTAATTGTTCATTACCTTAATCAACTTTAGATATATATGAAATCAATAATATTTTACCTATTTTCATAATAACAAGCAAACAATCATAATAAAACTTATTTGTCATCACATCTTCTTAACCATCAAATTACTAACAAAATTTTACCAAAAGCCCCAGTTTTTGGAGTGACTATTAGAAGATCTCTACACCCAAAACAATGCTTCTCTTTTCAATATAATAACTGAGCACCACATTTCCTCACAGCCTCGATCTATGTAAGAAGAGGCAGGTAATGTACGTACAAGTTGGATCATACAGAGCCTGTTCAGCTACTGTGAAAATTTTGGACTTTCCTAGAAGTCATGGGAAGCCCCCGAAATAAATGACACTGGTTTAATATAGTAACGATAATAGTCTTTAAACACTTTAAAGCTTTGTTCAAATTTTGAATAAATATACTTATAAAATTTCAAAAAGTTTCACACCTGCCATCTCATTTTATCTTCACAGTCACTATAGGAAATAAGCAAGGTGTCCTTATTTGTGATTAACTTATAGATTAATTTACTAAAGTATGGAAAATGTGCCAGCAGGATGAAGAGTCCCCAAGTTTCAATGTCAAAACTTTCTCTTTTGGGGGAGTATAAGCAATGGTAGATTTGCAGAGAGGTTTTCACTTTTTTTATTTTTTCATTACAAAATTTCCCTTCTTCGTTCAAAGAAAAAAAAAGTAGACCATTGTGTAGGAGACTTGTCCTGTGACTTAAGGCTGTCACTCAAAATCGGTAGTACATCCTAATGAATGATGCTAATCACATTAATATTCTGTACTACCATGGAAAAGCATAGCGTGGAGATGTTAATAAAAGATACAGGGTGTAATTATAGCACTTCAGTAAATTTTGGGACATAAGCGCCCCCAGATGAAAAGAGAAGAAAAGAGACAAGGCAGTTGAAGGGATCAGGGAGAGAAGTGGAGAGGTGAGGGATGCAGAATGAGAAAGTCTCAGATGTAAAATAACCCAAGATGAGAGTGTGGGGGAGGGGAATTGCTAGAATGGTACCTAGTTTTTACCAGACAGCAAAGGAGCTACATACATTGTATAGGTATATACACAACACAGCTCGTTTTATCGAGTCAGATTTTCAAAGAGGTTTTTATAATTAAAATCCATCTCCCCCCCACCGCACATACTTTAAAGGAAACTAACCAAGCTTACAATTCTAAAGCCAGTTTCACAAGGGTATTGTAGGTT
Source organism: Rhinolophus hipposideros (assembly GCF_964194185.1). Lineage (NCBI taxonomy): Eukaryota > Metazoa > Chordata > Mammalia > Chiroptera > Rhinolophidae > Rhinolophus > Rhinolophus hipposideros. Next base: position 60,464,904 of record NC_138046.1, read on the forward strand.
AAAAATCGTACACATTCACAGTACATGCAAGTACCCCTTTGGTTCGAACCATTGTAAAACCTGAGCAATATAACCTGATTTTATAATATCGTTGAGGATTTTTACCTCTTGATTCCACTGTGCAACTTCTACTAACATCAAAGCACAGATTTAAAGGTGCTCACCAATGGATGTATATATCTTAAGTCTTACTGAAATAAAAGGGTCCTATAGCCACTATTTATTTCCAGGCAATACAGAATTTGAAGAACAGCATCAAAATCCTTTAAAAAGCCTAATGTTTATTTACTACCCTTCATCTAGATGCCTCAGTACTCAAGGAACCTGAACTGATATTTGCACAATATATAACAATCACTTCATCCACTTAAAAAAAAATTAGGCAGCTGCTTTGTAGGTGTAACCATGCTACATAATGCTGAGGACAGAACGTGATAAATACCATAGCCAATTGAAATTGCAGAAGCAAATTTAGTAAGTAGAATGTAAGACACAGAGCATCATTCAATGCTGGGCTTTCTCGCAAGCCATGGTGAGGTGCTAACCTACAGCATAATGGGTTCTTTTCGGGCACCATGGGGGAATTCATTCAGATACTGGTCCTCCCATCCTTTGTTCCTTTCACTATAGCTCTCACTCCCTGCTTGTCATTTGAGTAGGGATTTAGTCAGATGAAATTCTCTAGGATTATAACAGGAATTGTTTTGTTAAAAGCCTGGTCACCAATTGAAAATACTACCGTTTCCCACCCCTCCTCAACAATCTTCCTTTTGAATGGCCATCAGTTGTTTCACAAGATAAAATACATTTATATTGTGTAAAGTTGTTTAATTGCTAGTTATCCAGGAAATATTATTTAGTTTTATTACTTTAATTACAAAAATCATAAAATAAAATTCATATGCAATAAAAACAGATTATGCAACAAATACCTGTTTTCAAAATGCCTTGGGACTGTTTAGCCTAAACAGCGGGTTGGCCTAAAGCAACTACTAAAACCAGATTTGAATGTTATTATAAATAGGCATAGGCTTTCCTTACATAACCCATATTTATATTTATCAATAAAAGCTGAGACTTGAAACTTGCAGTAATAACTCTGTGGAGAAAGCAGGGCAAATTTATTATCTGTGATCCCTTCTTTATCTCTCCCTATTACATCTGGGACAACTCTATAGTACTTAGATGATATGACTAAATCTTATTAGTGGAGGGCTTTTCTATTTTAAGCACAAATCTGGCATTTAAAAAATCCCAAAGTAAAAACTTAACACACAAAACGTCAGCAAATTAAGCAAATTAAAAGATACTGTCAATAGCATGCAGTACTATCAAAGGACTAATAACCTCAGTTAAAGAGTATCAGGAATGGGCAGTAGAGTTTTGCAGAGTAGATACCAAGGCAAGATTGACATTTAATATCCAAACATAAAAGATATTTAGAGCACAATAACCATTATATAAAGCCATCAGTCCTTTGATTGTTATTTTATCATTTGCACAGTTGACACCAATGGGTCCAAAAAGCTCCAAAAAAATATCTATGAGGTTTTCAAATGGCCAGCTTGCACCAGTGCTAACCATAAATCATAACCAGTGCTAGCATATACGTAAGATTCATTTCCAACTTAATGTATTTACATTTCAAAACGAGCTTATTAGGAAAATATAAACTACAAAAATCGTTACTGATATATATATATATATATATATATATATATATATATATATATATATATATATAGTCTTTTCAAAGCAGGTTTATTTCTTTTCTGTTTTAAAACTTTTATTTTCCCTTCCAGTTGAAATGGCAGGCAGCCAGTAATATAAATTACTTATATGACTTTGGTTTTAATTAGCGTAAAAAAATTATAAATGTGAGAAAAAGAATATTTTTTAACTTTGTTAATTACTAAAAATATTTATACCTTAACAAAATATTAATGCCCCTGTTCTTCTGATGCAGAATTTTGATATTACTAAAGGAGATAGAAGAGGAGAACACTTTGGAGTACATACTGAATTTCTCCCTTTAATAATAAAGATGTGGTTCTGTGTAATCTAAAATTAATTTAAAACAAGTAATATTTAACTATCTCTGTTTTGTTCTCGCCTATCCAAATTTCACAAGTGGTACCAGCTTTCAGGAAAGCATGCACAAAAGATTCCAATTAGATATCAAAGTTGTATAAGTCAAGTTTGTCTTCTATTATTCGAATGGGATTTAACAAATTTGTTTGATCACCTATTTTGCTTTAGACAATTGGTTTTTTTCTTAATAAAACTTATTGCTGCAAAACGAACTTCAAAAGCAGTGGCCATTTCATAAACAGGGTGATATTCAAGTTGAAGCAAAATGACAAGTGGATGGGAAAGAAAAATGGAAGAATCACATAAAAGCAATGCTTTAGAGGAAGTGGGCTTAACAAGGCAAACCTCAGTAAAGTCCTCTTCTTCTCTGCCCCAAATGCCAGTCAGGTAAGACCTTTTCATTTGGCAACAGTGTAGTCCGATGACCACAGCACCATAAAAAAATGTACCAGTGGTTTGTTTTCATTTTAGCTGCATTTATGATTTTTTTTTTTTTGGCCTGTGGAAATGTTTTCTGTATCAGACACACAGGTAGCACACTGTGTGGCATCTCTAAAGACCGTGCCACTGTTACTGTATTCATAGAGCCCTTGCTTTGGGTTGGTTTTCTAACAGGAAAGATTGATTTGTAAATATTCATTTATACGCTCTCAGTCCCCATTTTCCCCACAAGTTGCATAGTCAACCAACATGAAATAAGTTGACAAAGAAACCACATGCTTTAAAAACACGACTGAAACATTCACTTCATTTAGAAGGTGAAAATCCCAGAATAAAAGACCTTGGGTCTACCTTAAAGCAGGAAGTTCCCTGCAGAGAGCAACAGGAAGAAATGAGGGCACATAATACCACTGCAGCTGCGATATTTCTGAAGTAGGACACTCAGAAAAGGGCACAAGCTATTCTTGTTTCTACAAACATTACGTTTAATTCCTCTGTGAAAGATTTAGCAGCTTAGTGGAAAGAAGCAGCACATGGAAGAACAAAACAAAACAAAAAAACCAACCATGAAAGAAGAGTTCGCACTGTAAGGAAATATGCTTAAACTAATATTACAAAGAAAATATTTCAGAAACGATAGACTGTAATAATCTCATACCCTGAGGCTAGAATAAAAGGTCATTGCTAATTGGTGCAAAAGGAGCTTTGGTCCTACAGTGAGGAAGTGAAATGCTGTGACGAATTCTATCCAACCACTACCCTTTTTACTTTCAATTATGCCAGGACATGTACCATGTTACAGAGCCCAGAAAAAAAGACAAAGGACGCCACAATTCAAAAGTAAGTTTCTTTTCCATTAAAAAAAATTGCCACATTTAACTTTTATAGCCAAATCAACTAGGAGACCAAAACCTCTTTGATGGCTAAGAATGGAAGTTAAGTAGTAATTTAAAAAGTGATGCCTAATGCATACTACAAATGTTTTTGCATGATTTGGTATAAATTAGAGTATAGAAAAATGCTTTAAACATTTTTTTGTTTCACATCCCTTGGTAATAAATTTAGAGACAAAAATTTAAAAATACTAAACCTGCCAAACTACTCTACTTATTGAATCCCCAACTTTTTCCTTTTCTTTATTTTAAAATTTTTTTTTTAAATTAAAGTTCATTGGGGTGACAATGGTTAGTAAAGTTACATAGGTTTCAAGTGTACGATTCTGTAACTTTTTCCTTTTCATTGAACTCATTCATACCCGTCAAGCTGTAAACAATCAATTGTGCTGTGGTTTGAAGAACTTTTATGAAAACGCATTTTGTTTTTCAGAGTTCCTACCTTTTGAGAGAAAAAAAAATCATGTAGTCATTTCACAATTATCTATACTAATTGATGAAATAATTTACATGTAGTTTTACAAAAGGTTTATCATCTATTTGTTGCTTTACTCACTATCACGAGCATTTATAAATTCCAGAAGTGATGACATCATAATTCTAAAATGGCTGTGAGCCAATAGCCCATCTCAGAACTTTTCTCTGTACCTTTGCAATTTCTTTCGTTACCGGCCTCCCTGCCACCAAGACCAGAATAATTTTGCATAAAGTAAGAGGGGCTTGATTTGGAGCAGTAAGTAGTGTCAGTCTTGTTTTTCGGTTTGTTTTCCTAGAAGAGACAGAGTGCTGAGACTTAAGAGAAGTAAAACAGACTTCAAACAACGCTGACACAATTATATTTCCCCATTGTTCCCACTAGCTTTTCTTTCCCACAGCTAATGTGAGGAATATCAGATTGGGGCAATGGAGGTGGGAAACAGTGCTGTGAGGGACGTAAACAGATACAACGGGATGGTTCGGAAGCAGCAGAAGGGAAGTGAGGAAAATGGTGTACAAAGGGCTCCAGGATCACAAAGCATGGGAAGTAGGAAAAAAGTTAAGAAATTGGCAGCATAAGGCTAAGCGATAATGCACAGAGTCTGTGTGGACAACATTCAACTGGACCACAATCCCTTGTTAGTGTTTTGCATCTTCCTCTGCCAGGAAGCTTCGGTTCTAAAGGAGCCAGGCAAATGGATCAATACTATTTACGGCAACTGAAACAAGTATTCAAATTACTAGATGTGATATTTGTCTTCTCATTTGTCCTTCCCCATCTGATCCCACCTGAATGCAACACTTAAAAATCCTCTAATAATTTCCTAGAAACTCATTATGTTGGAACTTTAGTTCTAAATATATTTTCTACTTTGGACCATCATCCCAGCCACTAAAGATGGTCATCCTCTTGGTACCTTCATGTTGTGGGGTTTTAGAATTATTAACTGGACTTCTTTTAATGTTTTCTATACGTACATGTAAGTTCTTTTGAAGCTGAACCATAAAGTGAAACCTATACACTAGAAAAGGTCTTTTAGAAGTCCTTTTTCAATTCAAGAATGTTTGATTCCAATTATCTGTTGATATGACAAAATGCAATACACAAATATGTATGAAGCACAGACACATCTGCCACTTAAAGTAGCACTGATATAAACAACTGAGCTAATGTCACAAACATAACTAAAATAAACACTCGAATATTCATAAAAAGTCATACTGCTTATCCCTCCTGATTAAAGCTTCCCTTCATAGGTTAGCTCCAAATATTTGAAGATAAACTGTACATTTATTAGGACATAAGATAAACATGTCTATTTTTGATTAATAGCTATGAGGCTGCTAAAAGTCTCACAGGTATTATAACTGGGCACTAAAGATGAATCCACGCACACTAATATTAACTTGCCAAACAACAATATGAAAATCATATCCTTGTTTTGTGTTTCTTCTTTTCTTTGTGTCCAGGATATACACTGACTCACTGAAACCACTGCAGAGTTGTGAATAATGTATGAAAAAAAAAATCCCTGTTCATTGCCCAGGGAGAACTGTACTGCGTGCTGTATAGTACATCTATGGAAGACAAACAATAGAACAGACCAGTAAACTCAGAAATCTCAAGCTAAAACCTTCCCAAGTGGAACGGGAAAATATCATGCTGGATTCTACAAGTCCCTCAAACAAACAATTCAAATCCTTAGAATATTCCTCTGTACTAGATAAAAGCCCTCAAACTTCAGAAAGATCTGTTCTCCTGAGTAAATCTGTAAGAAAGCTAGAAAAGCAATTAATTACTTCATATTATTCTAAAGAGATTCACTAACTCCTGTCTACTTCTCCTGTCTTACAGAGCATATTTTCAAAGACTGATGAGAACATATGTAAAACTTCAACAAAAGGATGTTATTGTCACACTCTTTTTCCTGTATTTTTTCTAGCAATATTTAGGAATTTTCCCTTCTAAGGAGGAGTAGAACAATTTGTAATTTCCGTTGATAATGACATAGGTGGCAGTCAAATGCAAGCACAATGGACGTAAGAGTGATGGCATAAAAATCATGCTCCAAAGCTTACCTGGGATCAAACTGAAGCCAGTTTGCAGAGTTGTAAAACTTTTAAAAAAATCTTCTGACGACTCACTAAAGGGCAGACTTGGCAGGCACCAGAGTCCTGCTAAAGCGAATCCTGCTCTGTTGGGTCAGCCCTTGCACCACAGCTCCTCCACTGTAGTCACAGCCAGTCTGTGCAACCAGTCAGCCTGAGGGTCAATGCCCCCCACTGACAGGTAAACAGCAACCAAGGCTCAACTCTTAACAGGAGGGCACACACAACACACACAAGGGACACACACCTGGAGCAGCCAGCTCTGGTGACCAGGAAGACTGTGCCACTCGTCCTCACTGGACAGCACTACATAAGGTCACTCTGCTAAGACCAAGACACATACTGTGTTTCCCCAAAAATAAGACCTAGCTAGACCATCAGCTCTAATGTGTCCTTTTGGAGCAAAAAGTAATTATTAAAATAAGACCCGGTCTTATTTTAATATAATATAAGACAAGGTCTTTATAATATAATGTAATATAATATAATCTAATATAAGGCCAGGTCTTTTATTAACTTTTGCTCCAAAAGATGCATTAGAGCTGATGGTCTGGCTAGGTTTTATTCGGGGAAACATGGTAGCACCCCTACCTAAGACATAGAAACAAACACAGGGAGGCAGCCAAAATGGGGAGACAAAGAAACATGTCTCAAATAAAAGAACAGAACAAAGCTCCAGAAATAGAACTAAACAAAATGGGGACAAGCAATCCATCAGATGCTGAGTTCAAAACACGGGTTATAAGGATGCTCAATGATGGCAGTGAGGACATCAATAAAGAGATAGGAAACATAAAAATGGACATAGAAAACATAAAAAAGAACCAGTCAGAAATAAAGACCACAATAACTGAAATAAAAAAAAATACATTAGAGGGAATCGACAGTAGACTGGATGAAGCAGAGGATCAAATCAGTGATTTGAAAGATAACGTAGCAGAAAATGCCCAATCAAAAAAGTAAAAACAAAAAAGAACCCAAAACAATGAGCATAGTTTAAGGGGTCTCTGGGACAACTTCAAGTGTACCAACATTCACCTCAGAGGGGTACCAGAAGCAGGAGAGAGAGAGCAAGGAATTGAAAACCTATTTGAAGAAATAATGATTGAAAACTTCCCTAACCAGCTGAAAAAAATACACATACAAGCCCAAGAAGTAAACAGAGTAGCAAACAAGATGAACCCAAAGAGGCCAGCACCAAGACACATAATTAAAATGGTAAAGGTTAAACACAAAGAGAGACTCTTAAAAGTAGTGAGAGAAAAGCAGTTACCTACAAGGGAACTCCAAGAAGACTGTCAGCTGATTTCTCAACAGAAACCTTGCAGGCCAGAAGGGATTGGCACAAAATATTCAAAGTGATAAAAAACAAGGATCTACAATCAGGATTACCGTACCCAGCAAAGCTACCGTTTAGAATTGAAGGGCAGATGAAGAGCTTCTCAGAGAAGAAAAAATTAAAGGAGTCCATCGCCACCTAACCAGTATTACCAAGAAATGTTATAGGGACTTCTTTAAGAATAAGAAGTAGAAGGAAAAAGGATAAAAAATATGAATAATAAAATGGCAATAACTATATATCTATCAACAATCACTTTAAATGTGAATGGATTAAATGCTCCAATCAAAAGACATAGGATGGCTGAATGGATAACAAAATAAGACTCAAACAAAATACATGCTGCCTTCAAGAAACTTACGTCAGATCGAAAAATACACACAGACTGAAAGTAGAGTGATAGGAGAAGATATTTCATGAAAATGTAAAAGAATAAAATAGCTGGAGCAGCGATACTTATACCCGACAAAACAAACTTTAAAACAAAAGCCGTAACAAGAGACAAAGAAGGACCCAGTAATCCCACTTCTAGGTTGAAAAGAGATTAAACAAACAAACAAAAAAAGAGCAATCCATACAGATATTTTGTTTTTTATATAAGCTCAGAATTTTTCTTCACTTGTCAAACCTACACATTACTGAGCAGAGACGTAATGTGAAGGTAACATACACACAACATTTAAGTTTGCCCATAGCATACACTCAGCTTTAACGGAATTGCATTTACAGTGATATAGATGGAAATTTCTAATTCCTTCACTCCACTCCCCCCCAAAAATTTCAAACTTGAGAGAAAGCTTTAGGTACAATATATTGAAAAAGCTTTCGTGTAGATTCAAATTTTTTTTGACAATTGCGAAGTATTCAACAAGCAGTTATCAAGAGCATATACTACATTTTACTGAGTTATGTGCCAGGTGCTGAAAATAAATCTTTTAATATTGAAATACAAAGTTGATACCCCCCTCTGACATCGCATACAGCTGTTACAATTCCATTGAGTCTATTCCCTACGCTGTACTCCTCATCCAGTGACCATATGTATATAGCTGACATTCAATATTATTCAGCTTCAGGTGAACAGTACAGTGTTCAGGTATCTACACCGGCCATGAAGTGGTCTCCCTAATAAGACAAGTGCCCATCTGACACCCTACAAAATCTTTACATTATTCATTATATTCCCCAAACTCCTTCATATCCCCGTGGCAATATTTTGGCTACCAATTTGTGCTTTCTAATCCCCTCACCTTCTCCCTCATCCCCACCAGAGGGGCGTACATGTCTATTACATTGTTTTGTACACCTGAAACAAACAAACAAACAAATAGACAAAAACCAAAAATTGTGAAATACAGTCATAAGCCTTGTAGTATTTTAACAGTTTCTATTTTCTATGTCTTTAAGAGAGTTGACACTGAGCATAACCTTGAAAGGTTTCCTGGAATATGTGAAGCACTGTGTTAAGTTCAAGGTATCTGGGCTCAGGTTGTTTTGCAAACACAAAAAATACCCAAGAACAATAGAAGCATTTGAATCTCAAAAGGGTACTGTGAAACTTAAGACGCCCACTGTCCTCTTCCTTCTTTCCTTCGCTTTCCACTCCTCTCATTTTAATAAACACAAGGAAAGGAACTACCAGGAGTAAGGTTCAAATTGTAATACACAGGAGAGGTGTGCCCAAAGGTTTCACAAAAACTTCGGGACGGGTAGGGAGTATATTCATTTCCATGTAAATCTAGCTGCCTTTGGCCAATGGGGCAGCAGAATGGATTTGGCTGAAGAGGAAGCAGAATTTATAATTTCTTATCCCTTTTAAGGAAAATACTCAATAACATACTACTGAGTCCATACAAGAGAAATAAGCCCATAATCACAACCACCAATTAGCACAATTACTTCCCTTTAGTTGTGAAAGTAATTCGTTTTCTAGAAAATTTAAGGTACTTATGACAGTTTAACCTTGTTGGTTGAAGTAGTTACAAATGCACAGAGTGTCTGCTCATATTAGAGTGGTATCATGCACCTGACATATAGGGTCCCAACATTTATTCCTGAATTGAAGGTTTGTAAATAAGCAGGGGGTTGTGAGCTTAGCTATCAACATTAGCATGTCTGTGAATGTTTGACATGGAATTAAAGCTACCAAGAGAAATTTATCGCTGCATAATAATTGCTTGTCCTAACTTATCCAATATCCAAAGGAAGCCTGCTAAATTCATACTTACAAAAATCAACTGAAATTGACCTTATCTCCAATTGGCCTGCAGCGATCCCAATGAAGAAATGTGCGGCAGAGCTGATTATATTGTGTAGGAGAACAGACAAGCAAAAGTGATTGAAATTTCTACAGAGAACATCATCAGGGCTTGCTTAGAACAATTTTGCATATAAATAGGGCAAAATGGTCTGTGTGCAATTTGTTCTCCAGTTGTCAAAAAATAATCAAGGACATACTACACAGCAATCTTCTGTTTCTAGCTTCCCCTAATGCAAACCTAGATCTTATTGATCAACATACGCATGCGTCTGTCCCAAAAGTAAACTTTAATTTCCATAAAAGAAAGGAAAACAAATAACAAAGAAAAAATACATACCTAATATAAGTACATACTTCAGAAGATTCGCATTGAGTGATTTTTAAAGAGACACTAAATTAAGCAGTTTTAAAAATTAATAGCTTTTTATAACTCAATACAATCTAGTTTCTACCCCACTCTCAACCCCCTCTAAACATATGCTCCTAAGCTGTTTTTGCTAAGGTCACCAATGAGTTTTTAACAGTAAATCCAATGGATCCTTTCAAATCCTTATTTGATTGGTCCTCTGGGCTACATCTGATGCTATTCAGCACTTTCTCTTTGAGAAGCTCTATTCTTTTGGCCTCTGTAATACCACACTAGCTTTTTCTTCCCACACCTCCATAACCAACCCTTCGTGTGTTCCAGCTTCCAAGCTAGTCCCATAAATTGGTGGTTCTCAACTTTTGTGGCACATTAAAATCACCTAAATGACTTTTAAAATATACGATTGCTCAGGCTCTAACTCTATAGATTTGGATTTTAATTGGTTCAGAGAGCAACCAGACGTACGTGTTTCTTAGAAATACCTCAAAGTGATTCCAGTTGTGTAGGTAGGGCTGAGAACCAGTGCCACAAATGTCTGTTTTCTCCACGGTTCTGTCTTTTGCCGCCCACTCTACTCATTTTCCCCAGATTATCCCACCCACTCTTGTATTTTCAGCATTCAACCTGAATGTTGATCAATTCTCCAAGATTTTTTACCCTCTAGTTATTGCCCAGAGGTAACCAAACAAACGAATGCTACTGAGAACACTCAGTGTAGCTGGCCTAAGGAGTATTGGATTTGCTTCTCTCTCACCACTTCCTTTCCTCCTCTCAAGAGAATCACACATATACTATGACCCACCCAGCTCTGACTCTCACCACTTCCAAACCATTTAATTCCAACGTTGACAAAGATTTTCTGAAGATGGCTCCATCCTTTTGGTCTCCTTCCCCAACTCTGCCCCAGCTTCTATCCAGTTAACTCAAGAATGTCCTCCCTCCAGCCCCGTCCATTCTTTCATGTCCTTCATTTTAACTTACGAGAATAGAACTCTGCGTGCAATGGCTATGAATCACGTATCACACAACAGATGAGAAAGTGCTTTGTTAACTCTAAAGTGCTAGCATGCTCAAGTACTTTAACCATATGACACAGTCTATGCTTAATAAATACAATTGAATTAAGCGGGAAAAAAGTCATACATTTGGAAGTAAAACTAGGCATAATTTATGATTGGCAACTCCATTCAAGATGCTTCAAAGTGTCTAGAGTTTCGTGTCAGAATCTCTGGAGGAAACACAATTCATCTTTTCATTTTCTAACTACCTTTCTTTCATTCAAGATCCAGCATGTAAGGTACAAAAGACATTCTTCATTCTTTAATCCATTAGAACCTGGCTCTTGGCCCTCACAGTTCTACTGAAACTGATCAGGGAATGGCCAACTGGTATCTGCGAGTTGACAAACCCATTTGTCTATTTTCAGTCACCATTCTACTTAACTTTCTGCAGGATATGAGTCTTGTTGACTTCCTCCATTCTGAAATTCTCTCTACCCTCAGTCTTCCACGTATCACTTGGGCTACGTCTTTTCCCTCCCTGACCATTTTACTTCCCTCAGTGTCCTTTGTTGATTCCTCTATTTGCCTCTTAAATATTGTCATTCCCCAAAGCACAAATCTGGACATACTCCTCCTGAGCGATCACAAGGTTTCTATAACCATATATATGCAGATGTTCCAAAATCTTTTATCTCCTGCCTCAACTCCTCTTGCTTGTGTGTGTGTGTGTGTGTGTGTGTGTGTGTACGTGCGTGTTTGTGTAATTATGTAATCCTATACTCAAAACTCTCTGCTGGTTCTTTGTTGTTGCAATAAACTTGTCACCGTTGCCACTGTATTCTCCCGTATCTCCACTGCATGTATTTGCCATTTCCTTTACCTGCAATACCTATTCCTCCCATTCTTCTCCAGACAAAACTTAGTCCTTCAAAACACAGCTCAAATGCCATTTTCATCATGAAACCTTTCTTGAATTCTCTAGGCAGTCAGTTGCACTTTTAGCACTTTCTGCGTACTTATATCACAGTATTTATATCATGTATACATCTGTTTTCACCATGAGACTCTGAGTGTTTGATGGCAAGACCCATGCTTTGTCCATCTTTGCACTCCAGGGCTCTAGCACTGTTACCTAAACCCGGGTAGCTGATCAAGTAAATATTATTTGGATGAATGCCACATTTTTGTTTATTTGCTTGCACTATGTCATGTTTGACTAGATTTGAATTGCACATTAAAACACAACAACTATACTATAGACAAAATAGGGTTTCGTTGGCCTATCTAAGATTCTAACACAAAATAGAGACTGAGGAGCCTCATGGGAAAGAACTTATCCTAAGGGAGACAGAAGTAAACAGTGTTGAATGAATGACCAGCTTGACCTAATAATAATGAAAGAGAAACAAACACAAAACCCCAACAGACTTTGGTCATAGAAAAGGGAGGATAATACTGAGCTCTCCATGGGATCTGTCACGAGCTTGTCTTTGGGCCTTGCTGTATGAGGTCAAATCCTACGGGGATTAAGAAGGCTATTAAAACCGAAGGTTGTTTGTCTAAAGATGGATGTAAGACTCTGAGATATAAGTGGGACTGCTTGGTACACTGGTGGAGCGCCACACGAAAGGAAGAGAGAGGCATTTCTCCTCACTCTGCTGCTGACCCCTGTCAAGCTGTGGCATTGTGAGGGTGTGACAGTGCCAGCTGTAAGCAACAGCAGATGTGGAAATGTGTGGGATTCTAGGTAAAGGTAGAGGAACAGTAGTGAGTGACTGTGTTTGTGAAATGCCCCGAGAACTTCTAGAAATGCTTCGGAGATCCCTTATAGGCAACTGACGTCCTAGATGTGTACATGGAGAATAGCCAGGAAAATGTGGGTTTTGTAATTTATGAGAGACAGACAGGCCTAGGAAAATGTGGGCTTTGTTTTGCTATAAGGATATTTTCCCTAATACTTAGAGTTTGTCGTTTTCCTCTGTTGAGTATCATTGTTTCTTGTCCCCTATCTGTCTCAAATGGTAAATTATACCTTCTCATTTATACTGTTATCTTGCTGACCCATAAAACTAGGATCATGTGTCTCCTGAGTTTCTTTCGTTTTTTCAAATTTAGTTTCCGTGGTTGCCCTGTGTGGTTCTAAAACCAAATTACATTTATTCTATTTCCTGGTTTCATTTCTTTATAATGCTTCTCTTGTGTGTATATTTTTTTTTTTTTTTTAATGTCTAGAACTATATATCAAAATCTAGTCACGGCCAAAACAGCTAAGTTAGATATGTATTGCTGAGAAGCCTGTTTACATGTACTTACAGTGGGCAAAGAATGGAGAAGTCAAGTTGGGTAAAGCAAGAGAAGCAACAGATGGGGCATTGTGTATTTATATTTAAGTGTGCTTTTCACTACTGCAAGGTTTTTCCTGTGTGTGTGTGTGTGTGTGTGTGTTTATCCTCCAAAGCTGACCTTTGATCTTATGACAAAGTCAGGAATACAGATGGGCAATTCTTTACAAAGTGGATTGTAAACATATGGAACTTACTGCCTTAAGTGCTAACAGACGTTGTAACAAAGAGGGTCCAGAAAGATTTCTCAAAATTCATAGATGATAGATCCATACTAGGAAAACTGAGATGGTCCTTTTACCCTGCAAGCTTCTAGAAAGCACAGTTCATATTCTAGGGCTGCAAAGGCTCTCGAGTGGTGAGGGGATGGGGAAAGTTACCCAAACTCCTGTAATACACAAGCACCCAATTCCGATCTCATTACGGCACATAGCGTAAGACTGTGCCACAATTTTATCACGTGGCTTACATTCAGCTTTTCTCAAATAGTATGTGAACTCCTCAAGGCAAGTGGCCCGCTTGGTGTTGCGTCCTCAGAACCTCCTAACCCCGTACCCGACACCCAGGAGGCACTCAATAGATCTGCTCAATTGTTGAATGAATCCGATCTGTCCCTGTAGCCTTCCTGTCTACTCATTGCTTGGTTCCTGAATTCAGCTCCCAGTTCCATCTCAATATTGAAAAGATGCCCTTAAAAAGTCACTAGAAAACTCCCAAATGGCAAATGGTTGCTCTTTATTCTTTTTGAGTCCACTGTAGTATACGTCATTGTTGAATATGCCCAACTCTTTGCCTTCTGAATACTTCCCTCTTCCGTTGTTTCTAGAAAAATAGTGTCTTGATTCTCTTTCCACCCGCCCAACTGCTTGCTCCTTGTCTGTCTTCTTTGCTAGTTCTACCTTCAGCCCCTAAGTGGAGGCATATTCAAGGTTCTGGTTTTGGATCGCTTTTCTCTTAATAATACCTCTAACAATCGCTTCCATTTCCACCCCATAACCAGAAAGCTCATGAACTCAATCATCTTGTGATGAAATCTATACCAATACTTCCCAGAAACTTTCGAGCATCTTGACCTCAGCGCTTGGCTACCACTTTCAGTTTCACTGACTGAAAACGGAATTTACCTTGTATCAGCACTCCTTTTCCTGATCATAATAGTTTTCTTTCGTAACCCAACTGTCCTTCCAAACTAATCATACTCAAAACCCTGGGATCATCTTTGACTCCTGGTTACTCCTCTTCCCCTAAGTTATCTCCTTGGACTAAGAATACGGCAGTAGAATCCTAATTCATCACTCACATGTCTATAGATTAGATGTCCTAACATACAGCTTTGATCATGCTCCTCAGCTGCTTAAAAGCCTTCAGTATATCCCTAATGCCTAAAGAATGATATGCTAACACCTTAGTGTCTTATTCAAATACTCTATGATGTGGCACCAACCTACTTTTCCAGAATTAGCTTCAAATTTTTACATGTTATATAGCCTATTTTCTTACTAGCTGTACTATTTGCCATTCTCCCAAAATGCTTCATATTTTCTTACCTTTGTATTTTTCTTAATGACATTTCCTTTGATAAAAATGCTCCTTATCCCCACCTCCAACTCCTACTGCTGAAATACATACTCATCCTTTCAAGCTTTTGCCTCTGTGTTTTTTTTTTCCTGATATATCCAATAAGGCCCGATATTTCCCTTCTCTGAGCTCACATAATACGTTATTAACACCCCTTGCAGATGCCTATTATCATCTGCTTTACTCTGCAGTACTTTTTATCCTTCCTAGAAGACACAAAGGTCTTACAACTAAGGAAATCTTATCTTAATTATTTTTGTATCTGCATCTTGTCGAGCACAGCACCTTTTGCAGAAGTACGATAAACTAATGAATGTTTAGGGGCTCATTTCCTAATCTCAGTGTTTGACATCAGCAAAGCTATAATTTGGGTTGATATTCAGCCCATATGAATTAGTCCACCCACAGTGACTACTTACTGTTGTGTACATTCTGACTAGTTGGGGCCCATGTACACCAGTTATTCATATTGTCAACAGAACTCCTGATATGAGAGTCTCCCTTTAAATGTCTTTTGGTGTCTGTAACGGAAACAGCTCACCCGGCTGACTGGGCTGCACACTATCTTTGGGAGCTCCTTCCGAGTTACCCAACGTGGGTGACTCTCGGCGAGGGGACACAGGCTCAGTGTGGAAGATCTGTAATTTAGGCGATTAATGATACCATTTATTAATGTATTCATTTTCTAATGAACAATCAGACTACCACCTCATTTTGTTTAAATGTGGAACTGAAAACACTGCAATTCAAAAAAGAATCGTAGAACTCTGTATTTCACATACCATTATTTCCATCTGTAAGTGATGGTACTGGAAACAGCAAGCAGCCAACTACATCTCTGCTGTCGGTGGTTGGCTCTAATTTCAGATTTTTGGCTATTTCCTCTTATTCGACTTTACTTGGAGAGAATAGCCCCTTTTGAAAATAATTTGGTTTTACTGCTTGTATCTCATCACAGTGAAGAGGAGATTATTGGACAGCAGCGAGAGTGCCGGTGGTGAACAGGGAAAGCGTAATGATATAAAGTTAATGGGATATCGGAAAGGAACCAAGTAAGGCGCCTAAGAAAGTCAACACAAAGGGGGCCAGCGGGAAAAGATGATGTAGCTAGGAAAGGAAGAATCAAAGAGGAAATGTGAAAAAACACCCTGGTTCTGTTGCTTATAGAACAGGGTGAACAGACGGGAAAGTTTTGGGCAGACTTGACCTCTCTGAGCCTGCCTTCCCTTCTCCCACCTGTCAGCTCTTCTACTAATGGCCAAGATGCTGTACCAACCATCGCCAGGGCCTGTCTTCTAGTCTCCCTTTTTCGCTGGACATTTGCATTGGCTGCTGCCACTTGGAATGACTGCCACGGCTAAACAGACTGATATATTTGACCCTATGTGTTCATGGAGGCACCCCGGCTACAAACCAAAGGAGATCCCAATTTAGATTACTTGGAATCAGCACCCTACAATTATGCAGTTTCTAAATACATTCTTGGTGTTTCACAGTTGACAACACTATATTCCCTTAAGTACCAGACTAACAGAAACCCCATGGAATGTTCGCTGTCTCCCAGCAGTCTTTCTAGAGTCAGTCTGAGGTGTGAGACTAATCAGACAGGGACCTTAGCAAAAGTATTTTTAAAATAAACACACTAGAAGGATGATGGCAGTTCTATGAAGGCACTGAGTAGTTTTTACTTACCAGCTGCTCAACCGAGAACTGAATTGATCTAAAAATTGCTTCAGTTTGCTTTTCACTGACTATTAATGATGTGATGGCTCAAGAAAGAACGGTGAAGGTTTCCGTTTTCCTTCAGAGGTGACAGGGGGCCCCTGATGGCATGGGAGATGGCATGGGAGAACATTCTCATTTCACAGATAAAGAGACTGAGGGGAGATGGGAAAGCTGCCTCCGAGGTACAGATCAGTAGTGTTCCTAACATTCTGCCTTACAAGCATTACCCTAAGAAACGAGTATGAATATAGATTTTAATTTTCTTTCCTCCAGTCTTCCACATTGTCCGTGTCTTCATACACACAAAGCAGTCTTATACTCCAGCTAAAATGCTTCTCTATTCTCAACCATATCTTACCTTCAGGGTAAAACCACCCACCAGGAGTCACCCAAACATAATAAGGATGAATATAGCGTATACTGTCTTCTGCCGTGAAGTTCACCATGGCCAAAAGCTGCCTGGATAACTCTGTACTGGGCTCCATTTCTTTCACTGGTTTGTTTCACTGGTTTTGAGAATCTAAATTTCCATTGTAATGGTGTATGATAGTTTCTAGTCCAAATATAGAATGTTTTTTGAACTGTAGGCTATTCAAGGTGAATCTTATTCATCTAAATTAAGTAGGGTTTACATATTTACCATTAATTTTCCTTTTTTTTCATTTACTTCTCCATATAGCTTTGCAGCCCATGAAGAAAACTGTTTAAATCAATGCACCTAATTTCTTCCTCTACTTTGAGAAACATATGAACTAAAGAATATCAAAACTTATTTGAGGAGATGGCTAACTCAGCCTATTTGGATTATCCTGAGAGGAGCTATTATTTACTTCAGCCATAGTGTATAAACAGAGAAGGCAGACAACTTTATAGTTATACTTGAGTGAGGGAGGTTGTTTTGCTTCTTTTATGTTTTTTCTTCCCCTGAGATCAATTTTCATAGTGTGGCTTGGTGACTAATTAAAAAACACATACAAACATGTACTCCAATGCTTTGGGATTTCGGGGGACCTCGAATTATCTCTGCCTCTCCTCTCTTGCTTAACATGGAGGATGAACTGCACTGCAAAGCCAAAATGGCCTCTAGAAAGAAACATTATCTCAGTTTCCTCACATGTAATAGCTAATGTGGACATCCTTATGGCCAATTACTTTTAATGATTTAATTACATTTATGGTTTTAAACCACACCTTCCACCCAAACCACATGCTCATAAAATAACAATTAAAAATATTTAATATTAAACACAGTGGGAGTCCTTATTTCTGATTTTTTTTTTTTTTTGCAAAGTCTACAGTTATCTGAAGATACTTTTACAGGGTTGAAACTTGCAATCCTGTAGATGTAGAAGCCTACTGAGAATTCACACATGAACTGCGATCAATTGTCAAAAAGAAATCTTCGTGGGGAAGGTTTCCCGCCCCCCCCCCTTGGTCCTTGGCTCTGAACGTTCACATTTTACAATACCACGTGAGCTGGAAGGGATCTTACCTGGATTCCTGGGAATCCTCTTTCTGCGGTCTCGAAACGCTGCACCTGATTGTAGGGCTTCTAGAAGATTATCCATCACGCCAGTCTCATCGCCCTCTGGAGGAAAGGAGAAATCGGAATTAATCTTGAAGCAATTAAAGTTAAACTACAGGAAAATAAAGGGGAAAACTCCTGTCAGATTTACATAATACCTCTAAATTAAAGACATATATCTGTTTTAACATAATGGATCCTGTCAGCTTCTGGCACCACACACTACTTTGCTTATTACACACTATTAAGCAAAATTCATGCCAATCCCACCGTTCTTTCAACTTAAAGACCTTGTCTTTTGTATTATTGATGACACGCTCAGTATGCAAATAAACAGTAGCTGATCACCAACTGCTGCCTTCCTGTTAAGATTCTTACAAGATATTCCTAAGCAAGAAACCGTTGACCCAGCTTAACGCAATCAATGCACAGGGTGTGATTTGATGAAGCGGAGTTACACAAGGTTAAATACTGATTGTATTAATACCTTCAGCATTCAACCGTCATCTGAGATTACCTCAAAAGACACTATTTGCAAAACACATTTGCATTCAATTCCTTCCTAATCCATATCCTTTCCCCATTTCAAAATGCTGACATTGTAGAAGGAAAAGGTGACCACATCATCTGAAAGGCCACATTTTTACATTTGAGCAACATTAGCCAGTCTCATCATCACTTTAGAATGCCGCTGTGTTTCCAAGCTTTTCCTGTGGGAAAGAACTGTTAAGGATACATGAGTAGAGTACTCAAAAGATGTTCATGGAAATTCCTAATGGAAACGTATGTAGAACATTTCACCTTTGACAACTCTGGCCATCAAAAACACTTTTAAGATTTGTTAGAGCATTTGTCTCAAGGTGTCAATTGCTAGAAACTCTCACTACACTGTGGATAACGAGCACGGTGAGCTGAGGCCCCTTTTCCCAAATGGCCTAACTGATGAAAAGGACCCTGACAACATGGTTAATTTGCGAGGTAGCTAAATGTGTGGGTCTGGGGTAGAGGATATTTGTAGACAGGAGGGTGAAGAGAACAAAAAGGAAGGAGTGAGGGAGAAGAAATTGTTTCTGAGGCTGTTCCAAAGTTAAATTTAGGACTATGGGGTATCAGATCACAGAAATAAGGTATTCTCTTATGCGGCAAGAGCAAGTCAAAATCTTTTTTGGTAATGCTGTTCATTTGATTTGAGATTTCTTCAATAATTATAATCATTTATTCTGAAATGAATTCTCTGGGACAGGATACCAAATGGAAAAAAAAAATAAAGGGAAACACAGAGGTTCTCAGGTCTAATATTCGGTGAAAACAGGAAAAAGGAAAGCAAAGTAGAATCCTAGCGATGAAGAGGGAAAGCAGATGATGTACTTTTAGGAATATTAAGGCTGTAGACACATCTGAACCATCACCCGCTCTTTACAATAGAAAGAAAACAGAAACCGAAAGTAGTTTGGTGTGGCTGGAATGTATCTGGGAAAATTAAATTTTATGCAGTAGGCACTTTACATTTGTTATATCTTTTAATCCTCCCAACAACACATTGAAATAGTTATTATCTCTCTTTCAACTGGAGATTCTGAAACTCAGAGCCTTTAAGCATCTTGCTTCAGACCACGCGTGGAGGGGCCCAGGTATGAACCCAAATCAGAGCCCAGGTACGAAAGCAGATCCATCTGACATCAAGACCAGCCCTCTTTGCATAATAGGAGCGGAGATAAAATGGACTAAGTATATGGTGGCCAGATGATGAAAGGTCATAATTTTATGATATCAGTTTGGGCATTCTCCTATAAACCAGCATTGTCCAACAGATATGTAATGCATGCCACAAATGTGAGCCACATAAATAATTTTAAATCTGCTAGTAGCCATATTAAAAAAATAAATAAAAATAGGTGACATTAATTTGAATGTGTTAAGTAAATATTTCACTCAATATATACAAAAATTATATATTTTACATTTGTTTGATCAGACTAAGTCTTAGAAATCTAACGTTTTTATTTTGGCACATTTCACTTCAGATTAATGACACAGATTAATCACACAGATTAATGCAATAGCTACATGTGGCTCCTGTCTACTGTACTGGACAGTGCAGCTATAAGCAAAGGAAGTGACCTGATCAGATTTATACTTTTCAAAGACCTGTCAAAGAGCACTACGGTGGATGACTCGGGATGGCATGAGAGAAGGCAGGGAAATAAATATTTAGGAGAATAGTGTAATTGTCTAAGAGATAAAGGACTAAACTAAGGGCATAGCAGAGTGAATGGAGAGGATGGATATTTTGAAGGTATTAATACAGTCAACAGAACCTGGTTGGGAGGGGGACATCAAAGGGGGGAGGAGGAGTCTAGATGACCAGGGATAACCAGACGGGTTTGAAAAAAATGTGATTTTTTTTTTTTGAGATTTTTTTAAAGGAATATCTAAGTAGAGATATTTAGTAAGAAATTGGAAATGTGAGTCTGGAGCCCAGGAGTGAAGTCTGGCCTGGAGCTAAAAGATTTGAGTGCTGTTGGGAGATGGATGAGATTACTCTGAGACCATGTATGAGGAAGGGCGCGGGGGCATACATAGCACGCAATTCCTGAGGATCCCAATTTTTAACAGGAAGTCAGGAGAAGCAGAACTGCAAAGAAAACATGGAAGACATTTTTAGAGATACAGAAATACAACCACAAAAGAGAGCCGCAGCACAACTGAATTTCATGTATCCTTATAAAAACAGTCATTATAGAGACTATGTAGAAAGATGAAAATATGTATACAAACGAAAACAACACAAAAGAATATATTCGTGATTTGACGTACATAATGTGTAAAATGAAAAAAATTATAACATAATGACATTTTGGATACCATTTCATTGAAATTCTTTAATGCTATTATATTGTGTATAGATTAAAAAGATGGCAAAAAACAAATATGACATAGAGAGGAATTAAAAATAAATTCCTTTGTTTAATTCAGTGGTTGCCGTTTGACAGCACTGAACAAAATATGCCAGATCACTGTTTCTGAACCTTTTTTTCATTATCATTCCCCTTACCCCAAGGAGCCTATTTAGACATCTTTTTCCTAGTCTCCCACCATTAAAATTTAATACCACAGATATTCTATGTATCTGTTTATGTACTGTGGCCCTTTGGAGGGCTACAAACCATTGTGATATCTAGTATTTTTCTCTGCTTACCTCCCCAAGAACCAATATTCTTCTCCTTGGGGGTGATACCGCCCCTGCTGAGAAGGCACACTCTAAATGGTTCTGTTTTTCGTTTTTTTTCCCCAAAAGGCCAGGTCTTTGTACATATCACCGATGTATTAACGGGAAGAAATGTAGGTAGGTTTCAGTCCACCGTTTTCATTTGCTTCATGAGAACTTTCAAAAGACCTGAGAGATTTTCACAAAATGTCTAACCCTAAAGAATGAAGGTTTTATGAATATATCGTAGAATTGATTTATGTTTCATCTAGTCTTCCTAAAACAAAATGGAAGCCAACACGATCATTTGAAAGCAGTTATCCTTCATTTTAAATAAATTTCAGTGAATTTAGTATGTGATTGAATTGTGTGAGGTTGACAGTTTACTTAGAATTTCCAAGTTTACAGAACCATTCTTTCTTGCTTAGATGTGATTAGTAGCAAGTAGCTGGGTTTTTTGTTTGTTTTTTTGAATTGTTTCGTCTGTGTGGTCAAACTCAGGGGAAAAAAGTCTTTTAAATTTAGTGTGGGTTTTTTAGTGGGAAAAGAGTGGGTTTTTTTCCATTGAAAAGGAAAATAGCTTTATTGAATTACACAGAAAAATATGCTTTCTTACAGTTTACAATACCTATTTTACTGGGTGAAAGAATTATCAAGGAAAAAACTGCTAATGCTTTTTAGCCAGTAAAATGGTAATATATGGACACGTATGAGAAGTAATAATCCAGAGGCAACTCTCTAATCGCTCATCCTGAAATCAGATCACAGACAGCATCAAGGAGAGAGGCGGGCTGTATGCAGTCCTGTGGGCTCTGTGTGAGCTACTTATTTTTGGCTAAAATGAAAGGCCTGGGTTGCATCTTCAATTTCATGTTTCCAACAGTATTGGTCACTCAGTGATGCCGAACGCCTGCTGATCTCAATTTTCAGCATCAACATCTACCTGTGATGTGTTGACTTACTTTGCCCAGAAGAGTTTGGAGATGCCACAGATTAACATTAGCACTAAGTAACTGATCTCTGTTACACCTCTGTGCCAGATTATTCTGCAATGGGAAGCATGGACTGATTTAGAGGCTGTTCTCTATGGGCTCCTCGCACTTCTGCATATTTTGTGAGCACAAGCGCTAATGGCCTTTGTTCCTTTGTTCTATCGTTTCAAGGATGTTTTTATAGTGAACAGCCTTGAAAGACTTAGTTTCCTCCTCCAGAGCAGAGGGCAGGGTTGTTTGCTTTCAAAACAGATTGTATCTCCTTTTAGGGCAGATGTCAGGCATGTTTGCTTTCAGTCCCTTATAAAAGATTTGGGTTCCCAAAGCCAGGGTTTCTCAGCAGTGACACAAACCCATGGTGCGCACAGCATCCCCCTGGACCCACCTTGGCCTCGCCCTGTGGGAGTTGGAAGGTGAGGGAGAGCAATGCGAACGTGAAACTCACACTGCTTGCGGCACCGTGAATAACAGAGTTCTCTGTCTCTGACCCTGAAGACTTGTATCTTCTGCCAACATGCCTAACACTGAGAGGCTGGCTTGTTAACATGCAAGTAGGGAAAAAGAGCTGACCCTTCACATTTTGGGAAAATACTCTGAGTTCTCTTTCCTTTTTATCAAACTTTATTCATTAGAATACTCCTCATTTCTCTAAGAATCGAAATAGCTCATGCCTTGGACTTTCCCATTAACTAAGACCCAGCTCCAGTTCATTACTCTTCAGAAATGACTAAACTAAAGCCAATACTAAAAAAAAAATCATTTCCTAAGATCCTAACAACCTGGGCATAATGGCTTTAATTTACTATTATAGCCTCCTGGCACTCGCAATTATAGAATGGAGTATTCTTAATTAATGCTTTCTGGAAAAGTGGAGCTGCTCAAAGTTGAAGAAGTTACCATCAACCAATCAGTGTACAGCGAGCCCAAAGAAGAAAGAGGCTTCTTCCTGAGGGCAAGATCCAGCCGTGTGAGATTACACGTATGTAGGTTAAATCATTTTTAAAAGGAAAACTACGCTCTCTGTGGGCTCAGAGAGTTGAGGAAGACTCATAGAAGAATTAGGGCTTCAGTTAAGCCTTGGAAAACATTACATTAAAAAGGCAGACTGACTGGTTTAAGGATACCCAAATCTACACTTATTAACTACCTCCTAGCACATGTGCACGTGCTCTCTTGCTCGCTCTCTGTATACGTGTGCATGTGTGTGTATAAATTTACAAATAGTGTAAAGCACAGGTATGAAGTGTGCAGTTTGGTGAGTGTTGACCAGCAGCCACACCCATGTAACCACCACTGAAATCAAGATATTGAACAACTGCGCCCCCCCCCCATAAGTTCCCTCTTGTCCCCACTATTCAAAGGCAACCTCTGCTCGGATTTCTACCATCACATATTAATTTTGTCCATGCATATCACATACTTTAAAGAGGGTAAAAGGTGTTGAGGTCCTTTTTGAATCAGAGGAGCTACCTGAAATTAAATCTGCATGGTGTGCAGGATAAACCATGAGAAGAGCAACAGAGTTGAAAGGTGTGGGAGTTATAGCTGGTAGGTAAGCTCAGACCAAAGTTCTAAAGAAACTTAGATATCAAAATCAGAAATTTGAATATGCTTCCAGGGGCTCTACACAGTCATTGGTAGAGCTTCAGCAAAATAGTGATGCGACAAAGGTGACCTTGGGGAGAGAAATCAATTATACATAGGACATAATTTAACGTGCAGTGGCAAATATTATTCTGTCTATAACCCTGGGCAAAGTAGGACGGTTAATTTTGGCATTAATGGTGAAATACTACACAGAAAAGTAAAACAGGCTTTGTGAGTAACGTCATGAGTAGTAGTAAATGGAAGCTGACAGCACAGGAAGGCAGTGATAAGTGGAGTGTACGAAAAATGAGTGTTAGATTCAATCTTTCTTACACTATTTATTATGGCCAGATTAAGACCATGCTTCAAGATATATGGATTTGTAGATGACACAAAACTAGAAGACTGCTCACTTATCAAAGAAGAGGGCAACAAAATCCCTTCTCTGGGAATCTAGAAGACCAAAAAAAGTGAAGGCACAGGTTGACAGATAGCTCTTATAATTCAACATGGAACAATAAAAGGTAATAGACTAAGCAAAAGGCAACCCTAATATGGTGAAAATAACACACTGCGCCGCAGGACTTTAATATCTATCGGAAAGAGTAATACTGAACCATAAACGAGTCAGAAATGAAAGAAATCAAACCATTTGGCAAAGCACTGTACCAACAAACATGACAAACACCTGAGCAAACCTGTGTCGCAGTCCACAAGCATCTAGAAAGCCTCTGCCTAATGGGAGGTTTTTGTTAACTCGCAGTTTAATTCGAAGTGGGTAAAGAATGGAGATACTGGTGACTTGGAAAACCAGCAGATGGTAACTAGGATAATAAGTCTATGAAGTTATTTACAGCCATCAAAAGTGTTCAAGAGAATCAAGATATCATTCCAAAGAGATTAAAAAAGGGCATAAATAGAATGTATAAAATTCTAAGGGAAATAATAACAGCAGATGCTCCTGTTTAAAAGAAGATTGCCAAGAGGGAAAAGAGGACACAGGAGCTTGGAAGAAATTACCAGAAACAACAGAATGAAGTAGGGGCAGTGTAGCAATTACATTATGCAGCAGTTGAAATTTTGTAAAACAAAAGAGAAAAACACTATGCTCCCAGGCTGAGGCCTTGCACAGTGGTACGCACCAAAAAGCAAAATTAATCTCAGAGCAAATTAAAGTTAAAGCTATAGGGGGAAATGTTGGCTACAGAGTTCATTCATTCTGTTATCTCCTTGCCAGAAGAGGTACTTAACAATTTCCCACAGTGATGTAAATCATCAGGTCCTGATAACCCTCATAGTGGAGACTGCTCTTCCTTAATCATTGTAATTTAAGGTTAATGTTTTAGGTACGTTTTCTCATGGAACACGTACTGTATTAGGGTCACAAGATAAAGGGGTATTCCACTCGGAAGTGATGAGTGGTGAAGGATGAGGCGATTTCTCCCCAAGTATCTCCATGGTAGGTGTGATCTAAAAGTCGGTCAGGGAAACTGGACTGGTGAGTGAGCTTTCCCTGATGTATTTGCACTTTAAAGAGGATCTTGTTCACACAAATGAATGGATTTCTACTGGTAGAATTTCAGTGAAGGAACGTTTTTGGCCACAGGCACCTTTTTGGCAGTTTGCCTACGGTAAGACAGCTTGACAGTAAATGGTAGTTAAAAAATGTTACGCGTATTCATTTTTTTCCAGTTTACCTATAAACGAGAAAATTGGGAGAAGAAAATGACACATTCTATAAATAAACAAACACCCAATAAACCTGAATGTTAATGCTTACCAGAAAACCACTGTTGATGCCGCTGGTAAAATATCTCACATTCAATATTTTAAATAATTAATATTTCAAAGAGACCTTTGAAATACTCTGTGTGTCTTATCAGAATCAATCATTTACTAAGGGCATACAAGACTTGTGAAGGGAAAACTAAGCAAAAACAAACTTGGAAGAATAAATTTAACTCAGTTCAGAACTATCCAGCAAAGTAAATCTAAGTTACTGTCTGAAAAGGTAAAACAAAGATGTTTTTGCAGGCAGGAATATTAATATCTACCATTGATTGAGAGCTTATTATGTAGGTCAGGCCCTGTTCTAAGGTATATACATTAAATCCTCACACCAACCTATTTTCCAGGTAAAGAAATTGAATCACATTTAGGTGAAGTAACTTGCTGAAGGTCACACAGCTGGGAGGTGACAGAACTAGCATTAGAACCTAGAGAGTATGTCTCTAGAACAGAGGTTGGCAAACTAGAAGGCTACCACCTGTTTTTACACAGCCCACACAGGCTCAGTGTGGTTTTCACATTTTCAATGGTTTCTAAAAAATTGAAAGAATATTTTGCACTACATGAAAATTTCCCCCAATTCAAATTTCAGTCCGTAAGTTTTACTGGAACATAGCCATGCTCAACTCATCATGTAGTGTCCATGGCCGCTTTCATGCTACAGCAGCAGAGTTGAGTAGTTGGGATGGAGACCCTTTGGCCTGCGAAGCCTAAAAGACTTCCTATCTGGCCCTTTTACAGAAACAGTTTACTGAGCCCTACTCTGGAGTACACACTATCAACATCACGCTAGGTACAGACACTGGTGGAGCTCACGTCTGGCCTGTGAGGCCCTAAAGGACGTTGGCAGCCACCTCATCCATAAAACAAGGACTAAGGACTTGCCCCGGTGGAAGGTGGGAAAGAATTATGAGCAGTCAGTGTGAGCCTACTTGAAAACTGAGATGCTTCCATTTAGAGGGCCAAACCCAAGAATGAACCAGGATAATGAAGCAACAAATTATACGTACATTTCTATCTGGATTTACACTGAGGAGTCCCTGAAGTTCAGTTCCAAAACGACAGTTGCAAAAAGAGAAGGGAGATCTTTCAAAGGCCAGTGGGAGACAGGCTTTGCAAGTCTTGATTTCTTGTCTGAGAACTAGTCTTGGACTAACACAGAATACATTTGGCTCCTGTACAGAAGACCTAGCTATGTGAACCGATAGACTTCAACTAGACTGCGACATCAGAATACAGTACCGTATACTATCACCTAACCATCTTCATGAGAAATACAAACACACCCTAGCGGTGAGGAGGAGAAGGAAAGGGAGACTTTCAGCTTCCAGAGCCCCATGAGGCAGTCAAGTGGACACCTGTATCTTCCTGAGTACCTAGCACAGGCCCAAGGCCAAGTGTGGTACGGGAGTGGCTTTTCAAAAACGGCCCTCCTGGGGCGTACAGATGGCTCAGTTGGTTAGAACGTGAGCTCTGAACAACAGGGTTGCTGGTTCGATGTCCACATGAGCCAGTGAGCTGCGCCCTCCACAACTACATGGAAGACAATGAGCCACCGCTAAGCTGCCGAAGGGGTGGCTGGATGACTCAGTTGGTTAGAGCGCGAGCTCTCAACAATAAGGTTGCTGTTCAATTCCCGCATGGGATGGTGGGCTGCTCCGCCTGCAACCAAGATTGAAAACAGCAACTGGACTCGGAACTAAGCTGCACCCTCCAAAACTACCAGATTGAAGGAAAAAAACTTGGAGCTGATGGACCCTGGAGAAACACACTGTTCCCCAAAATTTCTCAATAAAATTGATTTAAAACAAAACAAAACAAAACCAAAAAAAAAAAAAAAAAGGCCCTCGTGAAAGTGTGCTCAGGCAGTTTTAACAAAGCCACACACACCATAGCAACAATGGCAAAAGCAAAAGCAAGATGTCATCAAAATGGTGGCAGGAGGTGAGCCTCTGTAAAGCTCCCCTGGAATTTACAACTAATTGTACAACAACAACTCCACAAATGACTCCCTGCACAGCAGACAGGCAAGACGAACAGGCCCACTACTGAATTCACCTAAAGGTGGGCGAATCGCGCGAGCGGGGCAGGAGGGAAGGGAGAAGTACAAAGACGGAGCCGCGCGGGCGCAGGACGCAGACCTAGCTCAGTGCTCGGAGCCCGCTGCTCCCGGATCTTCCGCAGCTGCGGGAGAGGGAAGGACTCGGACTGCTAAGGCTCCGCTTACAGCCCACAGGGCTGAGGGGGCAGCATATAACACGGCTGAACACAACGTTCACGGCAGAGACCTCAGAGCAAAGACTGAGGGAAGAAGGCTGAAAATGGTGGTTTAAGCCCTCACTGCCGAGCAAAGAACGGAAGCCTTAGGCACGGAGACTAGCCGCCCCCTCCCTACCCTCCCAGAGCTCGCCCCGCCCCCACCTGCCCGGTGCTAGAAGCAGAACAGTAGCAGTGTGGGATCAAAGGACAGAATATTTGCTGTTCTGAGAACTGTGGACCGCAGACACAGATTCGCAGCCCAACTAGTTCCGGCAAAGGGGAGGGAGCTGTGGAAGCGGGACCAGCTGTGGTGGTGGTCGCTGCCATTGCTCTGGGCCACTTCTCACAACTCTTCGCCCGTGGCCCCACCTATCTGGGCGGATCCCTGCAGGAGTAAACAGAACTGCTGAAACATGGGCTCTGAATCTGGTGCAGAAAGAGCTTTGGAACTTCAAAAGCTCTCCGCATCGCCACATGGACACTGCGCCCTGTGACCCAGGCAAACTATTAACGGAGAAGAAGCCCGTCACCTACGGAATCCCCCCATTGTGTGAGAAGCTTGAATAGTGTAGAGAAACCATAGTGCTACCGTGGGAGAGAGAAAAAAAAGGCTGCAGTCAGAGAGAAAATAAAACATTCTACCAACAAGTACTAGAAAAGAAAAGAAAGACCTCTTCCTATTAACCTATTGCAGAAGTCACTCCTGTAGATGTCTAGGAAGAAAAATAATAAATCAGTAATTGCCATGAATAACCAAGGCAAAAAGACTGCTCAGAAAGAAAGAGAAAAGTCTCCAGAAAAGGAACTTAAAGACATGGAAATATGTGACTTAACTGACAGAGAATTCAAAATTGCAGTTCTGAAAAAACTCAACGAGATGCAAGAAAACACAGAAAGGCAATTTAATGAAATCAGAAACAAAATCAAAGAACAACTGAGCATTTTACGAAAGAGATTGAAATTTTAAAAAAGAACGAAATAGAATTTCTAGAGACTAGGAACTCAATAGAAGAAATTAAGAATGAAATAGCCAGCTTAGGTAGTAGAGTTGCCCAGATGGAGGAAAGAATCAGTGACATCAAAGATAGAAACCTGGAAATGACACGGATGGAAGAGGAAAGAGACCTGAGACTTAAAAGAAATGAAAGAACTCTACAAGAACTTTCTGACTCCATCAGAAAGAGCAATATAAGAATAATGAGCATACCAGAAGGAAAAGAAAAAGAGAAGGGAACAGAGAATATGTTCAAACAAATTGTTATGAGAACTTCCCAATCTTGTGGACAGAACTGGATCCTCGAATCCAAGAAGCAAATAGAACTCCTAATTACCTCAATTCCAAAAGGCTTTCTCCAAGGCACATTGTATTGAAGCTGTCTAAAATCAACAACAAAGAAAGAATCCTCAAGGCAGCCAGGGAAAAGAAGACGGTAACCTTCAAAGGAAAGCCCATTAGATTGTCACCAGATTTTTCAAAAGAAACACTACAAGCCAGGAGTGAGTGGAACCGAACAGTCAATCTATTGAAAGAGAAAAATTATGAGCCAAGAATAATATATCCAGCAAAGATATCCTTTAGATATGAAGGAGGAATAAAGACCTTTGCAGACATACAGAAGCTGAAGGAATTTTCTAATACATTACCTGCACTACAAGAAATACTAAAGGAGGCTATTCGACCACCATCAAAAGGGACAATTTGTGGCAACCGAAACATAAAAAGGGGGAGAGTTAAGGCCTGAAGTGGAATATGGGAATGGAGAGAGTAAGAATGCTGAAGAAAATGGAATACTCTAAATATCAAACTTTCTTTTACATAAACTTAAGGGTAACCACTCAAAGAAAATCCAGAACTGAAATACATACTGTAATAAAAGAAGAAACGGGGGGAAACATCATAGAATACCACCACACAGAAATAATAAACAACAACAAAAAGGCAAAGAAATAACGGAGACACAGCCTTACCAGAAAACTAAAGATAGAATGACAGGAAATCCTCACATATGAATAATCACCTTAAATGTAAATGGACTGAACTCACCAATAAAAAGGCAAAGAGTAGCAGACTGGATCAAAAAACAGAACCCAACCGTATGCTGTTTCCAAGAGATACATCTCAGCTACAAGGACAAGCATAGACTCAATGTGAAAGGGTGGAAATTGACACTCCAAGGAAATGGTACCCAGAAAAAATCAGGTGTATCCATAATGATATCAGACGAAACAGACTTCAGGGTGAAAAAAATAACAAGAGACAAAAGTGGACATTTCATAATGGTAAAGAGGACTATATAAGAAGAAGACATAACGGTCGTTAATATTTATGCCCCCAATCAGGGAGCACCGAAATATACCAAGCAACTACTAACAGAACTAAAGGGAGAAAGTGACCAAAACACAATTATACTTACATAATTATACTAAGGGATTTAAACACATCATTGACAGCTATGGATAGATCATCCAAACAGAAAATAAATAACAAAATAGCAGCCCTAAATGACACATTAGATGAAGTGGACATCATTGACATATATAGAGCACTTCATCCTAAAACATCAGACTATACATTTTTTTCGAGTGTACATAGAACATTCTCAAGGATAGACCATATATGGGGACATAAAATCAGCCTCAGCAAATTTAAGAAGATTGAAAAGATACGAAGCATATTCTCTGATCACAAGGCTTTGAAATTGGATATCAACTGCAAAAAGAAAGCAGGTAAAAACAAAAATACATGGAGATTAAACAACATACATTTAAAGAATGACTGGGTCAAAGAAGAAATTAGAGGAGAGATCAAAAGATACATAGAAACAAACGACAATGAAAATACATCCTACCAAAATTTTTGGGATGCAGCAAAAGCAGTTTTTAGAGGGAAATTTATATCAGTACAGGCCTATCTCAAGAAACAAGAAAAATCCCAATAAATAACCTCATGTTACACCTTAAAGAACTAGAAAAAGAAGAACAAGTGAAACCCAAGGTCAGCAGAAGAAAGGAAATACCAAAAATCAGAGCAGAACTAAATGAAACAGAGAACAAAAAGACAACAGAGAAAATTAATGTGACAAAGAGCTGGTTCTTTGAAAAGATTAACAAAATTGACAAACCCTTGGCTAGACTAACTAAGATAAGAAGAGAGAAGACACTAACAAAATCAGAAACGAAAAAGGGGAAGTTATCACAGACACCACAGAAATACAAAGGATCATTCAAGAATACTATGAAGGACTATATGCCTCCAAATTCAATAACCTAGAAGAAATGGACAAGTTCTTAGAAACATATAGCCTTCCCAGGCTGAACCATGAAGAAATGGAAAATCTAAACAGACTGATCACCAGTAATGATATTGAATCAGTCATCAAAAACCTTCCTAAAAGCAAAAGTCTGGCACCAGATGGCTTTACTAGTGAATTCTACCAAACCTTCAAAGAGGATCTAATACCAATCGTGCTCAAACTCTTCCGAAAAATTGAAGAAGAGACAGTACTCCCGAACTCGTTTTATGAGGCCAACATTACCCTAATACCAAAACCTGGTAAGGACAACATAAAAAAAGAAAACTACAGACCAGTATCTCTGATGAATACAGATGAAAAAATCCTAAGCAAAATACTAGCAAATCGAATACAACAATGCATTAAAAAGATTATTCATCACGACCAAGTGGGGTTCATCCCAGGGGCAGAAGGATGGTTCAACATCTGTAAATCCATCAATGTGATTCATCACATAAACAAAATAAAGGACAAAAATCATATAATTATATTAATTGATGCAGAAAAAGCATTTGACAAGATACAACATCCATTTATGATTAAAACACTTAATGAAATAGGTATAGGAGGAAAATACCTTAACATAGCAAAGGCCATATATGACAAGCCCTCAGCTAATCTCATAATTAATGGTGAAAAACTGAAACACTTTGCTCTAAGTTCAGGAACATGACAGGGCTGTCCCCTATCACCTCTGCTTTTCAACATAGTGTTGGAAGTCCTTGCCAGAGCCATCAGGCAAGAGAAAGAAATAAAAGGCATTCAAATTGGGAATGAAGAAGTTAAATTATCACTTTTTGCAGATGACATGATGGTATATATAGAAAACCCTAAAGACTCCACCAAAAAGCTGTTAGAAACAATCAACGAATAAAGTTGCTGGCTACAAAATCAACGTACAAAAGTCCATTGCATTCCTGTATACTAACAATGAAATCTCAGAAAAAGAAAAACAAAAAGCAATTCCTTTTGCAATTGCAGCAAAAACAATAAAACACCTAGGAATAAACTTAACCAAGGATGTGAAAGACCTATATGCTGAAAAGTATAAGACATTTTTAAAAGAAATTAAAGAAGACACAAAGAAATGGAAAGACATTCCATGCTCATGGATTGGAAGAATCAACATAGTTAAAATGGCCATGTTACCCAAAGTAATATACAGATTTAATGCAATCCCCATCAAAAATCCCTATTGCATTTTTTAACGATATAGTACAGAAAATCATCAGATTTGTTTGGAACCACAAAAGACCCCGAATAGCCAAAGCAATCTTAAGAAAAAAGAACAACAGTCCCTGACTTTAGCTTGTACTACAGGGCTACAATAATCAAAACAGCATGGTGTTGGCAGAAAAGCAGACACATAGAGCAACGGAATAGAATTGAGAACCCAGAAATAAAACCACGTAAATATGGACAGGTAATTTTTGACATAAGAAGCTAAAAAGAAGCTAAAAACATACAATGGAGAAAAGACAGCCTCTTCAATAAATGGTGCTGGCAGAATTGGATAGCCATGAGCAAATGAATGAAACTGGACTGCTATCTGTCACCATGTACCAAAATTAATGCAAAATGGATTAAAGTCTTAAGCATAAGTCCTGACACAATGAACTGCATAGAAGAAAACATAGGTACTAAACTTATGGACCTTGGGTTCAAAGAGCATTTTATGAATTTGACTCCAAAGGCAAGGGAAGTAACAGCTAAAATAAACGAATGGGACTATATGAAACTTAAAACTTCTGCACAGCAAAAGAAACCATTGACAAAATAAAGAGGCAACCAACTGAATGGGAGAGATTTTTGCAAACAGTGCCTCCTATAAGGGGCTAATATCCAAAATATACAAGGAACTCACGCAATTCAACAACAAAAAAAACCAACCCAATTGAAAAATGGGCAGAAGACCTGAAGAGACATTTCTCCAAAAAGGACATACAAATGGAAAATAGACATATGAAAAAATGCTCAAGATCACTGATAATGAGAGAAATGCAAATAAAAAGTTCAATGAGATATCACCTCACCCCAGTCAGAATGGCTTTCATCAACAAGACAAATAGTAACAAGTGTTGGAGAAGCTGTGGAGAAAAAGGAACCCTCATGCATTGTTGGTGGGAATGCAGACTGGTGCAGCCGCCATGGAAGGCCGTGTGGAGGTTCCTCAAAAAAATATGAATAGAATTACCATATGACCCAGCAGTCCCTCTCCTGGGTATCTACCCCAAAAATCTGAAAACATTTATCCATAAAAACACGTGTGCTCCAATGTTCATTGCAGCTTTGTTTACGGTGTCCAAGACATGGGAACAACCAAAATGTCCTTCCATAGATGAATGGATAAAGAAGTTGTGGTACATAAACACGATGGAATACTATTCGGCGGTAAGAAAACATGATATAGGAACATTTGTGAAAACATGGATGGATCTTGAGAGTATGATGCTAAGCGAAATAAGTCAGACAGAAAAAGTAGAGAACCATATGATCTCACTGATATGTGGTAAATAAACCAAAAACAACAAAAGAACAAGACAAACAAATGAGAAACAAAAACTCATAGACACAGACAACAGTTTAGTGGTTACCAGAGTGTAAGGGGGGTGGGGTGGGTGATGAGGGTAAAGGGGATCAAATATATGGTGATGGAAGGAGAACTGACTCTGGGTGGTGAACACACAATGGGATTTATAGATGATGTAATACAGAGTTGTACACCTGAAATCTATGTAATTTTACTAACAATTGTCACCCTAATCAATTAAAAAAAAAGAAAAGCAAAAGCAGTTTGAAACCAGGCAGGTATAACTAACTTATTTATCGACCAGTCTCAAGTCAGGAAAGGTATAAACATAAAATTGCTTTTGGTTTCTTCACCATTATTCCTAGACATGCAATGTCAAATCTCCCTTTCATGTCCCTTAATGACATCTTGGTAAGAGCCCATAATTTTTTCGTCGTAGCTTAAATATTACTCTTATCTTTGCTTCAAGGTGTTTTCTTCTGCCACTCCTGGTTAGTCTTTTGGACTTAGGTACCTACAGAGGAGAATGAGTGGCATAATCTGATCCCTCACTCATTCCCCCTCCTCTCTCATGAAGCTATTGGAGCTCCCAGGGGGTTGGGGTATGCAGGAAGGAAAAGAAACAGAGGGAATGTCTGTTAACTGGCTACTGTTATAACCCTCTTGATAAACATGCTAAATGGCTTGCAAGAAACAAAGATCGGTGTTTAGTGTGTGTGGATGTATGCAGAAGTAAGGAGTAGGAAACAGGCTTTGGAGCTACGTGATCAGGCCCCACAAAGAACTGAAGCATCATTCAAGGTACGACCATGACTCTAACCCTCCAGCTACAATGACAGCCCTAGTCATCCATCGATGTTATTACTTTAGTACCTTCATGTCCATTCTCACCTACCCATGCACTCTACCCAAGTACACCTACTCTTAGTATGTTTTTATTTTCTCTTCTGCCATTTGCAAACTAATTATCCTTCTTTGTGTCTTTCAGCCCAAACTACCCAAGAGAAAGAATGAAACTGATTCAACCAATATAGAACAGCCTTTAGGGATAGGACTGTTCACAACAGGCTATCTCTGACAGAACAGACCAGACAAGAGATGGCTGTCCTTGACTCAAGAATCAATCTCTGGCCCAATATGAAAGCAGGGGAAGCTATTCTGTTTCCCCGAAAATAAGACCTAGCCGGACAATCAGCTCTAATGCGTGTCTTGGAGCAAAAATTAATATAAGACTGGTCTTATTACCCGGAGTAAGATTTTTACTGATATATCTCCTTGGGCAAGGGAAGTAAGAGAAAAAATAAACATGTGTGATTACGTCAAACTAAAAAGTTTTTTCACAGCAAAGGAAACCATCAATAAAACAAGAAGGGATTCTACTGAATGGGAGAAGATATTTGCCAGTGATATATGCGAGAAGGGGTTAATATCCCAAATTTATAAAAAAACTCACTCAACTCCAAAAAAACAAACAATCCAATTAAAAAATGGGCAGAGGATATGAAGAGACATTTTTCTAAAAAGGACATACAGATGGCAAACAGACATGAAAAAATGCTCAAGCTCACTAAGCGTCAGAGAAATGCAAATAAAAACCAGAACGAGATACCACCTCACCCCAGTCAAAATGGCTATCAATAAATCAACAAACAAGTGCTGACGAGGATGTGGAGAAAAGGGAACCCTTGTGCACTGTTGGTGGGATTCCAGATTGGTGCAGCCACTATGGAAAACAGTATGGAGGTATCTCAGAAATCTGAAAATGGAACACCTTATGATCCAGCAATTCCACTACTCCTAGGTATCTATCTGGAGAAATCCAAAACTCCAATTCAAAAATCTTTATGCACTCCTATGTTTATTGCAGCATTATACACAATAGCCAAGACATGGAAACAACCGAAATGCCCATCGGTATATGACTGGATTAAGAAACCGTGGTACATTTATACAATGGAGTATTACGCAGCCATAAAGAAGAAAAAAATCTTACCATTTGCAACATGAATGGACCTAGAGAACATTATGTTAAGTGAAATAAGTCAGACAGAGAAAGACAAATACCATATGATCTCACTTATATGTGGAATCTAAAGAAAAGAATAAGTGAATGAACTAATCAGAAACAGTTTTGGAGACAAAGAGGAAAAACAGGGTTGCTAGATGGGCGGTGGGGTGGGGTTAAGGGAGAAGGTGAGGGGATTAGAAAGCACAGTCAGAAATCACAAGATTGCCATGGGGTTACGAAAGTAAATTTGGGGAATGTGATCTATAACGTAAAGATTTTGTAGGGTATCCGATGGACACTTGTCTCGTTAGGGAGACCACATCAGGGAAGATGTAGATGCCTGATCACTGCACTGTACACCTGAAGCTGAACAATAATGAATGTCAACTCATTATATATGTATGTATATATATATATGTATATACGTATATCATGTATAAAGCTACCAGAAGCAGAGTACAGCATTAGGAATAGAGACAGTGGAAATGTAATGGCTGTGTGCGATGTCAGAGGGATAGTGGATGGGGGGAGGGGGTTTGACACAGTGTGAGGGATATAAATGATAAATGTCTAACTATTACATTGTTTTGTGCAGCTGAAACTAATAAAAAAAAATAAAAAAATAAAAAAATAAATAAATGGGGGGGAAGACTGGGACTTATATTACCATAATATAAGACTGGGTCTTATATGATATGATATGATACGATATGTGATATAATACCAGATCTTATATAATAGAATATAAGACCAGGTCAATATAATATAATATGATATGATATAATATAATATAATATAATATAATATAATATAATATAATATAATATAATATAATATAATGTAATAGTAAGACTGGGTCGTATACTAGAGTAAAATAACACTGGGTCTTATATTAATTTTTGCTCCAAAAGACACATCAGAGCTGATTGTCCGGCTAGGTCTTATTTTCGGGGAAACACAGTAGCAGGGAACAAAGCATGGTCAGCAGTGTTTAAGAGGCTACCTGTTGCCACTTGCCTCAGAAAAGGAGCTGAAGGTATGTACTTTTGATATACATTATCATAACCCAATAGTATAATTTACATTGATGTTTTAAAATAGGATATGGAAAGATTTACCTTTAAGCTTTCATCTAAATCCCTTAACAATTCCTTAAGAGTTCAATAATCTGCTCCAGGAGAGCCAGTCTGACTTTGAGCATGGCTGGATTCTTTCTCTCATCAACTAGAATGGATTTGTCCTCCTAGCAATTTCATTGCTGTCTCCTGATGGAATTGAAACAAGTTGCTGAAAGATTATTTAGAAAGTAGACCAAAGTGTCACTGAACAGCTATGGCCTTTCTTTCTTGGACTCTAGGAAGTGATGATCTGTTTCGAGGCTGCTTTCCAGTTCCCTTCCAAGATGGAGATGCCTTGATTCACATCCCGGCTATTAACTCTTATTCCCAGGTCAGGCCCAAATCATCAGCTACTGCCAAATAATGTTATTTACAAAATTTCACATCATCTCAGACTCAATGTGCCTAGGACTGATTTAATCATCCACAAGTTTTGAAACCCAATCACATCCCTAATGACTTATCCCAATTTCCTCATTTCTCATTATCCCCCAGGCTTGGAACCTTCGCATGATCTCTGGTGTGTTTTCTTGACCTCCAAATTCAAACAGTGACTAAGCTGTACCACTTCTTCACAGGCAATCTTTCACAGAACCAGTTTCTTCCCCAAGTCTATTACTCATCCATTAACTTTGATCAGAACTATATGAGTTAACTTGTTGAATTCTGTTTCTAGTCTCCCCCATTACTAAACTATAACTTTAATCACATTATCCCTTTCCCAACATTCAATGTTCAGCAGGTCCGATCCAAACGACAAAGCATTGATTGTTTCCAGATTTTTCTTTGGCTCCTCCAACCACACCAGCCAGGCTACTTCTCTTTAGCATATTGTACATATCTCGAGCATTCACACCTATTACATTTTCCCTAATGTGCTTAATTTAAGAAATAAAAGATTAATGTAAATTATAAAATAAAAAAAGCAACAACAACAAAACAAGTCAGATACTTTATACTCCCAAGTTTAAATGGCTATGGCTTTTGGAAAGATAATTACATGCATATATTTTAGCTCATCAGATCTATTCAAGGGGTCAAATTTGCACAGTGAGTGTTTTGGCAACATAAATGACCTAAATTCAGGTAATTTGGACAATTTATATAAATATGTGTTAACAATATTCTGCTCTATTAAACAATTAACATTTAGATAGACCTTAATTATATATTTCATTGAATAAAAGGAAGTTGGTCTCTGACAGAAAAAAAATAATTTCTAAGTAAGTAAGTAAATAAATAAATAAATAAATAAATAAATAAATCCCTAAGGCAGATGTTCATAGTAAATTTAACATACGGCTACTACCATTTAATTGAATCCAACCTTTAAATTGGAAAAGAAGACATATTAAAAGTAATATGATAATTGTATATTAGGTAGTACTGCCTTTTGGTGTTTTAAACAATCAAGGCAATAGTGATTAACCTCTTCATTACTTTATAATGCTCATCTGGGATAAAACAGGTCTTCCAAGTTCAATTTTTCTAAAATTGAAACCCACAAAGCTCCCAAGAACACAGGGCAATAAAGCATAGGGTGCTTCATTAGAGGAAGTCTATAATTACAGATTACTGAATAAATAATATGGATGAGACTGAATTACATGAGAGTCGATCAGTTCGTAGAAAATGGTATAGAATTACAAAATTAGGCACCAATACCACAGAGATATAATTATGTCAATTTCTGAACATTATGTGGTTATTTTAAAATAAAGTCATGAATGATAATTACGTTTAAATAACCTGCTAAAAGCTGGTAAAACCAGAGAAAATGCTGGCATTTAAAGGTTGTCATTCCTAGGAGCTTAAATTTCATAAGTGCTTATTTTATGTGGATGTGTCTGCTAGATCTCTGCATTTCCTTGATTTTTCTTTTTAAATTAAAAAACTTCCATGGTTTATGTCATATGTTATTTGATGAAGTAACGATGCCGCTACCTAGGCTACTGTTGTGTAACTACGGTTTGTAAATGTTGCTGTATATACTGAAATGGATATCGCTGTGGTCAGAGACAGACTTGTAAATAGGCACTTCATTTCTTGCTTGGGATTAAGTAGAAAAGATTTACAATTCAAATTTGTTTCAACTACTCTCTTCTCCAGACAGTAGGCTCCAGAGAGGAAAGCAGGCAGGACTAGACACAGTTATCAGTACTGCTTCAATCATACCTTCAGCACATTCCTTATTTAGTTTTTAATTTACTCCTTCAAACTATGAACACATAACCACTGGGCAATCACTCAGTGGATAGGACTGTGTACAACAGAGAACTAGCTGTTAAGGCATCATCTCAAGGTTACATGGCTACAAATAGGTACGTTGTATATTTTTTTCTCCACATAGTCTAATTTGAAAATCAAGGTAATTTTTGGCTAATAAAGAGCCTTGCTGGACAAACGGAGTAAAAATGAAATACTCTGTAAAAATCTCTACTTGCTTCATATGTAAAACGTCTGAAGAACAGAGAGAAGAAAATACTGTAGATGTTTGGCTCTTAGAATAATAATTGAATACAACAGCCTACTTTTTATGTTATACTTTAGGCATAGGTCAAGTGTTTTCAGGAGCCAAGGAGCTACCATTTAGAAAAGCAAGTTATTTTTGTACAGTCCATATACTGATAAATTGCCTTAGATAAATACCTTATAAAAAAGAGGAACTGCTGATTTTATTAAAGGATAATAAATACTGTGTTTATTTTCTTGTCCACTGAACAGCAATCATTTTTAATATTCTCAATTATTTTTTCCTCTTTTAGATTAGTAAAAAAATTTATTCAAAATCAAATATTTGTTACACTTTAAAAATGAGGTTAAAAAGTGTTATCTGCCAAAAGGGTGGAGAGTGAGGAGATTACTAAACACTTCTTGGCAAAGATTTAGGACCAGGCAATATTTCGTTCTTTTTATGATATGCTCACCTAAAGTCATCAGTGAAATCTTTGCATACTATCTGATTTCATTGGACTGTTTATTTCCTATTTATAGCCTATATCAACAGAGGGAAATTGCAATCCAGAAAGAAATGGTCAGGACAATTTTTCATTCCACTTCTGTGGCAGCTAGTGATTTTTACTATAAGGGAAATTTATCCTCAGCCTTTAGAAGGAATACACTACCTATGATCTTACGACCTATGGAATCCTGGGTGTTCAACAGGACTATGATTTTCTGTTTCAGGAAAAGGAAGAAAGCAATGCACTATGATTTCTTAAAGCAATTATCTACCTTGGGAGGCTGTAAAAATACCATTTTATTTGTTTTACTAACTAAGAGCTCACATCACGATAGCACTGTCTTTGACAAAGAAGGAAAAGTATACAGAATCTCTCCATTGCTGAAATCTTTATGTCCAGTCTAGAGGAAGTTATTTTAAGGTGCACCCTGCATTGGGTAGTAAACTGCGGAAGAGGTCACTTCCACCTCAGAGTCAAACCTGTAGGAGTCATGTGTTGGATGGATTAATCATCTTCATTAAAGAGGTGATTTGGACACGGGTGGCTCAGGAAAATGGGTCAACATCCAGCGCTCTCCAAGATATGAATATGACAGGGTCTCTAAATCTCATTAGAATGTCCAGGGCATATTCATTTGGAACGAAAATGAAGAAAATGATATATTAACCAACCACACGGCATCTTCTCTGAAGAAATACCTGCTACCAGAAGAGCTGTACCCACAGGAGACCAAGCTACCGATTAGGTGACTTCACTAAGGCCTGCTTCCCAGGATGGCCCTGCATGAACAGGGAGCAGGTTTTGCTATTTGCAATCTCTCTTTTAATACCAACAATCTGCTAGAAGATTTTCTTAAATGTCAAACTTAGCCAGGAAATGATCAGCTAAGCCACAGTCTGAGTTTCATACACAACACAAAGTGGTTAAGTAATAGTAAGGTATTATTACCTTTCTGTTTTGGGAATTATATATTTTTTCTTAGATTGAACCACACGAAGTTATCATTTCCATAGGCCAAAAAAGTGGCCAAATAGCAAAATGTCATATGCTTCAAACTAATATTCAGGGATATATTTAAGCCACATTAACTATTGCTAAATAACTCTCTGAGAAATTTTTCAAAATAGAAGAACGGTTCTTTATATATACTGATATCTAATTATAATGTCATACATCTGCAAATTACATAATGTATAAACCAGTGTCACTTCAATTAAGAAAAATAGAAGAGGGGTAAAAAAAAGTGGAAGACTAGGGGCCGGCCCGGTGGCTCAGGCGGTTAGAGCTCCATGCTCCTAACTCCGAAGGCTGCCGGTTCGATTCCCACATGGGCCAGTGGGCTCTCAACCACAAGGTACCCAGTTCAACTCCTCCAGTCCCACAAGGGATGGTGGGCTCCTTCCACTGCAACTAAGATTGAACACGGCACCTTGAGCTGAGCTGCCGCTGAGCTCCTGGATGGATGGCTCAGTTGGTTGGAGCGCATCCTCTCAACCACAAGGTTGCCAGTTCGATTCCTCGACTCCCACTAGGGATAGTGGGCTGCGCCCCCTGCAACTAGTAACAGCAACTGGACCTGGGGCTGAGCTGCGCCCTCCACAGCTAAGACTGAAAGGACAACAACTTGACTTGGAAAAAAAGGCCTGGAAGTACACACTGTTCCCCAATAAAGTCCTGTTCCCCTTCCCCAATAAAATCTTTAAAAAAAAACAAAACTGGAAGACTACACAATGCGGAGGCTACATCAATGAAAACATACCCTTTAAAATATTTTCTAAAACGCCTAACTTGAAAGACACAGTCCTTCCAACAGTCCCTATATTCTGTAACTCCAACCGCCATGTTCTAACTCTGTATGAGTCATCAATACAAGATTAAGACAAGTCAGTACTCGGCACACAGTTGGCACATCCTTTTGGCTATTATCTTCACGATGGAGATGTTGCCAGTTTTTCACTGAGGTCAATAATTGGTGCTTGTTTCCCTAAAGCTTAGGAATGCTTTTTCAAGATCTTCCAGAACTCTGTCTCTTGCCCCCATTCCAGCATCGGAACGCAAGGCAGCTTATCTTGTCATTTTAATGAAACATCTTTGAGGGATGATTTCACTGGGGAGAGATTTAGAAATCAAAGCTTAAGTAGGACTTGTGAAAGTAAGTTATGCAGTACTGAGCAAAACACAATCTCTAGAACTCATTTTTTCCCTCAGCAAGCAATAATGAACGTCAAGCCTTTATAGATTAGTTAATATACTTAGAGATAGAAAATACATGTTTGTTTTTCCAAAACCTTGATACAGCCAGTACCTCACCGAGAACTGAATAAATACATTCACTCATTATAGTATTTTTCAGAGAAAAATTCAGCAATATTTGCAAAAAAGTCATATGTACTTTTTCTATTGTAAGCACATGAAATAATGACAATTGCTTCAATATTACTTAGAATATCAATATATCTGCCCCGTTTGCACTTTCTTATTAATTGTAATTTTAGTTCTGTGTATTAAAATTTATCAGATAGAAAAACAAACCAACCAACTCAGTTCAACCAAACGTCTAATTACATTTTTCATGTTCTTTGTCATTTTAGTGAGTTTCTTGAAAGAGAACACCAGCATGACTTTTATTAATGTCAGAGAATGCATTTTTTCCTTTTTATAAAAGAAGAAAGAACGTTTCACATTCAAAATTCAATATTTTTCTCCTAACATTTCCAATATGACACAAACATACGGTAAATAAAATTATTCTAATAAATAGTAGAGCCAGTGGACCAGTGAGGGAAACTGAGCATGCTGTGAATATATTGAATGCTAAAAAGCATCTGAAATATAAAATCATTGAACTTCTAAGAAAAACTGAATAATTCAATAGTTTTTCATTAAAAAAGAGAAACATGTGCAATAATAACGATTAACCAAGATATGTCTATATATCGGAAAGGACCGACAAATGGACAAATTGTGATGACAGTTTTCAAGAGTTTTATATGGTGGAATACACTGGTTAGACAAATCTGCTTTGTATTTTCTCATCAGGAATGCAATTAAGGTTAGGTTTGGAAATAAAACGCTTTGCCTAAAGGAAAGAAATAAGACACACTAAACAATTTCATTTTTTAAAAAAGAATAATGATTGCATTCAAGAACAATGGGACTTGTGAGGAATACAAGTGCAGTTGCTATTTCCCTAGACATCCCTCACTATACAAGGATTATTGGTGCTATCACACTTTCTTCTCCTGGGACATGTAGAAATATACTGTCTAACCATTGCCTTACAGAGCTACGCACAGGTATACCTTGAGGCGGGGAACTGGCCTGGATAATCTAGAGCCTCCTAATGTTTTATGAAAACCAAATCACAGAAAACAAATTTCAAAGGATTGCTATTGCCCTAAGTGAACTCAGCATAACTGCAAACAGACCCAAAGACAATGCTGCAGAATGAAATACTGTAAGCCCTACTACATTACTTACATAGAATGTGATGTAAACTATCTGTAGATATGATACCTTAAGCCACTGGGGATTAAAAAAGACAAATAGGAATCTCTTCAGCAAAATGTGTGAGAAATCTGAAGCTGTTTGCCCAGAGTATGTAAAGTATTCATCAGAGAAAAATGTTCAAACCTACTTTAAGAAAGATGAGAACTATTTCTTAATATATCAGAAGAGGGCTGAAGAAGATTGTTTCTTGACAGAAGTTCTCAAGGGAC
Source organism: Rhinolophus hipposideros (assembly GCF_964194185.1). NCBI lineage: Eukaryota > Metazoa > Chordata > Mammalia > Chiroptera > Rhinolophidae > Rhinolophus > Rhinolophus hipposideros. Next base: position 60,508,517 of record NC_138046.1, read on the forward strand.
AAGCTACCTTTTTTTATTTGCTACAAAGATCATGCTGGAATTGATGGGAAAAGACAGACATTTCGAAATAAATAAAAGAGATCACTTGCAGGAAGAGATTTTTTTTTTAGAAGTGGATTCTTGTTAAAAGATTCTCACTTTTATTCAAGTTAAAACGTCCATTTTGTTCCATGATCAAAGGGGTGTGCATTTCGCTTCTTTCATTAACCGCATCACTAAGTCAAAACACAGGGACTTCCTGGGCGTGCGACCTGTGCAGTCACACAGGGTGGGCCCGGCGCTCAGAAGTGCCCTGTACTTGGTTTACTGCTCTTGGTTTAATGCGGCCATCTTGAAATTAATAATCTTTGAACAAGAGGCCCATATTTTCATTTTACGGTGAATCCTACAAATTATGTAGCCAATGCGGGAAAAATAAAACCCCTCTGTACCATAATCAAGTATCTTTGTCCATTTCTCAGAAGTTTCTTATTAATATTCAAAAAAGATTACAACATCTTCAAAATGATGTAATAGTTACTACTCTTGACAATTTCTTAATGCTATTTTCTTTTCTTTAACATTCATAAAATCATATCAAAGAAGAATTTCCCAGTGGTTAAGTCACTTCCTTTAGAGGCCGCACTAACTTTTTCAATCCACTCAAGCGTGATTTAGTAAGATAATTTTCTCAGTGCTCCAATTATCGTTGAAAAGAAATGTTTGGCTGTTGAAAATAAAATTGAAAGCAGAAAAAAATTGAAATAGCTTTGGATGTCTTTCCTCTAAGTTCCGATCCACGAGGGTATGCAGGGCAAAGATGTCAAACTAAAACAAATGGAAACTCAGACATGTTTATTTGCTATTTGAAGTCTACATAAGAACATCCATCCAGAGTGAACAAAACGCCTTAAAGTATGTACAAATAAGGATAATTATAGAACAAGTATACTAATAATTAATAACTAATACAAGGTGAAATTGCTCTTCATTAGATGTGGTCCTAAACAGTTATGTAATTCATTATCCACCTTCTCCCCACAACCAAGGAATTCTATTTTAACATACTAGGGACAGTGCTACTTAAGAAATTTGACAACTCGCTTTACAAACTAAATACACACACACACACAAACGCACACATGAACACACACACGCAATGCAAATGATCATTCCTTAGTAAATCAGTTGCTTGAGTTCATTGTGGTATGGTGCAGTAGGTTGCTGCAAAAGTCATTGCGGTTTTTGCAAATATTTTTAACCTTTTAAACCGCAATGACTTTTGCACCAACGTAATAGTTTGAAAAACATGGCAATATCCATCCATCACAGCCAGCCTGGGTGACACAAAGTCTACCGAGTTCCCTGTAAAGACCCAGTGCCAAGGATATGCTCCCACCTTGTTAGTGAAAACTCCTAGATTCTGACTGAGCCTGCCACTAGCAGTAGGTTCAAAAATTATAGGAATGCAAACCTTGGGGGATAAGCCACTCACTTTCACATGTACAATAATCTGTCAGGACCAAATTTAAATACCTAAAAGCTAGTCTAAGCACTAGCAATGGGGAGTAGGATAGTAGAAAGAGCTGTGTGCTGGGGAAGGTACTACTCCGGCTCTACTATTCTACACTAGCCTAGCTGTGTGTCCTTGAACCACTGCTGTCAGTGTTTCAGTTGTCCCATTTGTAAAATGACAAGATGGCTACAGTCACTGGACTCTGGGGTTCTTTAACTTCAGTGTGCATTATAATCCCCCAGAGAGCTTGTTAAAGAAACATATTGCTGCCCCCCTTTCTGCACCCAGGTTTCTGTTCAGGAGTTCTGGGGTGAGACCAGAAAATCTGCACTGCTAACGAACGCCAGGTGGCGCTGAAGTTGCGGGTCCAGGCAGCACACTTGGCGAACCACCTCCCTGGGACAAGGCCCAGAATCTGAAGGGCAAGAACCCGCCCACTGTGGGCGGGTCTCTGAGGCACCTGTCAGTGTCCCACAAAGGACAGCAGTGCTCACTCAAATGAAGACACTGGAGCTGAATGATGACACAGCATTAGGCTGTCCTGAGCAATAGGAGCGGGGTGGGGGTGGGGGTGATCCAAGAGGAATTCCAGAAGTTTTAACCTAAAACTGAGACTAATAGGACCATGCAGAGCCTTAAATCAGAAAACACAAACAGATAGAGCACAAAGCCCTCATGGAACATTTTGACTTGTCGTAAACTGAGGGGGTGGGAATCACTTAAAGCAATGAGTCAGGACTCACCTTTGGGGAGATGGAACTCTAGGAATGAACACTCCTGTGAGGTGAATATGAAGGCCAGAGGTCCCACGCCTTGGGAGTGGGGTGGGACAAGCCTTGGGTCTCTCTTGGCCCAGAAAGTTCCTAAAGAGGCTTTGGGTTTGCCATCTTCACCCAAAGGAAATTCTAAAACATGTATTTCTGGCAGAAAGAGTAAATCCAGATGGATGGTCTGAAAAGCAACACCTGGGTAAGTGTCAATGAACACTAACTGTTTGGAAGTAATTATCGTACATACTGTCTTGTTCTAAGGTGGATCCAGCAAGACTCGGACATCGATACTGTATGCCTTTCTAACTACTTCAATGGAGGTTAAAATATGAGTTATGATAATCAATTATATTATTATAACACATAGACACCCATAAATAGTCATTTGTAGAAGTCTATGTAATAATATGTACGTGTGTATGTACCTACACACACATTATATGCAGAGGGAGCCAAAAAAATATACACATTTTAAGAAAGGAAAAAACTATTAAACTTGTAATACTCAATATATACCGATAACAAAGGATGAATGCAAGTCACGTTTGACTTCTGCAATTACAAGAGGTGCTCACAGTGGTTACCATCAGCGTCCAGATACTTCTGATTATGGCGAACTACTGTCTGAGCAACGTTGACCAAAGTGTCCACTTGTATACATATTTTTGGCACCCCCGGTATACTGTCACCTTTGCTATACTTAAAAGGCATCTTTGCTAATGAGTTCATCTAGTAAAACCATACAGCATTCAGTTCTGAACATACTGATCTCACACATACTTTGCTGATCTCACACATACTTCCGTATCTACCAAAGCCCACAAAACACCAATGAATACGTGTCGACACAGTCAAGAACTGAGGTCAAAGTTTGATACATTCTTTTCCATACCTCTTCCTAGATAAACACTTCTTTACTCTCAGTGAAAATAAAAACCATACTGATCAAGGCATTCCTGGGCTGCTCCTAGAAAATTAGTAATTAGCTATTACTGAATGCCAAGAACATTCTGGCATGACAAAAAAATATACAGTAGGAGGGTCTATTATAACACATGGGGCATTACATTTACGAGTAGATTTTGAGTCAACTCAATGTTTCTTAGAAATGGAATGAAAGCAGAAGAGGCCCTCCTATAGTGTGTAATATAATTGTGAAAACAGAAAGTACAGGAGAATGTAAGAAAACAGAAAGAGACTGCTTAATTCCTTTCAAATAGAAATTGAATTGCTGAGGCAGTTCACACCAGCTAATTTATATATCAGATTACTCACAAATCATGATGTTATCCACCAGGAACCAATGCATCAGGAAGAGTGTGACAGTGCCACAATCCCCAAGAAGGGGAGGAGAATGATAAAAAGGCATCATCCACTAAAACATCTAAATGGTTTTATGGATAAAATCACACAAAAGCAGTACATGGGAATCAGAAACTAGTTCCTGAAACTGCCCGCAGGCCAAAAAAAGCTTGTTAACAAAGGACTTACATGTTGTGAACTGAAACCTGGTATTTCTTAAATATCAGAGATTTAGAGATAGGCAGCTTCCACAAAAAGGTATGCTTCCCCTACCCTACTTGGGAGACAAGCAACTAGCTTCTTATTCCCCTCTCAAAACAAGACAAAAACCTGGCATCTGGCCTCATTTTCTGTTTAAAGAATGCGTTTTTTTTTTTTTTCTGTAAGACATACTAGTGTCCTCCGAGTAAATGTTTACGATGGCGCCTCAAGAACACAGACCTGAGGTTTTACTTTGGCGTGTAAGCACAATCAGTTCTTAGTGACTTTGCCTTTGAAGAGCCACATCCTGCGGAAGTGTTCAATACTCAAGTCCAGGGTACACAGCATCTTTTCTGAAGTTTCTAATTGTCTGTGATTCTAAAAGGAAGGACCAATGCATTTCCTCATAAAGGCGTTGACTTTGGGGTTTTAAAATGAGAGAGGGGACAAGGCAAGACCGGCCTGGAACTGCACTGCCAACGCCTCACACCACCTTTTCCACCCATGAGGAGAGAGGTGCCTTTCGGGAGTTTCATTTCAACTGTCATGGTTACTCCCGTGAAAATGGATATTTTTCAACATGGATTGAGCCATAGGAGCTTCCAGTGGATTACTTAAAAGGAAAGGTGTCTATACTGTGGGGAACGGAGTTGGTTGCACTGAAAGCTCAATGTAGCCATAGTCCATCGAATAGCTCGATCTTCCTTTCCCCTCAAAATCTGATCAGATTGCCATTAGAACAAAGCTGCACTGACTCTGCGCAAAGGAAAAGAGATGCAAAGAACAAGGGAGCAAGGCCTAACAACATAACGGATTCTGCTTATGCCAGATACAGCTCTGACTCAGAACCAGTTGCCTCAAACAAGGAAAGCACGTTTTAAAAACACTGGGCAAGACACAGGGGAAGCGGTTTCATACACCACACTGAAGTTTAGTAGAATGAGGTCGGTTAAGCGCTCTGTCCTGAGACACACACCTTTCATTTTCAATTGTCTTCAAATAAAAAGAGAAAAATCCCTTTTTCCAGTTGGATTGTTTAAATGCACCTACAGCTACTCCTGTCTAGCAAAGGCTGGGCAAGCTTTCCCTACTGATGCATTTCAAAAAAGGTTCAATTGGCAAAAGAAAGCAACTGCAAAGTGTTTTTGACAAAAGAGGACTAGAGGGAACACAATTTCCTATTGCAGAATTACTGTTCAAGAAAATCAGAGGAGGTAGCAACTCAAACCAGGAATGCATACATATTGGCGAAATAGATAAGCAGGGAATCTGGAAAACTTCTTCAACTTGAGACACTCTGCTACATAAAATTAGCAGCTTAAAAACTGAGATGGGGGTTATGTTATAAAAATGAGAGACTAAATGCCAACAAAACAATCTATTATGATTTTCAGATCACAGCAAAGCTTAACCCAAGCATGCTGTGAGAATGCGGTTCTTCTACCACGGAATCACGTGGGTCTGGATACAACCCTCTGGGACCTTGTCCCACATGCAGCAGGGCTGTGCCTGCAGCTACTTAAGACCTATACCCATCCATCCTGCTTAGCGATGCTCCAAGCAATTCCTAGGCAGCCCAGTCCAGGCTCCGCAAAAAGAAAAGGCTAAATCAAAGTCAAGAACTCTGAAATATCTCCTCTGCTAAAAAGAGGTGTTTTCCCCCCCACAGTATGCACTTAAAGTAGATTCTGACACTGGTTCAAACAAAAGTATTACGCCATCCATAGTTAATTGCACATTGCAAAGGATTATTTTTCCCCCCAAAATGAATCATAGTAGCTCTTCTGAGCTACTAGGTTGGTGCAAAAGTAATTGCGGTTTTAAAAGTTAAAAATAATTGAAGAAACTGCAATTACTTTCACACCAACCTAATATTACAGAATAGCATATGAAACATTGTTCATTTAGATGACAATCAGTACTCTAAATTTACATTATAATGCTTTCCTAGTATCATTATAACAAAGGCATAACTGTTTTCTTAAACTAAGATACAATTTCTTTTTCCCATTTTATCCCACTAACTAGTCAAAATACTGTTAGAGGTACAGAGTGTTCATCTGCGAAGGGAGCAACTGAGGACTGACCAGACATAAAAAAGAAAAACAGAAGTTTTCATATAAAAACTATGATGAAATGAAAATGTTATATGCTACACACGGTCCTGTGTGAGTGGATACACACACAGACATCCATATGCAGCAAGTTCATGATTTCTTACAGAAGAGATACGGACACACAAAGAGGGAGAAAGGCTGACGGGAACCTTGTAAGTAGGTTAACGGTGCTGAGTTATCAGACAACAATACTGTGTTCAGGCTGTGTCACCCCTGTTCGGCACTCTGTGGGCACTCAATAAATACTTGTAGAATTAAATTAAAAATCACTGAAAGGTTTTCATCCATAATAATCCTTTTGCACATTTAGTGTAAAGATAGATTTTTGTCCTGATTCTGAAGCAGCCCAGGGGCTCAGGCATTCCCTGGGGGTGGAACAAATATAATTAAAAAAAAAAAAAAAGTCATTACAGACTCAGTTGGGTTCACTGTAGTTTGTTGGTTCTATGAATCTGTTAGGTGTAATTACTGACATGAATCTAAACACATTTGACTGAGAACAGAGCCAAATTAATTGCAATGATGGTATATAACAGCTGTTATTCATTTGACACTTTTCTCGATTAAGAATGAGAATATTAAAATATGGAACCAAAGCCTGTTTCTAATAAATGATTAGGCCACCTACAATGTTTTTTGGCCATTTCTTATGCAGCCAATTGGAGTGTTTTCAATCCCACCTGCTCCAATATTCTCATGGTTTTCTGCCGAATAAAGTCACACAAGGAGTGCACGGCAACCAGCACATACTGTAGAGAAAAAAAACAAATCTGCAACTGCCGGTGCCACTCATCTTCTACATAAGAACTGATGAAATCTTATTCAATGCTCAACACGCTGAAGACAGCTCTTATAGTTTCTGAAAATCTGAGTTTCAGCATTTAGAATGCAAGAACCTTAATGAGATCAAAAGTATATTACCTATCTTGTCTCTCATATTTAGTTTTGTCTCCTGTTTCAAAGAATATTTTTAGTAGATGTAGAAATTTGTTTCACTGCTAACGCGGACAGAATGAGAGTTTATCACTTGTTTCCAGTGAACTGATGCCAGAAATTTAATGATTTTAGTATGAGGTCAGAAAAAAATTTATTAGTGATAACTGGCTCAAATACGCAACAGGAAAAAGTAACTAGAACCCTCAGTTCATCTAGACGGTATTCGGGAATTAGTACAGATGAAGCCCACTCTCTGACACCTGTGTGCAACAATCACCGACGCTCTGAATAAGGACCCAGAGACAATAACAAGGTCCTGATGATCTACCAGTCATTTATACGTTGTGCGTTGGCTATCTGCACAAAATTATGTGTAAGCACTATATACTGCACATTTTCACTTGTATAACAAATAAAGCCAAAAATACGGGAGGGAAGGGGGGGAGTTGGGAAGGTGAGTAGAGGGTTGTGGACTGGTAGAGTTCAGAAAGATTACTAATGATAAAGACTGACGAATACATGTCTTTCTACATAATTATAAAATCAAATTAATCAAAACATCTCTTCCCCAGGCATTAGTCAACCAAGATTGTACTGTAGTGATTATTGCCATTGATAGTTTTCCTTGGTATGTTCCTGGAAATTATTGTTATTATTATTATTAATGGCATATCAACATTTAACACTTATTAAGTGCTAACCATGTGCTAGGCAAGTGCTGAGATTTGCATGCGTTCTCCAATTGAATTCTTATGAAAATCACAGGAGGGAGACGCCATTCTTTCCCATTTCACAGGCAAGAAAGCTGAGGACCACAGAGGTTAGGTGAATTGCCCAAAGTTACATCATTTAGGACACCGAGTCAGGATCTGAATTCAGGTTTGTCTGACTCCAAAGGAAAAGAGGGTGAACTCATTTCAATCGCCGGCCAACCCAATGAAAGATCTGAGATGACATGTCACCAAGGGCCAGCAGAATCACCCAGCAGGGTGTGACTTATCTATCGCTGGATGGTGGCTACAGGGGGAGCTCCTCTTGTACCTCAATGCCTTAACCCAGTACTTGAACTTGGAAATTCAAGAAATGTTTATTGAATGAATGGCAGCATGGACCTAAGGATGTTTCATTAAAATAACAAAGTCCCAAATTTTTACTAAATACCTTAGTTTGCTAAAAGCCCTAAAGACCTGGGGAAGTCTTTACTGTACTGAACAATTTATTTGGGAAAAAGCCCCATAACCTCCTCTGAAAAAACAAACCTAGAGAACCAAGAGAAAAAGTCCTGACTGTGAATAAACACAGGTTTCTCGAAATGTTTGCTAATATGGGGAAGGCACAAGGCAATTTAAACAAATGGAACATCAACCAGATATTCTTTTTTTTCTTCATAGATAAGGGTATATTAGCTCAATGATTCTTTTCTAGGTCCACGAAGTATACACACTTGTTTAGCTTTGCAATAGCATCTGTGGGCTGTTCATTAGCGTTTGTAAAATATGCAGAATGATGGTACTATATTGTCTAAGTAATTTATATCACCAGGGTCCTTTAATATTACTGGGATCAATTCCATTACTAATGGGTGTTCTAATCTATAATTTTGGTTACTGTACTTTAATGTCTGGGGTATGACATTAGGAAGTAAGGTTTTGACCTATTCAGATGCAAATAATGTGATGTGAAATAAACTCATTTTCCTACAAGATGCAATTATTTTAAAACTTGGAAAACAAAAAAACAAACAAAATTGCTATCCACCAGTAAGGACAGAATTTCAATGTTTATAGGTTTATTGGTTAAAATTTGCTAACTCACTCTCAGAATACTGATTTATCATCATACTATTAGGTTGGTGCAAAAGTAATTGCAGTTTAAAAGGTTAAAAAAAAAAATTTGCAAAAACCGCAATTACTTTTGCACCAACCTAATAGAATAGGCAATTCTAATTTAATATAATCTTATACGAGGAGCAAAACTGCTCCTGATTAAACAACATTTGCATGCAAAACACACCTGGAGTTGCCAATTTCAAAACACCCCTTTATTTACTGCATTTCTTTTATTTTTGCTTCTCCCAAGTCCTTGAAATTGAAATGCAGACTTCCATAAACATAAAGAGATTTATTTACAAATATCATAAATATTTGGAAGGCTTTTCTTACCCTACCTACAGAATTAATTAATTTATTTTTAGTGGTCCCTAAGTTAATTATAATCTATACTGATGTAATCAAAGGTTGGAGAACATAGATTATACTAAGTACTTTGCATAGTTTATATACTAGTACACATCTTAGAGCACATTTATTGATTTGGCATCTTTCTTGCTGCATTTAAAATAGCTTTCTCAATTTTACATTTAAATAGTGTATTACTGTGCATACTCTAATTATAATTATTTGGGAAATGGTGCAATAAATGACGGTTGAATGAATGAAATAACCTAATATGTCAAAAAACATCAATGCGTAATTATATATTGGAAAAATGTGCTTTTCTTTAGAAAAAAAGAAAAAGCCTTGGCCATTAGTGAATCCGTTGCTTGCAACTCCCACTGCATTTTTCTCCATCACTTTTATGACATTTTCTCTTCCTGTTACCACTTTCTTAAACTGCCTCAGGTGTAAACTCCTTCGAGGGGAGAATCAGGTATGAGCTAATTCCTCTTTTTTATTTTCACCGTTCACTGTTCTTTTCCAGCTACATCCACCTCGTAGTCACCTGTCCCTTCTTGTGCTTCTGGCTCACTACCTCAGGAATCCCTAAACAAATTCCTATGATCACCTTGGCTCTCCTACTTCATCGCATCACAATTCCCCTGTCTGACTTGGAAGGCTCTTCACGTTTTTCCAACAGTCTTCCCACCTTTCCAACACTTTATCATTTCAAACCCTTCCCTGCCAATGACAATAAGGTCAATAACAACGTCAGAAAATGTTTACTAAATATTGATTTACCAGAGACCAAAGACATCAATATACAATTGACAGACTGGAGTATAACAGCAGTCTCTGAGGGCTAACTCATTTAGCCCTCACAATAACAAGGAAGGTACTATTATTCCATTTTACAGATGAGGACATTGAGGACAGAGAGATGAAATGCCTTGTCTGAGATTACATGGCTAGTTGGTTGTGAATCTGCGACCTGAACTTAGGCCCTATCCTTTTAAGCATTTTGACGTACTTTCCTGGGGGGTCATTAAACATGAGGCCTGCTGCCTTACGGATTGACCTACACTGCTGATGATATTATTCCCTTTTACTTGACGAGTTTTGCCTCTGCTTAGCCAAATAGTACCCATTCTTCAGTGTCTAGTTCTTCTGATAGGCCCAGAGACTCTACTTAGCCTTCTCCGTGAAATCTCACATCATTTTACCAGACTTCATTGATTTCCCATTTTAGATAGTTCTAAATAATCTGTATTAGATACCAGTACAAAGTTTACTGTTTGCTGGTTCAGCTTTATTTTAGCTGAAGGATAACCGAATATGTCATCCCAAAACATGCCACTTTGGCATAAGGATTATTTTGAGCTGAAGGCAATTAGAAGAAGATACAAGAAAAGCTCACTGCTCTCTCACTATTTACCTAAGGGCAGGATATGTATTTGTAAAGGTGTCCCTCTTCTCTTTACCAAGCAGGACAAAAGTCAATCACCACAAACAACTCAAAATAGACCCCGATGAGTTCAGTGACCGCACCAGAGGAACCTACACACCAAACATTACTAACTAGACCTTATCGTCCATTAGTTTCCCCACATATTTACCTTCCCACAATTTGCCTCCCTAGAAATTCAAAATCCTTTTCCTTCGTCTTACCTAAAAATTTCTAAATACGTATTTTTTATGAGGCTATATAATAAGCCCACGTTCTAACCACCCCTTTGAGTTACTAATCACTGAGTGCTTCCACATGTATGTGTGGTGCATGCATTAAATAAACTTGTCTTTCTCTGGTTAATCTGTCTTTTGTCAGCCTGATTTACAGGGCTCCAGTCAATAAATCTAAAACGGGTAGCTGGAAAACAACTTTCCGCCCCTATACAGCTCTCTGACAAAATCGTAAACCACGTAAAGGTAGGAACTATGTCTCGAACTTTTCCCACATTCTTCAATGAGCACGAAACGACATATCGTCAGTAGCTACAAGTATATTTCAGGCCCTGTGCTATATATACTCTACTTAATTATCTCACTTAATCTTTTTTATTAAACTACTTAATTATGTTTAAATAAGTTTTAATTTTTTGAATACAGTTGACATACAATATTACATTAGTTTCAGGTGTGCAACACAGTGATAAAGATTTATATAACCTATGAAGTGGTCACCCTGATAAATACAGTACCCATCTGACACGATACGGAATTACAGTATTATTCAATATATTTCTTATGTTAGAATGTTATGACATTCTGATGACTATTTTGAAACTTACCAGTTTGTACTTCTTAATTCCTTCCCCGTTTTCACACGCCTCCCAAGTCCCCCTCCCATCTGGCAACCCTCAAAAGATTCTCTGTATCTATGAGTTTGTTTCAGTTTTGTTCCTTTATTTTCTTCTTTAGATTCCACATATAAGGGAAGTCATATGGTATATATCTTTTTCTATCTGACTTATTTCACTTAGTATAATACCCTCTAGGTCCATCCATGTTGTAGCAGATGGTGAGATTTCATTTTTTCTTATGGCCGAGTCACATTCCATTGGATAGATGTACCACCTCTTCTTTATTCATTCATCCTCTGATGGACACCCAAGTTACCTACATATTGGCTATTATAAATAATAATGCAATGAACATATGGATACACACGTCCCTTCGAAGTAGCGTTTTGGGTTTCTTCAGATAAATACCCAGAAGTGGAATTACTGGGTCCTTCTTATAGCTGTTGTTTTAAGGTCTATTTTGTCTGGTATAAGGATTGCTACCTCAGGTTTTTTGTTTGTTTCCATTTTCACGGAATATCTTTCTCCATCCCTTTACTTTTAGTCTGTGTGTGTGTCTTTCGATCTGAAGTGAGTCTCTTGAAGGCAGCATATGTGTGGTCTTGTTTTCTTATCCATTCAGCTATCTTCTGTCTTTTGATTGGAGCATTTAACCCATTTACATTTAAAGTAATTGTTGATAGATGTGTAGTTATTGCCATTTTATTATTCATACTATTATTATTACTATTTTCTTCTTCTTCTCCTTAAAGAAGTTCCTTTAACTGGTTCATTGGCAATGCATTCCTTTAGCTGTTTCTTGTCTGGGAAGCTCTTTATTGGCCCTTCAATTCTAAATGATAGCTTTGCTGGGTAGAGTAATCTTGGTTGTAGCTCCTTACTTTTCATCATTTGGAATATTTTGTGCCAATTCCTTCTGGCCTGCAAAGTTTCTGTTGAGAAATCAACTGACAGTCTTCTGGGAGTTCCCTTGTAGGTAACTAACTACTTTTCTCTTGCTGCTTTTGCGATTCTCTCTTCGGGTTTGACCTTTGGCGTGTTAATGATAATATGTCTTCATGTGGGCCTGTTTGGGTTCATCTTGTTTGGGATTCTTTGCACTTCCTGGGCTTGTATGTGTATTTTTTTCACCAAGTTAGGGAAGATTCCTGTCATTATTTCTTCAAATAGGTTTTCAACTTGTTCTCTCTTCTCCTTCTGGTACCTCTATAATGCAAATGTTGGTACACTTGATGCCATCCCAGAGGCCCTTTAAACTATCCTCATTGTTTCGGATTCTCTTTTCTTTTTGTTGTTCTGATTGGGTGTTTTCTGCTACCTTATCTTCCACATCACTGATTTGATCCTCTGCTTCATCTGATCTACAGTTGATTCCCTCTAATGTATTATTTCAGTTATTGTAGTTTTCATGTCTGACTGGTCCTTTTTTATGTTTTCTATCTCCATTTTTATGTTTCCTATGTCTTTGTTGATGTTCTCACTGTGATCACTGAGCATTGTTCTAACCAGTGTTTGGAACTCTGCATCGGGTAGATTGCTTGTCTTCATTTTGTTTAGTTCTTTTTCTGAAGCTTTGTTCTGTTCTTGGATTTAGGACAAGTTTCTTCGTCTCTCCATTTTGGCTGCCTCCCTGTGTTTGTTTCCATGTATTAGGTAGGGCTGCTATGTGCTCCAGTCTTAGAAGAGTGGCCTTATGTAGTGGTGTCCCGTGGGGCCCAGTGGCCCACTCGACCTGGTCACCTGAGCTGGGTCCTCCTGTTGGAGTTAAGCCTTCGTTGCTGTTTCCATGTCCATGAGAGGCACTGAACCTCAGACTGATTGATTGTGAAGTCTGATTGAGACAAAAGTGGAGGAGCTGTTGTGCAGTGTCTGACTCTTCGGAGCAGGATTTGCTTTAGCAGTGCTCTTGTGCCTACCCAGTCTGCCCTTTGGGAGTGTTGTCTGCGGAGGCAGCTGGGTGGTGCTCTAGCTGGGTCCAAAGCTGGCTCCTGGGCATGCCAGGCCTGGGGCCTTCTGGGTAGGCACCCACCACAGGCCAAGTTCAGGCACAGCTAGTGCCCTGGCCGGGGCCACCTGGAATGAGCCACATAGGAATCTTCAAGATTCCTACTTAGCAAGAGGTATGGGATGCGCTGAGGCCAGATGCTGCTTGTTTGGGGTTTGTGAACCTTTCAGCGATTTTAGGAAAGTCTGCAGCATTAGCCTAGACAGACTGTTTCGATGGAAAAACTGCTGGGAGTGGCTTGGGTGGCACTGCAAGTTGGGTGGGCAGGTTCTAAGGGAATTAGCAAGGCAGGGCAAAGGAACAGTGTTAGCCAGGTTGATGAAGACTCAGATATGTCATCCACCAGTGTCTGCATGCCTGGAGGGGGGACGGCTCAACAAAGAACAATGGCTTCTGCCAGCACTTCTGTCTGGGAGAAAGCTTCCCTCACCCCGCAGCCAGATAACTCAGGTCCTGCCCCAGCGCTGGAGCTCACAGCGAGTGAGTCCCTCAGTGAGTAAGTCCATGCAGGGGCCCTTTAAGAGGAGCAACTGGGATTGCAGCCACCCTCCATCTCACTCAGCCACAATCTCTGCTGGGTTTCACAGCCAGAAGTTAGGGGGACGTCTATCCCTGGCACTGGCACTCTGGGCTGGGGAGGAGGTGGGACCTCCCACTCCTCCAAGGAGACCTCCTCAGCTGAAACTTCCCTCCCAGTTTTTTCATCACCACACTCAGATGTGGTATGTGCTCCGTTGCACGTCTCTGCCACACGTACCAGTCTCAAGGTGGCATCTTCTGTATGTCCATAGTTGTAGGGCTTCGGTTCAGCTAGACTTCAAATGATTCTCAATGATGGTTGTTCTGCCGTTTGGTTGTAATGTTAATGTGGTCGTTAGAGGATGCGAGCACAGCATTGACTTACCCCGCCATCCTTACCAGAAATCCCTCATCTCACTTTATCGTCACTAAAACTATATTATATGAGGTAAATGTCATTATTCCATATTACACATGCGGTAACTCATGAAGAGATTAAGGAACAGAACAAACATGAAGGTCGTAAGTGGCAGAGGTAGGACTGATCTCTATTTTATTTTTGACATACAGGCTTTAATAACTTTTTAGACATACCACTTAATGTTTACAAAATTGCTGTCTCTTTAATATACAGTCATGCCTTTTATTTATTTATTTTTTTTAAAAAAATTATTGGGGAATATTGGGGAACAAGTGCGCTTCTCCAGGGCCCATCAGCTCCAAGTCGTTGTCCCTCAATCTAGTTGTGGAGGGCGCAGCTCAGCTCCAAGTCCAGTCGCCTGTTTTCAATCTTAGTTGCAGGGGGCGCAGCCCACCATCCCATGCGGGAATTGAACCGGCAACCTCGTTGTTGAGAACTCCAGGCTTTAACCAACTGAGCCATCCGGCCACCCCTCCGGCAGCTCAGCGGCAGCTGGTTGTCTTCAGTCTAGTTGTGGAGGGCACAGCTCACTGGCCCATGTGGGAATCGAACTGGCAATCTTGTTGTTCAGAGCTTGTGCTCTAACCAACTGAGCCATCCGGCCGACCCAGTCATGCCTTTTATGTCTTGTATAATTAAAAAATGCTATTTCTTAATTAGTGGCCGGATGGCTCAGTTGGTTAGAGCGCGAGCTCTTAACAACAAGGTTGCTGGTTCAGTTCCCACATGGGATAATGGGCTGCGCCCCCTGCAACTAGATTGAAGAATGGCAACTGGATTTGGAGCTGAGCTGCACGCCACCCCCCCCACACACAACTAGATTGAAGGACAACGACTTGACTTGGAGCTGATGGGTCCTGGAAAACACACTGATCCCCCCAATATTCCCCAATGGAAATTTTACAAAAATAAAAAATGCTATTTCTTATCTTTGCCTTTGCCTTCTGATCCCCGATTCTCTCAAAATGGAGCCGTGAATATGGTATTTTTTATGGAATTAACTTGAAAGATATAATTCTCTGGCTGCTTGGTTTTCATGATATCTTAATTCTGAGCTCGGGTGATCACATGTAGATTACAGCAATAATCTTTTGTGTTTTCTTTATTTTATGATTCTTCTGAATAATTACATTCTAAAATATTTTTCCATGATGAATGTTTACCATGTTGCATGCCAGATAAATATGATTTACTGTTGTTACTTACTAGGTATATGGGATCACAGGAGATATTTTTCAAGTGGGAGGGGTTTGCAATTTTGCTAAGTTGATCTGAAGCAGGCACTTTACAGAAAGAGTACATTTGTTTTTCAAGTTGTTTGTAATTTTCAAGTGTTTTTCTTTACCCAAGGGACTCTTTACTTGAGTACCTTTGTTAAAGGTAAGATCCTCTGGTTCCAATAGTGTGTATCTCTAGTCACATGTGCGTGAAATACTTGTACACTCTATACAATATATATCTCACAATGGTAGTCAAATATTCTACATCATCTCTCTTTCAGTGGAAAGGAAGATTACAATGTTCTTTTAGTGGAAAGTGGAATACACTGTTCTAATTGGAGACATTTAAAGTTCTCTAAACTACTTTCTTACTGTAGCTATTCTCCCATCTCCCATGGGTTTACATCTTCCGTACCTTTCCCATGCTTCCTCCCAGGCTTCTCAGAATGTCTGGAATTAACTTCCAGCTAGTGAACAACAGCATCTTCTGTGAGACTGAGATACTCACTGACAGTGAGTTCCATCTTGATACTCAATGCTGTTCTTATTCTTTCTGTTCACCTTAATTAAGACTACACGCTTCCAGAGGAAGGGTCTCTTTCTGAAACACATTTACACGGACTAACAAAGTTATACTCTAAGTTTAAAATAAGATTGCAATAAATAATAAGTATTTGCAACATATGGGCCACAAATCAAGAGCCTCTTGGTGAAGATTGCCATTTGATTGATCTGTAGAGATATGGTAACAACACACAAAGATAAATCCTACTTTTAAAGAGTGTCTTTCACGTTCAGATCACTCAGCTAAGCATTTGAATGACAACGTTATTTGGCTCTTTAGCCTATGTCTTCAATGGTATTTGAAGACGTAATTAACCAAATCTTGGCAAATAAAAATATATAGACACTATCAAAGTGGGTCAAAAGAATTCCTTTATTTTTTTTCCTTATAGGTATATTTTTAGAAAACTGGCAAAAGGTTGATAAATACTCAACAGGGGAGTGGTGTGGTGTGGGAGCAAGACTATATTCTTGGCACAAAACTGGACAGACTCCATCTTAACTGCTTGCTCTTTTCACCATCTACACCAGAGATTCTCAAAGCGTGATCTGGGGACTCACGGGGCCTCTGAGATCATTTCAGATCTGCAAGGTCAAAACTATCTTCATAATTATACTGACACCTTTTTGCCTTTTTCTCTTTCATTCTTTCACGAGTGTATACAGTGTTTTCCAGAAGCTACATGATGAATGATATTGCATTAGATTGAATCTAGAAGCAGGTATGAGAATCAAGCTATCTTTTACCAAGCCAGACTTTGAAGAGATTTATAACACGATTTTTTTTCTGGTTTTGAAAGATAAAGCTACTTTTCATAAATAAAAAAAAATGTTATTTAACATATAATAGGTTTAGTATTGTCATTTTAATAGAATAATTTTATTTATTATATCCTTCTCTTTTAATTCTAATATGATAAATGCCAATATATAAGCCCAATAAACAAAATGTATTTGGGGTCAATAATTTTTAAGAGTTGGAAATGGGCTCTGAGATGAGATACTTTCAGAATCTCTGATTTATACTTTACCCCGGAAATCGCATTCAAACCCATAAGTTATGGGTTGAATTGTCTAATGAATGAAGGTGACGTCATAGTGGAGTAGGTTGGGTCCCCAATCCAATATGACTGATATCCTTATGACAAGAACACCATGTGAAGGGACAGAGAAGCACGCAGGGAGAATGCCATGTGAAGACTGAAGTTATGCTGTCATGAGCCAACGTACTACCAGAAAGTAGGAAAGAAGCCTGGAGCAGTTTCTTCCCTAGCACATTCAGAAAGAGCATGACCCTACCTACACCTCGATTTCAGATTCCTGTCTTCCAGAACTGTGAGACAGTAAGTTTCTATTGTTCTAAGCCACCCAGTTTGTAGTACTTTGTTACAGAAACCCTAGCAAACTAATACACCCTAACTTGAATCATCAAAAACTAATGATTGCCAAGTCTGTCTGTCTAGTTCAAACCTCTTTTCTGAGTTTCATTCACATACATACAATGGCTTCTTAGGCATTTCCCACGTTTACAACGTATCTGAAAATGAAACATGTTCAAAATGACACTAATCATTGTAACCCACCTGATGAAATCTGTTCTATTCCTGAATTTTTTTCTTTATAAAGGGTACCACTTTTTTTTAAATGCCTCCTTTTCTCAATTCCCACATCTAATTCATCATCACCTTTCAATATTCCTCTGGCGATGGTCAATTTCATGTGTCCGCTTGGCTGGGCCATGGTGTCCAAATATTTGCTTAAACATTATTCCAGATGTTTCTGTGAGGGTGTTTTTGTATGAGATTAACATCTGAACCAGTGGAGTCGGAGTGAAGAGGATTGCCCTCCATAATGTGGGTGAGCCTCATCCAATCAGTTGAAGGTCTGCATAGATCAAAAGACTGACCTTCTCCAAGCGAGAGAGAATTCGGCCGGCAGATTGTATTCAGACTTTAAATGCAACGTTGGCTGTTCCTGAGTCTTCAGCCTACCATCCTACCTTGCAGATTTTGGATGTGTCAGCTTCCACGAGCACGTGAGCCAACCCCTTAAAATCTCTCTCTACATGTACACGTTCTAAAGAACTCGAATACACCTCTTATTTGTGACTTCTCTAAACCTTGCCACCACGGCATTAGTTCAGGTCCCCACCATCTCTTGTCAGGACTATGCTAATGACCTCATAACCTCTGTTGTCTCTGATCTTGCCCTTTCCAATCCATTCTCTACACTTCTGTCTAAATGATTGAAGAAACTTATCCAAGCACGTCACTTTACAGTTTATAAACATACGTAGGCTTTCCAGAGCTTTCAGAGTAAGACCCTTAGCATAGCCAATAGAATGCACCATCTGTCCACTACCTCCTCTAGCCTCTTCCCTGACTACTGCTCCATGCGCATAAGGGAGCTAACCTGTGGTGCTATTCTGCGGACTCCATCATTTTGTAAGCAAGGATTTCCTATACATACCCACTGCCAGGCCGAGCTCTAATGTTTTTCCTGAGTGATCTTCTGGCAGGACCAGTTCTTTTGATTCCACTTATGAAGTCTGTTTGCTAAATTATGTTGATACTACTCTATTTTACCACGGCTGTTTACTTTATTCTTTTTTTTTTTTTTTTAAATTCTTATATTTATTTCCTGGGTAGAAAAGATAAACTATAGACAATTCCTGAAGATTTTTATATATTTTAAAATTATGAAGGATAAGCTTAATGGGTATAAATATAATTTCAGAAGATTATCCGTTCAGAGACATCTCTGCAGAATAATTGATATTGATTAATAATTATAATTAAAAGTACATAATAATAATTAATTGGGTCACAGACTGCCTAGATTCCGATCTTGGTACTACCTCTTACTATCTCTATGGACTTGAGCAAGTCACTTAACTTCTCTGTGACTCAGTTACCTCCTCTTAAAATGAGATACTAGCACTTTCCTAATAGGATTTTATGAGGCTTAAGTATGTTCGGGTACGTAACTCTTCCAGTACAGTTCCTAGGACATATTAAGTGCTACATGTTTTTTTTCTTACTATTATCACTTGACAATGCACTTATAAGCGCCAAGATTCCATAGCCAGACTACTTGGATTCGAATCTTGGTGCTAATACTTTCTATTTGTGTGATCTTGGGCAAGTTCCTTAATTTCTATGAGCCACAGTTTCCTCAACTGTAAAATAAGATAATAATAATAATACCTACCTCATAGAGATGTTATGAAAATTAACTATTTTCACCATCATTGGATTTAGAAATAAGTGAACCATATTAATCATGTTATCTTGTATCTTGTTCAGATTTTGTTTTGTTTTAAAATTCTCTAATCCTCAGTGGCAAAGGCTATGCTTTTTCATTCTTAAATTTTCAGAATGCAGCTTCCTGGTGTCAATCACTTTTTTTTATTTACCCTCCCTTCTTTAAAAACAACAACAACAAACAAAAAGCCTACCTTTAATATGCACTCATTCCTGCTAACAAAGAAAACTACTAGTACTTTATACTATGTGGACATATGAGAATCTTGTTCTTAGGCTCACAGCTGAACAAGATGCTTCTGCCTATTTTTTCAACTTATAAGAGTGCTTTCAATATCCATTATGACTTGAAATGTTCAAGCCCCCACAACAAGAGTGTTAATTGTTATTGCTCTGTCAACAGACAGTGTCAACAAAAAGAAATCACAGCTACAAGGCTCATCGTCCCATGCCAGTTTTTCTCTTTTCATCTCACCCTCTTCTTCCCTCACCACCGCCTCATCCAGAACATAACGTAATAGGGTAAAACAATGAAGAAACACAGACCGTTTCGACAAACATATTACCTTGCATTGGTTACCAAAAATCCTGAGTGCTCAGTGTAAGGTGACAAGAAATACAGATAATATCATGAGACAAATTTGACACAACTAATAATATTGTGAAGTTTCTACCAAGAACACAATTATTTACTTTATAGTCCAAAATTAAGTAAGTGCAATCATTTTGCACTTTATAGATCTTTTAAAAAATTGGAAGTACTTCATACCTTTGTTTATATCAATGAGTTGTTTCTTTTTCTTCTGGCGTTCTAACTTTTCTTGTTCAGCTTTCTCTTTTGCAAGCTTTGCCCTCCTAGTCTTCTCTTCCATTTCTCGTCTCTTGTTGTTTTCTTTCACTGCTTCCTGTACATATAAACAAAGAGAAACAAAAATCTTTCCATTACTTATATATTAGAGAAGACGTTCGATTTTAAAATTATACATACACGCGTGTGTGGGCTCTCAGAGATGGAAAAGTATAGTTGCTTCAAGGTGCATGCATATACTTTTGAGAGAAACCAAAATTCTAAGACATTGTAAAGATTTTAGAAATAATTCAGGCTTTCATGTTACCTGGGGTGCCAGAAAATTAGGGACATACATGTTTAGAGATTTAACAATAAATACACTTTCTCCGTTGTTGAAATGTGAAAATTTTGATATACAAGAAAAGGTTTAATATGGAACTATGGTTTAGCAAGTGTTTTTTACCACGTTATTGTACCTTTCTCTCTTATCTGCAAGATGGGGATTTAAAAAACAAATCCTCATAAGATTTTTGTGAGGAAAAATGAAATCCACTTATAAGGTGCTTAGAACATTTAGTCTATGAAGATGATGGTGGTGGTTGTGGTGATAACGATTTTATCTAATGGTGCAAGGCATGGAATAGTCAGCCATATTCTCACAGGAAAGAAATACCCGCAAGTTAATAGCTTTTTACATGCCAAGAGCTTTAGAAATACTGAAACATATTTCAAACTATTATGTTTTATTCCAGATAGATTCTTTGCGGAACTGAATGAAGCAGTGCATTGCAGGAGATGGTATGGGATAAAGTTGAAGTAAACTGATCAGCCGAAATAATATTGTTCACTTCCTTCAGCTCGGAGAATTCACTAATACAGAGACACATCAACTGTAAGTTGCTTCCATCAAGCTGTTCTGTTTCTTTCTTCCTATTATGATTGATTAGATATACTTCATAGCATGTACCAGCTATTTCACAAAAACTATTTTGTTCCAGAAACCCTAAAGAAAAGGACGGAATAACAAGAATACATCGACAAGACTTTGCCTGGAGGTGTGTCTATTGAAATATTTTTTCTCTTCATTTTGGAAGACACAATAGTTATAAAAAGCCCTGAAAACACTTCCCAGAAAAAAAAAAAAAAAAAGCAACTCTCCCGACTTGCAAGAATTATTGGTACCTCTCCCTCCTGACCCTGCCGGGCTAGCATTAGGTTAAAAGCACAAAATGATCTGGCTCCTGCAGACAAACTTCAAATAAACGGAAATAACAGAAATGTAATTTTAGAGCAGGATTTCTCACCCTCAGCACTACTGTCATTTTGGACTGGATAATTCTCCGTTGTAGGAGCTGCCCTGTGCATCGTGACATGTTCAGCAGCGCCCTTCACCTCTACTCACTAGATGCCAGTAGCACCCCCCCCCCCCCGCCCCCAGTTGTGACGACCCAAAATGTCTCCATACATGGCCAAATGAAGCCCAGGCTGAGAACTACTAACTTAGAGGGTTTCACAGAGATCATTTATTCACAAAAATTGACAAAGTGCCTGCTCGGCTGAATACAGCTTCTTTTCACAGATGTGGAGACTGAGTTCCGAATGAGTTTAAGTACCTGCCTAAGGTCTCAGATTTTTATAACTGCAAAGTTGGGACTAGAACTCACGTCTCATTGCTCCTGGTTTAGTGTTTGTTTTATTTTTCAAGGAAGGAAAGATAATATTATATGACAGTTTTTGTCAAGCAACCAAAGAAAAAAATAGATAAATACGACTTCATCAAAATGGAAAACTTTTATCCATCAAAAGACACTGTCAAGAAAGTGAAGCGATAACCCACAGAATGGGAGAAAAGCTTTATGAATCATTTATCTGTCAAGAATATATAAAAACTCGATTATAACTCAACAATAAAAAGACAAATGACTCGATTAAAAATGGGCAAAATATTTGAATAGGTATTTCTGCAAAGAAGCTATGCATGTAGCCAATAAGTACATGAAAAGATGTTTGACGTCATTAATCACTAGGGAACTGCAAATCAAAACCACAATGACGTACCACTTCACACCCACTAGGATGGCTATAATAATAAAAAAAAAACAGGTAATAATAAGTGAGGAGGTTGAGAGATTGGAATTCTTTGTATTACTGGTATGAATGTAAAATGGTGAGTCATTTTGGAAAACAGCTGCTTAAAATGTTAAACCACGAGTTACAATATGACCCAGCAATGCCACTCATATATATGTATACGTACACACATACACACACAGTGGAATACTATTCAACCATGAAAAGAATAAAGCACTGATATATGCTGCAACGTGGATAAACCTTAAAATACTATGATAAGTGAAAGGAGTCAGACACAAAAGGCCACATATGGTATGATTCCATTTCCATGTCATGTCCAGAATAGGCAAACCCATAAGAGACAGAAAGTAGATGATGAAAGTAACTGCTAATGATTATGGGTTTCTTTTGGGAATAGTGAAAATGTTCTGGAATTAGAAAGTGGTGATGGTTGCACAACCCTGTGAACATAATAAAAACCACTAAATTGTATACTTGGAAATGATGCATTTTATATGTAAACTATATCCCAATAAAAATTAATAAAAAAATTTAAAAGTGGATGTTTGAGAAAGGCAGGATTGAAACAAAATTTTGAGTTAGAAAAAAATATAATGTGAAAAGGCAACATATTCTCAGGCTGTCATACAAGTTGTATGATCTTTCCTAAGTAACATAAGAGGCAAGTAATAGAGGAGAGAAGGGAGGTTAATGCTTGTGTATATTTTATTACTGGTCGAATCTCTGACCTGGTAAATAGTCACCGACATCTGGGTGGACTCTTCTATTATCCATCTAATGGACTGTTGAGCTGCTGAGTGCTGTCATTTATTATAAAGATGGAAAAAAACTGGAAACCTGCATTTGTATTTCTTCCTTGTTCTAATGATAACAGTTACTCTTTCATGGAAATCTATTATGTACCAGGTGTTTTAGGTGTAAATGATTTCTAACATTCATAGAAAATCTTCAAAGTTATCTATTATTTGTTCTCATTTTACAGATGATGAAACTTAGGTTCACCTAGGTTAAGTGAGATGCCTAAGGCTACTCAGCTGCTTAAGTACCAGAACCAGTTCGTTCACTTACAGTACCATGATGTCTTCCAAGTACAATTGACAGACAAAATACAGGACGCTCAGTTAAATTTGAATTTCAGATAAACCATGAATTATTTCTTAGTCTAAGTATATCCTACACAATACTTGAGCTATACTTATACAAAAAAAAAAAAATCATGCAACATTAGGGACACATTGATAGGAAAATTATTCATTACCCATACAATACTTGGGATATACTTACAATCAAAAAGTCATGTAATATTTGGGACACCTTGATAATAAAAAGGTATTCATGGTTTATCTGAAACTCAAATTTAACTGGGTATCTATTTTTATTTGATAAATCTGGCAATCCTGTTCCCAAGACTGTTGATTTTTTTTATAGGCATCCTTTCACAGACTAAGACCATCTAATGCAGACAACAGAATGATTACAAAAACACACAAGAACCCCAAATCTAAATAAACCATATTTTGAGAACAGACGTGCGATATAGATTACTGATACGCATTATGTGATTCAGGGACTGGAATCATACTACTTCTATAGCATTCTCCATATATTTCTTTCCTTTTTATTTCTTGAAAATAGAGCAAAACTAAAAATATGTGTACATAAAAATCTAAACTGATACAGTTTGGGGTAAAATAAGTCAATAATTAATATTAAATAATCACTAATGAAGAAATGTGGCCTATGTGAACAGATTCAATTTCTTTTTTTCTTTTTGTTTTTTTTGCAGGGATGCATCATATTTTATTTAGCTGTTGTCACTATGAGAACTGCAACTGGCACTACAAAATCAACATGAACTTAAATACAGTAAATTATGAAGCGGACCAAATAATAGGTCCATCCGTTAACATTTTAAATGTTTCAGGAATAGATTTAACTACGAAACAGTCATGCAACTATCATGCTCTGAAATGGCATGCGTAATCCTCAAGAGACCAAACAGACAAGAAAAATAATGTCTATGGCTTGGCCTCAATGAACATGAATGAAAGCATTTTTCAAGCCACACAGACTGCAATATGATTCTGGTCCTGATGTCACCAGTTGTCTTCACGAAGAGGTCTCATGCTGAAAAGAAGACCCTATTCCTCTTGGTGTTTTCACCTTTTGGCTCTGGCTTTAGGAAATTAGGGGTTAGAAACACGTGCCTGTTGAAGTCTCTCTCCTTAAGAAAAAAAAATGAAAAAGAGAAAGGGAAATCTTAACCATGATTTCATATCAACAATCTTGAGTTTTACTAGAGTGAAGGATAAGACATTTCAAGACTTGGTTTAACTTTCCTAAAAATATGAAATCTGATGGGGGAGAGAACTCTTTTGAAGGATGAGATATTTCTTTTCATCCTGATTCCTATAAAACAAAACCCAAATAATTAAAAGAATAAAAGAAACAGGAGCAAATTTAAGTTCAGGCTTTTGTTTTGTTTTAATGCCTTAAATAAGTGACTGTGATTAACAATGCTTTATATTTGCAAAGCCTCACTAAACATTTTAAAATGCTAACTCATGAGTACTTAAACATCATTTTCACGTTAGCATCAGTCATTATTTCTTAGGGCTGAGAATTCCAACTGATTCCATTCTGTCAATGTAGAGGACTGTGTTCTGTTAAAAGGCTGCTAATTGAAGAGAGTGTTTTGGTAGTAAGCTCAAATAAGATAACACATGTTTACAGAAAAAAAAAGTCTCAGTTTTACTGGCATATCAATTTTTCAAAAGGCAGTAAAAAGTACAAAAGGAGCAAAATATAACAGATAATGTGTCTAGGATTTACTGTAAAATATATTCACCAATCTAATTTTAAATCTCTCACTGAAATCTCTATTGCCTCGCTGAAAAATGTGAATACACTTAAAATCTTAGTTCCCTTACTGTACGTAATTAACAAATGAGACCTATGGACTAAAAATGTCATGTGAAGAAAAAAAAAAAAAGACCGTCATGTAAACGCTAAGTCCTCCCATTTATCCCAATCAAGCTTTAAGAAATGGATGAAACTGATTCAGAAAATTCCAAGGGGCTCAGATGCCAGCCTCATTCACGTCAGGTCTACATGAAGGAAGCATCTTCCAACCTTGTGACATCTGAAAACGAAAACCATCACCACCGAAAACAATTCCTTACTTCCACTGTCTTCAGTGGCTTACTATCCTAGTGCTGACTGCAGAAGTACTTTGCAAGCACTGCGATCTCACGGAAAGCCGAAGGTATACTTGAGGGATGGAGAAGTGGAGACCTTAAGAAGGAAAACGGCTCTTGGAGTCAGATAAACCTAGTTTCAAATCCAAGCTCCCATGACTTAACGTAAAAGCGTGTGACCTTGAACGAGTTAGTTACTTCATGTCTTGGAGTTTTGGTTTCCACATCTGCAGAATGGAGGCACTCAAACTCATTTGGTTGCTAAACAGATGAAAGGAAATGTTTATATAAAACACTGAAGACAATGGCTGGTCCGGAAGAAATGCCCGATACACACTGGTGCTGATTGTTGTGTGTAATAGAAATATCTGAAACTTGGAACAGCAAGAATTTGATTGTTAAGACACAAAGGACCACATGCGTTAACAATAGTTTATTCTGTACAACCCTCTCCCTCTTTTTTGGAAGTCATGAGGATGTGACCTCTGATTGGAAAGGTAGCACCATGTGACACAGTCTACCTTCACAAACATACTGAACATCATTTTTAATTGCCCCATATTACTGGCCTCTAAAGTCATTTTTTTTTTTTTAAACAGTGATATATCAGCATCACTTGGCACTCATGAAAAAAAGAAACTAGAAATGTATTGTTTTCTCTTTTGGACCATCCTGGGTACCTCCTGTGTGAATATACTTGGCAAGATTTGCGATTCATTACCGTATCTGAAGTTGCATGAGAATAGAGTCACATAACCTTAAGAGAATGTAAATTGGAAATGTCCCGGTAAATAAATTGGTAACTCTGGTGCCAGAGGCCTACTGTGATCACTCTGCTGAGTATTTCTCCATTCATCAGGGATGTTAGAAGGATTCGCAAATGATACGAAGTCAAATCATTTGGCAGCAATATACAGAAACCTGGCATGTATAATACTGAAAATCTTGTTATACACTAAACATGTGTCACTGAGATACTGTTTTTCATAAAAACTCAATGAAACACGTGAAATTCTCCCCACATTTTTCATCTTGAACTGTCCTAGCGCTTGATTCTCTCAGAGCTTTAACCAAATTGTGCTTTTAGATATTTTTTTTAGCCTTCTTTGTTCTTTGCTAACCACTTCAGAATTTTAAAATGTTTCTTTCAACCACCTCTTTTTAAAATAAGACAGAAAAATTAAAATTTAAAGAACTGCTGACACGGATACTGTAAATTTCTATCTTTCCTAGATAAGTATGATGATTCTGAGGCTTCATTTTTTATGCATCTCATCGGTAAGACTTCTAAAAATTCCTGACCTGTCATTTTATGCCCACAGTAAAAAATAATGGGAAAGAGGCCTATTTATTTCGTTCCTCTGAAGTCAGGACCCACAATCTAAACATTCTAAAGAGAACAGCATACCCTCGTGAACCCAGGACGGCCTTAGGAGCTGAGAGATGTGGTTTAAATCCCAGCTGTCTCGAAACTAGCATGCTTTATTGCCTTGGGCTATTTACTTAACTGAGCTAAATCTCCTTTCCCCATCTGTGAAATACGAATACTTCACAGTGCTTGTTTGCAATATACAATGGCATTCAACACAGTGCCTGGCACACAGACAGTGTGCAATTAATGGTTATTACATTATTCCATCGTTCCACAGCTGGGCAGTACCAACGTCCTCTGCAATTCAGGGTCTGTACTCCATGTCCCCCAGCCCACGAGCATGCCCACCTGTGTGCATGTGCACTGGGGAGAAGGCGGTATCCTTTCTGATATGGAACTCTTACAGTATCAGGTACACATATGAGGAAACAAAACACATGTTCTCTCTCATACTCACAAACTTCGAACAGAGAACAGGACTTGCCTTTCCGAGCCATGAGAAAAAAGATACAGCTAGAAGAGCTGGACCAACAGGAAGTTGTGGGGAGGAGTGAAACTCTTGTGTTAACAAACCATATTGGACAAATCTAAGAAACAAAAACATCATAGAATATTTTGCTCTGTGGACTAATCATGAAATTCACACATCTTACTGAAGGCTCAACACTCCTTACCGGGCTGTTGGCATAAACTGAGGGATCAAGTTTCCTGTGGGAACAACGGGGTTTTGTTTTCGTTTTTCTTTTTTGGTGTTATTGTGTGTTTTGTAACATCTGGAGTTAGTTCTGTGATGTCCCTGAGAAAATGAAGCATAAACTATAAGAAGAGGTCATTTGATTTGGAAATTAGAAGTTTGCTTTTATTTCTTTTGTATTTATCTCAGAACGTGGTATTCGCTTGATCTGCCTCGAGATTTATGGAGGGGTCGGGAGAATTAGCTTCTACTCAGTCCTCTACTCCAGGCCCTGCTAAGCTTTCTTATACTTTTCCTATCTTCACCCATAGGAGGCTGCTAGTTCGGCTGGAAAACCATCTACTGAAAGATTTCAGATGGAAGGTAAGCTGAATGGTGTAACCTTTTTGCTTGTCGGTGGGGTTCTCGTTTAATTCTAGGCATAACGGGCGGCAAAATAGGTAGAGATGGAAAGGGTGTCCAAACCAGTGAACTAGGATTACAGCAGCATTGCTCTTTCCCTGTCCCAGAGATGTCCTGACCGTGACAATGAACAGGAAAGGTAACACTATGTAGGATGCCTTTCTATCATTTTATTAAAAAAAAATTCTTAAAAAAAAATTCTCCTTTCTTCCCTTCTATTCTGCTTCATATGGCTAGATACCTAATACATTCTTTCCTTGAATTGTTTTGGCAGCTAGTGACACTTTTGCAATTTGCTACGCTCGCCTGTAACCAAGGATAAGAGTTCTGGGAAGCACAGATCCCAGCATGTTACCACTCACCGATGTGTAACCTGGGCCATGTCCCTACTTGTTTGTATTGGTGGATGAATATCCCAAAGAATATGAAAGGTAACAGTAAATCGGGACTCATATACTCTTCCACATCTTTCTCACTCCCATTTCAGAATGACCATGTCAGGTTACGAATGGGAAGATGTGAGCGGAGATGAGTTTTTCAGCATTGGAACAAAGAATGCAGCAACCAGGTGATTAGAGAAAACTCCTACATAAGATGATGGCAGTGAGTCATTAGATTTTTCAACTGCAACTGGGGACAAATTAAGGCTTTCCATGAAAGCAAGGAAAGAATCCTCCACTTTAATTAACATCAAACAACATTAGATATCCCTTTTCTATAGTTTTTCACAGTGTTTAAAGGGCATATTGGATTGAAGGAGTCACGACAACTGCTCGGGGCAAAGAATTTTCAGCTGCAGCGACTACACTCTGAGCATTAGTACCCGAGCAGATTTTGTCGGCACTACAATGCTGCTAAACTTTTTCTTTTCCAGAGATGTCCACTTATTATGGTACAAGTGACCTATAGGGTTCCTCTTATGCAAGATTTCATGACTATTTCACCAAGCAATCAACACAATTGTAACTGCGAGGTATAGCTTTCTCACTGGGGTAACTGAAACATTGATTAGCTGATTCTAGTACTTAGGTGTCTCAATAATAGACACCGAACATATGTACTGATACGGCGGTTAGATGGGAATTAAAATTGTGCTCATTAACCTATGTAAATATGAGCATCACAGAGGTATGATGGATCCTAGGCAACCTGATAAACCAAATCAAACAAAATATACGTTTTTTGCCCTCTTAGTTTCCTGAGACACCATGTCCTTTCCTCCCTACAGAACAGATTGTTTTCTCCCCATCTGCTTTCTAGACTACACTGTCGTCTCCCACCCTTTAATTTTTGTCTTCCCCTAAAGCTCTGTCCTTATCTCTTTCCCCCTCCTTCCTTCCTTCTCCATTCTCTCTGTCTGTCTGCCTGTCAGAGAATCCATTTATTCCCACTTAGAGTTGAAAACAAGAAAGCCCTTCTAGCAGCCGACAAGGCCTTACGTGACCGGCCCCCTCCCACCTCTGACGTCATCTTCTCCTCAGTCCTCCGTCGCAGCTCTGCGGTCTCCTTCCCTCAGCAGCTTTACATTTCTGTTCCCTCTGCTCTCACAGCTCCATCAGGTCTGCTTAAATGCCTCCTTATCAGTGAGGCCTTCCCTGACCATCTTACATAAACCCCCAACTAACTCCCTAGCTTCCTCCTCCCTACTGTATGTAGTCTTCATAACACAAAAGGGCAACACCTAGTGAAACTTTACCTACCCTTCACATTTTCTAAGAATTAGCAGCTGGGGCTACTTGATTTATATAACATTTCTTAAAAATGCCACTGCTTAGTGTTTCTGAGGCCTGATACCCATGGCATGTCACACTGACGTAGCTCAACACTCTGCAGCGAAAATTCACTTGTGTAGAGATCAGTGTTTACAAAGAATCTCCAAAGGTTTGAAAGAACAGATGCATTCTAATTTTGAAAATGAGTCTTTGTTTTGAATAAGATATTTGCGGGCTTCACAAACACCAGTCATACGCAGCTTTTCCAGTGATCTTTAGGTTTAAGACAAAGCCATCTCAGGTTTGGGTGGACGGTTTATATGAAAAGTTCCTTGAGTTTATTTGTATAAATGACTCCCTTTCGACGGAGGGGAGACTCATAGAAGAAACAGGTCCGCTGCAGGTTAGGGAGCAGGGTAAGTACACACAGATCCTAGTACACATTCACTGAAGTAGCCCTCTTGCATTCAGCACAACCAGCTTACTGTTCAGCCTCCTTAGGAAACAAATAAAAAATTAATGTCTCTTTCACATCCTGTACATATCTGGAGATTTGACAGACAAACAGATCTTTGTACACCAGCGTGTTCATGAAGAGAATCGCAAAGGTAAATTATTAAAACTGAGAAGAAAGAAAAAAGAGACTGTTATGTGCAAATCTTCTTGGATATTAAACTTGCAGTTGGTTACAAAGCGGTCATGCACGGATAATGAAGGCTGGCTGTGATCCCCAAGGCCTTCTTTCAAAATCTGCCTTTACAACTGCAAAACCAAGTGATCTGAAGTTGGAGGAAAAACTGCCTCTCCCGTCACAGTCTATTAGAATGCTGAACTCTGATTAGTTAGAAGTTAATCTACAATCTGCAGCATGGAGAAGGTTTCCAATGCCACAGGTTTCTGCAGACGCATTTTTCTTAGCAGGTATTTGAGTAGCCCTCTTTCCATCTGGGAAAGAAAAACAATTGAGTTCGACATGCCTCTACGGACTCTACTTGATTAAAATCTATGAAGCGCTTTGAGCGTATAGAGGAAGTTAATCTATAACTTAAAAAATTTTTTTATCTTGAATCAAAGGAACAAAATGAAACTCTAAAGTGACTGATACAATATTTTAATGGGAAAACGTTTTGGAGAGGTATGGGCGGGGGGGAAAGAACAAAAGAAGTGGTATGCTACAGGTCTGGGAGCTGAGTTTACTGCCGCCTTCCTGTCACCATCTTAGAAGATGGAAAGGCAGCACTATCTGTAAGGTTTCTGATGAGACCAATTGGGGTGGGTGGAAAAGCACCTTGGAGAGTTGGATACGAATATCAAATT
Organism: Rhinolophus hipposideros; assembly: GCF_964194185.1. NCBI lineage: Eukaryota > Metazoa > Chordata > Mammalia > Chiroptera > Rhinolophidae > Rhinolophus > Rhinolophus hipposideros. Next base: position 60,539,364 of record NC_138046.1, read on the forward strand.
ACCCGGACAAGCAGGAATATAGACTCAGAACAGGAAGGGCCCTCAGAAAATGCTTGTTCTAGTCTCCTACCTGTGAATAGGGTTCCTTGACCTCCCATAGGAACCTGTGCCGATCCTTTATTACTTCTAAAAGAAAATACTTCCTTACGTCTAACTAAAAACTGTCAGTTTCTTAAGGCCGTATCTTATGTATTGGTCACTGAGAAATAAAAGCCTGGTCAATATCTTCCTTAAAATTTTTTGCACAGAGGTGTAACTTGTTCCCAGGACAAGTGGTGCCTGAGTCCCACAAAAGTGGAGCTAATTCTTAAATGCAATGCAATGCAATGCAATTCTTAAATGCAATTTCTTAGTTTGTAGGGTAAAGGTTGGGGAGGAGGGATGGGGTCAGAAAGGCCCTTAGGAAAATTGGTGTGGACTCCAAATTAAGCCACTCGACACCATTTTCTAGAGTAACAACTCTCTCATGGAGAGTTCTTTCTAAAAATTTAATAATGTTTAGGTTTTCCTCTGGGTCTTCTCTCTACTTGTTGGACATTGCTTTTTAAATTATAGGCTTCTCCATCTTCGTACGCCTTCTCCCCCCCAAAGAGACAAAGCTGGAAACGATAACAAGAGACGGGCTAACCAATATGCAGTGTAAGGATATTCCCAGTTTTCCATGCTCTAATTCTCCTAACATACTCATATCATAGCATTTGTTCTGTAACATTTGAAGGGGCAAGTGTAAACTTATAAGATTGCTTCCGATGTATTTGTTGAAACCATGAATCCCGTCTTTCAGATAACCACCTTGGGAAGCCATAAACTTATCTTGGTGAGGGCCATTGGTGATTGACACTGCTCTTTCAGAATTAACCTCTGAATCCAATGACTCAGTCTCATTGTTTTAGATGCACAGTATTTTTGAGCAGAGATTTAGTTGCCCAGTTTGCTCAGACATCTTATTCATCAACCTCGTCTCAGTATCACTTTTGGTCATTTTCAAAAATCAAATCCACTCTGAAATTGCAAAGATTTAGTATCCCTGAAAAGATCTAAAGCACATGCTACATAACCCTTAGGGAAAAACCAAAACAGCCATTTCCCAAACATTGAGGGCAATGTCATCATCTTTCAATTAAGATAACAAGGGGGATAAAATTCCTATGACGCTACATATGATTTGACTTTAAAAAATAGACACACCTAATATAATGCTGATTTCATGGTCAGTAGTCTTCCACGAAGAATCAAAAATCTTTTTCTAGGAAATCTGTGCACATTCTTATCTCTATGCTATCCGCTTGCTGCCCTTAATTATTTTCTATTTTACTAATTCCTAACTGACCTTGATCTTGTTTCTGAGGGAACGTACACATCAAAAAAAATAAATAAATAAATAACGAAGTGTTAGAAATCCCTCCGGACATATTGCCACTGATATAGAGACAGGGAAAGAAAGACGTGGCCAAGGAAGCAGAAAAGCTAAGACAAATGTAACCTTGTATCTAGTGACTTGTACCTTCACTGAGAACCAGGAAACATTCATTCATTCATTGAGTATCTCCCATGTATTGTCACATACTGCTTTATTTCCTGAGGGATCAACAATGAGCACTACGGACAAGGTTCTTATACTCCTGGCACTTAAGGGTCATCCAAGAAGCATCCAAGATGCTCACTCTCTTTTAGTCAATTTCCCAGACTCACCCGCCCGGAGAACTGTCTTACTGTCAGCTGAAATAATATTCTAGAGTCTGGAATCTAGATCCTGGTTTTTTGCTTTTTTTTGGTTTTTGTTTTGTAAATCATCATTAAGAATGAATGTCACATGGGAGGGAATCAAAATCTTAGCAAATAAAGAGAGATTTCTTTCTCTTGGATATAAGGCACCAAATCTTTTTCCAAAGTAAATTAAAATGGTTTTGCTCAATTTGCTTTTCACAAAGACATCTTGATTGCCAGTCAGAACTCTCTGTTCTTCTAAGTAGAAAGTCAGTGTTTGATGAATTGTCCTACCTTCCAGGATATTGACAGCAAGATGTTCTTACTGTAATTATGGGGTAGCACCTTTCCCTTTATTGATGCTGCCTGAACAATCAGAGTAATTTTCATCTGTAGAGAAATACACACACACACATACACACACACACACAACAACTAGTGGAAGGCAAACAACACAAATGGAAAAGGGAGCACTGATGAGGCATGGGGAAAAAAGGCAACACAGCCCCTAGAGGTCAGAGTGGTCCTCAAGTTAACCCCACACGTCCAAGCCAGATTGTTGGTAAGGGAAGTGTCATTTTTGTTAATCAGAAGAGAGAGAGCATACTGGTACACCTCCCCTTCCTCATTAAATTCCAGACCCCAAAGGCTGCTTCACTAACATCACTACAGGACGCACTCATCCTTTCTTATATATGATGTTAATATATCTGTTAAGTATTTAACAGATATAGGCACTCAGATACCCATACTGTTTCCTTTATGTACATTTGCTTCAGTCTTGGCTTAGTTTAACAGCCTCTGAAAGGGCAGGCTCTGTGTTGGTTGCGCTTGCTTCATGTGTGGTATTATATTCAGAGAAGCGCTCTTAAGTTTAAGCCCAATATAGCACCTAATCCAAAGGAGGCATACCATGTATTATTTCTTAATTAACGAAGACAGTGATGATTAATTTATTGTAAATACTAGCTTTGCATGTGATAACATTCTTATTTGAGTTTAATCTTTTGACAAGCTGGCCTTTTTAAAGAGCTGTGCTTAGTATATGGCGGAACAACTGTAAAGGCCCAGGATTTACCAGGAAGCTAATGAAGCAAAAGCGTCAGGACCTCTGCCTTGAATGGGAGGGGCGCCCGCCAAGTGTTTCTGTAAGATTTGCAAAAGAAAGACATGTTTGTATTCTTTGCCTTAAAAGGTTCTTCCCAAATTGTGTACATGCAGGACTCACAAATGTGAATCCTCCAAAGCATAAGGGATGCAGGCAAACCTGAAAAGAAGTCTGACGAAGAATGAGAGAAGCGCCAAAAGTTGGGAAATGCCAAGCTATAGACAAAAGATAGATAATTAGGCTCAGGGAAGATGGGATTAAGGGATGTAACTGTATCTATGGACCTGAACTGGATATTGATTTAAAGGAAAAGCTTATTAGACATCTTCCATATTTCCAGAAGGCAAAATAATAGGGCCTGCATTTGAATGCTAAGAAAAGAAACTCTGAGAATTCAAACAACTTTACAGTAAGAATGGCAAAGCAGTGGAACAAGTCAAGTTATGAAACTGCTTTCTCTAGAAACGTATTTGAAAGATTAGCTAATTAGCTGCTAAAGGGGTTGGGAAAACATGCCAGGAGCCTGAGTTATGAGATAAATCCACAGGGAATGCCTCAGTTTCTATTCTAGGATATTTTGGCTGTATGGGCGTAAGTGTCTGAGTCATTAGTTTATAAAACAGGACAAATAAAACGAATATGCAATTTCACGTCTCTCTTTGACACCATGAATCTGGAGTTGTTATAGCCAGAAAGAGTTGATCTGTGAAAATACCAGGAAACAATTTTATAAGGCAAATCACGTCAAAATTGGGTTTGGATGGGATAGAGGTCGGAACCAGAGATATTTTGCTTTAAGATCCCCTTTTCAAAACCAGAAATAATAAGGACATTGTTATATAGTGGTGATTGCATTCTGGGAAGCAAGCCATTCCATCTGTATATGAGCACTGCGGCTCCATTCCACAATGTAAAACCCATCTCACTTGTGATTATATCCTTGAACATGACCTAGATTTGGTCAAATATCACTACTTACTTACTTACTGATGGGAATATCCTTTTCTCATTATGCTAATGATCTACTGCCCTCTCCTTTACCTCCTTCCTCCCCGGGGTATGATACCATTATTTATAGAGGAGTTTTCTGGCTTCATCATGAATCTTCTGCTTAAGTTGCCTTATTTATTGGTACAGAGGGATTTTGCCATTAGGCTTGACATGTTGGTCAAATAACTTACTAGGGGATTTAGGGAGTTTACAGACACACTGGATTTTATATCCTGTACAAAACTTGCAATAATAAACGCCATGTTTTAGATTTTACTTCCTCCAGTGTAAACTTCTGCCTGTTTGACTCAGAGGTACTCAAGTACAATGAAGTCTCAAGGTTACTATCTGCATATTGTGAGTGCTTATACTTAAGTACTTACAAAGGTAAATTATGACACTGTGATATACCTAAGACATTTAATATGACTAGATTTTATCTTGTAAAATGTATGACTATTTCTCTTCTTTTAAAATGTAGCAACTCCCCACAAGAGAGAAAGGGAAACGTTTTTTATTCTCTTCAAAGAGTCTTTGTAGGTGGCAAGACTTACAGAAGATGGAAAGATTGGGTATATGTTGAAAGAACAGCTCTTCTCTGATTTCTATCATAAAGAGAAAAAAACTAGAGACATAAGCAGGGAATTAGCTGGCTATGGTTAAATAATGAAGATTTAAGGTGTCGTAGTCAGTCACAAGTGAGTGGTAAGCAAATCATGAAGTGATGCTGACAAATGAGCGGTTGGATGCTAGAACATACCAATAAAATGGAGGAAACACAGGGAACTTCCCACCCCTAATGAAAGTTCTCTACTCAAGAGTTAAACATGGAAAATAGAGTTCACTTTGGGATTTCACAACATAGAGTGATGGGGTGAATGTAGACAAGCTTAAGTACTTTAGTGAAATACTTGCTGATACAAAGTTGATGAAGAGTCAAGGGAGTCGTTAAAATAATGAAAGGTTTTTCAAAAAAACTAGCAGAGAGGGCAGGGTGAGAGGGTGGAGAGAGAGCCCGGCTAGAGGGCTGTGAAGCATTTAATACAAAGGCCATTTATTATTAGATTTCTAGCACAGAAGGAGCATGATTATCAGTTATCCATATAGTTACTGATCAATAAACATTTGTTGGCTACCTCTATGTGCCAGACACTCTGCTGTGTGATAAAAATGTAAAGACAAGTGACATGCACTTACTTCACAGCAACTCACAGTATAAAGAAGAAGACAGATATGCACACGAGCAATTATAATGAGTGAGTATTACCACATTGTGTCAACCACGTGATATGAGTGTACAAAACAGGAAGCAAGGAATTCTCCCTGGAGTTGGGGAGGAGGTACTAGGAAAGATGTAATGGAGAAAGTAGCCACGGAATGGAGTCTTCAAGGATGAAGATGATTTCACTGGTGGAAGGGAGGTTGTGAGCACGACAGCATTACAGGCAGAGGAAAGCACGGTGCTTGGAGGTATTAGAGTACCAAGGGTTTTCAAATGCTAGCTGAGACTTTACTGTCACCCATGGGAGGCCATTAATGGTTTCTGAGAAGGTAGGTGTCCCAGTGAGATCTATGTTGTAGAAAGAAATATCTGGCAGTGGTATAAAGAGAGTTTAGAGGGTGCTAAGACTGAAGTCAGATGACTGAAAAGATTACTGCAGTAGTCCAGGGGAGAGACAACAAATACCAAAACCAGGGCAACTCAAGTGAGGACATTTCAGGCAGAATCAACATAAAAGAACAGATACAAATGATGAGGGAGAAGATATCAAGTTGCACCATTAACCAAAACAGAGTATATGGGAGGGAGTTGGGAAAAGATGTAATGAGTTGCATTTTGAATACGCTGAGCTTGAGAGTTGTGTGAAATCTAGAGGCATCCAACAAGCCGTAAACGTGTGTCTAGAGTTGAAGAATAAAATCGCAACTCAGGAAAAGAGTAGAAACCATGAGAAGAGAGACGAATTGCCCGGGGAAACTTTTGTTGGACTGCGAGTAGGCCCTTGGAAGTGCTCATATTTAAGATTGAAGGATGGGGATCCAAAGAAATAGACTGAGGAGATATTTATACTGCAAATCAAAAAAAAAAAAAAATCCTGCCTCATTATGACACAGGACTGTTCTACTGATAAGGCTGTCTGTGTAGCGTACTTTAAGGTAGCGTGGGGGGCAATCGGGCCCATAAAGCATACATTGTGTCCCTAACATAATACAGGCACTATGTGTCTTTTGTGCCCGGGATGTGTAAGGGACCTCAGGACGACTAGCTGAGCATGACTTGGGTCTCACACACTAAGTCTGGGTTCAGCCCCCACAGTCATCCTGCCCAGCACACAAATTGAGTGCGGTACATCCGCCGCTGGGACAATATATGAAGAAATGAATGTCACCAGGAAAGGACAGGGGAAATCAACAGCCAAGCTGATACCACAACTCTTCCAATCAAACTCGAAATTCCCATATTCTCAGAAGCTCCCATACTCTCAAGGAAGGGCTGCATTGGAAAGTTTAAAGGCAAGAGACTGTATCTGCTTTCTACAAGTTCCCTATTAGAATTTTTCTTCTGCACCCTTGTTTGCATGCTCTATGTTAAGGGTCCCCAAGCTTATTTTGTCAAGGGCCAGACAGTAAATATCTTTCGCCCTGGGGGTCATATGGACTCTGTCTCAACGACTCAGCACTGCTATTTTCCTGTGAAAGCATCCACAGACAATACATAAATAAATAAGCATGGCCTTATGCCAATACAACTGTACAAAGGCAGAGGGCAGGCTGGATTTGGCCCCGGGGTCACAGATTGCTGATCCCTGATCTTTATCATGGGGGAGGCCATTACCAGAGGACGCCCATCTGAAAAACAAAGATCATGAAGCTGGATGATGAGAACAACTGACAGGGTAAGTTGCAGGATGTTCTTGACAGGAAAAAAAAAAATTCTCAGAGCCAGGAAGACTAGGCAGCCATGTACATAATGTTCTTCCACAGGGAGAATAATAGCTGCATTTCCCCCAAATATTTCCTCTCTCAGCTAGTCAGGCTGCAAGATGGTCTTGACAGTAAAATTCCTCTGCTGGATTAAAGCATCACCCCGGATTTAAAGGGCATGTATGTAGCACAGAACGAGTGACACATTAGTCCTTTTTTATTTTATTTTTTTATTGATGAACACGGGTGTTTGTTACAGCAATATATATTTTAAAGAGCTCATGGTGGCCCATGAGGGGATCGAAGCAGCTACCCTGGTGTTGTTAGCACCAAGCTCTACCCAACTGAGCTAACCGGTCAGTAACCCCCACACTAGTCTCGAATGAGTTTATCAGATTAACTGGATGACAGCTAGCAGAGAACAATGACCAGGGCGAAAGGAATCCAAGATGAACTAAATGTCTTTGTAAATTCCTTATAATTTTTCACATGTTTGGCAAAAAATATTTGGTAAAAATATGCTTTTACTCCACTAACATGCTTTGCTATACGTGCCATCTTTCGTCAGAGCTTCCTGTCTAGAAACTCATCTTGGAATATCAATGTCAAGCTTCCAAAATGAGGAATCTGCGCTATCTCGGGGAAGAAGCAGTCACTGAGGTTGGATTAGTATTTGTCTGAAGTATTGTTTTGCTTTGTTCTGTTTTCTCTTGACAAAGGACAGGTATTAAGTTCATTAACAAGGACAAGAACCATAGCTTTCGAAATAAAACTGATAAAAGGACAGACATTTTCTCATGAATTTTCTTTTTTAAGTTTTGAATTTCACCTGTGTCTAAAAGTAGTCAATGTGCCATGCTTCTAGGTAGAGATCTCTGTTTGCGTTTGCTCCATATTCCAGAATACAATGTTACAATTCTGCAACTTACACGATAAACACTTAGCAAGATTGTTTCTCTCAAGTGTGGTGGAATCAGTTTTTATTTTTCGTTAGAAAACACACCTTATGAACCAGATAGGGTTTGTATGAAAATCATCTAATTACAAGGAGTGAAATCTTCTAAACAGGAAAGCTCAGTGATTCCTACATTTAAGGTAAAAGCTATAACGCCAAAATCTAAATCTTAACTTAAAATAGTAATTGTACAAGGAACTTTATAACCAATGCTTAAACTTCTCAGCCACTATCATTCTATTTGACACGTTTTTTTCTTTCCGTACCACTTATAGTTTAACATGTAATATAATTTTTCTAATTAAGTTTATACCTTATTGTCTCACTTTCCCCATTACAAATTAAGCTCCACCAGGCCAAAGATTTTAGTGAACTAAACAGGGCCAGTGGATACAACAGTGTCTCTAATTTAGCAGGCACTCAATAAATATTTATTGAATGAATGAATGAATGAATGAATGAGAAAAAACAAGTAAGCAAGCAAACTGGAAAAGCAGAGGTGTCTTGTATAAGTATATTCCAGCTAAAGACAGAAAACAAACAGGGAAGGATAACTCGAAAATAAATGAATAATGTTTTCTATTTACATTTCTATTCACCAAGATTTAATATATGCATATATATATATATATATGTATATATTTAAATGAGCACAAGTATGCATTTTGCAAATATATCCCATTCGTTGGTATTTTGCCAATTTGGAACTTTTGACCATTCAAAAAATGCTGAGCAGAAATGTCCTTTTGTGTTGTCTATTTTACAGAAACCGTTAGTTGCCTGCCTGAATCCATCTAACATCAATCTTCTTACTTGCTGGCAAGTGCCCTAGATTGTTTGCTGCTCACTCTCTACACAGTTACATACTCAGGGAACTGGCCCTACCCCCGCCCCAGGGGTAAATCATAATTAGTCTAAGATTCTCCTTGATGGTGATTAGTTTAGAGATGGGCACGTGATCAATCCTAGACAATAGAATTTGAAGGAAATCTCTGCCCATCAGCTTCTGGAAAAGTTTTTCTCTTTAATAAAAAATGGTTCATGGGAAGCAACATCCTTTTCTTTGTTAGATATCATAATATTTGCATTTGATGCCTGGAACAACTGCAGTCATTTTTGCAACCGTGAACCAACATGCCAAGGATAGCAGACAAAAATATTTGGAAAATCTGAGGTCCTGGGTGTCATCACTAAGCTACTGAATTAACCGATCCTATAATTGCCTTACCTCTACACTGCGTGCGACGTATGAGAGTAAAACCATATTCTTAAGCTAATTTTAGTTATGCTTTCTGTTACTTGGCAGCTAAAAGCATCCTGATAGACTATGAAAAAGAGCAAATGTCAAAACATGCTAGTCTGTTTAAAAGCAAAGTTACAGCAATTATTTTCAGGTGCTTACAAAAACACTGGAGCAACAATACCTACATACACAAGCAGTTATAGTAATAGTTATAAATTAATTTAGCCTATGCATTAAAGCCTGAAATATGCATGAAAACATATTTTGCCTAAATAATGCTCAAATGTAATAAATGTATATTTCTAGGATATCATATGCTTCAGACTTTTAATGTAGTATGCAAGAAGCACATAATTATGATGTGTATTAAAGAGGCTTATCTTAAATTGATTTTTTTATTTATAAATCTTGTATTTTAAACTAAGGAACAAGTAAGTACTCGAGCAAGTACTTTCTGGTAGATGTCACCTGATGAAGGAGGACAGCTCGTAACACTAAAAATAGTTAACCTTCAAAACAAAGTTTTCAATTTAGTGCGGTCATCAACCCATATCTCCCATCTAGAGATTAAATTGGTCACTACATTTATACTTATTATCTTATCAACATTTTAGTTAATCATCTGTCTTGTTCTTCCTTATCACTGTTGCATTTATACATCGGTAATACACATGAAACATTAGGATTTTTACTCTTACACCAAAGACAAGCAAAAACAAATTACACACTATTACAAACTATACTGTCTAGAGTACAAGAAAGTTTGGTTCTTTTGTGCACTATAAATAAAATTTCAAAAAAATGAAAGAAAATGACTTCAGCTAAACCATCATATTGAGTAATCCATTAACTTGAACACAGAAGTTACAGGATCTTGGAGAATAGTGGATTGAGAACATCTTCCATTTCAAAATGCCAAGATTTTAAGAGATGAATGCTGTGTTCCCTGGCTTTTTAGGAATATTGCGCAATCTCTAATTTGCTCACAAGCCCCATCAAGAACATAAGGAAATTCTGATTATCAAGAGACCAAACACTTGCAGAAAATGAAATCAAAACGGATATATGAGCAAAATCAGGAACCGTGTGATCATCAGGATTATAATATGTTTCAGATCTAACAACAATGACAGAAAAGGTTTAAAAAACTGCATTCTGTGACTTTGAAATTTGGTTCAGGGAGAGAATGAGAGAAAACAAAAGGAAATATACAGAGCGTATCAACAAAATGTATACACATTTTAAGAAAGGAAAAAACTGTATTAAAATTGTAATAGTCAATATATATGGATAACAAAAGATTAATACGAGTCACGTTTGACTTCTACAGTTACAAGAGGTGCTCAAAGTGGTTACCGTCAGCGTAATTTTAATGCAGTTTTTTCCTTTCTTAAAATGTGTATACACTTTGTGGCACCCTGTGTGTGTGTGTGTGTGTGTGTGTGTGTGTGTGTGTGTGTGTTTTATGGAAACTCTGATTTTAAAATCATACTATTACTTTTGTTAAAGCTTCTTGTGATTAAATTATAAACCTTTATATAATTAACAATTTGCACTTGTAAACTGAAAAACAGCCAAATTGAGGTAAATAGTTCTTAAATCAAAATATACGGTAGACTGTAGCAGAATGCTTATGAAACATTAGTGTGAATAGGTCCAACTGGCAATCCACCAATTACCAATTTAAGGTGCCTTGCCACAGGCAAGTTTGATGAAGGTGTTGTGTAGAAAACAAAAAGAGAAAGCAACATTTCATTGGTTTATTTACAAGTGGCTTTTAATAGTCAATGATGTTTAGCATGGCACCGGAGACCAGGTATTCTGGAAAAGACACCATGAAATAAGCCAATCAACATTTAATCACAACTGAAGACATAACCAATGGCATTATACCCTAAATGCTGATGGGCATATCCATATAGGCATAAGCTACTAGGATTTTTACAAGGAAATATAAATTTTAGGGCTTAAATTTTCACAAGATTTGTATTATTATTTTAAAAAACTATATTCACAATCTGAATACCTATGTACACACACAGAGAAATGCCTGGAAGGATAAATGCCAAGGTATTAATATTAATTATCTCTGGGTAGTAGAATTTCAGCTGATTTTTTTTCCTATGGTTTCCAATTTTGCTACAATTTACACACGTGAATTAAAAATTTTACAAGCCATATGATCTAGGACATCTTTCAATGATATAGAAAATATTAGAAACTAAAACAATACCTTATAGTGATCAAGTTGCTAATTGAAATTATCATATTAATGTGACAGATGCATTATTAACTTATCCAGTACAAATTTTGCATACTAATTTGAATCATCTCACATTGGTTTGCCAAATGAAAATTAAAAAAAAAAAATCTTTAGCAGATAATTCTAAGCAGGGTTTCTTAATCGGCACTACTGACATTTTGGGCCAGGCATTTCTTTGTTTGGGGTGGGGGGAGCGGCTGTCCTGTACACTGTAGAATGTTTAGCACAATCCCTGGCTTCACCTCTAGATGCTAATAGCACCTCCTCCTTGGTTGTTGACAACCAAAAACGTCTCTAGCCTTTGCCAAATGTCCCTTGGGGGACAAAAGCTCCCCTGGGTTAGGACTAATGCCCTAAAGTAACAGGACACAAGTCAGTCTTTAAGCAACTGACTTTGACCTAGATAATCTGCATGGATTGGCCTATTGCTCAGGACACCTGTCAGTCATAAGAAGTAATTGAAGCGTGGTTACTGCTTATCCAGTCATATGATGGGTAGCCTTTTGATCATCATAATGACCTCAGTGCACCTTCCCTGGAAATGAAATTGCTGTTTCTCCACTTTGAAGTCAGCATGGAAAACTAGGAAACAATATATGTTTGTCACTAAACATAAACACCAAATAAGGTGGGGAAGAACTAAAAGCGAAGACCTTCTTTAAATGTGAAAGGCCACACAGTAGGAAAACAATGACTGGACCCACTTAACATGCCACCTCCTCTTTAAAGCCTTCCTCAAATCCCACAAAAAAAATGCCTCTCTCCTCTGTGCACACAAGCTATTTGTATATATGTATCGTATGTATATATGTATCGTATTTCATTACTCATATTTGCTCCTCGGAAGGCCTTTCCTACAAGAATGTAAGCTCTGGAGGGCCAACATTCTGATTTTTTTCATCCTTGGTTGTTGAATCCATTCATTGTTTTAATTTATTATTCATTCATATATGTCCTTAGTGATGAGCACTGCGCTCCAACCCAGAATAAGGTAATCATAGTGCTGATCACAGAGGATATGGAGGTGAACACATTACAGGGCGAAATGTGCTGGGATGGAGGTATGAAAGCACACGGAGGGGTGATCTATGCCAAAATGGCAGCGTCAGGGAGGGCTTCTTAGATAAAGTGACTTGAACAAGTTGGTCAAACAACTGGAGAGGCAGAGGGAGGAGGAGTGAGCATGGCAGGCAAAAGGAGCTCCGTGGCCATGGTTCCTGAGAGAGAGTCCAGCCTCCTACCAGCTAAGGCATCTTTTCTGGTAAAAGATTAGCAGATGGACACATGAGAATGAAGCAAAATGAAGAAAAACTCAGTAGGTTGGGAGGGTGGTGCCAGCAGCATTAGCCTCTGGGATCTTCCTGAGCCATTTGTTAACAGGTGAGCTTTGATAACAATCAGTAGCTTTGGCCAATCTCAAGGCCACTCACTGGAAGGGGTCAGCTTGTACACCTACTGCTGATCTCATAACTTTTCTACTTCGTGGGGTTTGGATAGAATTCAACAATAATTTATTTATGGGGAACACTTGTTTGAAAAGTTCTATGTGAGGTGTTGCTAGAACTAAAGATACTGCACTTCGTTTCCTGGTTCTAGTTCTTACTAGACTTTAATAAGAAAAGGAGGACTTGAATGGATTTTGTTAATTTTTTTCAGTGTTAACGATTACATTGCCTTAGATTTTTAAAGGGCAATATTCAGCTTGCCATAAATAATTCCGACAAATTTTAGAAATACTGTTAGAAGTATTTATATTTTACAATTTGATAATATTAATCTAAAATGTGTCAGATATTTTAAAACTATATATACCAGTAGGCACTTCTATCATGTTGGGGAATTGGGGTTTTCTTTAAACCATGTGTGCCATTATTACATATTCCTTTAGTTCCTTGTAATATTTAGCTTTTTTATACAAGGAACAATCGTATCAGAAAAACAAGACATCTACTTTTGGCCCAAAGTAAACAGTCAAACAGAATACAACAGTTGATAGGTGACATCATTTTCTAAAGAAGAATTCAATGACGTCTGTATAATATAGGAAGGTCTATTCTCTGGCACAGCTGTGGAATGAAGTATTCTGGTCAAATATTCTGCTTGATAGAGTTACCATATATTTTACATGGATTGCCTATTTTCAAAGAGTTGCACTAGATCAAAATAAACCTAAAGCTATGTAGCCTGGGTGGTCCCAACTGAGCTCAAAGGGAATTATCTCCGTGTGTGAGATTAAATAGAGGGAGTTGGTGGACCCTCGGGGCTCTATTTGCATGAAAGGAATTAAGCTGGTACTTTATTTATCCCTGTCTTCCATGAGAAGGAAGATACCTGCCTAGGTGCCTGAACAGAAGGGAGGAAGAAGGGCTATGGTGGGGTTTATGGTCTGAGGTCTCTAGGACTGGAAATTTTTTTTAAGCCTCTAAGGGGAAAGGGATCAGGAAAGAAGCAAAAGGAACTGTTTTTAGGAAGGGTCGTGTGAAACACGGCTATCTGTGCATTGAGCACAACACCACTACGGTACTGCAAGGATTGGTGGTAAAATTAGAGCAGTCGGAGTTTGCAACGTCTGCCCAGATGTAGGCATTTTCATTGAAGGCCAACCCGAAGCAACTTTGTCAGCAAAAGGTATTTAGCAAAAGGGAGCTGGAGCTGTAACAGGTCAGGAAGGGCAGGGCTTTGTTTTGTTTGTTCAGTGCTATATGCTCATTACCCTAGGAGAGCAGGCACTCAAATACTCATGGACAAATGTCAGGTGCTGAAGACAGACGGCATGGTTTTTGAGCCCACAGGAGGTGACTCGAGATGTACTTCTGGGAATGGAAACTTTGCAAGGAGCTAGAGTCCTGCCAGTGGGGGTAAAGAAGAGACAGTGTGCGATACTGGAATCACTGTTACTAAGGTGACCCCCATTGGAATTCACAGATGATGAAACCTGGAGACATTTAGCTTACAAATAAAACTATATTAGTCAAGAGACACATCAGGGTGTTCGCAGTTTCTCACGGGCATAGTATTCATAGTATTAATTACCATGTGATTGGCAAAGCGAAGACACGTCAACTTATGAGGCATTTAATAGAGATTTGGGATGATGGGACTCTAGTTAACAGTTTATATGACTGATTAAGACTTATTTGTTAAAGAATACATTTAGTTTCTTATGTAAGTCCACAATTTTTATAATGCTGCACTCAAGTTTCCTTTAAATGTCAAGTGCTTTGTGAATTGAAGGTTTAAAAATATGTCAAAATAACTTAAGTCTTTTTGGATCAGGAATTATATATGCAATCTTTTTATGCAAAAATTCACCCTCATTTCTTTAAAGGCAAATTGCCTTTAATGAATGAGTAAAATGTCCTGTGTATTGTCAATTTAGTCATTTGAGTCTAACTAAATGCAGATGCTCACTTTGGCTTTCCAATTATAGTTTCGATTTAGACATGATTGAGGCCTTATAAAGAGGAAAATGGCTTGAGGGAGATGAGAGCTTCTCAAAATTAAGCATCTCCATAAGCCAATATGCCTACACAAGGAACTCTCACACAAGTTTAGATTTTAAAGGAACAATTACTTAAGGGGGAAGGAAGCACATCCCTAACCGAGATTTAAGATAAGAGTGACCTCAATTGTCCTAACTCCCCATGCCCTAGGAGCTGTGGGAGCAATTAAGCAAATCAAGGCATCATGACAACATACATTTGCCTCTGAGCCTTCATTTAGTTTTGATACCGCGCTCCCTAAGTTTCTCTCTATTCTAAGATGCTCAAGTCCTCTTGGGTACGTGCTGTTGTCTTCTGCTGCTGCTTCTGCTCCCCATACTTGACCTTTCCCAGTCTGGGAGGAGGGTTCATGCTAAGTGATTACGGCTCAAGTCAGCCAACCTTAGATGGTCTGCCCTTTAATTGTCATAACTCCCCATGCCCTAGGAGCTATGGCTAGAACCAGAGTTCTTTTGATTTGGTAAACTACTTTAATTTTAAACAGCTTAGATTTTATCCTTAGGCCATAGGGAAGTCATTAAAGAATTTTAAGTCAGGACATTATCTTGTTAGGTTTTAGTTTTACTCTGACTATTATGTGGGGAATGTATCAGAAGTTAGAAACGGTAAAAGAAGTCGACACAGATACCAATCATAACATTATCATAATAGTCCAGCTGAGACACGCCAAGACTGAATGATGGTCTAAAACTCCGTAATTTATAGATATCACTTAGCCTCCCAACACTTAGCTATTTTAACACTCATCTAAGAGCTGTTCAAACATTGTTCAACAAAAGTCCCGATTTAAAAAACAAAATAAAATGTATCAAATGAACTTATTTTGTTCATTTATTAACACTTATTTTGTTGAGGAGAAATCTTCAAGCATGATTAGCAGTAATGGTAACACTTTCTTATGTCAGTGAATCTAATTCTATAAAGCCCTATTCCTATATTTCTAGTATATGATATATAGAATGAAGACTCTCTCATACAACAAGTATTTATTGAGTGCCTGGGTAAAATATTTCTCTTTAAAAAACAAAAACACACAGGAGCAGCAGGAAACTGACAGATTTAAAAAAGAAAAAAATATATTTTCTGTAATTTATTTGGAGCTATAAAAGTTACTGAAGTATAATACTTGCCTCGAACACTTTCCCAACAGCTGAAATTAATTTTTATGCCTAAGCAAGGTACTGCATGGTGGTGAAACATATAAGGTTCAGTGATTTTGAATATTCTATTCAAAACATCTCAAAAGGAAAAAGGCTGTGCAGTCAACTATTTGAACTGGTAGAATGACTGAAACATAAAGGAGAATAAGCAAAAAAGATGTTGAGACATTACATAAACATGGAATTTTATTTTCTTCAAAAGGTTCAATGGAAAATTAGGATTAATTAATCTTGCCTATAATATAAGCAGTTTTTTAAACTGATGATTTCAGAGAAGCTAACTAGAAAGAGCATTTTAATTCCGAACTTAGAAATGTTTCCAATTACATATATCTTCATGCCAATATACAGGACATTCATCTTGAATAACTTTAATATCCTCATTAGTGGAATTTATAAGACGAATGATATGAATAATTAATAGAGCACCATCTCATAAAGATTACCCAATTTTGCTTTCATTAATTTGAATGTGATTATTTTGAAACAGGTCTTAATCCGTACTATCAACCCCTTTTGTTTAATTCTATTTTCCCCATCCTTTAGAGGATATCTCTCTGAGGAAGATTTTTTGGTAAGTGCATTTTGTTTATGCTACACATGACAAATAGATCTCCCAAAAAGAAACTCTGATCTCATTTGGAAGTAATTTTTTGTAGCTCATGCATCAGATCTCTTATTTTCTTCTCAGCACTACTGGTATTTTATTGCTTCCATCTCTACAGTCCAATATGCTTTTAGCACTAAGAACCCCAAGGCCAAACATACAAAGCACTACGAAAATGGGAACTCCTGGCGCTTAAAATTTTTGTCTCTCTTTCAGGGTGGTTCCCTCCCCTGGGAGAACGAAATCACTTGAAGTTCACTATGAAACAGAAACATGGTGGGCACAAATGATTAACTCACGTTGGTGATGTTGATTTAGGAGTGTTCGGCTTATAGGTCAGGTGTAAAAACCCTTAAATCTGCTTGTCAAAGACTGCTTGTCAAAGTCCTATGGATTTTTCCAGACTCTGCTCAAATGTCACTTTCTCTATGAAGGGTTCTCTGGCCAGCTCAGGCAGGGTTAGGAAGTTCCCCCTGAGGATTATTGTAGTCCCCTGACATATTCCTATGGCAGCACTTATCAAATTATATTGCATTTACTTGTCAGTGTCCCTCCACTTATGGATAGAGAGAGACTATTATCTTCCGTTTATCACCAGACTAAAGCATTACCCAAATCAAGCTGGTTCTCAATAAATAATAATCGAATGGATGGACAGAGAACGGCTAACAACGCCCTCCACCTGCACAGCACAGGCTACAACGTCTTTTCACATAGTGCTGAGGAAGACATGGCAGGAATTATCGTTCATATTTCACAGATGAGGAAATCGATGCCCAGAGAGGTTACATGATCAACTCAAGGTCGAAACAGCTCATAAGTTGCAGCCCTAGTTTTCATGCCGGTCAGTGAATAATGATTTGTAGACAGAAGCGGCTGTAGTAGCGTTTTGTAAGACTGATGGCTGTGGCTGGCCAGGACACAATGTAGGAGCTGGTTACCTGTTTTGAAAGCTCCCAAACTCAATCTTACCCTGTTTCCCCGAAAATAAGACCTAGCCGGACAATCAGCTCTAATGCGTCTTTTGGAGCAAACATTAATATAAGACCCGGTATTGTATTAATTATACTATACCCGGTCTTATAGTAAAATAGGACCGGTCTTAATATTGTCAACTTATTTACAACGGGAACGATTTGTAACCAATTATCTCCCTGTACTCAAGCTACATACACAGTGAAGCCAGTAGACAAAAAAACAAAACAAAAACAAAAGATCCTATTATATATGTAATCCACATGACTCTATCTCTGAAATTCTGACCATGACTCAGAGACTACTACACACGAGTAAATTTCGAGATCGGTAGTACATTCCATTCCCTTCATCGTACTGAATGAGTGAGTCAATGAATGAATGAATGAATGAATAAAAGAAACAGTTAGAAAATAAATGACTTACCTACAATCACACGGCTTGTTACTGACAGCATGAGGACACAGAATCAGGTCTTAACAATGATATCCTTACATTTTTAAAAGAAATTAGGATGGAGAAGTACTGCTGAAGTATCATTCTTAGCAAGCCTTTTCAGCATCCGGCCAATATGACTAAACAGGCTGTGATGCAGAAATTATCCTTCATCAGATGCTGCAACATGGGAGAAGCACACTAAATTCTACTGTGTCTACTTCTTGGGGAGCTTACCTACTTCTTGGGGGCACAGGCAGTGTCAGGGTCTGATCCATGTTCAAACAAGGCACTTTTTAATAGAGGTTGACGATATTAATTATATTTATTTTTCCCCATTCACCCATAGACATTGATGTCACAAAAATTCACCTTTTCAGTTGTCAACTAAAGTGTCTTTTCTTGTCCCCATTCCTTTTCAACATCCTTTTTTTTTTCCTTTTTGAAAATGATCCTGGGTGTTCATATCATATTTATACCTTTTAAGTGTTGAGAATAGTTTGAGCACTCATTACCAGTAGAACACACTTTACTACTTGTTGGCCAGCTAACAAGTTAAATGTGTTCTATTAAGGGATAAAGATGAAAGACCAAAATAGGCTGATAGTCTCAGCCAAAAAAAAAAAAAAAAAGACAAATGATCATACCTGTGAAAGTTCCTGGCTTAGTTTCTATGACCAGAGCTGAGGTATGCTCTGGCTCCAGGTGTTAGGTCAGTAGATGAAAGCAAATGCTTTTCATAAGCATATTTGCAAGTTGTAACAAAATCAAATGATTTCATGGGCAACACCACCAGTTAAGAGAGGGAGCCTTACTTAGCAAACAACTGCTCTGGAGATAGAACCATCTCAAACCCCAATGAATTAGTGTGCTAATTGATCTTCCTGCTGAGGACAATGGCTAGAATTCCTTCTTTAAAGTATATGGACCTTTAACTGTTTGATATCAACTATCTTTCTTTACTATCATAATCACAGTTGGTGCTTACCTACTCTCACTGACGCAGAGAGGTATTTTCGTGGCATTTATACAATGAAGCTTTTGCTTCCCACTAGCATCA
This sequence comes from Rhinolophus hipposideros, assembly GCF_964194185.1. NCBI lineage: Eukaryota > Metazoa > Chordata > Mammalia > Chiroptera > Rhinolophidae > Rhinolophus > Rhinolophus hipposideros. Next base: position 60,558,295 of record NC_138046.1, read on the forward strand.
TAACTGGCACCCTGACTGCCCCTCTCCGATTAAACGCTAATGCTTATTGTTATCCCAAAGAGTTACAGTTTGAAACAAGAGCCCACATTCTGAAAGAAACTTTAGGTATTCAATATTCAAGGTTATTTACAAAGTCTAATTTAGAATCAGTTTCTCATCTAGACTAGGAAAGAAACGTGTTCATAAATCACCGCATTTATGTATTAAGTGAAAGACTATTTTAGATATGTATTTTAAAGCTAGGTCAAATTATAATATTATGTGTTATAAAAATCAGGGCCATTTAAGCTACCAATTCATTCATTTTCTATAAACTTCCTTTAGAAAAATTCCCATGTATACCTAAACTTGAAGATAATTCATTTAGGTCCCCCATTGTATATTAAGCAAGCCAACAATTTTTATCCTTGTCACAGGTATAAAATATCTGTCAATTCCTGTTAAAGGGCTATAACATGAAATCAATACGGTCAATAATTACATAAAATGCCAAAAGAAGAAATTACGTAAAAACAAAAGCAACAGGCCTTGCAGTGCTTTCAGATGTATTACTCACCAGAAACAAAGTTCGGAAGTTGCTGAGATCACCAAAAAACTCTTCTATGCTCACGGTCTTAGAATCAAAAATGAAGTATTCTCCAAGATTCTCATAGAGCTTTACCATGTTGTTGTGCATGGTGAGCAGTTTCTCATACTGGTCTCTGGCACTCTTTGTAAAGCTGTAGCTTGCTGTTAAGGAACATGATTCAATAATATCTCAAGGGCAATCACCAGATGTTCAGATTGAACTTTACCACGATTTCGGTAAATACTTACGTATTAGTTTGCGAGAGTCGTCATGACAAAATACCATAGACTGGCTGGCTTAAACTACAGAAATTGATTTTGTCACAATTCCGGAGGCTACAAATCCAATACTGAGGCGTTGGCAAGTTGGGTTTCTTCTGTGGCCAGTCTCCTTGGCTTGTTGTAGATGGCTACCTTCTCCCTGTGCCCTCACATAATGGTCCCTCTGTGTTGTCTCTGTCCTAATCTCTTCTTATGAGGAAACCAGTCACATCGGATTGGGGCCCACCCTTAGAACCTCATTTGAATTTAATCACCCCTTTATAGGCCCTATCTCCAAATAGTTACATTCTGAGGTTCTGGAGGTGAGGGTTTCAACAGGAATTTGGTGCAGACACAATTTAGCCCATAACAAGTTGCTGTGGTCATTATATCGATTAGGGAGTTCTGAAAATCTACAAATTAGGCAGAAGTGTTTCATGTGGAACCATGCAGAACAGGTTTGCTAAAGGAAAACACATAAGTATAAATACCTGAAAACTGCCTCCTACCTTTTTATGAAGAAAGTAGGGTAGAAACAAACACCAACAGAAAAGTTAGAAAAAGGTATATACTCTCACTGTTAATAT